>NC_137348.1:17202383-18402383 GCF_965287045.1 Carcharhinus amblyrhynchos
ATTGCTTCTTGCACAGTACAGACAAAGCATACCATTCATAGAATACATAGGGGAGAGGGAACAGAATGTAGTGTTAGTCATAGCTAGGGTGTAGAGAAAGATCAACATAGTATAAGATAGGTCTACTGACAACTGCTTGCTTTCAATAATAACTTGTATCATTGTTTCCCTGAAGTGTTCCTACCAGTTTCAACCAAATCCCTTCTCCACCCTCCCCTGTATCCATGAACGTTCTCCCATAAATCCTCTTTGAACATCAGCATAAAGATTAGGAAGAATTGTCAATTCTTCCTAATCACTTAACTTATTTTCATTCATCCAGCTGAAGGAAATGAATGACAGAATTGAGGATAGTACAAATTGTTCACAATCTGTCAATAGCAATCATGTTGTTAAGGCCAATAATGTGGTTTCTCTGTTTGTATTAACATTCCTGCCACTTTTAATATTAAAGTACTATTACCACACCACAATAAGAATGGGAACACATTTAATCATGACCAATGTACCTGTCAAACAATGGGCTGTAGAAAATGATGGTAACTCAACTGATAGCAGTCTAACTTGAGTCAGCAGACTGATTGACTTGAGGATATGCTCCTCGCGGTCACAATAGAGAGAGGAGCCTGACAAAGCACCCAATCTTTCAAAGCAATAGATTTACCTCCCTGTTCTAATGGATGTTAAGGACTCTTAACTCTTAAAGAGCGAAACAATTCTCCTGGTCTCCTCATGAACAATTGTTCCTCAACCAATATGGGTGGCACAGTGGTTAGCCTTGGGTGACTGTGTGTGGATGTTGTCCTCGTGTCTGCGTGGGTTTCCTCCAGGTGCTCCGGTTTCTTCCCACAGTCCAAAGATGTGTGGGTTAGTTGGATTGGCCATGTTAAATTGCCCCTTTGCACCAGGGAGATTAGTGGGGTAAAGACATGGAGTTACAGGGACAGAGGCCTGGTTGGGATTGTTGTTGGTGCAGGCTCAATGGGCTGAATGGAATTCTATGAACTCTGTACCCAACAGCATCGCAGGAGAACCTTCACCAGACAGGTGGCAGTAAATGTAAAAACTGGCTCATCACAATGAACAACTGGGGATGAGCAATAAATGCCAGCCAGCCTTGCCCATACCCAGAGGATGGATTTTAGAAAATGAACACAGCTCCTTTCTTTCTTTCATAACTGCACACAAAACAAACAGTCCCACTGGGATAGGGTTGACAAGTATGCAAATTCCATCTCCTTAAATGTATAGAAGTGAGAGCTCGGCACCTGGTCTCTAATCACTGCTGATTTAAAACAATTGCCTGTTTGATGGAACGTTCTTGCTGCCAGGGGAACTGGTATATTTTTCTTTCCCATGCACTTAGTCACACTCTTCCAGCTACTGAACTGAACTCAGCATCTTACCAATAGGTTGATGAGCAAAAAGCAGACTTTGAGCTGAGTCATCCAAAACACTCAGAACAGGAACAAATCACTTTTTGAAAATGTCTTGTATAGGAACGCAAGAAGTATTCCAAAAAGGTTCCTTCCATGCACAAGCACATTACATGGGCTCAATCTGCTTGCTACCTCTTCATTGCCACAAAACCCCCACTTCCCTTTACTTTGTGGCACCCAGTCCCTCTTTGGCACCCTCACCCACCTGCTCTCCACTAGGACACACAGCGCCAGGGAGTCCTCTGCCCACGCCATTCTCACTTGTTCTCTGCACGTCATGATGAGATCCACGACAGGGCTCAGAATACCTTGGCCCGAAATTTTTCCTTCTCCGTGGCAGGCCTTTCAAATGAGATAAAGGCCAGCACCCCCTCGCAGATAGGCATACAAGAACAGGTGTGACCAGCCAGTCACTGGGCCAACATTTACCCCTCAATCAACACCTAAATGGCTTGGTTATTTATTTCAATGCTCTTCATGGGAGCTTGCTTTGTGCAAATTGGCTGTTACATTTCTGACATAACTACGATTACACTGCAAGCATTGTAAAGCATACTGGGGTGACCCAAGATCAGGAAAGGTGCTATTTAAATAGTATGGGCAGCTCGGTGGCACAGAGTTTAGCACTGCTGCATCACAGGGACTCGGGTTGGATCTCTGCCTGGTGGAGTTTGCATGTTCTCCGCATGTCTGTGTGGGTTTCCTCCGGGTGCTCTGGTTTCTTCCCACAGTCCAAAAAGACATGCTGCTTAGGTGCATTGATCATGCTAAATTCTCCCTCAGTGTACCCGAACAGGTGCTGGGATTTTCACAGTAACTTCATTGCAGTGTTAACGTTAGACTACTTGTGACACTAATAAATGTAATTTAACTATATGGCTCAGCTCAGGGTTGGCATGGAATGGGGGGGGAACAGCAGCGATGAAGGGGGCACAGTGGCAAACTATCAGCTGTCATTATCCAACTGAAATTGACTACATCATCAGGATTTAGCACGAGCATTGAAATTCTGAAGTTGCAAACTGTCGTACACTGATCAAACAGACACCGGGGATTTTCACAGTAACTTTGTTGCAGTGTTAATGTAGGCCTACTTGTGACACTAATAAACTTTAAATATAAACCCTTTCAGTATCTATCTCAGAATAATATATTCTCAAAATAACGAAGGACAATGACATACCATTTCAGGAGTTAGGTTTGCTGCCACAATGCATAATTCCATCATGTTATTCCTAATTTTAATATTGCAATAAGGAAACTTAATTGGATCACATGGAACCTGGACATAGCCCAACATTAATAGATGGAAAGGTCAGCCAGCTATCCACAGAGATGTCTATGTAATTATGTTTTCTGTTCACAGCACTCAACAGCTTTGTTGCTTCCAGCAACCTATATTTACGGGTCTCACAAAAGAGAAGATTTCAACACCAGGCCTAGAAACTAGTTCCATCCAGTTATGCATTCAGCTAATTATCTGTGGTGACCTACTTATTTTCCAGTAGAGGGTACAAACAATTATAATAATTAGAAGTATGATCTGTACATTATGTAAAATATTAGTTCTGATCTCTGAGAGGGTGGATTTAACAAGCAGGATGAGGTCTTGTTCACTCGTTGGAGAACCAGGAGGGACATTCCCCCCTCCCCTCCGTTCCATGGGGAGACCCAAAACGCATTTCAAGTGCCCACCTTGCAGGATGCTGGAAGACCTGCCAGTCTGGGGCCAGCTGCCCCTCACTATCAGCAGCACTCCAGGAGTAGTGGCAGCTGCCAGTAATCCACACCACCCCCAGAGGCTCAGTGATTGCCAAGGGAGCCCACACCAGAGGCGATTCAGTGAGCAAGGACAGGATGGGAAGAGACAACCGGTTGGGAGGCCTGGGCACAGGGATGACTTTCAGCACCTATCCCCAGCCAGCCTCTCCTAATGCTAAGTCCCTTGATCGAGACAGTCTTATTCTTAACACTATGCCCCCAGTGATGGTATAGAGAGATATGGGTCAAATGCGGGCAATTGGGACTAGATTAGGGGTTTTAAAAAAAAGGGTTGGCATGGAAACAGGGTCCTGAAGGGCCTGTTTCCATGCTGTAAATCTCTATGACTAATAAGATTATTTTTAATTCTTCTAAACGTCAAAGGGTTCAAACTGCTCAACCTTTTAGGAGGTAAGTCCTTCAGCCCTGGAACCAGCCCTCCACACCAGTTACCTTCTAAGCCACTCTAACTGAACCTTCTCTGTGCTGCTTCCAATGCAATCATATTAGTGTCATAGAGGCATACAGCACGGAAACAGGCCCTTCAGCCCAACTCGTCCATGCCAACCAGATTTCCTAAACTGAACTAGTCCCATTTACCTGTGTTTGGCCCATATCCCTCTAAACCTTTCCCAACCATGTACTGGTCCAAATGTTTTTAAATGTTATAATTGTACCTGCCGCTATCACCTCCTCTGACAGCTCATTCCATATACACACCATTGAAAAGTTGCCCCTCTGGTCCCTTTTAAATCTTTCCCCTCTCACCTTAAACCTATGCCTTCTACTTTTGGACTCCCCTATCCTCGGGAAAATACCTTGTCTTTTCACCTTCTCTACGCCCCTCATGATTTTATAAACCTCCACAAAGTCACCCCTCATCCTCCTACACTCCAGGGAAAAAAGTCCCCACTATTCATATAAATCAAACCTTCCAGTCACAGTAACATCCTTGTAAGTCTTTTTCTGCACCAAATAAGGAGACCAAAATGTACATAGTATTCCAGATGTGGTCCCACCAAAGCCCTGTACAGCTGCTGCATAAATTCCCTACTTTTATATTCCACTCCCCTTGCACTAAACATCAACATTCCCTCTGCCCTCCTAATCACTTGCTGTACCTGCATACTAACTCAGTGACTCATGCACCACAACACCCAGATCCCTCTGTACCATTGAGCTCTGCAATCTCTCTGCATGCAAATTGCACATGCTTTTCCATCTTTCTCCACACCAGTTCCCCTCCAAACCACTCAAAATCCTAGCTTGGAAATAAATCGCTGTTCATTTGCAGTCACTGGATCAACATCCTGGAATTCCCTCTCTAACGGCATTGTGGGTCAACTCACAGCAGTGATTCAAGGCGGCAGTTCACCACCACCTTCTCAAGGGTAACTAGGGATGGGCAATAAATGCTGGCCAGTCAGACAATCCATGTCCCACGAATGAATAAAAAAGTACACTGTTTTTCCATTCTTTCTGCAAAGTGGACAAATTCACATTATATGCCGTCTGCCAAATTCTTGCCCACTCAAAAGGGTAAATGTTAATGTATTGAAAAGAAACCAGATTTACCCTATTCTGGGGTTATGGGGAATTTCCACAGCGTATGTGGTGTCGTGATATCGGAAACGCGTTCCTTGTAAATGACAGATGACTTGATTACACTTGATGTACTTGTAAATCTGGCCCATTAAAGTTTCGGGTAACTAGATTACCTTAGGGATAGCACATATGTGGCATGTGATTTGTTATTGTTTAAATCCACTCAAAACTACTGTTTCAATCCTTGTAGAAAATTGTACCTCAAACAGTCAGAAGTTCATAGATGCCACATTGCATCAAGCTAATCGTCCTTGAAAAAAACAAGTTATATATAAAAATGGGAGTTCCCATTCAAAATGCTCAAGGAAAGTCCCGTCTCCTGAGGATTATGCAATTAAGTTTCAGTTTCACCTTTCCTACCTAGTAATTCAATGCTATAATAGGCACACTATGTAAACTCCCCAGTGACTTGGCTGGCAAAGGCAGCAAACAGCAGAGCACATATTCAATCTTTTTTCCCCCTGAACTAACAAACCCCATAAGAAGTCTCAAAGTCCAACAGGTTTATTTGGCAGCAAAAGCCACTAGCTTTTGGAGCACTCGTTGCTCCTTCATCAGGTGAAGGAGCAGTAAGCGCTCCAAAAGCTAGTGGCTTTTGCTACTAAATAAATGTGTTGGACTTTAACCTGGTGTTGTAAGACTTCTTGTTGCATTTACCCCAATCCAACACCGGCATCTCCACATCATAACAAACCTCAGCCAGGTTAGCAGTAACAGTCTGCTCACTGGATGCTCATTTTGTGTTCTGCCAGGGCTGCTGAGCCCCTGTCCTCATTAAGGCCTTGATCCAAATGTAACAAAACGCAGCTGAACTGAGGTGAGGTGAGAGTGACCGCCATTGACATCAAGGCAGCATTTGACCAAGTGTGGCATCAAGGAGCCCGAGCCAAACAGGAGTCAAGGGGAATCAGGAGAAAACTCTCCGCTAGTTGGAGTCATACCTGGCACAAAGCGAGATGAGTGCGGCTATTGAAAGTCAATCTAGGTTCCAGGATATCCCTGCAGGAATTCCACAGAGTGGTGTCCTAGGCCTAACCATCTTCAGCTGCTTCATCAGTGACCTTCCCTCCATCATAAGGTCAGAAGTGGGGATGTCCGTTGATGATTGTACAATGTTCAGCATCATTCGCAACTCCTCAGGTACTGACACAGTCTGTATCCATATTCAACAAGTTCTGGACAACATAACATTCATGCTGCATAAATACCAGCCAATGACCATCTTCAACAACAGAGAATCCTCCCTCAGTCAATGGTATTACCACTGCTGAATCCACACTGTTAACTAGAAAATGAACTGGATTGGCCAAATAAATACCGCGGCTGCAAAAGCAGGCCAGAGGTTAGGAAGCCTGAAATGAGTAACTCACCTCATACTCTCCAAAGCTTGTCCACTTTCTCCTAGGCACAAGTCAGGTGCATGAGGAAATACTCTGCACTTGTCTAGATGAATGCAACTTCAACACCCAAGGTGTTGAACACCATCCAGGACAAAGCAGCCAGCTTGATTGGTACCCCATGCACTCCTTCCACCACTGACACACAGTGGCAGCGGTGTACACCATCCACAAGAGGCACTGCAGCAACTTACCAAGGCTCCTTCGACACAGCTTTCCAAACCCATGACCTGAATCACTGAAAAAGGACAAGGGCTGCAGATGCATAAGAACACCATCAAGTTACCCTCCAGGCCACACACCATCCTGACTTACGCCAGGGACCCAGCTTTAATTCTGGCTTCGGGTCACTGTCTGTGTGATCTTCACGCTCTCCCGTATCTGCATGGGTTTTCTCCGGTTTCCTCTCAGTCCAAAGATGTGGAAGTGAGGTGATACATGTAGGTAGATTGGCCATGCTAAATTGCCGTTTAGTGTCCAAAGATGTAGAGGTTAGGTGGTAAATGCGTGGGGATTAAGGGCATAGAGCGGGGAGGTGGGCCTGGATAAGATGCTCTTTCAGAAAGTTGGTAGACTTGACAGGCTGAATGGCCTCCTTCTGCACTGTTGGGATTCTATGGTTCTAGAATTGCCATTCTGTCACTGTTGCAGTGTCAAAATCTTGGAATTTCATTCCTAACAGTACTGTGGGGGTACCTGGACCACACGGAGTGCAGCCATTCAAGGCAACTTCTCAAATGGGACAATTAGGGATGGGAAACCAACACTGACCTGGCCAGTGATGTCAACAGATACTCTTTGAAAGAACGAAAAGAAATTGCAATTGGTTTGAGTAGCCACAGGATAAAGAGTGGAGTAACTGCAGGAGTTCCCAACGCAGATAGATCACTTCCTACCATGTGATGAGTGTCGGAGGGAAGGACGATGCTTAACTGCAATGACCCTGCTTGCTATCACTCAATGTCTGGTCTCAGACATGAGGAATAGTCCACGCGTGTGTGTGAAATGCAGGAGGACACTCTGTATCTGGGAAACTATAGCTTAGCATGGAATTAACACTGATAGTAGGGCAGGAAAAGGAGAAAAGGGATAAAAAGAATAAGTGGGTGTATGTCTGAATGCCTGCATGTTACTGCCTTACAGAGCTGACCATGTGTTATATAATACCATCATCCGACACTTTTAGACTGAGGGTTTGCATTTGTTATTTACAACAATCAACATTCCACATCTGGCTAACAGGTCAGAATCTGAGCTGCATCCTCTTCCTTCAAATTAAACATTTGCATTTAAAATATATATTGATTGATAATTGGCTGTTTCCCAGTCATTGTGAAGAGCATTCACCCATTTACACAGAAGAATCGGAAGGTTTTATTCTTTGGGGAAAGTTGCCAAAGATTGAAAAGCATTCTATTGTTTCTATAGTTTTATTTATTCATGTCACAAGCAGGCTTACATTAACACTGCAATGAAGTTACTGTGAAAATCCCCTAGTCATTACACTCGTGTCTTTCAGGTACACTGAGGGAGAATTTAGCATGGCCAACGCACCTATTTCGGACTGTGGGAAGAAACCAGAGCACCCGGAGGAAACCCACAAAGACACGGGGAGAACGTGCAGACTCCACACAGACAGACAGTGACCCAAGCTGGGAATTGAACCCAGGTCCCTGGCGCTTTGAGGCAGCAGTGCTAACCACTGAGCCACCAAAGATATAGATATAGCTCTTGGAGCTAATGGGATCAAGGGATATGGGGGGTGGGAATCATCCCTATACGGGGTGATCAGGATATTGAATTTGATGATAGATGATCAAAATGAAGGGCAGAGCAGGCTCAAAGGGCTAAATGGCCTAAATCTGCTTCTAGTTTCTAATAAAAAGAGCTAATGAATGTTTTAGTTTGTTGCTCAGGAATCCAGGTGTGCTTCTGTCTTACTGACACCGCACGAGTTTCATCTGTGAAACATAACTGATCAGGCAATCCTGTTATCAGTTCAGAACAGGAATTTTGCTCTAGTACTTAACACAAGTCATTTTACAGCTTTGTTTACTTAGAAGTTTACCTTAAGGTGACTCAAATCTTTCAAGAGATTAGCAAAGTTGTGTACAGCTTATGACAGTACACTTGGTGCATAGAACAAAGTCTCAAATGACCATTCCTTTTATTCCATTCTTCCCCCAGGCTTGTGACAATATAATGCCTTTATTCAGGGGGGGGATTTAGACTTGCTATGCTGGTCACTGTGTAGAATAGGGCTGCCACACTGTGATGCAGTTATGTGGGAGGGATTGCTTAACGTGCATGCTCAAACAGTGGAAAACAACAAGTAGGTTTGCATTGCTTAATACAACAGTCATAGAGAAACAAATGGATGTTAATTAGTTTAGCTAAAAAGAAATGGTGTGAACAAAGACAGACACATGCATTGCCTTGTTGACATTGTACAATATCATAAATGGGAGCTTGGCATTTCAGAACTTGTGCGTTTCTAGAAAAAGAGACATGTTGTTGAAGCTGTTGTCTTGCACTCATCAGGACATACACAAGAATGCCAAATTTTCAAGGAGACATTCCCAGAAAAGGGATGCTGATTGGTCACAATGTTGCCATAGCAAAATGCATCAGGGAGCAATTGTCTCCCATGTCTTCACACAATCATAGAAGCCTACAGTGCAGAAGGAGGCCATTCAGACCATCAAGTCTTGACCATAATCTCACCCAGGCTCCAGCCCCACAATCCCATGCATTTACCCTAGCTAGTCACCCTGACACCAACAGGCAATTCAGTGCAGCCAATCCACCTAACCAGCACACCTTTGGACTGTGGGAGGAAACAGTGGCACAGGCAGAATGGTGGCACAGTGATTATTCCTGCTGCCTCACAGCTCCAGTGACCAGCATTCGATTCCTGGCTCGGGTCACTGTGTGTGGAGTTTGCATGTTCTCTCCATATCTGCGTGGGTTTCCTCCAGTACCTCCCATGGTCCATAGTAGTAGTGTGGGTTAAATTGATTGGCCATCCTAAATTGCCCATAGTGTCCTGAGATCTGTAGGTTAAAGGAATTAGCAGGGCAAATGGTTGGGATTGTGGGGATAGGGCCTGGGATGGGATTGTTATCAGTGCAGACTCGATGGGCCAAATGGCCTCCTTCTGCACTGTAGAGTTTCTAAGATTTCTATGAAACCATAGCACCCAGAGAAAACCCATGCAGACAAGGGGAGAATGTGCAAACTCCACACAGGCAGTGACCAAATCCAGGAATTGAGCCCAGGTCTCTGGTGCTGTGAGGCAGCAGTGCTAACCACTGTGCCACCAGAAAGGAATGTGTCTGGACATATTCCTTTTGTCTGCGGAGGGCAGACCTCTGCATATGTACAGTTTCTAGCAAGCAATACTGAAAGCCAAACTAATAACCTTGGTGTAATTCTTAATGCACTTGTGATTACTCAGCAAGTGCTGCCCAATCACAGAATCACACCTGACGTTAGACATTACATTTAAAGTTTTGCAAGCACAGGTTGCTTGAATACTGTCAGTGCTCTGCCTATTGGGAGTAACTGAAAGGATGTGCTGTTTAATATGGTCCATATCCAGCTGAGAGGATGCACTGTTTGATATGGGAAAGTATGGCCTACGTACCTGGCACTGCACCAGCACTGAAACTCACCTACCACATTACTGTTTGCATGAGGCAGGCAGAACATCATTTCAACTTGCTAGTGGAAAATACTCATGTTACCATTGCAGAGTCGCAGAGTAAAACAGTTTGCTTCACCTGTTTGAGATACTTTACACTTCCAGGGTAATTTGAAGTAAACTGGCCACTTTTCAGATCCAAAAGTGGCAAAACTAGTCCTATTTGTGAATTGGCACAATACACAGCAAGCAATGATCCAATCAGGGTGGCCATTATCCCACAGGATAACTTAGATAGAGCCTATTTTGCAGTCAAACCTGCATGGTGAGCAAACAGCTCAGGACCTATTTCTGAGATTGCTAGCAAGGGGAATTTTGCAGCACATGGAACTGCAAGAATCCCAACATGTATGTTGATCTGTGAAAGCAAGCTTACTGTACATTCGCTGCATCTCAAATGAATGGTGGATTGCAGCAAACAGCATGTCCCAGTGTCTGATCGCAATTGGCAAAGTACTGACCATACTTTACCAACCCATTTTGCAAAACTCAGAATATAATGTCTAACCTTAGATATGGTTCTGCAATCAGGCAGCACTTGGCGTGTGCTGAGAATTAATAAGATCAGTTGAGCTCACAATGTGGCTCACTTACACTTATGAGAAGCAAAGTTTGATCATATGCAGGGATCCGTCCTTTTGCAGGCAAAAGGAATCGGGCCAGACATTGCACCTTTTTTGAATAAGCGAAAGCATGGGCAATGTCTCACCAATCAGCACCCATTTTCTCATGCAAAATAAATGTGAAATTTGGTATTCTTGCATCTGTCCCAAATGCAAGGCGAAAAGTTTTGCCAGCATATCTCTTTTTCTCAGCAATATTACAAGTCCAAATATGCGCCCATTTCAAAAAAACATTACTGCAAAACTGAAGAAAATAGGAAATGAAAATATATCAATACTAAACTCTATATTGGTCCAAATAATAAATATTTAGATATTTTATGCATAGATTGCCTTAGTTTCCACATGCAAATTGCAATTAGCCAGCTGATCAGTCAGCTAATTTCCTGTGAATGGGATGGATAGGATAGAGGTGGAGAGACTCTTCCTGCACAAAAAAGACAGTAGGACTAGGGGGCACAGCCTCAAGATAAAAGGGGGGCGGTTTAGAACGGAGTTGAGGAGGAACTTCTTCACTCAAAGGGTGGTGAATCTCTGGAATTCTCTGCCCGTTGAAGTGGTGGAGGCTGCCTCGCTAAATATTTTTAAGACGCGGGTTGATGGGTTTTTGATAAGAGAGGGGATTAAGGGTTATGGGGAGAGGGCAGGAAAGTGGAACTGAGCAGCGACAGATCAGCCATGATCTTATTGAATGGCGGGGCAGGCTCGAAGGGCTAGATGGCCTACTCCTGCTCCTATTTCTTATGTTCTTATGTTAATATCAATATTTCAGTCTTTCCCCTTCTCTGGCAGTGATAGCACAAGAGCAGGACTGGAACAGGTAATGTTTTCCTCTTCAGAGTATTAATTTCACAAAGTGTCCAGAAATCCTGGCACTGATTCCAGCTTTGATTATTAAGTGCAATTCTTAATCTCGGGAGGATATTTGAGTATTTCTCATGGGAGGCCAGGGAGAAGAATTCTGGCGCAGCTTGTATTGCAACTTGGCAGCAATGTCACCAAGGCATCGGACTTTAATTAGCTGCTCTAAGCATTGCTCCCTCTACTATTGACGATCCTAAACTATTGGAAATATGAGCGTGGTGTGTACATATAGTGAAATCCGTGTAGAACTTCTGAAGACATTGAACTCTAAATACCTTACTCATCATTTGGTTTTGCTGTGAATGAGGTGAATACAGTCATCTTCCCCCCTGTTATAAAGGCTGGATGGGTGTGTTATATGTATCACATATGGACACAGACATGAACAACTGAGCCAACATCTTTGACTTGGAATAACTTCCCGGCACAATGCCAATGTGGAACATAGCTCTTTATCCAAGACACCAAAAGCCTACAGCTTCATAAGGGGCCAGGGAAAGAGGAAATGTTCATATTTTGAGGGTAATTTACAAGGTTTATGTTAAACATTAGCATCAATGAGTTGGTTTTACAACGACTGCCAATGGATTACCCAGGAAGACAGACCCCAATGGTTAAAAGTCCTCAATGTTGACCCCCATTGCTGTCAACTGACCCCTCAGTTAACAAGGAAACAAGTTGAACTACAACCATATTTCCCCAGTTCGTTCAGTCTGTTCTTCACTTATTGGAACAGTCCAGCTGAGGAATGGGAATCATCATTTCAGAACTTAACTTCTTAAAAAAAAAAGCCTACTGGAAACATTTTGGCAATAGCACTCATGTCACAAAACACAAGGCAAATAAAACAGCCTCACTGAAACTGGTTCAGTAATCTTTCAAACATTTGGGGCTCTGGTTTTGTACGTACACAGACTCTATACATACAGAATAGCAGCTCGAGCTTCAGAGGGACTGAAAGCAAACAGTATAGTTTGGTAACACATGTTCAAACCACATCCAGACATGAGTACACATGGCAAGGAGTCTGACTGGCAAGGAGGTGCAAGTACATTCTATTTAAATGCAGGCCATTTGTCACATAGATTATCTTAGTTGAAGCTGATTGTGCATTCTAAGGCCAGAGAACCATTGTACTGGCAAACTACTTAATGTGGGTGGATCTCAAAGATGCTGAAAGTAACCTTTCCCATGCCAAAATGGCTACTAAGCAGAAATCATTGGATATAAACAACAGCACATTGCGTTAAACATGTTATATAAATGTAAGAAACATCCTAAGGGAGTTCATAGGAGCAACAGAAAACTGAGCCACATAAGATGTTGAGACAGATGACTGAAAGCTTGGTCAAAGGGATAGATTTTAAAGAGCTTCTTAAAAGGAGTGGAGGGGGGGCGCAAGATAGAGAGATGGAGAGTGGGAGTTTCAGAGCTCAAGGCTTAGGCAACGCAAGATATGGCCAGCAGTGGCAGAGTAATCATAATTGGGAGTGCACAAGAGACGAGAATTCGAGCATCAACATCAAAAGAAGATTGTGGAGCTGGAGGAGATTGCAGAGGGATACATTCAGAGGGATTTGAAAACTAAAGCATGGCCTGGCACACTATGCTTAACTATTAAGGAGTCACGTGGACTTGTTTTTAAATCTGCAATTATTGTGTTGGTTAAAAATAAGAGGGGAACCAGAAAGGAAATGACCAAAAAAACTGCTAGTAAATAGCTAATCCAATTTCCACAGCAACAGAATCATAATTGCTCCATTTGTGACTGGTTGGCCAATAAAAGCATTATTTACTGAACCACAGATTTATATAACCAATTACAACTGAAGTACAACTAGGGTTGTGTCCTTAATGTCAAGAGTTTGCTAAAGCCATATTATTTATTTTGTTGACATTCTACGGCCCAATTCGCCGCATTCTATTGTAGGCGCCGAGACAGGACAGAAGTGAAACCTGAAGGGAAAATTATAGAGGAATGCAAACTGAATGTAAATACAATAACTTTCACCAACAGCAGCTAATGTAGCATCAATAAATTTTAATAAATCACAGAATCCATAGGATCCCTACAGTGCAGGAGGTGGCCATTTGGCCCATCGAGTGCGTATTGACCACAATTCCACCCAGGCTGTATTCCAGTAACCGTCATTTACCCTGCTAATCCCCCTGACATTAGGGTCAATTTAGTATGGCCAATTAACCTAACCTGCACATCTTTGGACTGTGGGAGGACACTGGAGCACCCGGAGGAAACCCACACAGACACAGGGAGAATATACAAATTCCACACAGACAGTGACTCAAGGCCAGAATTGAACCTGGGTCCTTGGTGCTGTGCAGCAGCAGCACAAACCAGTGTGCCACCCCTTCTCCCAGAACGGTTGCAAAAGCAAGTCAAAACACATGGTCAAATAGAGTGAAATGTGGTTGTTCTAGCGCAGCTAGAAACACAATAACATGGTGTAGATCAGTTGGTCAATCTTGATTCATGCTGACTGTAAAGTTTGATTGGAAACTGGTTTGTCATTTAATTATTTTATGGAGATAACAGAGTCATCAGTAAATTTTATTCTGAAAGTTGAGCCTTTGGTTTTGACCTCTGTGAATGGGTCTCAACAGGCTCAAGCCTCAACCTCATGAAGGTAGCTGGTGGACGTTGCTCGATTGAATCTCCTTTGAGGTCTACTCCCATGATTCCACAATCATTCTTGACCTTATTGATAGATGGTAAGACTGTCACTCCAACACAAACACAATGCTGAGTTACAAATCGGTACACATCATTGCCCCGATCTCCTACTCCTTTTCCCATTCCCATTGCAAAATAATATAAAATGTGAAGTTATTTCCACTTGTACAAATTATCTTCAGAATTGCAATAATACCCAAATTGGTATAACATTTGTTAACATTTCAAAGCAGTTCACTAATTCTGTAATGTCCTCATCAGTAAAATTACGAGTGTCTCGGGCATTCTGCACCAACCGCATCAGTCAAACCAAAAAGGATACAGATATGGCATCATTTTCTCCCCCCCATAGTACTGATTGATGGAGAAGGGGGAACAAATTCCCTACTTTTCTTCAAATTGGGAAATAAAATCATTAATGCTCACTTGAACCAACAAAACAGGGGCCTCAGCTTAACTTATCTGATCTTCACTCTCCCTCTATCAATGCAGCATTGCTGCGTTAGAATTGGTCCAGATTATGTTGGCAAAACTAAATTTTTGGCTAAGCCAACTTTCGCGTTCGGTGGTGAGACCCATACCAGCTGAGCACTAGCGTTCAAAGTTTTGTCCGAGATACCCTTCATGACTTTGCAGACTCAGAAAAATAGGAGCAAGAAGCAATTTGGCTCTTCAGGCCTGCTCCGCCATTCATTACCATGACTGATGTTTTGGTCTCAACTGCTTTCTGTGGGAGAGAATTCCACAGGCTCGCCAGTCTCCGGGTGAAGAAATTTCTCATCCCTCTCCTAAATGGTTGATCCTGTGTCCTCAGACTGTAATCCCTGCTTCTGCACACCCCCACCATTGGGGACATCTTTATTGCATTTATCCTGTTAGGTTTCTAGAAGATCTCTTCCCCACCCCCGCCCCTTCATTCTTTTAAATCCCAGTGAATACAATCCTAACCAACTCAATTTCTTCTTATACATCAGTCCCACCAACCCAACAGTCTGGTAAACCTTCCCTGCATTCCCTCCAGAATATCCTTCCTCTGATGTGGAGGAGACAAAACTGCACTCAATATTCCAGGTGTGGCCTCACCAAGGCCCTGCATAATTGCATCAAGACATCCTGCTCTAACAGACATCCATTCAAGAAAGTACTGCCTTGACTGCAGAATATTTTTCATTAGTATACATACAGCAATGGGCGAAATAAGCTAATAAAGCACTAAAATGCAAGAAAGCGAGGACCACATTGCCTTTGAACCAGAGGGCTGGGGAACACATTGCGAAAAACGATTGCGAGAGAATCTGAATCTGACACACGTCAAAACAAGAATCAGGAAAGAGATAAATAATATGGTCTAGCTTTCCCTCGGTCCTTCCATCCTCATCAATTTGTGAAGGAAAACCCAAGAACTTTATAGTCACATATATACAATACTTGTAACTTTAAAATGATTCAGCAGGGTGTGATAAGATTTGTGAACATGGCCACTAGAAATGAGATCGTTTTGTACAAAATCCCAGATGTCCTACCCATTTGCCATTAATTGTCCAAACGTGTCGGACATAGTATCCCAATTTCCAGGCTGTCTTGTTTAATGTGATAACAGAATTGTCAGCGAGTACAAATTAGTTCATTCTGTACTTCAATAAACAAGCAGCACAGCCAACTAAATCATTAACTTGAGATATTAACACTCGTTAATCATAAGAGATTAACACACATCTTCTGTATACATGTATATAAGAACAGTGCACCTTACACATGCAGAGTGTGCCTTAGAAGAGGCGTTTGAATTGGCTCATCATTATTCCTACAAAACGCATCACCAAACTCCATGACCTGGGCCTCAGCACCTCCCTCTGTGACTGAATCCTGAACTTCCTAACTCACAGACCACAATCGGTAAGGATAGATAACAATACCCCCTCCACAATTATCCTCAACACCGGTGCCCCACAAGGCTGTGTCCTCAGCCCTTTAATAAACTCCTTATACTGTGTGGCCAAATCCCCCACCAACCTGATTTTCAAGTTTGCTGATGACACCAGCGTAGTGGGTCGGATTTCAAACAATGACAAGGCAGAGTACAGGAACAAAATAGAGAATCTGGTCAACTGGTGCGGCAACAATAATCTCTCCTTCAACGTCAACAAAACGAAGGAAGCATGGTGGAGGATATGTCCTATCTACATCAATGGGAACAAAGTGGAAATGGTCAAGATTCAAGTTTTTAGGTGAGCAGAACAACCACCTATTCTAGTTTCCGCGCCCCCCCCCGCCAACACTCTAGTTAAAGCCCATCGATGCCTCTACTTCCTCCGAAGACTAAGAAACGTTGCACATCCGCTACAAATCTCATCAACTTCTACAGACGTGCCATTGAAAGCGTTCTTTCTGGTTGTATCACAGCTTGATATGGCTCCTGCTCTGCTCAAGACCACAAGAAACAACAAAAAGGTTGTGAACGAAGGTCAGTCCATCACGCAAACCAGCCTCCCATCCATTGACTCTGTCTACACTTCCCACTGCCTTGGAAAAGCAGCCAGCATAATTAAGGACCCCACGCACCCCACACAAGGTCTATCACTTGCTTCCATCTGGAAGAAGTTACAAAAGTCTGAGGGCACTTAACCAACCCAAGAACAATTTCTTCCCTGCTGCCAGACTTTTGAATGGACCAACTTTGCATTAAGTTGATCTTTCTCTACACCCTAGCTATGACTGGAACATTGCATTCTGCACTCCCTCCTTCCCTTCTCTATGAAGGGTATGTTTTGTCTTATAGCATGTAAGAAACAATACTTTTCACTGTATGTTAATACATGTGACAATAATAAATCAAATCATGAGGTTTTTCAGCACTCAGACAGTATTACAAACACTTTCTTAGAAACAACATAAGATGCCTCATCTGAAAATGTTTCAAGTTAATGCCTGCTTAATCCATCTGATCCCCACATTGTGAGGTTAAAATGTAATGAAAGGGAAGATAATTAATGACCCTGACATGTTGCCTCTCTCAATTGGTTGCTACGGAGATACATGTGAGCAACAAGTGATGTTTTGATGTTTCCTGTTCAGTTATTGCATTCTTACTGGTGGCATAGCTTCCCGCAGAAATATGGTTACATAGAACCAGAGAATCACTACACTGCAGAAATAGGCCACGTAGCGCATTGAGTCTCCACTGCCTCTCAAAAAGCAGCCCACCCAGACCCTCACCTCCACCCTATCCCTGTAACCCCATGCAGTTACTGTGACTAATCTATCTAACCTACAAATCTGGATACACTAAGGGGCAAAATAGCATGGCTAATTCACTTAATATGCCCATCTTTGGATTGTTTCAGGTTTGTTTATTTATTAGTGTCACAAGTAGGCTTAATTTAACATTGTAATGAAGTTATTGTGGAAACCCCCTAGTTGCCACATTTCAACGCCCGCTTGGATACACAGAGAATTTAGCATGGCCAATACATCGAACCAGCACATCTTTTGGACTGTGGGAGGAAACCGGAGCACCCGGAAGAAACCCAGGCAGACACGAGGAGAACTTGTAGACTCCAACATGTATTGACCCAAGCCGGGAATCTATTCTAGGTTCCTAGTGCTGTGAGATAACAGTGCCAACCATTGTGCCACCATGCAACATGTGGATTGTGGGAGAACTCACGCAGACACAAAGAGAATGTGCAAACTCCACAAGACAATTACCTGAGACTGGAATTGAACCCGAGTCCCTGATGCTGTGAGGCAGCAGTGCTAATCACTGTGCCACCCCTGACAGGAATGGACCATCCAGTCAGTTCTGCCATTCAATTAAGTCATGGCTTATTTGCATCTTAAGTCTATCAACTGGTTTTATTTTTAACCTTTCACATTCACAACACAAAAATTTTATCAATGTTAGGTTTGGAATGTTACTATCAGCAGCTCAGGGGTCCATGATGTGGAGATGCTAGCGTTGGATAAGGGTAGGCACCGTAAGAAGTCTCACAACATCAAGTTAAAGTCCAACAGGTTTATGTGGAATCACAAGCTTTTGGAGCACTGCCACCCAACTGAAGGAGCAGTGCTCTGAAAGCTTGTGATTCCAAATAAACCTGTTGGACTCTAACCTGGTGTTGTAAGACTTCTTACTGTGCTCAGGGAACCCTGGTCATGAATGATGAACCCAAACACCTCATGTTGCATTTTGTTGGACATGATGCCACTCCCAATACCCATTCCACCCTAAACAAACACAACCTCTCCACTACCTCCGAGGAGAAATCATGACAAGCAGAGATACGTTGATGAAATTTCCACTCAAATTGACTGGTTTTCTTCAAAACAAAAAAGGAACTGGACTTAAAATTACAGATGTCAAACATTTGATGTACCATTCACAAGGGCACCGTGTCCAAACACATTCACATTTCTCAAACTTGGCAACTGCAAGCGAGGAATCAGACAAAAAAAAACACACTATTAATTAGTACCTTGGGAAAAAGAAAAATCACATTTCTATACTAAATTTCATGCATCAACGCAACTCAACAAGAATCTGTCCCTTCAAAATATTACACTGCCAATGTTTAGACAGCAAGGAAATATAGCAGCTCCCTACAAAAATATTTCAGTGTGAAGAGAAATTCACAGGTCATTGTTGCCTAACTGTAATTAATTCTCTCATCTTTACCAAGAGATTTGTAAATTTAATGGGGAAAAATATACTCCAGGGAATAGAACAAGAGTTTTGCTGTTAAAGATCCAAGATCATACAGTGCCCCTTCCATCTGTTCCAAACATGTTCACAACCTCTTCATCCTTTTGGTTTTAAACAAAAATGTTCACAGGATACGAACATGATTTGATCTGATTTATTATTGTCACATATATTAACATAGGTGAAAAGTATTGTTTCTTGCGCGCTATACAAATAAAGCATACTGCTCATAGAGAAGGAAACAAGAGTGTTACAGTCATAGCTAGAATGAAGAGAAAAATCAACTTAACGTGTGGTAGGTCCATTCAAAAGTCTGACAGCAGCAAGGAAGAAGCTGTTCGAGATGGTTAGCACATGACCTCAGATTTTTGTATCTTTTTCCCCGATGGAAGAAGGTGGAAGAGATAATGTCCGGGATGCAAAGGGTCCTTAGTTATGCTGGCTGCTTTGCCAAGGCAACAGGAAGTGTAGACACAGTCAATGGATGGGAGGCTAGTTTATGTGATGGATTGGGCTACATTCACAACCTTGTGGTCTTAGGCAGAGCGGAAGCCATACCAAGCTGTGATTCAACATGGAGAGAATACTTTCTTTGGTGCAGCTGTAAAAGTTGGAGAGAGTCGTAGCTGACATGCCAAGTTTCCTCAGTCTAAGAAAGTAAGGCGTTGGTGGGTTTTCTTAACTACAGTGTCAGTGGTGATAGGTACCAGGACAGGTTGTTGGTGATCTGGACACCTAAAAACTTGAAGCTGTCTACTCTATTTCATCCCTGGGGCATGTTCTCCTTCCTGAAGTCAATGACAATCTGCTTTGTTTTGTTGACATTGAGGGAGAGATTATTGTTGTTGCACCAGTTCACCAGATTCTCTCTCATATTTCTGCACTCTGTCTTGTCATTGTTTGAAATCTGACCCACGACGGTGGTGTCATTAGCAACTAGCTAGGCCAATGCTTGCTGTCCATTCCCAATTGCTCGAGGTGGTGTTGTGCCACCTTCTTGTACCTCCGCAGTCAATGTGGCGCAGGTACAACCACCATGTGGTTAGGGAGGGGGCATACTAGGATTTTTGGCCTAGTGATAGTGAAGAAATAGCAACACAGTTCCAAGTCAGGATGGTGAATGGGAAACTTGAAGGCAACAGTATTCCCATCTGTCAGCTGTTCTTGACGTTCTGGGAGTTAGAAGTTACATGTTTGGAAGGTGCTGTTGAAGGGGCCAAAGGGTCAGAAGGCTGCCATTCAGCCCATTGCATCTCCATTGGCTGTCAGATAATAGTCAGTCGCAATTCTCCTGCAAACTTATTTCCTTCAACCGCCCATCTAATTTCCTTTTGAAATCAGTGTCTCTGCTTCCACTACCATCATGGGCTGAGTGTTCCAGGTTATCATCTATTTCCTCACATCCACTCAAAGCCCACCAAACCTCATGCCATAATCTTATGTTTCTCTCCTCCTCCTACCGTCAGCTTGGCAAGTTGGTACATACTACTGCCAATGTACCCCAGGAAGGAATGATTATGATGCTGGAGGGGGTGCCAATCAAGCTGCTTTGCCCTGGATGGTCTTGGGAATCATGCTGTTGGAGCTACGCTGATCCAGGCCAGTGCACAATATTCCATGATGCTTCTGATTTGTAGATGGTAGACAGGATTTAGGAAGACAGGAGGCAAGTTACTTGCCACAGATTTCCCAGCCTCTGACCTGCTCTTGTAGCCACATGTATTTAAATGGCTAGTGGAGCTCAGTTTCTGGTCAACGGTAACAACCCAAGGATGTTGATAGTGGAGAATTCAGTGATGATAATGCCATTGAACATCAGCGGGTGACGGTTAGATTCTCTCTTGTTGGAGATGGTCATTGCCTGCCACTTGTGTGGTACAAGGTTTACTAGGCTGATACCGGAGTTGAGGGGGTTGAGCTATGAGGAGAGGCTGAATAAACTAGGCTTGTACTCGTTAGAGTTTAGAAGAATGAGGGGAGATCTCATTGAGACGTATAAGATGATGAATGGGATGGATAGGATAGAGGTGGAAAGACTCTTCCCGCTCAAAAAAGACAGTAGGACTAGGGGGCACAGCCTCAAGATAAAGGGGGGGCGGTTCAGAACGGAGTTGAGGAGGAACTTCTTCACTCAAAGGGTGGTGAATCTCTGGAATTCTCTGCCCGTTGAAGTGGTGGAGGCTGCCTCGCTAAATATTTTTAAGAAGCGGGTTGATGGGTTTTTGATAAGAGAAGGGATTAAGGGTTATGGGGAGAGGGCGGGAAAGTGGAACTGAGCCACGACAGATCAGCCATGATCTTATTGAATGGCGGGGCAGGCTCGAAGGGCCGGATGGCCTACTTCTGCTCCTATTTCCTATTTCCTATTTCCTATATCTACACAAGCCTTGATGTTGTCTGTATCCAAGTTGTTAAAGATACTGAATTTACAATGGAAGCGGGAAAAAAAAACATTGATGAACGAGCTAATGATGATTGGGCCCCAGACACTATCCTAAGGGACTCCTGCAGTGATCGGCCTTCAACAAGCACTATCATCTTCCTTTGTGCTAAGTATGACTCACCAGTTTCCCCTCCAATTCCCATTGCCTGTGGTTTTGCTGGGGTTCCTGGAGTCAGTCAAATGCTGCCTTGATTTCAAAGGCAATCATTATCACCTCATCTCTGGAGTACAGCTCTTTTGTCCCTGTATGACCCAAGACTATAATGAGGCCAGGAGCTCATTGGCCTAAGTGAGCAGGTTATTGCTGTGCAAGATCGTGTTATTATCCCAGTAAATGGTATAATTAGATGGGAATATTTCAGAATGGAACTCTGGCTCAAAAGACCATGATCTTTACATTTTTATATTAAAAGAATAAAGAGATTGAGTCAGAGGTGCTAATTAGTTTTAACAAAGGAAAAAAAATGATACAATTCATATTTACTCCACTCTTAGTTTAACAATTATGCAGTTTAAGATTAATAAGGATTACAAAATACATTTTAAACTACAATGGTCTCATTAACAAAAAGTCCCTTTAAACATACAGATCGGCTGTGGCCAAATGCCCACACCCTGTTCTGAATCCAAGTTAGTGTCAGTGGATTTCTTCTCAGAATTCCCCCAGACAACTGCCACGTGAGTTTTCCAAACTCTACTCCCAAAAAAGAAACTAAAAATGTTCTTTCACAATAATGCTTTCATTCGTCAATTTGCATTCTGAAATCCAGACCAGATTTTCTAAATACTCTCTTAAACAAAGCTTCCACTCCACTTTCTACAGCAACTCCAGTGCCAGTTTTACACCACTCCTTTAGGATTTGTCTCACAGCTGTACAAACTGTTCACAAATTGTTTTAACTCTCAATTCCCAAACTCTGTTGAAATGGCATCAAACTTTTGATTTACTTCTGAAGTCTGCTTTCCCCACTAAATCTGGTTTTTGCAATTGTCTCTGGAGCTCAGAATGCTGCTTACTCCTCCTTGCATTTTTTCTGAACACCTTGGCCTCTGTTTTCTTAACTTCAGAGATCTTGGACAGTCTTTCTGTCCCAATTCCCTGGTTATCTGGACAATAACTGGTTCTTCAGGAAGCCTGCCTCTGTACAGCTCCCACCCTGTTCAGTCTTTTTCCTGGCAGAGTTGAGAGATGTTCACTCCCTGATGTCCTGTCTCCAACTCAAATCGATTCAGCTAAACCACAGAACAAAACAAAAAATTCCCTTAAAATGGCCTCTAGTTCTCAGCAACAGCCACATACTTCTGCTGGCCTATTTATTCTTCATGCCATAGCTGTCTTTAAGTGCAATAGAATCACAGTTGGAATTGAAACAAACCCACACACAAACAGCTTCGTCCAGCATGAATATAATTATTGGTTTTAGCCTTCCAGGCGCAAACATTAAATTAAACCCACTTAAAACTGTGGCTCATTTCTGATGTTTACCAATAGAAATATAAATACATTAAAATGCCTTTGTTTTCCTAACAATAGCACTGTTGACTCTACTTTCTATCACTTCACTGATGAAATTAAGTTGCTGAGATAGTCATTGGCTGTTTTGGATTTGTTTTGCCTTTTGTGGACAGGGCATATGTCCACTAACGTCCACTTTGCTATGTAGGTGCCAGTGTTTTAACTATAGTGAACTATATATAATTACGGTACTGTCATTGGACAAGACCCGGGTTTGAATTCCACCAAGACAGATGGTGGGATGAGGGGAAAAGGTGGGAAAATTCAATAGAAGCCCAAGATCAGCCAAGGCCATAATTCAACAAAAAACCTACAATGAAAAGTCTAATGATAACCAGCGAAACAATGTCGACCATCCTTTAGGGAAGGAAAATCAGCCTCCTTAGCTAATCTGGCATACATTGTCTCTCCAGATCGCACTGCAATGGGGTTGACTCTTAACCACCTTCTGAAATGGCTGAGCAAGCCAGTCAGCCCAAGGGCAACTGGGGATAGGGCGACAAATACTGGTTTTGCTAGCAACACTCACATCACGTAAAAAATAAAGAGAAAACAGCCAAAGTAAGCAAAATTCAAAAATAATCTCCCATCGAGTACCACTGACTTCACTGCCAAATTGCTGACTAGTAACTTTGCACCATGGATCAATGTCTTAAGGAAACTAGGCCACAGCTGTTGAGACATGTTACATCTAGGATGCTTAATGAGGAACAGCCAGAACCAGATCCCACTTGAGACTTCAAGAACAGCAACAGTACGTGCATTCATGCTTCTGCTCACATTAGAAGCTATCTGAACAGGAGTTCAGAAACAAAAAGCATCGTTAAAGAATGGACTTCCGTTTCGCCAACAAAAATTTCCATTCCAAGTAAGGTAGCAAAGCTGAAGGGAAAATTGGAGAAAATTAACAAGTACAAAAGGATTGTGTTCATACAACCGTCAAAGAAGCTGTGAGGGCGAGTATTGTGTTTTAACCTGAACTGCAGAAATATTTTCATTTCTTCCCTCAGGGAGTAACACTCGACATTTAAATAGTTATACTTTTACAGCACACAAGGGAATTGGAATAATTAAATCTCTTTGGATAGATGAACCACAGAGGTTGACATTCCTCTATTTTTATAAATATGCAAATTTTGTTTGCATGCTTTTCTTCTGAACAGTCAACAACTCAAACATTTCAGCCGCAAAAGGGATAGCAAGCGTTCACTTTACTGCCAAATTTCATTCTTATCTACCACTTCTTGGAACGTTGATGTTTTGTTTTGTTTCATCGTTGCCAAGGAAACTAGTGGAAATTAGATAGAAGCTGGGAGGAGGAAATGATTAGACGATCTGGGAACAAAGCACAGAGGTGCATGTGATAGCTGGGATGTGCAGCTCACCCTCATATTGTTGTGTGGGCTTCCTACATCTGACCTCGGTCCTGTTTTGGATTTTGAAAGGCCACTCTAAGATGTAAAAGACTAAAGTTCACCAATGCATTATCTCTGGAGTGCTGTGCCATGAAAATTTAAAAAAAAGCTTACAACTTTGATTTGTATGAGGTAACAAATGTAATCGTTTTTGATATGGGTTATGGAAAGGCCAAATTGCTGACTGAAAGGTTGACAGGGTTTGTGGAGTTGTGTCAACACCAAATTCTGACTGCATTAACGTGGTCACTTCAACATCAGCCAAGTGAAAGTACTGCCCATATTACAGTACAAATGTATCCCGAGAGATTATTTTTAAAAGAACAACAAATAGGAGCAAGAGTAGGCCATTCGGCCCATCAAAACTACTCCACCATCTGTAAGACCATGACTGATTGCTGTGACCCCCAACTCCTAGTCTTCCTTGGCAATCCAAGATTTTTTGACCCAGCATCCACATCTCTGTGGAAAAGAATTCCAAAGACCCAATGATCCTCAGAACAAACTGCTCCTCATCTCCATTTTAAATGGTAGACTCTCATTTTGAAATGGTGCCTCCTAGTTTTAGATCCCCCATGCCACGAAACATCCAATCCACACCATCAACTCCCCTCGGGCACTTTCACGTTTCAAAAATGTCAACTTTTATTCTTTCTCATTCATTTTTGGATATGGGAACTGCTGGCTAGGCAGAATTTGACTAACCCTGATTACCCTCGAGAAAATGATGATGAACTGCAGTTCCTGTGGTATTGGTGTACCCACAGTGCTATTAGGAAGGGAGTTCTATGATTTTGACCTGTGACAGCGAACAAACATCAGCTAACTCAGGGTGGTGGATGGCTTGGAAGGGACCTTCCAGATATTGGCGTTCCCATGAACGCCCTTGTCCTTCTAGATGGTAGCAGGCACTGGTTTGGAAGGTACTAAGGTGCCTTGTTGAGTTCCTGCAGTGCATTTTGTAGATGGCACACACAGTAACTGTTGTGCATTGGTGATAGGAGCTGCATTCAGCCAAGCAAGTGGAGGGTATTCCATCGCATTTGTGTCTTGTAGAAAAGGCTTTGGGTAGTCAGGAGGTGAATTACTCTCCACAAGCCTCTGGCCTGCTCTTGTAACCACATTATTTATATGGCTAGTCCAGTTCAGTTTTTTGTAAACTTCCTGACAATCTTCACAGAATCAAACACCTTACGAGTTGATGGAAAGAGATTACCAACATCTCCAGACAGTTAAAGAATGGAAGGGACCCCCTTTTTTTTCATCCTGAACTGGAATTTCATAATTTCTACTTGTTTTATTCATTTGTGGACATGGGAGTTGCTGGTTGGCCAGCATTTATTGCCCATTCCTAGTTGCCCTTGGAGGGCAGTTGAGAGTCATCCACATTGCTTGGCTCTGGAATCACATGTAGGCCAGACCAGTTAAGGACTTCCTTCCCTAAAGGACATTAGTGAACCAGATGGGTTTTTCCAACAATGGTTTCATGGTCATCAGTAGACCCTTAACTCTAGATTTTTTTTATTGAATTCAAATTCCACCATTTGCTGTGGTGGGATTCGAATCTGGGTCCCCTGAACATTAGCTGAGTTTCTCGATTAATACCACTAGGCTATTGCCTCCCCATCAAAGAGCAACCAAGATTGGATGTATAGAAATGTTGAAACAATGTTTAATTCATGGACGGCAAGAAAAATAAAATCAGGCTTATAACAAGTCATCTATTCTTGAAAGTGAAGTTTCTATTCACAATCAATTGGTTTCAACCACATATTGCATGCACTTCATAACTATATCACCAAACATGGATTTAGAAATTCTGTGAAGCAGTTTGCGTGTTACCATGGCAACCAGTTTACCAGAGGATGTTATCAAAGGAGCCAGATTACAAATAGCATGAGAGACAAGTGTGAACGCCATCTAAAAATAGTAGAACATAGAACAGTACAGGCCCTTCAGACCTCGATGTTGTGCTGAGCTATGTCTAAACCCAAGATTAAGCTATTCCACTCCCTATAATTCTGGTGTGCTCCACGTGCCTATCCAATAACCGCTTGAAAGTTCCTAAAGTGTCAACTCCACTATCACAGCAGGCAGTGCATTCCACACCCCAACTACTCTGAGTAAAGAATCTACCTCAGAAGTCCCTCCTATATCTCCCACCATGAACCTTATAGTTATGCCCCCTAATAACAGCTACATCCACCCGAAGAAATAGTCTGTGAACATCCAAAGTTCAGATGGTATGCATCATGATATATCACAGGTGGGTGGGGTGGGGCGGGGGAGCGTGTGGTGAAAAAGGGAAGCAAGAAGAAATGGTTAGGGTGAGAGGCAGTAATGGTTTTACTGGGATGAGGGTATGAAAGTGGAGGTGTGGTGGGGGGGGGGATGGCGAGCAGATTGTTAGCTGCAGAATTGCCCTGGTGGGCCAAAAAGGCGAGTGAAGCAAATTGAGAAGAGCACTCGAGGGGCAGAAAGAGTGATGCAAGGTTGGACGGAGGAAATGGGGCACAGGTGGAGAACAATACACAAGATGGTTTTACCCATAATTAACAAATGGGACTAGCCAGGCCATGGAAGACAGCAAGGTTGAAGGAGTGTCTGAGACTATGGATTAGGAGGTTTATATAGAGAGAGGGGGAGTGGGAGATAAAGAGTGGATACGAGGACAGTAAATTCTTAAGAGACGCAACATGCTGAATTCAGACAGTTTGAAAACACCAAGCATGAGGAATCAGACAAAGATAGGAAAGCAGAGAAGATATCGGTGAGAACATTTATATGATACTCGAGGAGGTGGCAGAGGCGAGGATTGGAGGTTATACTTATTCAACTTTTCTGATGCGCTTTCAAATATTAATACAAAATAGACCACACACCACGATAGTGGGTCCAGTTACAAACAAGGTGGCCTTCAACTGTTAATATTTCCACTTCCTCTGACTCAAAGAATGATCTCGATAGCTTTTCCCTCAATGAACCCAATATAGATCCCTACAGTGCAGAAAGATGCCATTTGGCCCATCGAGTCTGCACTGACCATAACCCAATGCATTTACCCTAGCTAGTCCCCCTGACATTAATGGGCAATTTAGCATGGCCAGTCCACCTAAACTGTACATTGAATCCAAGTCCCTGGCGCTGAGAGGCTAATCACTCTGTCACCCAATTAAATACAAAGCAGAAGCTGCTTTGTACTAATACTGACCATAACCAGGCTCAAGAAAATGGCAGGAGGAAAATACTGCTCTAAGACGACACATACTGGCAAATAAAAACCTTGACACTTCAGCTCTCATCAACACTGCTGAGATTTATATACAGTTCCCAAACAGCAATATAATTATTGTTTTGATGCAGGTTACACACCAACTTTCAGGTTCCTGGAAAGGTGCAGCATTAATCCCGTTCTTTCCTATCCTATCCTGCACTTCTTTAGACTGTAGGAGGAAACCGGAGCACCCGGAAGAAACCCATGCAAACACGGGTAGAATGTGCAGACGCCACACAATTCCCGGCTTGGGTCATCGAACCCAAGTCCCTGGCGCTGTAAGGCAGCAGTGCTAATCACTGTGCTGCCCCACAGCTTTCACCTATTAAAGTTGTTTCTGGTCTTTAATCTCTCATTCAGATTTCAAAAGCCTTGTCCAGCACAATAAACGTGAAGTGACTTTTCAAACCATCTAGACAAACAAGCAAATCATTTATTCTTTACTTATGGGTTGGGCAAGGCAGTCACACTTAGCATGTTCCCCACCTACTATTCAAATGTTTTCCCCTCCTCCCTCCCCCCACACACCCTCCCCTCCAACAACATGCGGCACAGTGGTTAGCGCTGCTGCCTCACAGCGCCAAGGACACGGGTTTGATTCCCGATTTGGGTCACTGCCTGTGTCTTCCCGTGTCTGCACACTCTTCCCGTGTCTGCATGGGTTTCCTCTGGGTTCCTCCCACATTCCGAAAGACGTGCTAGTTAGATGCATTGGCCATGCTAAATTCTTCTCCCACGTACTGAAACGGGTGTCGTAGAGCAGCAACTAGGGGAATTTCACAGTAACTACATTGCAGTGTTAATGTAAGCCTACCTGTGACCAATAAATAAACAAACTCTACTTCACGCTTTGCTTAGCAATTCTTATCCCAAATCTTCAGGAAAACATAGACAAAAAAATCCTAAAGTCTGACATTGATAGAGACACCAAATGTATAAGTGAGGATGCTAAAACTGTACAAGAGCTTTGGGTCGGCTACAGTTAGGATCATTGGAACAGTCCTGACTGTTCCATTCTCAGTAAGATGGGAAATAACAGTCAACATGCACTACGATGGCAGAAACTGGGTTATAAAACGTGAAAAAAGGCCGTTCTATTTATAGTGGAAGGGGAGAAATTCGAGACAGGAAGAGAATAAAGTGGGTGTTTTCAAAGTTACGCAGGATTGTGAAATCATAAACAATGAGAAAGTGTTTAGTAAATAGGTAGCAAGGAGATTCAGGATTAGCATCATAAAAGAATGAGGTTGGAAATTAGGATTAGTGCGCTCAAAGAATCACTGGAACATGGAATGTTTTGCCGCAAATGGGTATTGAGCAAATAAAGTAACCAGATTTAAAAATGGAACTGGGTAAGTATTCAAGGAAGGAAGGAATGTAATAAGATATGGGGTCAACGCTGGTCAATGGGATTTTCCAGGGGAAAAGCCACCGGAGCACAAGAAGCCAAGTGTCTTTATATGCAACTCTTAACCCATATGATTGCCTAAGGAAGTCAGAAGGGAACCATAGAATTTCTACAGTACAGAAAGAGGCCACCCGGCCCATTGAGTCTGGTTGCTTATTGTTTGTTCTCCTACTGACTAATTAATTTATTTTTTGCCTCTCCCCAGATATATTATATGGCTGTGTGAGGGGTTTTGTGAGGAGGGGGAATGGAGTTCATCAGGAGAGAAAAGGAATGTGCAGCCATAATGGTGTAGTTATTGGGATATGGGTTAAGCTCAACAGGCCTGGAGTCTATCCCTGCCCATCATTCTTGCATGTTTATAACAGCACAGCATGGATTCAATGGGCCAAAAGGCCTCCTGTGCTCTCATGGCTCCACAACCCCTTGACACATGACCCGTTGGCCACAGAGCCATACTGAGCTCTGCAATTTGCATTACGTACAACATTAAGATCCCTGTCGTGGAAGTTCATTCACCAATTTGTGGGAATATTTGGCATTGTTCAGTCTGGCAATGAACATTCTCAGAATTCTCTACAAAGACAAGAGCGCAAAGATAAATATCACCCAAGTCATCGGATATAAAAGACAGTTTCTTCCTCGACATATTCAATCCTGTCAGCGTAGAGTTGGCAGCACTGTTGCCACAGCATCAAAAACATGGTGGTTCAAAAGTCAACTCCGTGACTTCAGCATGTATTCTACTCCAGGTCAGCATTGAGGCAATGCTGCAGTGTCTGAGCGAGAGAGATGACAAACTGAGCCTTTATCGAGAATAAAGAGATCCCATAACGCTATTTGAAGAAATGCAGGGCATTAACTGGCCAAAATCACTTCATTTTTTCCCCTAACAGTAGCAAAATTGGATTAGAATCCCAACAATGCAGAAGCAGGCCATTCAGCCCATAAATTCTGCACCGACTCTCTGAAGAAACATCTTCTCCAGGCCCTATCCTTGTAACCCCACTTACTTACCCTGCTAATCGCCCTAACCTACACATCTTGGGACACTAAAAGGGGCAATTTAGCATGGCCAATCCACCTAACGTGCACATCTTTGGACTAGCTGGTCATTCAGAGGTAATTTGTTGAATGAACAACTGAGAGACAAGGTCTTTTTAATAGGATGATGAGTTAGATGAAGAAACTACGCAAACATTAAATTCGAAAAACAGCATTAAGCACAAGTACACAAGCACCGCCAATCGGTTCCCTGCATGAACATTGCCTAATGGTGGATAGAATCGCCACTGGTTGAACAGCACATTAGCATTGAACAGGGATAACACTTTTTGATTCCTGTAACATGTCCAAAAGATTTTGTTTTAATCCTTGAGCATATGACAGTATCTCTCCTTTCCAAGGAATCTCCCTCGCTGTAGCAATGGCATATCAGAAATAAATTCTAATTCAACCAGGTTCCAACATGTACACACAGTAGCTACACAAATTCTAATACCTAGGCAAATGCATTGCACTAACTTGTTATCTTTCAAATTTTGAGGTTGAAAAATAATTTTCAGGCTTGTGCATTTTTCCTTTTAATGTCTCCCTCAAGACATTTAGAAATACACAAAATATTGCTGATTTATGGCATTTGTTTTCCAAGAAGGCATTTCTTTTAAGTGCCAAATTGGGTACAAGTTCATTTATTAGTGTCACAAGTAGACTTGCATTCACACTGCGATGAAGTTACTGTGAAAATCCCCTAGTCGCCACACTCCAGCGCCCGTTCAGGCACAGCAAGGGATAATTTAGCATGGTCAATGCACCTAACCAGCGCGTCTTTCACACTGTTGGGGGGGTGGAACCCAGAACACCGAAGGAAACCCATGCAGACACAGGGAGACTCCGGTTAGACATTGACCCAAGCCAGGAATCGAACCCAGCTCCCTGATGCCGTGAGGCAGCAGTGCTAACCAACATGCCACCGCATCTCCATTCAGACTACACAATTTGAGAGGTTATGTAGGTAACTGGTGCCCTCTAATTCTGGGCTTTTGCACAGCCCAGACTGAAACTGCTCTCACTGCCAACTGTGCCATCAGCTGCTAGGCCCCAAGCCTCTGACTTTCCTCCTAAAAACAGCTTAGCCCTTTGACCACATTTTGGTCACCTGTCCTAATATTGCCTTATATGGCTTGGTGTTAAAATTTGTTCTTGTGAAGTGTTTTGGCCTACTTAAAGGTGCTGCATAAATCCATGCTGTCGTCTCATGAGATTACTACTTCACAACGAGTGCTGCAGGATCTGCACGTCAATATTAACCGTACACGCTTGGAACGTTTAAAATATAATTGCTTCATAACAAAGCTCAAAAGTGCCATACACAATGCCTGCTACGGAACAGTTTGTGTTCTTGCTTTATCAGGTTTTCTAACCAGCCTAGACAAAACAATTAGCAACAGAATGATTCCTTTTACTCTCAGCACAGATCATATTGGGTAGAGGGAAAGGCAGTAAGGGGCTGAACCAAGCAGCACTGCAAAGTGTTCTGTGACAATGTCCAGGGCATCACCAAGGCGGCTCACTATAGGGTCATCAAGCACATCCCCCATCTAGGAGGAAGTCTGCAAGGTCCTAAAGGCTTACCTCGAAAATGTCTCGATGACCTATAACCAAACGCGCCAAGCACAGAATGGTGATGGCAATCGATGTGTGTATGCCCTGCAGTGTCAGGGGTGGACCCTGTATGGTTTCGGTGGTTGAGGACAATTTTAAGAAAGATTGCGAAGCCACTGATTGGCATTATTTCTTTCCGAGTCCATTAGTCACCACTTGCCTGTCTGACAATCATTACATTTTGTTAAATGACAACTGCTTTTGCGGCTTTTTTTTTCCCCTAATCAATTTTGGGAACTTCATGTTTGATGCTACACCAGGCATTTTAAAGCTGCAGCATCAGCAAACACTCTCAGATTAGATACAAAACCAGAAAATACTGGATAAATTCAGCAGGTCTGGCAGCATCTGTGGAGAGAAACAAAATCCATATGACTCTTCTACAGATTGGGTGGCTTGGTTAGACGAGGAGTAAAACTGCCCATATTTCATCCTTTTTATTCATTCTTGGGATATGAGCATTGCTGGCTGGCCGGCATTTATTGCCCATCCCTAATTGCCCAAGGGCAGCTGAGAATCAGAATTCCTACCAGTGCAGAAAGAGGTCATTCGGCCCGTCAGGTCCACGTCCACCACAATCCCACCCAGGCTCTATTCCCCACAGTCCCACATATTTACTCTGCTAATCCCCCTGACATAGGGTCAATTCAGCATGGCCAATCAACCTAACCCACACATCTTTGGACTGTGGGAGGAAACCTGAGCAGACACGGGGAGAATGTCCAAACTCCACACAGACACTGACACAAATTGGGAACCAAACTGGAGTCCATGGCGCTTGAAGCAGCAGTGCTAACCACTGTGCCACCCACGTTGGCCACACCAGTCACATTGCTGTGGCTCTGGAGTCACATGTAGGCCAAACAAAGACAACAGATTTCCTTCCCTAAAGGACACTAACCTTTAGTGAACCTAATCCTAAAGTAGGAGAGAGTGACAAGGAACACACCTCCCCCCACAACATCATTGACTTTCCTGTCTGTCACCTGTATCTAATGAGATAGCCAATTATTGCCAAGCTAACGGCTGGTTTTTAATTGGATTCAGAACTAACAGACTCCTCAAAATTTATTTCATTGAGGACCCTTGCATCTATCCATCCAGCCAGAATATTCATTCACCCCTTTCTTCAGGGAAGATTTTGAATCCCAGTCCCATTGATTCCGATCCCTGCTCCAACTGCAGAAACACCCAATCAATATTTGCCCAGGATCTGCACGTCAATATTAACTGTACACGCTTGGAACGTTTAAAGTATAATTGCTTCGTAACAAAGCTCAAAGTGCCATACACAATGTCTGCTACGGAACAGTTTGTGTTCTTGCTTTATCAGGTTTTCTAACCAGCCAGATTTTTCAAAACCATTCATTCGGGTTTCTGGGAACACTTTCTATGGTCATATTGCTGGTTACATGTCGAAAGATTTGCTCGCAGACCACATTATTCTTCTAAGCGATTTCACTAATCCAAAGATCTATAAAATGCCACTTATTTGGAAAGGATAACTGGGTTACCAATTTACATTAATTGGACAGTCTCAGGAGCAAAGTATGGAATTAACAATGCGCGAATAATTAATTATTCAGAATTATGTGATAAACAGGATGTCACATTCTAACAAACAGGTCTTTATTCCTGTTTCCTGGATTGTGTTTCAGTTTCTGATCCTGTCCATATCGAAATCTACTCATTTCTGCTGGCAAATCACACTCCTATTCTCACTAAACCCCTCATCTGTTCGCACTGCTCCAAATTCTCCAACACTAAATGCTCTCGAGTATGAAACTACAGTTTACTCTGGGGACAGTTTCCCTAAAATCTGCAAAGCTTCTAATTGCAAACCAGTCTGTGCAAAACTGTTTGGTTCCAAAGTGCCTTGCAAAATGTTTAATCTGGAGGCAGGCATGAAATTAACCTCCCCCCACCATTCACAAGCTCTGTTACTCCGTCGTTCAGTGACAAAAGCCGGTATAATATTAATCCTCATTTAAGAGATAGAGTAGCTTTGTTTTTACTGATAATTAACCTTTATGTAGCAGATATTACAGCCGGATTGCTCTGAAGATCCTCATTTTTTCTGTCTAGGTAAGCTGCTTAATAGATAATAACTTCCCCCATCCGCTAAGTAATAGAAAATGCTATTCTTTGCAATAATTTTAATTTTTTTTTTGAACTAGAGTGTTGCCACGTTCATAACTCTCAGAAATTGACTGCAAGCTTGCCTGGAAATGGTAGAGTTAAGAATTTGTGCATGCAAAAAAAAATCACATGACATGGTGTAATTAAATGCACTGTGGTAGCACTTATTAGGTAACATGCAAAGACAAACTGGAGAAAAATTTGCCTGGCTACATGAACTGCAGCTGAACATATTTATCTGGGGCACATACACTTGGAACAAACAGAGAAGGGGAAGGGATTTGATTCACCTTATCCTGCGCAAACTAAGGGCTACAATTGGTCACGTCTCTTCTTCACGGTGGCACAGTGATTAAAACTGCTGCCTCACAGCGCCAGGGAGCCAGGTTCGATTCCCAGCTTGGGTCACAGTCTGTGTGGAGATTGGACGCTCTCCCTGTCGCTGTGGGTTTCCTCTACGTGCTCCGGTTTCCTCCCACAGTTCAACAGATGTTCAGGTTCGGTGGATTGGCCATGTTAAATATGGGGGATTACACGTTGGAGCGTAGATAAGATGCTCTTTGAGAGTTAGTGCAGACTCTATGGGCCAAATGGCCTCCTTTGGCACTGTAGGGATTCTATGCTTCTACAAAAACAAAAGCATGATGCAAAACGGAAGTTAACAATGCAGGAGTCTAAGCAATTGAAACATTGCTGATTTTAACAGTTAAAACACTGGCGGGAAGTATTGCCTGGGATTCTCAAAAATATCCTAAATGTCAAACTCGAGAAAGAATTGGAATAAATCACGTTTTTCTTTAAAAGCGAGAGTTTCAAAATGAATCTCCCACAGTCTGAGCACTGCAGAGTGCACTGGAATAATTCACATCAGAAATCACTGGGTGGGATCTAGACCCACTGGACAGGTCAGCAGCATGGCATTAAGTGGGCCACTGTGCATGCACTGATCTGTCAGCACCAAAATCAGCATGTGTGCAGTGGCTTCAGTCTACCAACCATCCGATTGCTGGGCAGCCCTGCAACATCAGTCGTGCAAGCATCGTACAACCTGAACACTGCCCCACCCCACCACAAAGAATGCCCTGGCCCAGCCTCAGCCCCGCCCCCCCCCCCCCACCCAGCCCTGATCTCCACCCCACGCCCCCACACGGCCTGAATGGCTATAAATGGTCTTCCTCCCTCCCCCCACCGATCCTGATTGCAAAGTGGCATCAGGACCCCAAACCCTATCGATTACCACCAGAGGTCCCACCCCCATGGCACTCCAATGCCTGGTGGGCAGTGCCAAGGTGTTCCCTGGGCATTGGCACTTTGTCACTTGGGCAGTGCCAGGGGGCCCAGACACCAATACCCAGGAGGCAGCTCCCCCCCCCCCCTCAACCTGATCCTCTGGAGGTCCCAATTGTTGCCCCTTCACTCCAACGAGATCAAGCAGCCAGCTCTGTGCAAGTGGGGGTCTACTGTAAACCCCATCAGAGCGAAATACCCCTAGCTGGGGTGGAGAGGCTAGCAAGTCTTGAGTTTTCAGTCCCCGGCCCGCCAATTGTATTTAAATTATATTGAAAATTCCCCTTGCATACGTAATACATCTCCACACCTATTTTTGGCATGGAGTCAATAGTGCTGGAAATCCAGGGCTGGGAGACATGATCAGGGCCAGACGTCCAGCACAGAACGTGCTAATCCAGCCCCGCTACAATCTCACGGGCTGTTGCGCTATTTCTTTAGGGCAGGGGGATGGGAGAATCACCCCTCATCGTGTCACCCAAATTCTCATCATTCTTTCTCATGATAATTTTCAGGCTCATATTCAAATCAACCAATAAAAAGTTTACAAAAAAGAATTACGAAATTAACTGATGGCATTTTATTATTCATGACCAACCTCCAGGCACACTTCAACAAATGACATCTGGCATATTAATCTTTAAAAGTTGCAAGTTTGGAGGGAAGGCTATTTTCTTTTTATCCATGTTATTTTATGAATTCCCCTTTGATACTCTGGCACAACAGCAAAAATAAAAGCGATTGAAGGTAAGATTTCAAATTCATCCTGCAGTTCCTAAAGCCAGTCACGCTGATTTCACACGTTATTTTTACCTTCGTGCCAAAGAAAATTGGTATTAGCTTCTGCCACCTACACAAACACATCCGCAACTTTTCATATTCTGTCTACAACATAATTATCAAATCAAAAATGGTTATTATCTTCTGTTATGTAGCAAAATCTTAAGATATCTGTGAGAAGCAGACAACTATCAGAGACAAAAGACAGCAAAGGAAGGATAAGCTGCTCAGAACTGTACCCTATGTTTAATAGGGAGAGAGACTGCCTGATGCTGGATCAAATCACAACCAACAGAAGGACAGAGTTTTGATCCCTATTCCATGCTGGGTTAACAAATCTCTCATCGGCTCTGTTTATTGGGCAAACGTAATGCGCAATCTACCATCCCCATCCAAGTCCAAATCCCTGAACATACCTCAAGTCACACCAGGCTCCAGCCACCCGCTATCCTCACTGACCTACATTTACTCCTGGTCCACCCTACCAAAATCTCATTGTTTTGTTTAAGCCCCGCAATAGCATCACCCCTCCATATTTCTGTAACCTCTAAAAAGCTCTACGACCTGCCCCCCATCATTTCCTGATGGTGATCAATCCCTTCTGTTTCCCCCCATTGGCGGCTGTCTCCATAGATAGCTAGGCTCCAATCTCTGGGATTCCTCCTCAAACGCCATTCCTTGTTTTAAGATGCTTTTTTGAATTGGTTGTGCGTCAAACAGGAAAACACTCAATAAGTTGCATTTTCCACCCCTGCCACAGGAAGTAGAAGAACGTTTACCTTTATTCACGTGATCAGTGCTTTTCTTGCAATCTTTTGTACCAACTACACCCATTGTGTAGCTTTAATGTTCACAAAATGTCATGATTTTGCCAGTGTAGTGGTTACAGCAGTGGATCATTAGCTCATGAATTCATATCCTAAAGTTATGAGGAACCCTGGACAGGGAGCGAGTGTTACATTAAACTTACGTTTTGCTTCATCGATAAATCTGCTAACTCGACCAACACCATTGTCATAATGGAACTGGATCTTTAATGTTCTTCAGGGAAAATAAACCTGCTATCTTTGTACAGTCTAGTCTGTGTGTAGCTCTGGCCCACAGCACATACATGACTCTTGAAGTCCCCTAGTATAGTTCACCTCTACCTTCTCAAGGACACACGAGATAATTGCAGCTTTATCCATTTCTACTGGATAATTGTTCCAAATTCAATGACCTGTTCTAATGAAAAGTCAATAATCCAAAACATTAACTCTTCTCCACAGATGTTGCCTGAACCATTTTTTCTTGTTTTCATTCCAAGCTCATTTTCCAGTTCAAAATTCTTTCTGCCATTGATGTTTGAATTTGCAAAAGGCATGACAATAGAATATATTAAATTTTATTTAGTGTCACAAATAGGCTTACAGTGAAAATCCCCTGATTGCTACACTCCAGTGCCTGTTCAGGTATACTGAGGGAGAACTTAGCATAGCCAATGCACCTTATCAACTTGTCTTTCAGACTGTGGGAAGAAACCAGAGCACTTGGAGGAAACTCACGCAAACATGGAGAGAATGTACAGACTCCACATAGACAGCGACCTAAGCCAGGAACCAAGCCTAGGTCCCTGGCACTGAAAAGCACAGTAAGAAGTCAATGCCAGGTTAAAGTCCAACAGGTTTATTTGGTAGCACATGGCACTAGCTTTTGGAGCGCTTCTCCTTCATCAGGTAAGTGGGAGTTCTGTTCACAAACAGGGCATGTAAAAACAAACTCAAAATTTACAAAATAATGGTTGGAATGCAAGTCTTTACAAATAATCAAGTCTTAAAAAAGGTACAGACCTTTAAAAAGGTACAGACAATGTGAATGGAGAGAAGGTTAAGCACAGGTTAGAGATGTGTATTGTCTTCAGCCAGGACAGTTAGTGAGATTTTGCAAGCCCAGGCAAGTCATGGGGGTTACAGATAGCGTGGCATGAACACAAGATCCCGGTTGAGCTGTTCTCATGTGTGCAGAACTTGGCTATCAGTCTCTGCTCAGCGACCCTGCATTATCATCATGTGTCACGAAGGCCATCTTGGAGAGTGTTTAGCCGAAGATCAGAGGCCGAATGCCCGTGACCACTGAAGTGTTCCCAACAGGAAAAGAACAGTCTTGCCTGGTGATAGCCAAGCGGTGTTCATTCATCTGTTGTCATAGCATCTGCACGGTCTCCCCAATGTACCACGCTTTGCAAAATCCTTTCCTGCAGCGTATCAGGTAGACAATGTCGGCTGAGTTGCAAGTGTACGTACCGTGTTCTTGGTGGATAGCATTCTCACATGAGATGATGGCATCTGTGTCGATGATCTGGCATGTCTTGCAGAGGTTGCTGTGGCAGGGTTGTGGGGTGTCATGGTCATTGTTCTCCTGAAGGCTGGGGTCCGTTTGAGATTGTCCAGTTGTTTGAAGGCAAGAAGTGGGGGTGTGGGGACGGCCTTGGTGAGAGGTTTGTCTTCAAATGATACGTTGAAGGCTTCAGAGAGGATGTCGTAGCTTCTCCGTTCTGGGGAAGTACTGGACAAAGGGTACTCTGTCCACTGTGTCCCATGTTTGTCTTCTGAGGAGATTGTTGCGGTTTTTCACTGCAGCGCGTTGGAACTGTCGATCAAGGAGTCAAGTGCTGTTCTTATGAGGCATCTTTCAACGTCTGGAAGTGTCTGTTATGATACTCATCTAAGTAGATCTTGTTTATACGGAGGGCTTGTCTGTAATGGATGACTTCTTCAATGTGTTTAGGGTGGAAGCTGGAGAAGTGGAACATCGTGAGGTTATCTGTGGGCTTGTGGTACAGTGAAGTGCTGAGGTGACTGTCCTGGATGGAAATGCGCATGTCCAAGAAGAATGCAACCGATTCTGGAGAGTAGTCCATGATGGTGGGATGTAACTTGTTGATATCCTCGTAGTTGTTTCAGTGATTGTTCACCACGAGTCCCAAAGGAAGAAAACGTCGTTGATGTATCTAGTGTATAGCATCAGTTGAAAGTCCTGTGCGGTGAAGAGGTCTTGTTTGAACCTGTGCATGAAAATGTTTTCATACTGAGGTGTGAATTTGGTCCCCATAGTTGTTCATGTGTCTGGTTGAAGAACTGGGTGAAGGTGAAGACATAGTCCAGGATGAAATGGATGAGTTGTAAAATTGCATCTGGAGATTGGCAGTTGTTGGCATTGAGTACTGAGGCAATTGCAGCAATGCCATTGTTGTGGAGGATGCTGGTGTAGAGTGCCAAGACATCCATTGGTGACAAGGAGTGCTCAAGGTTTAACTGTTCCATGTGTGCTGAGTTTCTGTAGGAGGTCCATAGTATCGTGACAAAAGCTGGGGGTTCTTTGTACAATGGGTTTCAGGATGCCCTTGACGTAGCTAGAGAGGTTCTCGCACAGGGTCCTATTGCCTGATACGATGGGACGGCTGGTGTGTTTGCCTTGTGTATCTTCAGGAGGCAGTAGAGATCTCCAACGCAGGGAGTACGCGGGATGACAACACCAGAGGTGCTCTGAATGTCTGGATCAGAGTATTGAGTTGACGGGTGTGTGCTTTGATTGGATCTGTGGGTAACTATCTGCAGTGGTCCTCGTTGTTCAGTTGTCGGTACACTTCTTTGCAGTAACCTGTTCTGTTCAGTATGACAGTGGCCCTCCTTTGTCTGCTGGTTTGATGACAATGTTGCGATTGGTCTTGAGAGCATGGATGGTGTTGCACTGTGCTTGGGTGATGTTTGGGGCTGATGAGTCTGGTGTTGACGCATCTCCTGATGGCTTGGGCATACATGTCAACTCAAGGGCAACAGCCTTCTGGAGGAGTCCAATTCGATTCTTTCCTCTTCGGTTGCTGCATTGTGGATCTGTCAGTTCATTGGCTGTCTCACTGTTGGCCTCTTGGGATTTGTGGAAGACCTCCTGCAGCTTCATTCGCCTGATGAATTCCCCGAGACTGATGGGATCTATTTTGGTGATGGGGCAGAAATTGAGCCCTCAGCTGAGAACTTCGAGTTCATCTGGTTGAAGTGTATAGTCCGACAAGTTGACAATGGACTTCCCTGCAGCGGGACTGTTTTCTACTGTGGTACCAGGGGAGGCATGGTTGCTGCTGGTGGTAATGCCGAGTTTCTCAAGTTTCCTGCTCTTGGTGTGCATGTAGATGGCATAAATTCCTTTGCCTCATCTGCTTGGCAGAGTTTCGCAGCTGGTCTGCGTTCTGAGCGCAAGTCGAGAATATGGACGCTATCTTGGTTTCTATGATGTGGCATTTGCTGTAGAGCTGGTGTATGAGGTGACTGAGGAGTGAGAGGGGGGTGCACCTGTGAGACAGCAATGTTACTGTGATGTACCTGTAGGTAGAATGCCACTTGTATGTAAATGAGCATAATGCCGATGACTCATGGTCAGAAGATTAACAAATGTAGCCTTTTGGCATTGAAAACAAGAATGAGTGAATTGCTTTGGTAACCCAAACCACACCATAACCTATGGAGCCTTCATGTGTGCTTTGCCAAGGTAGACACCCATTCGGCTTCAAACACAAGTGAGCATGACATTCTCCATGGTACAAATACTGGCCAAGATCATCTTGAAAAGCCCCAAGTAAACAAACATGATATTTTGTCGTCCTACAGCATCTTTTCTGTCTGACTCAAGAAGCAACATCAATTGTCCATTCACCGAAGGCAGATTGGCTTCCAATGTTTGAGTGCCATCTCCCTGTCCAGGATTCCAAAGTAGAGAACTGAAAATCTCTCAACCCAGAAGCAAACAAAGAATCTCCAGAAATTATGATCCTGCAGTTAGTCCTTCTTCAAATCATGCCTTATTAAAATTTACAATTGGGATTTAAGTTCCAGGAAAATGTTAACCTTTCTTCAGTGCCTTGTCCAACTGCCTGAACTGGGAAGACCCGAGAGTCAAGTCTCTCTTTGCTGGGTACCTGGGTCCTACTCTTGGAACCACATTTATAGGATGGTCCAATTCTGCCATGGTCACTAGTGAGCCCAGCACAGTGCTGATGCCCTGGAAGAGGGCGGGGGTCATCGGTCAAGGGCTGGTGGTTGGGTCTTCTCTTGTTGGAGATAATTATTGCCTGGCATCAATGTGGTGCAAAAATATTATCCGTCACTTGTCAGTGAAGGTCTGGGTTTTGTCCAGTTCCTGTTATAACCTGGCATGGGACGCAAGTTTAAATTACCCTCGTCAGTCTATTGATATTTCTTCAATTATTTTGATACACTGCACATAAAACCTTTTTTGGATGCTAAGAACCCAACATGAAATGAGTCAAATCTCAGCAGGTCTGGCAGCATCTGTAAGGAGATAAAAGAGCTGACATTTTGAATCCAGATGACTCTTTGTCAAAGCTAAAAGGCATAGAAAGTGAAGGATATTTATACTGTGGGGTGAGGGGAGTGAAAGATGAGGCATAGTCACAGAAACAAGGGGAAAGGCTGCTAATGGCAGTCCATAGACAGAATAGAAGTGCAAATGGCCAAATGGCAGAGAAGCTGAAATCAGAGGTAAGCTGTGAGAGACAAAGTCAAAGTGAACTCAAAAGTTCCTATTCGGTGCAGGTGATTTCAGAATATTACCCATCATTTCGTGTCAATTTGGTAACCGTTTCCAAATAAGCCAGATTGGCAAAATAAACATGCAACACTATTCCAGTAAGGAGTTTCTTAATAAAATAAGCCAAATACAGCAGATGTTTGATTTGGAAACAAAAACAGAGTATGTTGGAAAAACTCAGCAGGTCTGCCAGCATCTGTAGGGGGAGGAAACAGAGTTAACGGCCGGAATTCTATCGGCACACCTGCCCCAATTCCAGGGGCAGTCTTGGCTCGGAGAAAGGCATTCTCCATTGGCCTCAGGCTGGATTGTACAAACCTTGGGTGGGCATGCCAGTAACATTCTACCCATTGTTTCCATTCCATTTGCCTCTTCATCAAAACTAACGTGAGTTTCTTAATATTGGAAAAATAATACTTTTTTTATATAAAAGAAAGAAATTCAGAACTCTCAATACCTCTGAGTTTATAAAGGGTCCCTGGGTAGGCATCTGGCCTTCACCAAAAAAAAACAAGTGCTCCAGCATATTTATTATGCCACAATTGTAATTTATAAATAATTCAAGAAGCTACAAATTTACAAGCAGGTTTGTCTCAGGGAAGTGCAGGGATATGCAGTGACTGACATACAAATCAGCAGTTAGCTCTGTGTCAGCAACATGCTGGGTACAATGACCTTATACAAAAGGCCACCCCGCCCTTCAGTCAACTCAGCAGATCCAAGGAGCAATACAAAATTTTCCTTCAAGTTGAAATTACAAGATCCATATCCCACAGGATATGAGAGAGAGAGAGAGAGAGAGAGACAGAGAGATTACCTTCCACACGCTGTGACTTTTAAGATGCAAGAGCCAATATGTAGAATTATTTCTTCTCAAAAGTCAAAAATCTAACCAGCCTTTCAAGTAAGTACAGGATACATCGTAAATATAGGTAAAGGTAAAGTTGCCATAGAAACTAGAAGCAGGAGTAGGCTATTAAGCCCCTTGAGCCTGCTCCGCCATTCATTTTGATCATGGCTGGTAAAATTCAATATCCTGACTTTCTCTTGATCATTTTAGCCCCAGGAGCCATAACTAATTTCTTCTTAAAATCTTTGAGTCCCAGATGATCATGGGCTGCTCTCCCCTTTGAAGGGGAAGAGCTGACCGGTGGAGATTTAACCCAAGGGTCACCATATGTCAAGTTTCGGGCAAGGTTGAGGTGATGAGACCTTTGTGTACCTCAGCTGGTACAGGAATTGAACCCATGCTGTTGTCATCATTTTGCATCACTAATCAGCCATTCATAGAAACAAGAAAGGCCATTCGGCTCTTCAAGCCTGCTCTGCCATTTATTTTGATCATTGAATTCAATGTCTGGATTCCTCCCCCTCACCCCACCCCCCCGACCTTTTCCCCATATCCCTTTAGCCCCAAGAGCTATATCTAATTTCTTCTTGAAGTCAGACAACTTTTTGGCCTCAACTACTTTCTGTGAGAGTGAATTCCAAATATTCATCATCCTCGATGAAGAAATTTCTCCTTTCCTCAATTCTAAAAGGTTTACCCCTTATCCTCAAACTCTGACCCCTAGTTCTGGAATCCCCCACCATCGGGAACATTCTTTCTGAATCTATTTTGTTTAACCCTGTTAGAATTTTATCTATGAGATCCCCCTCTCGTTCTTCTAAACTCAGTGAAGATAATCCTAACCAACTTAGTCTATCCTCATTTGACAGACCTGTCATCCTGGGAATCAGCCAGATAAAACTTCACTGTACTCCCTCAGATTCGGACACCAAAACTGCACACAACACTAGGTGTGGCCTCACCAATGCCCTGTACAACTGCAGTAAAACGTCTCTATCCCTATACTCAAATCCTCTTGCTACAAAGCCAATTCAAGCTAATAGAAATATAATCAGTAATTGTAAGTGTAGTGAGGCACTCAGAGTATCAGGCATTATATTGAAAGAATTTGACTGGATTGCACTGTGAGATGTAAATTTTGAACAAGGCCTTTTTTAGCAAGGCCTTTGACAAAGTAGTGCATGGTAGATTGTTGCATAAGGTTAAATCTCATGGGATCCAGGGTGAGGTATCTAAAGGGATACAAAATTGGCTTCTTGACAGAAGCCAGAGAGAGACTGGTTGTAGAGGGTTGTTTTTCAAACTGGAGGTCTGTGAGCAGTGGTGTGCCTCAGGGATCAGTGCTGGATCCACTGTTATTTATCACTTATATTAATGATTTGGATGAGAATATAGGAGGCATGGTTAGTAAGTTCGCAGATGACACCAAGTTTGGTGGCATAGTGGACAGTGAAGAAAGTTATCTCCAACTGCAATGGGATCTTGATCAATTGGACCAGTGGGCTGATGAATGGGAGATGGAGTTTAATTTAGACAAACGCAAGGTGATGCATTTTGGTAGACTGAACCAGGGCAGGACTTACTCAGTTAATGGTAGGGCACTGGGGAGAGTTACAGAACAAAGAGATCTAGAGGTACATGTTCATAGCTCCTTGAAAGCGAAGTCACAAGTGGACAGAATGGTGAACAAGGCATTCGGTATGCTTGGCTTCATCGGTCAGAACATTGAATATAGGAGTTGGGACATCTTGTTGAAGCTGTACAAGAATTGGTAAGGCCACACTTGGAATATTGTGCGCAATTCTGATCACTCTATTATAGAAAGGATATTATTAAACTAGAAAGAGTGCAGAAAAGGTTTACTAGGATGCTACCAGGACTGATGGTTTGAGTTATAAGGAGAGCTGGAAAGACTGGGACCTTTTTCTCTGGGGCGTAGGAGGCTGAGGGTGATCTTTATAGAGGTCTATAAAATAATGAGCGGCACAGATCAGATAGGTAGTCAATATCTTTTCTGAAAGGTAGGGGAGTCTAAAACTAGACAGCATAGGTTTAAGGTGAGGGGAGAGATACAAAAGCGTCCAGAGGGGCAATTTTTTCACACAGAGGCTGGTGAGTGCCTGGAACAAGCTGCCAGCGGTAGTAGAAGAGGCAGGTACAATTTTGTCTTTTAAAAGCATTTAGATAGTTACATGGGTACAATGGGTAGAGAGGGATATGAGCCAAATGCGGGCATTTGTGATTAGCTTAGGGGTTTAAAAAAAAAGGCAGCATGGACAAGTTAGGCCGAAGAGCCTGTTTCCATGCTGTAAACCTCTATGACTAACTGTTATGTATTCTTATGAGAAGCGTGTTCTCAAAAATACAGAGTGAGAAGAAAGCGAGCCATTTGTGAATTGTCAGACAAATTTACATCTCAATAAATAAGCACAGCCTTAATTTATCACAAGGCAAGTTTTGAACCTAAAGCTTCCAAACAGCAAGCCAGGCTAATCGTCATTTTGAACATTCTCATTATAGTTTTACTGATAGTTTAAGGTCAGTGCAATTAAAGGTTCTTTTTAAAAGCAGTCAGGATCACCACTCAAGCACTGTCTAATGATACCTACTTCAGAAGTGAAAAAGAGTGTTACTGGATATGCAAATGATTTGCACCATGTATATTGGTCTTGACTGCTGCTCAGACTGCCTGCTGGCAAACTCAGTAGATGCTGATGAACAGTGCTCACGGATGGCAGATGCCTGTGGAAGCCCGCCCCAGCAGGTAATCGATGCCTTCTATGAAAGGGGATATGAGAAATAAAATAAATGCAGCCACCGGGTTACAAAACCACAAGAACTAATTCAAGGTAAAACCTCCCATTGTATATCCTGGAACTAGCTCCGACAGATGCACCCACACGCTTTTGGAATAATACACACCCTCAAAGCAATGCAATTTTGCAATGTCATCTATCATTTGAACCAGTGTAAGGCATAAGGAGTCAAGCAATTCACACATCAGCCTCAAAAAACAGCAAGATCAATCAAAATATGTGCCTATTTTAACTGTTCAGACTTAAAACAGCATCACCAAAGAGGGGGCAATAAGCAAAGCCCAATTCCTGCAACAAGCAGAAAGTAGTCAGCTTCAAAATTATATTAGTCTCTCTGATGGCATTCTTTCCTACAACAGAAAGTAAAAGTAAGTTCTCAATTATTCATTTTCTTTCAACCCCTGGGTACTAAGGTTAGCAGTGAGAAAATAATGATACGAGATCATCAGACAACACATTGCAGGCATCTTTCCAATTAGAACACAAGAGGCAGAAACAAGAGTAGATCAAATGACCTCTCCAGCTTCATCTGTCATCCAATAAGATCATGGCAAGATTTCCACATCCTCTTCATTTTCCTGCCATTGATATCAGGCTAATTGGTCTATAGTTCTTCTGTCTCTTGTTCACCCTCCTTTCTTGAATAGCAAGGTTGCATTTATTATCTTACCCACTCTGGGAATTGCTGTACAATCTCAGGCATTTTAGGGGTTCAAAGTCAGTGCACCCACCGTCGCTGCAGCCACTTCCTTTAAAACCTGTGGGAGGAAACCGGAACATCTGGAGGAAACCCACACAGACATGGGGAGAATGTGCAAACTCCACACAGGCAGTAATCTGAGGCCGGAATTGAACCCAGTTCTCTGGTGCTGAGAGGCTGTAGTGCTAACCACTGTGCCACCCTAGAGATATACGTTCTCTTTTTCTCCCTCCTTTCTTGAGAATCAAGGTTGTGTTTACTACCTTATTCACTCCAGGAATTGTTCTACAATCTAAGGAATTCTAGAAATTCAAAGCCAGTGCATCAGGCTATCACTGCAGCCACCCCCTATAATAACTTTTAGGGTATAGGCCATCAGGTCAAAAGGGTTTCTCCAGTCATTCCCATGTCACCGTTATTTATAACCAATTAAACATCTTTAGTCTTAATAACTGCTTATGTTTGTAATCAGCAGCATAGGTTTTATATTCCCATTAGATTGGAATACCCAGGTGTGATTAAAAGATATGTGAGAAACACTACAGAATCTCATCTTTGCTCTTTTATCACAGTATTACTACAGGATGGCATTTACAGACTGCATGCAACAAGGAAATTATGCATTGACAGCACTTGTTCAAGTCAATTTTCTACGGTATGTTAATCAGATAGGTATCACCATGTGGCAGGATAGAGAAGATATTCTAGCCACAGAGTAAACCCTGCTCAGCACTATCATTTCCCTTATACTTGTTGCCAATCTGGTCAAGGTAGTAATTAAAAATTCAATTGAAATTTTGCCTAGTTTTCTCAGAAACCTCATTCACAAAACATTTGGCCCAGCCCAACTGTACGTTAGTCACAATCCGGAGTTGTGCAATTGCATTGAAACAAAATTATTAAAGAGATTCAACAGGATAAATTCTGGGAGGTTGTTTCCCTTGGATGCAGTTTCCAACATGGGGGTCAGTCTCAGGAGGAGTCAGCCAATCTGGACTGAGGTGAAAAGATTTCTGCACACCCCCAACTTATAAAGGACTGTGAATCTTTGGAATCCTCTAGCCTAGAGTGATAGATGCTCATTCCTTGTGCATTTTCAGCACAAATTGCTAGTTTTATTTTGGACATGAAACGATAATTAGGAAGGCACAGTGGTTACCACGCCAGGGACCCAGGTTCAAATCTCACCTCAGATGACTGACTGTGTGGAGTTTGATTTTGGATATCAAGGGATAACTAGGGCAGCACAGTGGCACTGTGGTTAGCACTGCTGCCTCTCAGCACCAAGATTCAATTCCAGACTTGGGTGACTGTCTGCGTGGCGTTTGCTCTTTCTCCCTGGGTTTGCGTGGGATTCCTCTAGCTGCTCCAGTCTCCTCCCACAGTCACGAGGTATGTAGTTCAAGTGAATTGACCATGCTAAATTGCCCCTTAGTGTCAGCGGTTTAGCAGGGTAAATAGGTGGGGTTGTTGTTAGTACAGGCTCAATGGGCCAAATGGCCTCCTTCTGTACTGTTAGGGATTCTATGATAACATAGTGCAGGAAATTGGAGTAAGGTCAGCCAACATCTCGTTAAATAGCAGAAAGGGCTGAAGGGCCTACTCTATTTCTTGGGCGTTACTCATAATCAGACATTCTCCAGATTTTGGTGAGTCATCTGCAAAGGGAGGTAACCTATGTGGGAAGCAACCTTTTCCCAGTGTCCCAGCAACTCTATGTACTGTTGGCTAATCTATCTCACCTTCCTGATCAAATACAGATGCAAAAAAAAACAGAAATATTAAAAAGGCACCAATGTTTGTCCATAAAGTTTGATCCGTTGTCAGGTTCTACATCGTTCCTGATACTCCCTGCACCCCTCCTCTCCCATCACATCTACTTTCTCAGAAGACTAAAGGAAATTTGGCATGTCAGCTACAACTCTCACGAAATTTTACTGATGCAACATAGAAAGCTTTCTTTCTGGTTGTACCACAGCTTGGTATGGCTCCTGCTCTGCCCAAGACCACAAGAAACTACAAAAGGTCTTGAATGTAGCCCAATCCATCACGCAAACCAGCCTCCCATCCATTGACTCTGTCTACACTTCGCATTGCCTCAGCAAAGCAGCCAGCCATAAATAACGACCCCACACACCCCCTCTTCCACCTTCCTCTGTCAGGAGGAAGATATAAAAGTCTGAGGTCATGACCCAACTGACTCAAGAACAGCTTCTTCCCTGCTGCTGGGAAGCTTTTTGAATGGACCTACCGTGCATTAAATTCATCTTTCTCTACACCCTAGCTATGACTGTAACACTACATTCTGCACACTCTCGTTTCCTTCTCTATGAACGGTATGCTTTGTTTGTGTAGAGTGCAAGAAACAATACTTTTCACTCAATGCTAACACATATGATAATAATAAATCAAAAATTTTAAATCCTTTACATATTTTTCTCAGGGTTAAGCTAATACTGTATTGGTTCCCTCGTCATTGAGAAAACAACATGAAGAAATTTGGCTTATTTATTCTGCCCATGCAGATACAAGTTATTGTTTTTCAGTAACTCCCCTCTCTAAAACAAAACACTGAAAATCCAACTCAAATTTTACTTCCTCGACTGCTGTGTCTGGAATTGAATCATATCTGAGATGCAGCAATTCTGCTTAAAATGGCTACAGTTCTAATATAAATTGTTGTTTTATTAAAACACCTTCACATCAGTTAATATTCCCTTAAAAAAATAAGGCATTTCACCCAAAAGAGCATCCAATCATTCCATAGGCTAAATCTGTCAAGAGTTTTCTTAAAACGCGTGAATACGGTTAAGCCCCTGGTTCCAGCATGTACAATTTTCACATAATTAGCCCCCTCAATACAAAGGGTTTAAAATGTGAAAAATTGTATGGGGGGGGGGTTGGTTGAAATTACTAATTGTTTCTCACATCGATCCACTTGTATTCAGCATTGATAATTTCTCTAAGTGATGGTGGGATGCCGCGATTTCACCGGTTTAAAATGGTCATTGTACAGGTGTGAAGATAAAACGGTCTTGACAATGGCTCTCTCTCTCTCTCGTTATAGATGGAGTGTCACACTAGCACATCACAAGGAATAAAACTGCCTTCAGCAGCCTGGCAAACAAAAGCAGGAAATACTTGGAGATTGTAAGATACTGCCAGCAACAGCAACAAAAGAAAATACAGGTGTGCATACCCATTGCAACCAAATATTACCCATTTGCCAAGCAAAAAAAAAATCTGGCGTCTCTCCCCCGCCCCCCCACAAAAAAAATCTGCATTCGTAAAAAATTGAGCTGCGTCTCTTATGAGAACAACATCTACTATTCTATCAGAGAAAGGGAACTGAGAGTGTTTATTTTTGTAAAAAAAATATACAAACGTGCATGAACTGCATGTTAAGCTAATTGTAATGGGGAATGAAGAGGGGGTGGGGGCTACAACACTCCCATTCATAAAACAGACATTGCACTTAAGGATTAATTACCGGGGGCCGGGGGGCCGATCAATGATGCTGAAACACTCGGAGAATCCGATACAATTGGACATGTGACCCAATGGAAATGTTACTTTTACACTGTGGTCATGATTTGCGGTCCGTACAGATACGAGAGAAAGAGAGGAACTCTCACCGAGATCCTTTCAGCTCGTTATGTACAATAGATTAATAACTTCTTTTTAAAAAGGGGGGATACTAGGTAAATTATTCCACGCTAACATTTCAAGGAGTGTTGGATTTCTACTGGCCAAAGGAGATTTCACTGGAATGGATAAAAAGAACCAACTTTAGTTACACCCCAGAAATGTTTAAAACCCCCTAAATAGATTGCAGATACCAATACTCATTGCATTGCAAACGGGGTTATCATCAAAGTCCAGAGTTTGTTCCAACAAAGGGAGGTCAGATATTTCGAAAGCTTCGAGCCTACCCCATCTCTGACACCATGCATACACACATACAGACAAACACTGCATCACCTCGTATCTGCAATGAGTAAGTACTGTAGTAAGTGGGAAGCTTTGCATTGCTGACAGTGTCAGAATGGAGTAGTAAATGCCCCATGTCTCTATTATAAATCAGGAGCTGTGTTAGCGCCTTTCTGAATCAATAACCTTTGAACAAGGGAGGAGGGTAGAGAGAAAGTGGGTGCAGGTATTTTCCAGTTCCAATGCTGCCGGACAATTACAGTGTACCCCGTGCAATGATATTGCTGTCCCCACCCCCTTTTTTTTGATAGCCCTGGACCAAGCTGGCACTCACCGCTCCCCTCTCTCTGTCTGCTGTCACCGCAGTCTGCCTGTCATTCCAATGAATACTCCGTCTCGGGCACCTTCTGCAGTCCTTTCGAGCAAAATACAATGTATATATGTAAAAAAAAAACAAACTGCCGGTTGAACTAAATTATTTCCCTAGGCGAAAGCGAGCGCCTGCAATGTGTGCTGTGTGCTAACGCGTCGCTGCTCCTCGGTTCATTGCTCAACATGGCAGGATTGAGTGTGTCTGTAGCAGACACTTGACACTCGCTCCAGCTGACCAGGTCCTCCCCTCCCCGTTGACAACAGGAAGTGCAGGTACATTGACTGATTGACAGCACAGACTCACCAATGGTATACTCCTGGACCTGCCATCCCTCTCGGCATTGGCTCCACCAGTTGTCCAATCATTGAGCAGAGGAGGCAGGACTCCACCCGAAGCCTTTGATCAAAGCCCAGTCCCCCAGCTGCATCCTGGGGAGTGTGGTTCAACAAGGAATTTATAAAACTGAACAATTAAAAGGAAAATGTAATTTTTTTTCCCAAACCAAAGGTGCAATTAGGGATGTGCTGCTGTGCATCTTTCCCTGTCCAGCTGTTTTACAACAATTGTATTCCCCTCAATAATAATGAAAGCAAATTACTGTGGATGCTGGAATCTGAAACCAAAAGAGAAAATGCTGGAAAACCTCAGCAGGACTGGCAGCATCCGTAAAGAGAGAGAAGAACTGACGTTTCGAGTCAGATGGCTCTTTGTCAAAGCTACAGACGCTGCCAGACCTGCTGCGAATTTCCAGCTTTTTCTCTTTTGTATGCATCTCAAGTTGTTTTCTCAAGCAGTGAATCTGATCCAATGGCTTAAAGCTATTGGAGAGAAGGAAACAATAACTTAAAATCGCCAAGGGGGGAATGGGAATACAGGAATTAGAAGCTGCAGGCAATTCAGCCCTTTGAGCCTGCTCTGCCATTCAGACTCTGGCTGATCTCTCCCTGGTCTCAAATCCACCTCTCCACCTGTTCCCCATATCACTTTAACCTGTTTTTATATATATTAGAAATGTATCTACCTTGAAACCATTCAACGATTCAGACTCCACCATGTGACGGAGCAGTGAGTTCAACAAAAATTCATCATCCTCTGTGAGAAGTAGTTTTTCCTCGTCTGTGTTAAATCTACCGCCTCGCAACCTCTACCTGTGACCACTTGTTCTAGATTGCCCTATAAGGTCTACATTTGGTCTACATTTACTTTATCAATCCCTTTTAAATACCTCGATCAGATCTCTTCTCATCTTCTAAACGCTAGTGAGTACAAGCCCAAACTGTTTAATCTCTCCTGATACATCAACCTCTCTATCCCCAGAATCAATCTGGTGAACCTCAGTCCTATTATCCATTATCTCAGAAGGACAGGGAGTTATGAACGGGTGGAAGTTGTAGTTATATCTTTCGCAGCCCTTTTGTCTCAGGAAATGATGGTCTGCACCGTTGTGGGCAACTCCGTGTGAAAAGTCACTTAATGTGGCTTGGGAGCCCCACTCTGGCATGGCAGACTGCAGAATGTGACAGTCCGTACGTACCACATTGGATGCAGATGAAGGCAGTCGACATGGAAGGTGCAGGATGCGCTGGCTTCTGTTTCCTCTGGGCCCTCTGACCTAGCCGAGATTTCTATTTCTCTGTCTCTTTCAATGCCAAGGTACTGACCATCAGCAACAAGCTCCTAGTAGACTGAGCCAATGCCCTCCACCTTTCTATCTCATTTACACATGCCCTCGAATCACAGTTACAGAAGTAAGACAGGTCATGATCCAATTTCCAGCTTTACTATAATGGGCGGCACAGTGGTTAGCACTGCTGCCTCACAGCATCAGACACCCGGGTTCGATTTCAGCCTTGGGTGACTGTTTGCACATTCTCCCCATGTCTGCATGGGTTTCCTGAATACTCCAGTTCCCTCCCACAGTCTGAAAGATGTGCAGGTTAGGAGGATTGGCCATGGTAAGAACATAATGAGAACATAAGAAATAGGAGCAGGAGTAGGCCATCTAGCCCCTTGAGCCTGCCCCGCCATTCAATAAGATCATGGCTGATCTGAAGTGGCTCAGTTCCACTTTCCCACTTTCTCCCCATAACCCTTAATCCCCTTGCCTACCAAAAACCTATCTACCCACGTCTTAAATATATTTAGCGAGGTAGCCTCCACCACTTCAACGGGCAGAGAATTCCAGCGATTCACCACCCTTTGAGCGAAGAAGTTCCTCCTCAACTCCATTCTAAACTACCCCCCCCCCTTATCTTGAGGCTGTGCCCTCTAGTCCTACTGTCCTTTCTGAGCAGGAAGAACCTCTCAACCTCTACCCTATCCATCCCCTTCATCATCTTATATGTCTCAATAAAGATCCCCCTCATCCTTCTAAATTGCCCCTTATTGTCCAAAGATGTGTAGGTTAGGGGGATTAGCAGAATAAATGTTTGGGGTTATGGGGATAGGACAGGTGGTGGGCCTGGGTAAGATGCTGACTCAATGGGCCAAATGGCCTCCTCTGCACTGTCGGGATCCTATGATTAATCCTTGGTTAAACCCCACTTAGCTTTCAGTTCATACAATCATAGAATCCCAACAGTGCAGGAGGCCATTTGGCCCATTGAGTCTTGCACCAACCCCAATCCCATCCAGGTCCTATCCCCGTAACCGTATTTACTCTGCATGCACCAATAACAATCCCATCTAGGCCCTGTCCCTATAATCCCACATATTTACCCTGTTGATCCCCTGTCACTAAGGGAAAATTTAGCATGGCCTATCAGTCTAACCCGCACATCTTTGGACTCTGGGAGGAAACCAGAGCACCCAGAGGAAACCCACATAGATACAGGGAAAATGTGCAAACTCCACATAGATAGTGACCCTAGCCAGGAATTGAATCCAGGTCCCTGGTGCTGAGACACAGCAGTGCTAACTACTGTGCCACCATGCCTGTGCTTCTTGGCACTGTGCTTCAAGGAGGATATATTTGTTAAGTAGTACAAGCACTGGTTCACCAACATGGTGCCAGGGCTAAAAGGGTTATAGCCCCCTCAAACCTGGTATTGTTTCAGTGCACTTGTGCTTCAAACCAACAAATCCTTCCTGAGGGACACTGCTTTATCACAGAATCCTTACAGTGCAGGAGGCCATTCAGTCCATCAAATCTGCACTGACCAGAATCCCATTCAGCCTCTATCCCCATGTATTTATCCTGCTAATCCCTCTGACACTAGGTGGCAATTTAGCACGGGCAATAAATCTGACCTGCTTACATTTGGACGCAGGAGGAAACCGGAGCAAACCCATGCAGACACAGGGAGAACATGCAGATCCACACAGCCAGTGACCCAAGCCAGGAATGGAACCCGGGTCTCTGGTGCTGTGAGGCAGCAGTGATAAACATTGTGCCACTGTATCATGTATTCATTAGAACACGTTTATTTTCTTCCTTTCCTCCTCCTCCTGAGGCCAGTGACTCACATTTTTGGTATGTGGCAGTACAGATACCAGCATCTTGCTATTGTGTATATGTGGATGTTGATTAAATAAATACAGAGCATGCTGGATAAACTCAGCAGGTCTGGCAACATCTGAGGGAGAGAGAAATAGGGTTAATGATTTGATTCCGCATGAACTCTTCTGTAGAACTGGTCTGTAGAAGAGTTATACAAACAACTCTTTCTTTCTCCACAGATGCTGCTAGACCTGCTGAGTTTATCCATCATTTTCTGTATTAATTTCAGATTTCCAGCACCTGCAGTATTTTGCTTTTCTTTTAGTGGCTATTGATGGGCCGGTTAGCAATAAGATGACATTAGATCAAAATTTAGTCTAATCCTATCCTTATCCCAATTCCAACAAGTGTTACTTGATAAGGACCCCTGGCCAATATTTTCTTATCCCTTCATAGCTGATGGAAGGTTTGGATAACTTGCTGACATGCAAACTGGTATTGATTAATCAAATTAGACAATGATCAATGAGTTTGACTCTGTACTACATTATATTACCTCAATGAACCACCTTGGACCAAAATCTTTCCATTTTTAATGTTCTGTTACTCACTTTCATTTATAATCAAGCAAGGAGGAAATCCAGAAAGAATCTATAATAACTCGAGGTGGCAAAAAATATGAACTAAAAGGATTCATTAATAATAAGAACTATATATACACAAAGGGTTCGATACAGGTCTACTCCTAACAACATCCTAACTCCAACCAAAGGCCCCACTCTTGCCCCTGGCTGGCTCAGGTTTGCGCGCTCACTCTCCATTGGCTCCAGCCCGGTTACATGGCCTGCAAAGGATCAGTGGCACAGTGGTTAGCACTCCTGCCTCACGGCGCCAGGGATCTGGGTTCGATTCCAGCCTTGGGTCACTGTCTCTGTGGAGCTTGCACAGTAAATAGTCTCACAACACCAGGTTAAATTCCAACAGGTTTATTTGGTAGCACAAGCTTTCGGAGAATTGTCCCTTCATCAGATGACTCACTTGCCTGCGTAGGTTTCCTCTGGGAGCTCCAGCTTCTTCCAAGATTCCAAGGATGTGCGGATTAGGTTGATTGGCTGTGTTAAATTGCCCCTTAGTGTCGGGGGGATCAACAGGGTAAATATGTGGAGTTGTAGGGACAGAGCCTGGATGGAATTGTTGTTGGTGCATGCTCAGTGGGCTGAATGGCCTTCTTCCTCACTATAGGGATTCTATGATCACCACTTAGAGGCTACATTACCACTGTCCTTCTCCCTCCCCCAACATCTTGGGCTACCCATGATAAAACAAAAAGAAAACAGTTAACACATAGGCAGAGAAACAACACTGATACAGAGGGGACACCAGGGAGAAATAGTTCATAAAGTCAGCTAATCCAGTGACTGCCAGACCCTTGGAGAATATTGCAGCCTGGTCAGGAATTCTTCAGTAAAAAGTCTGACAACACCAGGTTTAAGTCCAACCGATTTATTTGATGGACTGGGGTAAACACAATATTAATGCCAGCACATCCACATCATGACTACTATCGACATACAAACTTGAAGCAGGGCACACTTGCTTGTCACCTGGAGTTAGCTCCACTCTTTTGCACAAGTGGTCGACCTGCTTCTTTACTCAACAACCTATACCTCCACCACACGTGAGACTGGCCCCATCTTCTCCACAACTCTCCCTGGCAGCCAGGCAGGTCTGCTAGTATAATTCGGTGCCCACATAAGGTTGTCCACATCAAATGGTCTGTCTCAATTCTGAAAGTCATGTTACTCTTACTGAGAGGCTTGCCCAGGCTCCACCCTCCCAGATAAATGTGGGAACACCAAGTCCAAACAGGTACATAGGTGCCAACCCATTTGTAATTCTGCAGACATAACCCCAGTGGTGCAGTGTTTTAGGGCAGCAAAAAAAACTTATCAATCACAATGGCAACAGCCTACGAGCCTGCCTCTTCAGACAAGCCTTGAACATCTGAATGGCTCATTCCACCAACTGATTTGAGACCAGATGGTAGGGAACTGACCTGACATGGCAAATGCCATTCGACTTAAGGAAAGTCTCAAATTCATCTGCTGTGAATGCCATTCTGTTGTCCGATACCAACACTTCGGGAGAATTATGGGTCGGAAAGATCTCCCTCAGTTTCTTCATAGCAGATGTGGCTGTTGTGGAACTGATGAGCTGGATGTCCAGTCAATTGGAATTAAATCTATTAAAATCAGGAACATGCGCCCTAAATCAGTCCAGCAAAACCTACATGAAGCCATGACCATGCATGGCCAGGCCAAGGATGCATGTTCGCTGATGAAGGTAACATTTGCTAAGTCTGGCAACTTTCACACTGTCCAATGTCTCTGTCAATGCCATGCCACCAGACAGCTTCTGACCAACATTTTCATCCTGCTCCACCCAGGACGGGTATCATTTAACTCTTGGAGCAGGGGCCGTCGCCCCGAGTATGATATGACAGCATGGGCCCCCAACAATAGCACTCCACCTTTGCATGTTATCTTGACTCTGCATTGCAAATATGGCTTCAATTGCTCTGCCTTGTCGAAGTGCCATCCTATCAGTGACATTTTCTTGACCTTTGCTAATACCAGGTCCCTATCTGTCCATGACTTAATGTGGGCTGCTGAGACAGGCAAGGTGTCCAAAAAATGCACTGTCAATACTATCTCCTGCGGAACAGACAGTGATGGTATAGTCTGTGGTAGGGGAAGGTGGATCAATGCATCTGCATTAAAATCTGTGCTCCCAGCTTGCACTGGAAGGTATAGCTGCATGCTGTTAGCAACAAAACTCATCTCTAGCAGAGGCAATAGATGGCACCGGCAAATTCTCTTGGAAAGCCAAGACTTGGGACCTGATACAATAGTGAAAAGCTAATCACTGATGTATTGGAGAATTCTTTCCACTGCATGGATTACTGCTTGGCTTACTTTGTCAATTTGTTAGTGCTTTTTCTCTGCGTTTGACAAAGTTCTTGAAGAAAATGCAATCGGCTTCTCTGTCCCCACCAGGACTGCACCAACTCCAAATGGCGAGGTGTCACAAGTAGCTACTGATGGCTTGCTTGGGTCAAAGTGCACGAGCAATGACTGTAAATCTTGCTCAACTTTTACAGAACCTTATTTTGCATGCCCCCTCACTTCCAACACTGATGCTTTTTAAAAGCTGGTGTAGGATGGGGAACGGGGTTTTGTGTTGGGGGCAGGGGGGGGGCGGCGGGGGGGGGAGGCGGTCAGAATTGTTGATACGCTCAGCAGAAATCTTCCATCGTAATTGACCATTCCAAGGAAAGACTTCAGTTCTGTCACATTCCTCAGCTCTGGCACTCCTTTGATTACTTTCACCTTCTCTAGAGGGGTTGCAATCCCTTTGCATTTACTTTGAACCCAAAGTTTTCAACCTCTTCAATTCAGAATGACACACATCTCCCTTATCAACCGTATGCCGAATTCCTTAAACCTCTTCAGCAGCTCTTCCAGATTTGCAACATATTCATCAGGCGATGCACCACCACTTTAGGGATTCCCCGTAACAGGCTTTCCATGGTGTGTTGGCAAACAGCACAGGCTGACAAGACACTAGATGACAGTCAGGTATGCTGATACAACTCCTTGTGGGTATTTACTGTAACCAACTTTTTGGAGTCCTCTTCCAATTCCAGTTGCTGATAAACTGACTTAGGTCTGGTTTAGGGCCCCTGCTAATTTAGCATAGAGGCCCCCTATCCTGGGATTGGGGTACAGGACTGCATGGTAGCACTGTGTCTACCTCAGTGGCAGGGACCTGGGTTTGATTCCTGGCTTGCGTCACTGTCTGTGCAGAGTCTGTATGTTCTCCTCATGTCTATGTGGGTTTCCTCCGGGTGCTCTGCGTTCCTTCCACAGTCTGAAAGACGTGCTGGTTAAGTGCATTGGCCATGCTAAATTCACCCTCAATGTACCCAAACGGGAACCAAAGTGTGGCGATTAGGGGATTTTCACAGTAATTTCATTGCAGTGTAACGCAAGCCTACTTGTGACACTAAGAAATAAAATTTTAATGATCTAGCTGGACTCCTTTGCTCACTGTCAGTTCATCATCCCACAAATCCTCACAGGATGACCTGGTTTCAGGTGTGGCCCATTCTGAAATCTGTACAGGCTTGATGGTGTTCAGGTCTTCCAGCCTTTACAGTTTGACCTCCAGTTTCTGATACAATGCCAATTATACAGGGTGAGCTCTGAAAGACCCAAACATAGCCTCAGGGTTCAAGTAAACTTTAGCTTTAATCCCTTTTATTTGACCAAGTTTCCTTTTGAACACCACCTGGGATTTACCAGAATCCTCCATCCTGGACATTAGGTATTTATAGCTGCACAGTTTTATTTGTTTTTAAACCAGCGCCGTCCCATGAGATTGGACCTCTGTCCTTCAATCGCCATAATAGCTGGCTGAGCAGTCTGGCTTCTGTACACTTCCAACACAGAGGTTGTCCCCAATATTCCTGATGCTTTTCCAGTGTGCGGTAGGTGGCTGAGGTTAAAGGATTGTACCCCTTATGGAGATGTTTGAATGTTTTTTCCCCCTGATGACAGTGGCTTCTGTACCAGTGCTAAAGTTAATTTATTAGTCACAAGTGAGACTTACATTAACATTGCAATGAAGTTACTGTGAAATTCCCCGAGCCACCATATTCTGGTGCCTTTTCAGGTCAATTCACCTAACCAGCAAGTCTTTCAGACTGTGGGAGGAAACCCACACAGACACAAGGAGAATGTGCAAACCCCACACAGACAGTGACCAAAGCAGGGAATTGAACCCAGGTCCCCGGCACTATGAGGCAGCAGTGCTAACCACTGTGCCAAATCTCATCTTCAGAGGATGACCATTTATCATTAAGACTATGGCCAATAATTTCCGATCAGCAGAACACTACAGCTGCCAGCAATAAAATAAATTATTGTGTACTTACGTGCCTTGAGAAATAGCACTCAAACTCTCAATGGGAACAGCAGCCTTCAGAGGAACAATCTCTGCAAACCTCAGCACAATGCAGAAGAACCCTAACCACATCCATTTATGATGAGACCAGACTGGAAATGCCCACCGAAGTCTAGCTGGGAAATTGCAATATTACATTGAAAGGATTTCCTGGCTGTTATAAATGGTACATTGCAGCTTTTTAAAATTTTTTTTGCTGTTTATTTTAAGTAGTTAATCCTATTTTTATTGATAGTTAAAATATATTTTTTATTTTTATGATTGAGTATTATTTAATGTATAAATACACATCAGTTTTGTTATTTGTTCTAAATTTGTGAAACTTCGCATTATTTTATAACTTTACGTGGGACATGGTTATAAGTGTTTGTATGGTTTCATTTAGGATATTGTAAAGATGAGAGAGTTAGGTGCATTGACCATACTAAATTACCCTTCAGTGCCCCAGGATACGTAGATTAGAGGAATTAGCAAGGTAAATATACAGGTATAGGGCCTGGGGAGAATTGTTGTTGGCGCAGACTCAATGTGCTGAATGGCCTCTTTCTGCATTGTAGGGATTATATGATTCTAAGATAATATGGAAACTGAAAATGTAACTGGGAAGAAGAAAGGTCAGAACTCCTCAGACCTTGACTTGGATTCCTGCATGAGGCTGAGCAAAGGAGATGTGTTTATCATCAGTATTCTTCTGCCTTGCTTTCTTCATTTATAATTTTCATATTTAACCTTTCTGTATGCTTCAATAAAGCAGTTGCATAATTTAATATTGAAATGTTTTGTTCCAATAAAGTATTGGTAGAATTTTATAGTTTAATGAAAAATATTTAATAAGAAAAGTAATATCATAAAGAAAAACTTGAATACCATGTTAACATTTAACTAAAAATTTTACTTGAGCGGCTGCACTGGCATTTTGTTTAATTGTCTCATCTTTTCAACTTTCTTACAAAATATATTTTCTTCTAACGCAATGATCGAGAAAATATTTTTATACATTAACGCAACAGTTCTGTTGACTCCAAACGCAGAGGCAAGGGAGGGATATGAGGAGGGGTAAGGAGGAATAGGAGTGAAGTAGTAGTGGTGGAGAGGTGGAAGTGGAGGGAGGGGGAGGACAGGGTATAGGGGCAGAGAAAACGAAGGGGGAAGAGGGGAGGGAAGAGTTTGGATTTTACGTGTAGCCTGACTCTGCTGCGCCTACTTTGAAGCCTCAAAAAGAATTTCAAGTAAGAAGCCAAGCAAAAAGCATGCTATACCAGCAGGGATGGAACATAACTCCAGATTTTCAATCTGCACTGGACTCTGCAATACCCAGAGAGAGGGTTCACATCCATTTACAGGAAACTGACATATGTTGTTTTGAGGCTTACTTCGCTAAAGCAGTTGAACTAACCAAGTTACATAAAAATCAACATTGCATCAAGGAGATTCTTAACATTGGGATAAACTCTGCTTAAAATGTGGCAAAATCCAAATGGATTTCCACTGAAATTTATTCCAGGTGCTAACATCCACCTTGTCATATAGGAACCCACATTTTTAATGGAATTAGTTGTCATCACAAAGCTGTAACTTTAAAATCTTCGTCTCAGTTCCTGTACATTCCATTGATGTTAAACATCTTCTAAAACATTTACAAAAAATTAACCCACCCAAAGAATGTCTGCTATTCCTACTCACTGCAGCTAGACCAAAAGATAATTGTGCAAATAAAAAAGGGCAAAATATTTATCTGTCAGTCATCGGCGCAAGTGATGGAAATTAGGGTGAGATTGCAGCTTTCTGAACCTAAATTGGAGGGTCAAACTTGGCACTCTCTCAGCGTGCATGTGCCAGGACTTCCTTGTTTTCCCAACACACACATGCAGGGCACAATCAGTTTAAGTCCGCATTCGGCACAGGAGTTGTGTGTCAATCTATTTAGGTGGTACCTTGCTGAGTTGGGTGTGTAAGCCTCGGATCCCTCCTTAGGTTCCTCCACCAGCTTCTTTACAGGGTTGTATTCATTGTTTCCTTCTGTTTTGTGTCACCAGCCTCACTCTACACCTAACTTGAAGGTGAGTCTTTTTACATTTGAAACAGACATGGCTGGAATTTTACCGCCTCGTCCGCCCTGGAGTCGGAGCAGGCGAGGTTCGCAGAACAGAATTGTCCATTGGCCTTGGTTGGGATTTTATGGGCCTTGCCCGAGCAAGGTTGTGAAATAAGAACAAGGAGCAGGGAGTAGGCCATGTGGCCCCTCGAGCCCGCTCCATCATTCAATAAGATCATGGCTGATCTTTTTGTGGACTCAGCTCCACTTACCTGCCCGCTCACCATAACCCTTAATTCCTTTACTGTTCAAAAATGTATCTATCCTTGCCTTAAAAACATTTAGTGAGGTAGCCTCAACAACTTCACTGGGCAGGGAATTCCACAGATTCACAACCCTTTGTGTGAAGAAGTTCCTCCTCAACTTAATCCTAAATCTGCTTCCCCTTATTTTGAGGCCATGCCCCCTAGTTCTAGTTACACCTGCCAGTGGAAACAACTTCTCTACTTCTATCTTATCTATTCCCCTCATAATCTTGTATGTTTCTACAAGATGGCCCCTCATTCTTCTGAATTCTCATGAGTTTAGCCCAGTATACTCAGTCTCTCCTCATAAGCCAACACTCTCAACTCTGAATCAACCTAGTGAATCTCTTCTGCACCACCTCCAGTGCCAGTATATCCTTTATCAAGTAAAATCCCGTCCATAATTTGTGCAGCGGCACCTCTCTTGGGGGGTGGTTTCCCCCACATCTTAAACATGTCTAATGCTGAACAACCCTTTTTTAAACTTAAAAATGTTTTTTTTGAAACGATACAGCTGCAAGACTAAGTTTTCAGCCAAGTGGTGAAGGAACCAATAAGAGGGATAGATCCATTTGACCTCAATATAACCAGTCCACCTGTCTATGGCGGTAATGGTGGGAGTGACCACCACACCATCCTTATGGAGATAAAATCCTGAAGGAGGGCATGCCAGGACCAGCACCAGGCAATATCTACAAATGAGGTGCAAACTGGTGGAGCTACAACACAGGAGTATTTGCGAACCAAACGCTGGAAACAGGCTACAACAGAGTAAGCCATCTCGCAACCAACAGATCCAATCTAAACTCTGCAGTCCTGCCACAGTCAAGAATGGTGGTGGATGATTAAACAACTTGCTGGAGGCAGCGGCTTCACAAATATTTCCATCCTCAATGATGGAGGAGCCCAGCACATTAGTGCAAAAGATAAGGCTGAAGCATTCGCAGCAATCTTCAGCCAGAATTGTTGAGTGGGTGATCCATCTCGGCCACCTCCAGAGGTCTCCAGCATCACAGATCTTCAGCCAATTTGATCCAATCCCTGTGATATGAAGGAATGGCTGAAAGATACTGGATATTGCAAAGGCTATGGGTCCTGAGAACATTCAAGCAATCGACCTGAAGATTTGCGCTTCAGAACTTGCTATGTCCCTAGCCAAGCTGTCCCAGTACAATCACAACACTGGCATCCATTCAGCAAATGTGGGAAATTGCCTGGGTCAATCCCGTCCACAAAAAAAACTGAACAAATCCAAGCTGGCCAATTATTACTCCATCAGTCTACTCTCGGTCAATAAACTGATAAAGGGGTTATCAACATTGTTATTAAGCAGAACCTGCTCAGCAATAACCTGCTCATGGACTCTCAGTTTGAGTTTTACTCTGGACCTCATTACAGTGGACTAAAGAGCTGAGTAAGTCAGTACTTGACTCAGTTCAATTCCAACAATGCACAAAAAGCTCGACACCACCCAGGATAAAGTAGCCCACTTGAATGTCATCCTATCCATCACCTTCAATACTCACTCCTTCTGTCACTGACGCACAGTGGCAGCAGTGAATACCATTGACAAGATGCGTGATAGCAAATTAAAGCTCCTTCGACTGCACCTTCCAAACCCATGACGTCTAGGAGGAACAAGGGCAACAGATTCAGAGAAACATTGCCACCTGCAAGTTCCCCTCCAAGCCATACACCATCCTGACTTGGAATTATACTGTCGTTCCTTCACTTTCATCGAGTTAAAATCCTGGAACTTCCTTCCTGTGGCTCTTCAACACCATATGGACTGTAACAGTCTGAGAAGGCAGCTCACCACCACCTTTTAAGAGCAATTAGGGAGGGGCAATAAATTCTTCTCTAGCCAGCGATGCCCATCTCCTATAAATGAATTAAAAATAATTACATTGTATATAACGCTAACCACGACAGGAATATACAAATTTAACAAATTTGGGTTTTTGGAACACTTTTAACACAGTAAAACATCATTGCATCTCCTTATTCATATACATTTTGATCATCGATAACAGAGTTAGACATACAGAGCAGGATTTTCCAGCTGCACTCATTAATGTCAGAAAATCCCGCCCAAGGTCAATGGACCTTTTGCATGGTCTGTGTCCTGGTGTCCCGCACATTACAATTCCCCATGGTTGGCAGGATGGGAAGATTTGCCCACAATCAGCATTAAAGATTACAATCTCCATATCCCGCCAACTTTATCCCCCTCACTGACAACTGTTGGAGGTTTGGCTGGCTGCTTGCAACCATTGTATCCTACTTGCTCAGACCACATATCTGCCCCATCATCAAGATCTCTTACTTCCATTCACGAACACTTTCAACTCTTCACCTTGTTTCACTTCATCTGCTGTTGAAATCTTCATTCCTGCCTCTGTTGCCTCTCAATGTGAATATTCCAATGCCCACTCCCCCATTGTGGGCCCCATCCATTCCATTCTTCCTAAATGTGAGAATCCACTGCATGCATCCTAACTCGCACAAAGCCCTGTGTATCCATCACCCCTATGCTCAGTGATCGACATTGTCTCCCGGCTGGGCAATCCCTCAAATTAAACATGTTTATCCTCTGTCCCAAATCCATCCATGGCCTCTCTCTTCCCTATTGCTGTAATCTCCCGCAGCCCATCAATCCTCTGAGATATCTGCACACTTCGAAATCTGGCCAGGAGTATTCCTGATTTTCATTGTTCCATCATTAGTGGCCATGGCTCCAGCTAGCAAGATCCTGATCTCAGGAATTTCAACCTCATAGTTCTCTGCTTCTCAACCTCCTTTTTTAAACCTAACCACTTGGTTAGCTTTTGGTTACTCGCCCATATCTCACCTTATATGGCTTGGTGTCAGATTTGACTTTCTAATGATCCTGGTAAGAGGTTTGGGTCAGGAATGATTTATTATAGCAAAGAGGCTATTATTTTCGTTGGAAACATAGCCATGTCTATTGTTGCAAACACAAAGAAAATCTCAGCAAGTCTGACAGCATCTGTGGAAAGAGAATAGAGTTTGATCCTCCAGGCTTGAAACATTGGCTCTATTCTCTCTCCACAGATGCTGTCAGACCTGCTGAGATGTTCCAGCATTCTGTTTCAGATTCCAGCATCCACAGTATTTTGCCTTTACCTATCACAATGCTGAGCAGCGAGAAAAAATGACAAGTTATCACTGATGTAGGCCGCTCTTGCCATCTTCAGGAAAACCCCTGTGGCAACAATGAGAGTGTCAGACACAAAACCCTAACCATAACCCTAATGCTGTTTTTACCTAAAACAGCAGGTGTAAGAGCTTGCCTCTTGTATTACTGTCAACAGATTCTGCTCATTTTACAATCAAAGCACAAAGGAAGCAACTACTGTAAAACCTGATATATTTAAGATGACCCGGTGGTGAACCTGTTACTGACGGGTTTAAGTAGTAGCTGGCTTCAGTGAATTTTCTAGCTGATGATTTCCAGATCCCAAGATCTCCTGCCTGATTAAGACACAAGAAGGTGAATTCAGCCAGTGCTTCTCCAGCTTAGTTTCCCTTTCTGCCAGTTTAAGCAGCCAGCATAATTAAGGGCCTCACACACGCTGGACATTCTCTCTTCCACCTTCTTCCATCAGGAAAAAGATACAAAAGTCTGAGGTCATGTTCCAACCAACTCAAGAACAGCTTCTTCCCTGCTGCCGTCAGACTTTTGAAAGGATTTACATGACATTAAGTTAATCTTTTTCTACACCCTTTAACACTACATTCTGCACTCCCTCCTTTCCTTCTCTATGAACGGTATGCTTTGTCTGTATAGCGTGCAAGAAACAATACTTTTCACTGCATAATATGTGACAATAATAAATCAAATCAAAAAATCAAACCAAACTTGCTCCAATAATCAAACAGCAAACTTTGTGGTCAAAGTTGTGCTATTAATACAGAGTGAACGTCTAACATGGATCAGGAATCAGGAATGATGCAAGTCCGCTCTGGAGTGAGGTCTGGTCCTACTTGAAAGCTTGAGAATTAAGTTTTTAAAGTTTATTTATTAGCATCACCAGTAAGCTTACATTAACACTACTATAAAATCCCCTAGTTGCCACAGTCTGGCGACCGTTCGGTTACAGTGAGGGAGAATTTAGCACGGCCAATGCACCTAACTAGCACAGTTATCTTCAAATTTCACCAGAATATCAAGTTAATGATAAAATGTGCAACATATACAGACATAAAATGCAGTATACATCTCATCACTCAAAAAGCACAAACTTCCACATCAGATATTTAGGGGTGGGATGGTAGCACAGTGGTTAGCACTGCAGCTTCACAGCTCTAGGGACCTGGGTTTGATTCCCGGCTTGAGTCACTGTCTGTATGGAGTTTGCACATTCTCCTCGTATCAGCGTGGGTTTCCTCTGGGCATACCATTTTCCTCCCACAGGCCAACGATGTGCGAGTTGGGTTAATTGGCCATGCTAAAATTGCCCGTTAGTGTCCTGAGATGTGTAGGTTAGAGGGATTAGTGGGTAACTGTGTAGGGATATGGGGGTAGAGCCTGGGTGGGATTGTGGTCAGTGCAGACTCGATGGGCCGAATGGCCTCCTTCAGCACTGTAGGGTTTCTATGATTACAACTGTATCTGCCATCTAAAAAGCTAACATGACTCCACAAGGATCCAGTGGTTTACAGCAGCACAGGTGAGGACTTTCTTTAAATGTCATTAAAATTAAAAATGCAAATGAAACATCGACAACCCACTCAGACAACGTGCAAACTACGCTCAGCCAGTGACCCAAGTCGGGAATCAAACCCAGGTCCCTGGCACTGTGAGGCAGCACTCACTCTGCCACCCAATCAAGTTCAAAGCAGAAGCTGCTTTGTACTAATATTGAGAATTGTTCCATAACCAGGATCAAAAACAAATTGGCAGGAGGATAAAACTGATTTAAGACGACGACACATACTGGCAATTTAAAAACCTTTTTCAGCTCTCGCCAACACTGCTGAGATTTAAATACAGTTCCCAAACAGCAATATAATTGTTTTGATGCGGGTTATACAGCAACTTTTACAGGTTCCTGCAAAGGTGCAGCGTTAATCCTGTCCTAACCTATCCGGCACATCTTTAGACTGGGAGGAAACCGGAGCATCCAGAGGAAACCCACGCAGACACAGGGACAATGGGCAGAGTCTGCACAATCATCCAAGGCGAGAGGATTTGAGTATGTGGATAGGGATATTTTGTATGGGGCGCTGGCGGGGCCACATCTGGAGTATTGTGCGCTGTTTTGGGGTCCTTACCCACCAAACTTTCTTTATCTATCTGGGAATACTTTCTGCAACTGATAATGTTCTTGACACAAAGGCAATTGGCCTTCCTATTCCTTCAGGCATCCTGTGAGACGACAGCACTCCCACTCCATACGGTAACGCATCTCCGGTAAGTACCAATGGCTTGGTTGAATCAGATGCTCCAATAATGCCATCGACTGCAGAACTGGCTTAATTTTTATAAACGTTCCTTCTTGTTTTTCTGCCTACCCCCAGCGTTGACATTTCTTTAATAGCGGGCAAAGTGGGCTAAGGTAGTCAGCACATTTTGTATAATCTACCATAATAATTCACCATTCCCAGGAATGACTTTAACTCTGACAGGTTGGGGCTGTGGAACCTCCTTAATAGCTTTAACTTTATCTTTCAAAGGATGAAAGCCATAAGCATTGACCCTGAAACCCAACAATGTAACTTCATCTACCTGGAAAATACACTTCTCCCATTTCAACCATTCACTCACTTCTTTAAACCTCCTCAAAAACCTCCAAGTTTGATCTGAGTTGCTCAGCTGAGGTTTCTGTTATTGTAATGTCTCCTCGATAAACCCCTATATTAGGGATGCCTTGTAATAAATATTCCATCACACGCTGGAAAATGGAATAGGCTGATGAGACTCCGAAAGGTAAACACGTAGATTAATCACTTTATCAACCTATCCTGCCATCTTTGACAATTTACACACGAGGAGCAGAATTTCCCCCCAAAAAATTATCATGAAAGTGTGAAAATGGGAATGTTCTACACTGATGTTTTGGTCAAGTTTAGCACTGTAATCTTTTGGCACTCTGTTGGTTGGGAGCTTTACACTTGTGGGTGGGTGAGGGGAGGGTAGAGTGCGGAGCCGATGTAGGCTGGTGAAGCCAGCTGCAGATTGCTCAGGCACCATTATGCAGAGTGCCCCGATCTCCTACTGAAATGGAAGACTTCCTGCCAGCCCTCTCCCCATGGACATTGGACAACAACCTCCCCACACATCATCAGAAGCATTGTCACTCCACCTCCCCCTTCACATCAACATGGATCACCAGGGGCATCAGGACCCTCCTGATCATTTCCCTGGCGGACCCCCGACCTGACACCCCACCATCCTCTGTGGCCCACCCCTGCATGGCCACCGCCTTATACAGCCAAACATCCCCATACAGATCTCCCCTATGCTGGCCACCCCAGCTGCAGAAATCCCCCTTGCATAAACTGCCCGCCATTGTGTATACCCCCATCATAGCCCCACCCCAAATCAGGATCCAGTCCACTACCAGAGTGCCAGGTGGACACTACCTGACATACCCCTCGACCACTCAGGGACTTCAATGGCCTCCATCTCCCACCCCACCCCTGGCATGGTCACAGTGCCTGGACTCTGCTACTGCAGAGCAGTAGGGATTCTTGCCAGTATGGAGACGTTCAGAAGCAGCCATGCTGAACCAAGTCAGTCCTTTCAAATTTATGTTCTCGCTAGCAAAACGGGGCCAGGAGGATAGCAATTGTAAATTGGACTTTTTCCCCTTGCATGCCACCTTCCTCGCTCACCACGCTGATCTACCAGTGCAGTGAGCAGTAAGATTGGACCCATACTGCACATCTCTTTACCCCTGAAAAACTGCCTTTTATTTTGTATTGCCTCTCCTTCACCTTTCCAACCTAAATGCACATCCCTGCATTAAATTGCATTTGTCTCATCTCTGCCCATGCCACCAGCCTGCAGCTGTATTCTTAAATTCCAGCATTATCCTCCTCACAATTCATAACCCTTCCAAGTTCTGTACCATATACAAATTTTGGAATTTGTTTCTTATTATCCTAGTTCAGCTCGAATATCCTTGATCCCAAACCCCCGGGGGATGATTGCGTTTCGCTATTCAGGTATTTTCGGTTTTCCAATGTGACATAGCTACTGTATAAAAGTTAATTTACTAATCACAAGTAAGCTTACATTAACACTGCAATGAAATTACTGTGAAAATCCCCCAGTCGCTCACTCTGGCACCTGTTCAGGTACGCTGAGGGAGAATTTACCATGGCCAATGCACCTGACCAGCATGACTTTCAAACTGGAGGAGGGAACAGGAGACCTGGGGGAAACCCACGCAGACACGGGGAGAATGTGCAGACTCTGCACAGACAGTGACCTAAGCTAGGAATTGAACCTGGGTGCCTGGCGCTGTAGCCCTAGACATACTTACATTATAATAACCTAAGCTAGTCTTGATCCACAAATGTTAGATTGATTATCCATTTGCTAACTCTCACACACTTACCTGTTAATACTTATACCCACAACATAATGGGAGTGATTTTCCCAATAAACAAACTAAGTGCCCAATGGATGGGAAAATGGAAGATTTTCCTGTCTGTTTTTTTGGTGAAATGATTTGGTTGAATTTCTAGCATTGTGCTGGGGTATTCACACTGGCAGTGGCGGGGTGAGGAGATGGCCTAGTCACCCCTGGACACTGGCATCAGTGCACTGAGTGGGCCACTGCGTATGTGCACTAGTGCCCCCATCGCGGCCTCCTGATGGCTACCCTAACTCACCGCCCATCACCATCCCTGCCCCCCAAATCACTGGCGCCAACGCCCCCTCCCCCAACAGTTGCCATCCCTGAGCCCCTCCCCCCCCATTTGCTGCCTACGACATCCCTGCCTGCCTCAATCTCGGGTGCCGGCCACTCCAGTCAGAACATCCCAGTTGCCGGCCCCGACACTTCCCCCAGTTGATGGCCCTGCCTACCAGCACCCCCCACCACCCCCGATCACTGGCCCTGACACCCTCCCCTGATAACCAGCCCCCTCCCCCCTCCCCACACATTGGAGGTGGATGGGGGAGCGCTGCGCAATCGGCCTATCCATTTCTGGCCCCACCCTCCAGGAGGCCTGGTGCCGAGAAGGCCCTACCCCATGGCACTGCCTGGTGCCCAGTGGGCAATGATAGTCTGTCCATTGTGCAGTGTCAGTGTGCCCAGTGGGCAGAGCCAGGCTGGCAGTGCTAGGCTGGCACAAAGGGGCACACCATTGCCCCTGACCTCCTGGGGGGCATCAATGGCCTTTGCCCCCACCAGCAATCTCGTCACACCTGGTTCTCGTTGGAGACCAACTTTAATCGCTGTGGGTCGGAATCTCCTCTGGTGTGATCGGAAGATTTAGCAATACCGTCCCAATGCTAACACTGATTTGAATATTGCAATCAGCCTCATGCTATTTCCTAGAGTAAGGTTGATTACACCATAAAAAATAGCCCAGGAAAGTCACGACTGGCTGGATGCAATTCCCGTTTCCGCCTTCCCACCGCTAACTCCTGGCCTGCTGTGCTATTTGAACAGCACAGGGGCCTGGGAAATCAAACCTTATATCACATCACTTCCCTTACATACAAAATAATATTCAGTTTTTCGAAGCATTTGGTTTTCCGATATGCAGATAAAGGATATTCAACTGTAATCACACGATGCAATAAGAATGGAGTTGTTGACCGCTCTTGGTCAATCTCTAGCGAATCATCTACAACCAGCTGACCTGAGGGAAACCCTAGTGGCGGAAAGTGTTAGGGTCCATGGTTCCAAAGTCACTATTTTCCTTGCAGACGTGCTACACAAACCACAATTCATGTCTCACGTTGTTCATTTGCATGCCAAAAAGTGATTTTTCAAAATCTAATTTGCATTCAAACCTGTCAGTGTTTATAGTTTCCACCCTCTCCCGATCAAACCTGTTCAGCCTACTGTACCAAACAATCTACATTACTAAATTCTGAATCCACACTGCTGCCTGGAAGTTTGAGATTTGTTTGAAGTCACTTTTCATAAAAGGTACTTTTTATTGTCTTTTACTGAATAATCTTTGAATATTTTGAAGTATCACTTCTACAGATTGGTTTTGAATTAAGCTCCTTTCAAGCACAGGCTATGTCCTCTTCTTCCACTGCTCTTGACAAAGTGAAATAGCTGATCAGCTAGACTGTCCAGCCCCTTTAGAATAGTGTCTCTTGATCTGTTTTCCAGTGAGGACAACCACGCCCCAACCTGCACACTGCTCCCACCTCCCCAGCATTTAAGAAGTTAGGGTGGAACAGTGGCACAGTGGTTAGCCCTGCTGTCTCAGCGCCAGGGACCCAGGCCTCGGGTCACTGTCTGTGTGCAGTTTTCACGTTCTCCGTGTGTCTGCGTGGGTTTCTTCTGGGTGCTCCGGTTTCCTCCCACAGTCCAAAGATGTGCAGGTTACATGGATTGGTCGTGCTAAATTGACCCTAGTGTTGGGGGGTTTAGCAGGGTAAATATGTGGGATTACAGGAATTAGGGCCTGGGTGGGATTGTGGTTAGTGTAGACTTGATGGACCGAAAGGCCTCCTGACTGTAGAGATTCAATGTGCAGGGTAGGTGGATTGGTCAAGTTAAATTAGTATCAGGGGATCAGCAGGGTAAATATCTAGGGTTACAGGGTTAGGACTTGGGTGGGATTGTGGTTGGTGCAGACTCGATGGACTGAATGTCCTCCTCCTGCACTGTAGGGATTGTATGATTCTATGTGTGGGTTGGGTGGATTGACCATGCTAAAATTAGTGTCAAGAGGATCAGCAGGATAAATACATAGTTATAGGGATAGGGCTTGGGTGGGATTATGGTCAGTGCAGACTCGATGGGCCGAATGGCCTTGCTTCAGAGACACATCTCACGTGACTGAACGATCAGTCCGACTGCGGGTATTTGTATGGAGCTGCTGTTGCAGCAACTGGATACTGTGCATCAGCTAGGAGTGGTGAAAGTGGAACAGTTCAACGTGTTGTCTCTCGCTGGGCTTGTTATGTTTCAGCCTGTTATATAAAGCACCATTGTGCTGGTTGCAGTTGGTGAAAAATCACACTGCCGCTACATCTGCTGCAGTGTGACTGTTCACCATTCAGCACGGGAGTGTAGAGACTGTAGGTTTGAGGACAAGCTGTTTCGACAAAACAAATTTACAAGCAGATCCTAAACTCACCACAGGCTTAATTGGCTGCTGGTGAAATGAAGCACAGGCCTGGTGGGAACAATTCGGATAGAAAGGAGAAAAGTGGTTAAGATTAGAGGAAAGTTGAGATACCAACAGCAAGTAGAGAATTGTGGCTACGAGGAGAGATTGGAGTGCTCCAAGCTGTTTTCTTTGGAACAAAGAAGGCCGAGGTGATGATGCGATTGAGTTGTACAAAGTTGTGAGGGGTAGCGAGAGAGTAGACTTGTTTCCCTTCGCAAAACAGGGATCTCAGATTCAAGCAAAGTGGCAGAAGAATTAGAACGTATCCTCCATCTCCAAAAGAGAGAGAAGGAATACCCATCAACAGCATAGATCAGTTGCTAAAAGCAACACAATACCTGCTTCCTGCTCAGAAGAGAATACTATAAATTGTCCTTGTGGTTTGAGGCCAAATACCTTAGAAACACATTTCTCTAGGAAAACACTATAGAAATGATCCCTAAGGGTATAATCTTAAGGGACATGAGGAAAAACCTTTTTACGCAGAGTGTGGTGGGTGTCTGGAATTGGCTGCCTGAGTTGGAGGTAGAGGCAGAGACTCTAAACTCACTTAAGTACCTGAACCTGCACCTTAAGTGCCGTAACCTGCAGGGTGTGGACCATGTGCAGGAAGATGGGGTTAGAAAGGGCACCTGGGTTTCTTCAGGTCAGCATGGTCAAGATAGGCTGAATGGCCCCCTTCTATGCTGTCTCATTTCTATGATGATGCAAAACTTCTCAAAGAGTTCAGGTCCCACTGCTTCTTGGAGTCGATAGTCGGGATTTTCCGGCCTCGCTCAGGCAAGACCGGAAATTCCTACCCGAGGTTAATGGAGATTCCCCTTGCTGGCCCCTTGCCCATGCCGATTCCATGTCAGGCAAGGCAGAGTTCCAGCCGAAATCCTACCTTGTGCATTGCGAAGTGTCAATTAGACATGAGTAGATAAGATCTGATTAACATTATAGTGCGAAGGGCTGAGGGGTGTGCTTGTGCATCTGTGAAAGACTCATACTGAATCAACCCAATAGAGATTTTCAAACATGTGCAGGAACCAGTCTGCCTGCTCCAGTGAACGTGCTTACGACTGTGCAAAGCTTGCTTTATATACAAGTGCAAACAAACATGTCCAAGTAGAGAGCAAGATTCTGCAAAACCTGGAAATGTGAAACAAACAGAAAAGTCTGGAAATACTGGAGCAGGTCAGGCAGCATCTGTGGAGTGAGGAACAATAACCTTTGATCAGAACTGGGGAAAGTGAAAAGATGAAGTCAGTTTGAAATGAAAGCGGAGGTGGTGATATAACATAAGCATAGAAGATAGGAGCAGGAGGCCATTTGGCCCTTCCAGCCTGCTCCACCATTCACCACAATCGTGGCTGATCGCCCAACTCAATAGGAGAGGCAATGGTCGAGTGGTATTATCACTAGACTATTAATTCAGAAATTCAGCTAATGTTCTGGGGACCCGGGTTCGAATTTCGTCACGACAGATGGTGAAATTGGAATTCAAAAAAATTCTGGAACTAAATCTACTGATGACCATGAAACGATTGTTGTAAAAACCCACCTGGTTCACATATCCTTTAGGGAAGGAAATCTGCCGTCCTTACCTAGTCTGGCCTACTTGTGACTCCAGAGCCACAGCAATGTGGTTGACTGTCAAATGGCCTCAGGCAACCAGGGATGGACAATAAATGCTGGCCAGTGACACCCTGGAATGAATTTAAAAAAACAATTGGTTGGAAGACAAGGAGAGATAAAATGACAAACGGGTTGGTTAGTGATGTCAGACCAAAGGAAGTGGGAACGATGTTACCAATAGCAACATGCTGTGCTGGTCAGCTGACCTAGAAGAAATAGGAAGAAAATAGGGATGTGGGGGAAGCGTTTGTAGCCCATGGAATGGCCCAAGTGATTGTGTAACGAAGGGCTTTTATTAAACCTTTACTTTGTGAAGGTTTTTTTAAATTATCGCTTGCTACTACTGGGGATTCTTACTGCCGAATGAACAAATGGGACAAGAACCAAAATATATATCTACAGGAGGTGCGCGTGGCAGAATGTGCCATCTGACAGCGAAACCAGATAACAATCAAGGGAAAACCAGCAAAAAAAAAACGGGAAACAAAATGGAGGCAGAAATTATTATCCAAAATTATTGAATTCCAGTGTTGAGTCTGGATGGCTGCAACTAATTGAAAGATGTGTTGTTCTGCGAGCTTGCTTTGAGTCTCTTTGGAACAGTTCAGGATCATTCAGGAATCAGCCTGGTAAACCTTTAAAACTTGTAGTCCTTCTATAGCAAGGACATCCTTCCATAGGACACCAAAATTGCCCACAGTAGACCAAGTATATGATCCAGAGTCACAATTAGCCCAAACCAGGTAAGGACTGCAGATTTCCTTCTCTATAGAGACATTAGTGAACCAGATGGGTTTTTACATCAATAGACAACTGTTTCATGGTCATTATTAGATCATGTTCATCATTAGACTATTAATTCCAGATTTTTTTCTATTGAATTCAAATTTCACCATCTGCTGTGGTGAAATGTGAACCTGGGTCCCCAGAGCATTATCCTGGATCTCTGGATTACTAGTACAGTGACAAGATCATTCCGCATACTAAATTGAAAGCCTGCATAACTGTTTCAATGGTGCTGCATATTGTTGGTAAATAGAATGCAAAGTAGCCTTAATAGGGAGAGAGTCAGAAAATTGCTGAGCAAAATAAAGTCAACCATTGACTTTTTTCACTCTACATGCCTCATTATTGTACTCAATTTGCCACTCAGGTTTGAGATTTGACAAGCCATGCAATTAAATGAGTTTATAAAACAGCTGGAACAGCACTGCAAAAAAAAATTCTGAGAGCGAGGAGAAGTTTTATTTTGAAGTTATACGAATGTTGTGAAGAGAATGAAAACAGATGCCTTTATTCTATTGCATTGAAACAGTAGGGCTCAGGCTTACGTCCATCGTTCCCTCCACAATCAGTCTGCAGACACCATTCATCCATCAAGTGGAATCATAGGAGATCATAGAATCCTTAGTGCAGAAAGAGGCCATTCAGCCCATTGAGCCTACAGCAAAAACAATCACACCAAAGCCCTAACTCCACAACCCCACATATTTACCCTGCTAGTCCCCCTAACACTAAGGTCAATTTTGCATGGTTAACGAACCTGACCTGCACATCTTTGGACTGTGGGAGGAAACTGGGGCAGCTGGAAGAAACCCACGAAGACCCGGAGAATATACAAACTCCACACAGACAGTCACCCAACGCTGGAATTGAATCTGGGTCCCTGGCGCTGTGGGGCAGCAGTGCTAACCACTGTACTACCTGTCATACAGTTGAGAGACTTTAATTTAGAATATTTGGGGTTTAGATGGAAAGAAATTGCATGGAAATGGCAGGTAACAATGTAGAGCAATGTTATATCTTGAAGAGCGAGAGATGGATTTCACTACATTGTAGTCTTGACAACAAGAAGAGGAAGTAAGCAAAGTGTGAACAGACACTGCTGCATTGGAAAGCTGCACAGTAAGAAGAGTTCCACTCAGCTGAGTGCACTCATACACACTTCAGCAACAAAGCAACCATCATGTAATGTGCAAACTCCGAGTGTTGTGGGTGAGGGGCCACTTCCCCTTCACTGAGTCATACATGAAATACCCACATTGCTTGCGCTCAATTTCCAATCAGTTGCCTTTTCCCTTCTGATACTGCAGTTTTTGCATAAGATAAACATGGACGAGGGAAACTAATGAGCTTATCGTAACTCATTCACCGAGATAAAGCCTACAGTTATTCTTTTTCTCCTCTTTCTGCTTAGCCGCAACACCCCACCATTTCTTAAATGGATCTGGGGCTTTTAGCAAACTGGAAGTCTATCCCAATATCCAGGTTTTCATGCACACTAATTTACCTCCTGACTCCTACCAGCATGAACCCATGCCCCATTATCCTTTCATGATGCGGAGATGCCAGCGTTCGTCTGGGGCAAACACAGTAAGAAGTCTCACAACAGGTTAAAGTCCTTTCACCGTGGCTCACAGTGAGAAACACTATCAGTGTTTGCTTAATTCAAGGCCGAATGCTTCTTTTCAGCTTAAAATTGTCAACTGGAACATCAGATTCTCTGCCTGCAGCACTTCTTAATCATTGTTTTTCACTGTATTTTGTCTTAAATACACATCTGGGAGCTTCTGAGCTCATCAATGCTTTGCTATTTACTTCCTTTCAGTGAAACAAAACCCAAATGATTTTCAAGTAGTCACATCACATCACGGCAGCAAAAATAAATCGAAATACAGTTGTAATCTTGCCTAGCCTGACTAGAGGGCAGTACTGAGGAACACAGTCTTGTTTTGACAAAAACATACCACACACACTTGATAGAAAATTAGCAAACTGTGGTTTCTTCTGTTCTTTCTCTGAACCGAGACTGTGGTTCAACATCTCGCTAATTTTCAGTAGGTTGAATCCGACTGCTGAAATTATAGGCAGTTTTACCAGCAGTCACAGCTGGCTGATTAAAGGTCTCGGTGCATATAAGGACGAACGCTTTCTCATTTCTCATGAAAAGCCACAACAATAATTGCATGACTGCTTATTGATTTGGATTGGGGCCTATATACACAATGGCACAGCGGTTAGCACTGCTGCCTCTCAGCGCCAGGGACCCGGGTTCGATTCCCGGCTTGGGTGACCATCTGTGTGGAGTCTGCACATTCTCCCCGTGTCTGCGTGGGTTTCCTCCAGGTGCTCTGGTTTCCTCCCACAGTCCAAAAGACGTGCTGGTTAGGTGCATTGGCCGTGCTAAATTCTCCCTGTGTACTTGAACAGGTGCCGCAGTGCGGTGACCAGGGGATTTTCACAGTAAGCCTACTTGTGACACTAATAAATAAACTTAAATATACATTCACAATTGAAATATTAACTTTCCAGCTGTTACAGTATAAGACATGCTTTCATTACAACTTGCAAGGCAAACAGTCATTGTATAAGTCATGAATGCATCACATTTTTAAAAAAATAAGGGCCCATTGCTCCCAAGGGATGTCTGAAATACAATCACCTTTTACGTTGAATCTGATCTGCTTTACAAGTGAAGGATACTTGTCCAATGGTGCCCTTCAGGTGGCTCAACTCTGGGCAGGTCATTTTATTTCAGTAACCCTGCTTTTGATTTTTTAAAAATTCATTTGTGAGACGTGGGCCAGCATTTATTGCCCAAGCCTAGTTGCCCTTGGAGGCAAGTTGAGTCAACCACACTGCTGTGGTTCTGGAATCACGTAGGCCAGACCAGGTAAGGACGGTAGATTTCCTTCCCTAAAGGGACATTAGTGAACCAGATGGGTTTTCACAACAATTAACAATGGTTTCATGGTCATCAGTAGATTCTTAATTCCAGGTATTTTTTAATGAATTCAAATTCCACCACCTGCCATGGCAGGATTCAAACCCAGGTCCCCAGAACATTAGTTGAGTTTCTGGATTAGTAGTCTAGCAATAATACCAAGAAGTCATTGCTTCCCCACATGAGATTTACTCTCATTATTTGTGATGTTATGTGAACTTTTCACTAAACCCACAGCAATTGCAATTACATTCCAGATATCCATTTGGCATTTGGAAAGTGATCCATTAAAAAACAGAACAAATTTAGTATACAGAGCTTTCCTAGAATGCACATAAAGACAATTGTCTTGATGTATTTCATTCAGAGTTCAGTGACAAGTGATTTAATCAATAGTCTTAGAGTGGCATTAATAAACTTGAGTCTCAGTGCCCCATCACCTTGGGACCTAATGACTGAAATCCACCTGTAGCTCCTTTTTTTGTTGAAAGCAATATCACTTGCTTGTTTATCTGCACGCCTGCCTGACCCTCAGGCTTTGTTTCTCCAATTCTAAGCAAGAAGGGGAAGCCTTTTGTAAGTGTGCAGTCAGATGCTCTCACTTCCAATAAAATTCACCAGGGAGTAGGAGCCTTGGCTGATTATTCTACTTGATCGCACAGCCACTCAGACAAATTGCTATAGCAGCTAAAGACCGCCACATGAGTATAGGCCAGCAAACTAACTTCAAACCCTCTCGCCTTTTTGGGTGGTTTTACTGTCACTCTGCCTGATCCTTCATTCTGTATAAAGCTTCTTTTATATGTTCTCCCTGTGTCTGCATGAGTTTCCTCCTGATGCTTCGCTTTCTTCCCACAGTCCCAAAGACATGCAGGCTTGGTCGCTTGGCCATGCTAAATTGTTCCTTAGTGTCCCAGGATGTGAAGATTAAGGGGATTAGTGGAGTAAATATGTGGGGTTACAGATCTAAGTGGGATGTTCTGTTGGAGAGTTGGTGCAGGCTCAATGGGCTGAATGGCCTGCTTATGCATTGTAGGGATTTTAAACTAGGCCACTGAGGAGGGAAGATTTACATAAACCTAAAAGCTAAGAGAGAGAGAATTTAACAACTATAGGCAGAAATCCAAGTATCTATTTTCAGAGAAGGATACATCCTTATGATAGCAAAGCCTAGTCTCTCGCAGCTTCCAATCTTCAGATCCAGAGACAGAAAATAATAAGTCTCTCTCTCTGCAGCTTCCAAGACAGCATCTGACAAACTAAGCTGGACTTCTCTGTGGAAACATAGCCGTCCCCAGACATATGAACTGGCCTACCAATTATCCCAATCAAGCTCTACTCTGCAATCCCATAGGAACATTAAAACAGAATGCCACATTAGTTCAGATTAAAAACAAACATGATGTCAATTATACTGCTTCAGTAACAATAGAGGCACCGGCTGCAGACAACACGACTCCGACAAAATGCAGGGATTGCTAGAAACATCCTGCAGGAAAACATGATTAAAATACATTTCTTAAAGGCATAGTATTGTCATGATATTGTTGTGTCCCTTGATGTATTTGTCCTGTGCAGTGGTTATTATAATTTGGTTTTGCTTCGAGATAAAAAGGTGTGTAGGCTACAAACAAACACATTAAATGCCAATCTTAGAAGTCAACAAGCAACGTTGACGAGCAAAATGATTTTCATCTGTCCAACATCTAGGGTGTTCTTCATCCATTGTTTTCAAATTCTAAGCACTATTTCCTTGTTTGGAATTTTTTGGCTTATATAGTACTCATTTCATCACTGAAGTGGCAATAGTGTACTTTCCAACTGGTGCACATCAGAATAGTTTAACAGATCAAAACTGAGAGTTCCCATCAATATCTTATCACCTCACACACCAAACTACTGCCACATTGCACCATGGTCAAAAAAAATCAGCAACCAACTGGAATCCAAGAAATGGAATGGGATATCTCCTATATTATATATCCAAGCAATATTCATGACGTATTCAAAATGGAAGCTGCTTGCCCAGGGTCTGATGTTGTAAGGGTGACTTTACGTGGAGGAAAGGATCAGTCCTCTGTGATGCTTTCTGTAGCCCACATTATTTAGGCTGATCATACAATCATAGAATCCCCACAGTGCAGAGGCGGCCATTTGGTCCATCAAACCTGCACAACAATCCCGCTGTATCCCCCTAACCCCAGGTATTAACCTGCTAACCCCTCCTGACACTGAGGGGCAATTTAGCATAGCCAATCAATCTAATCAGCACATCTTTGGAATGTGGGAGAAAACCAGAGCGTCACCCACTCAAGGCCAGAATTGAACTCGCGACTGACATGAGGCAACTATATCCCTGCATATTAAAATAAATTGGGAGATATAGCAAACTCAATGAATAGATACTCAAAATTTATTAGAAAAGGGAAGACTACCAGAAGACTGGCTGCGGGCTAACAAGATTTCTCAATTAAAAGGGAGTCTAGTGAACTATAACCATTTTGAAATAACGTCTGCTATAGGAGAAATACTTAATAGAAAAACATCTAGAAACAGAAAACATAGATTCCAAAAGAGAATGTTTTTTTTAAAAAAATAACCTTATTGAATTATTCTAAGTAATGTAGTAGATGTAAAATGTGTCATATTATTCCCAGAGAAATTAATAACTTTCAAAAAGAAATTTGAACTTTCAATATATAGTTAAAGCAAACTTTGAAAAACATTTACTGTAACAAGTGATTAAAAGCACTAAACAAACAATTTCAGTGGGAACTTATATCACAAAATAGAATTTCCCCTTCTCATTCTTTGTCCAACAAAAAAAAAACACACTTAACAGATATAACCGGTAGCACAGCAGTTAGCTTTGCTACCTCACAGTGCCAGGGACCCAGATTCGATTCCAGCCTTGGGGAACTGTGTGTTGGGCCTGTACATTTTCCCGATGTCTGCATGGGTTTCCTCCAGGTGCTCTGGTTTCCTCCCACAGCCCAAAGTTGTGCAGGTTAGGTTGGTTAGCCATGTAAAATTGCCCCTTAGTGTCCCAAGATTTGTAGGATAGGGGATTAGTGGAATAATTAGGAGTTATGGGGAAAGGGCCTGAGTGAGATGCTCTTTCGGAGAATCGGAACAGACTCAATGGGACGAGTGGCCTCCTTCTGCCATGTAGGGATTCTATTCTATAACTTACATTGTCCTTCACATACACATTCAGTTTTCTCAAAATCATCCAAAGTGATTCTTATCTGAGTCTATTCCTGTTTTTTTCTCAGCCTGGTAACTTGCAGTCTTTCAGTGAGGTTTGCTTTTCAAGACTCTTCCTCTAGCATCAGCTGGATGACTCTTCCAGCATTTAATTTTTTTTAAATCTTCTTATTGAAGATTTTTTTCATTTTTAATAAATTAAGCAACAAACTCTCAAAACTTGAACAGTGCAGCAAGATCATTTTCAAACTAGCACATGTAGGAAGAGACAGAAATACAGTACAGTTGGTTCAGCTTTGTAGTAAATTGGAAGATGATGGTCCCAACAAGAAATGGTTTATTAACTGTAATAAATATGTACAAGATAAGGGTCTGACAGAATACACAAGTCTACTCTCCATCTTCCTGGCTGCAACTGAGGGTCCACCTGCCTCCCCCACCTTTGTCTAGGGTGTACATCATGCAATTCACGGTGGCACAGTTGGTTTGATTTCTGTCTTGGGTCACTGTGTGGAGTTTGCACATTCTCCCCATGTCTGCGTGGGTTTCCTCCGGGTACTCCGGTTCCCCCTCGCAGAGCTAAAGACGTGCTGGTTATGTGCATTGGCCATGCTAAATTCTCCTCAGGTGTACCTGAACAGGTGCCAGACTGTGGCGTCAAGGAGATTTTTTACAGTAATTTCATTGCAGTGTAAATGTAGGCTCACTTGTGACACTAACTTTAAATGTCCTATAATAAAAAACTTTGTCCTTGAGATGGGATATAACACTAGCCCCCACAATATGCACACTATCCTCACCTATGCTGTAGATAGGGTCTGATTTGCTCTGACTTATCATACTGCCACCTGGAATAATCCCAACAACAGCTCAAAATGTATGAGCAGTGTCAATAAACGTAAGGCTCGCTTTACTTTAGCACGTGCCTCTTGTTGTGCCTTTCCCCATTTTCATTGTTGATGCTTCTTCAGAAGCTAGTATGATGAGGCTAATGTCATCTTTAGCAGGAATCTCCCACAGTAATTTATCATGCCTAGATTTTAACTCCATCACATTCTTAGGTTGGGGTACTTTTTTCATTGCTTTCACCTTGTTCTCTTAAGGGATGTAGACCCTTGGCGTACATCTTAAAACTAACGTACGTAACTGCATCCAGCTGGAAAATTATTTCTCATAAGTGGATGCTAGATTCCTGTTTCTTTAAATCTTTTTAGGACCTCTTCTAGATTTGCCCTATGGTTCTCCAGGGGTGGGTGGGGGGAAGGAGGGGAGCACTCCGGTAATTAGGTCATTACCCAAGTTCACAATCATTTTGTGAATACTCTACACTGTACTTTCTATCATATGGTGGAAAATGGCACAGGCTGCTGAGGCTTCATATTGCAAGTGTGTGAATTGATAAGCCTTTGTGGGTGTTAATGGTAACCAACATTTGGGAGTCTTCAGCTGCTGGTATTGTGATTCAGATCTAAATTGGTGTACTTTAGGCCCCTTGCTAATTTTGCACAGAAGTCCTCTATCCTTAGAACGGGGTATCGATCGATCTGGGCTCTTTGGTTTACAGTTAACTTTTAGTCTCTGCAGATTCTTACAGATCTGACTTCAGAATAGGGACTATAAGCACAGCCCATTCAGAGAACTGTACATGTTCTTTGACATCCAAGTTTTCCAATCTTCCTAACTCCACTTCGAATTTATGAAGTAGTACAATAGGTATTGGCCAGGCTCAAAAGATTGTTGGCGTAGCCTTGGAATTCAAATAAATTTGGCTTTAGCCCCTTTTGCACGAGCTTGTGAAAACCTTCATCGCTAACATTCAATATCTTCAACAGTCTTGATCCACAAGACAAAGTCTGTGACCCTTTAGAACTGGTAACTGTGCTGCTTGGGTCCTGTAAGATACCGTTAAATGCAACTGACCTGACTGTCTTCAGCGTCTCTCTCACAAAATGGCTTCTGAACTACTGAATCAAGGTTTGCAGGTCTTTGAGGGTATTTGAATGCTTGCTCAAATATGAATGTGGCCATTCTGACAGCAGCCATTTCCCATCACACAACAGTTCACCTCCTCAGGCATGCCTTGCAATGCACTTGCATCCTGCTCAGCACATTCAATCACCTGAACCATCTCTACAGCTTTTTCCAAAGACATTTTAGCCTCAGCCAGAAGCTCTTTTGTATTATGAGACTGTTGATCCCACAGACCAAATGGTCTCTTAACATCTTCCCCCAAAGTTGGGCCAAATGCAGAGTGCTCTGCTAACCTTCTCAATCTGTCCATGAACGAGACACTCTCTCCCCTAGCTCCCTCATGGCAGAAGGAAACTTGTACCTCAACATGATGATTGGGGGTCAGGGTTAAAGTGATGTTTGACCAATTCCACTATCTGATCAAAGTGTGTCTGGAGCATCAGATGAGGCTCCTCAGTAAATTGTACGTTTATAGGCCAAAGACTGAGTAGTATCACCTTTGGCTGAGTAGTATCTCCACCGTGATCTTGTTTGCCACAAAGAAATAATGCACCCTTTCAATATATTGCTCCCAGCACTCAACTTCTCATACAAATAGCTCAGTCCTCCTGATTAAAGGATTTCTATCTGCTTCTCCTTGGCTTCAATGATCACTTTTCTCCCTCTACCTGCACGCTGCAACCTCTCATGAGAGTTGTAGTAAAGTGGAAGGTAACTCGTTGTGGCTCCAACAAGAAACCTAGCCCAGAGGGTGCAGATATGTTGCAACGAACACAGAAAACAAGATAATGTAAGACCAGTGGTCGGAGTCTTCGACTGACCCCAGGCCTCGAAGAAATGTGCTCCATGGGATTCAAAACACCCAGTCCTCAAACCACGATTGTGAAAGCACAGTAGCCGATTCTCAAATTTGGCCACAAATTCATCCCCAGCACCCTGGGGAGACTGGGCACATGGATACTCAAATTTGTGAGCATGCTATGAGTAGTTATACAGCTTCATAAGGCCAGGAGAAAGCAAACAGTTGGTGTTCAAGTCTAGGGAGATAGAATCAAAAAGCAAAGAAATATTAACCTTATTCAGAACCTCAATTAGACCACGTTTGGGAGTACAATGAACAGCTCTGGTCTCTACACTATAAAAAGCATACAGACACTGGTGAGGGCAAAAAAGATTTACTCAAATTATATCACACCTGAGCAATTATCCTTTCAGGAAGGATTGCATAGGTCGGGCCCCTTTCTCTAGTAAAGGGAAGAGTTGACTTGATAGAGATCTTTAATATTATGAATTATCTGATAGGGTAAGTGTAGAGATGTTGTCACTTGCGCAGATCTGAACCAGAATCATAAACATCAGCTATTGAGCGGGGAACAAACCTGATAGTGAATTCAGTCGAAACTTCCTTACCCAGAAAGATTAGAATGTGGAACTTGCCACCACAAAAAGTAGTTGAGGCAAATAGCAGAGGAGGAAGTTGGATAAGCACAGGAAAGGAATAGGATACATTGGTAGGAAGGGAAGAAAGTTTGGAGCATAAACACAGGCATGGACCCGTTTGTGTTGCAAGCATAAGATTTGGAAATGGATACAAGGAAGATGAAAGACTTAAAAAAGGTCCTTGCTGCACTAAAATAAAAGTTCTTTGGTTAGCTACCCCAATCCATACGTTAAGGCACTGTGCAAATAGTTACCATTTCTGATAGTTCAGTTGATGTTAATCTTTTTAAAAATGTGAACATCACCTTGCCCACTCCAAATTCCTTGATATATTTATGCTAATTATACCCACATGTGTCTACACAATCTCAGTCATCGCTATTTTCCAGTTGACCTTCCATGAGTCAAGCTATGGGTGCCTAAAGCAATTCCGCCAGCTACAGAATTCTCTTCCACCCAGTGTCTATCCAAGGCTGATGAAACTAAGCTTCATGTGGAGGGAAAACATTGGTCAAGTCTAGGACTCAAACTTAGAATTGTGAATTCAGCATTGGAGGCAAAGGCCAAGCCAACCTAAAATTAACTAAAAAAGTGTGCGCGCCTTTGTAACATGGATGCTTCTGCTCAATTACAAAGAGTGAGAGATTGTTCATTGGTATTCCACCCAATGCTGCAAATAACCAAACCAGCTTGTAGCAGTAAGCCCCTGCATCATATTTAAATATTTGCAATAAGTATCACTGAAAAAAAGTGATACTGAAACTTTTCATCTTGCACTCATGATATTCACAAGAATGTCAAATCTAAAAGGAAAAGTTTATACTTCATGAGAAGGGTATGCTGACTAGTTGGCAAGATTGGTAGAGGCATTGCCATGGAGAATGTACCAGTTAACCAATGAATCATTATTAACAGATGTACTAGAATTCCTACAGTGCAGAAGGCGGTCATGTAGCCCTTCAAGCCTACACCAGCAACAATCCCAACCAGGTCATAACCCCACGTATTTACCCTCCTAATCCCCTGACACTAAGGAACAATTTAGCATGGCCAATCAACATAACTCGCACATCTTTGGACTGGGGGAAGAAAGTGGAGCACCTGGAGGAAACCCACACAGACATGCAGAGAGCATGCAGACTACGCACAGTCAACCAAGACTGGAATTGCATCTGGGTCCTTGGCGTTGTGAGGCAGCAGTGCTAACCACTGTGGCACCACGCTGCCCCTAAAAATGCTACAGCTCACTTGAGATTTGCTGAAGATAGTTAGTAATCAACCTTTAAAGTAAAAGAAAATTTACAAACACAAGAAATTTTAAATAGAAAGCGAAAACATTGGCTAGATAAAAGAGGTCAGTGAACATTGGAGAAAAGCAGGTTCCAGCACTTCAGCAAGTGAGCCTTTCACAACAATTTGCATTTATATAGCACATTTAATACCACAAAGACATCCCAGATCATTTCAGAGACTTTATGGAACAAAATGTGATACTGAGCCACATAAGGAGATATTAGGGCAGATGACCAAAAACTTGCCTGATCAATGAAACACGTCCAAAATAATGTCCTTCTCCCACAAATGCCAACTCACCTGCTGTGTATCCCCAGCAGCTTCGAGTTTTTACTTTTGCTCATTGACTATAGTTGCTTAAATGCGCCTTGTGTATATTAAATCAGCAGTGTAATTAAAAATGGATTCCTCCTCTTTGGGAGGCAGGTTAATAACCTGAAGAGAAGTCAAATTTATTATCAAAGAGGAACGGAGTTGGAGAACGTTAATCAGTAAGGCATTTGAGGCAGGTCAAATAAAAAGATTCAAAAGATGACTGCATAGATTTCTAGAAAGAAAACGGGTTTACATATCTGTAAACAGCACTAGTGGGTGGAACAGTTCCATTGAAGTCCAAGGCCTTTTCCTATTTAAATTAGAATATTGTAAGAAAAATATGGATAATTGTTCATTTTTAATTTTAACATTTTACATATTGATGAATGGGATGGATAGGATAGAGGTGGAGAGACTCTTCCCGCTCAAAAAAGACAGTAGGACTAGGGGGCACAGCCTCAAGATAAAGGGGGGGCGGTTTAGAACGGAGTTGAGGAGGAACTTCTTCACTCAAAGGGTGGTGAATCTCTGGAATTCTCTGCCCGTTGAAGTGGTGGAGGCTGCCTCGCTAAATATTTTTAAGACGCGGGTTGATGGGTTTTTGATAAGAGAGGGGATTAAGGGTTATGGGGAGAGGGCGGGAAAGTGGAACTGAGCCACGACAGATCAGCCATGATCTTATTGAATGGCGGGGCAGGCTCGAAGGGCTAGATGGCCTACTCCTGCTCCTATTTATGTTCTTATTTGACTTGGCATCATATGAAGAAAGCCTCACTATATTGAGCAGTTTCTAGTTACAAAATAGTTCACAGTTCCTACACAACCTGCAGAATTAAATACTTGCTGAGCACTTGTCCAGAGAACATAATCAAAAAGGTCACCATAAAATGAATTTTGGTTAGTAATATCAGCCTGGGCAGTGGTAGGAGTGTTCGAATTCACTTCAGAATCTGAGAAGGTCAAATATCTGACAACATTCACCACTGAGTTACAACACAATCCATAACTTACAAAAGTTGACGTGGTTGTATTTCCATTCATTACAATGATTTAAATTACAGCAGATTGTTCCAAAACTTTGTATTGGTTGGAAGTTTTATATAAACATTTTGAATTTCAGACTGTTGCATTTTCATTTGTACAAAGTCAATATTTTTTGACCAGTTATCCCCTTTCCCCTGCAGCTGACTCCTAGCTGAGGCAAGATGCTGCATCCTTCCCAATTTGTTTTTATTCACATACAATCTTCAACAGTTAACGGCACATTATTTGACCACCAGGAACATTAGGTTGCTGCCTGCTCCCGTCCGTCTGTGTCCAAAAACGCGCAAGGATCAACAGACAGCATGCAGCTCTGGCCACATTCCAGAGGGAGTACTGCACAGTCAGGGGTGCTAGCTTTCAGATGAAACTTTACACTGAGGCCATCTGCCCTTTCAAATGACCATAAAAGGCCCCATAAAAGGCCTCCCTCCCTAACAACACCATGGCTACAGCACATGAACTGCAGTAGTTCAAGGTGGCAGCTCACCTCTTGAGGGTAAGTAGGTATAGACAATAAATGCTGACCTAAGACCATAAGATTAGACATTCATCCCATCCAGTCTGCTCTGCCAATCTTGGCAGATAAGTTTCTTAACTCCACTCTCCCACCTTTTCCCAATAACCTTTGATCCCCTTACCAATCAAGAACCTACCTCTGTTTTAAATACACTCAATGACCTGGCCTCCACAGCCTTCTGTGTCAATGAATTCCATAGATGCACCACCTTCTGGTTGAAGTTTCTCCTGATCTCAGTTCTGAAGGATTGTCCCTTTACTCTGAGGCTGTGCCCTCGGGTCCTAGTCTCTCCTACTAATGGAAACATCTTCCCCACGTCAACACTATCCAGGTCTTCCAGTATTCTGCAAGTTTCAATAAGATTCTCCCCTCAATCTTCTAAATTCCATCGGGTACAGACCCAGAGTCTTCAAACGCTCCTCTTATGTCTAGCCAGCGACATCCACGTTTCATGAATGAACTTGAAAAGAAATTGAATAACAGGTAAGTTGTGCATAAAAGCAAATTACTGTGGATGCTGGAATCTGAAACCAAAAGAGAAAATGCTGGACAACCTCAGCAGGTCTGGCAGCATCTGTAAGGAAAGAAAAGAGCTGGGGTTTTGAGTCCAGCTTTTATAAAAGGGTCATCCTGACTCGAAATGTCAACTGTTTTCTCTCCTTACAGATGCTGCCAGGTCTGCTGAGATTTTCCAGCATTTTTTCCAACAGTTAAGTTCTCCCTGCCCAGCATTGGTGTAAAATATGATTTAGTTATCATAATGCTGTGTGGGACATTGTTGCACATAGTCTGTTTCCTACTTAACAATTCTGACAATGTTTTAAAAATGTTCCTTTGGCTGTAAAACATTATGGGAACGTCTTGAGGTTGCGAAAGGCATTATCTAAATGCAAATCCTTTTTAAATAGCGACACTCATTATTGCCCTTGCTGAGATCTGCTAACCCTGTACTTTTATCTCCCTGAAGCATTTAGGGAGCCATTCTCAGTTGTCGATTGCAATCCTAATCACTAAGTAATCTTTACCCATTAGGCACACTCCTCCTCTAAATGCATTTTTGGATTTCCTTACCTGCTTTATTTGATTGATCTCTGAACCTCACATTTCCTGTAACAAAGTCAAAAGAAGCATGCTAAAATTCATCATGAACAAAATGGGAACAGAGGGTGTAAATCATCTCAGGTGTGGCTGCAGATTTATTTCAGAATCAACTTGCACAGAATAAGTTGCATGGAACTCAACAGCAAGGCAGCACAGTGGTTGGCACTGCTGCCTTACAGCGCCAGGGACCCAGATTCAATTGCAGCCTCAGGTCACTGTCTGTGTGGAGGTTGCATGTTCTCCCATGTCTGCATTGGTTTCCTCCCACAGTTTGAAAGACATGTTGGTTAGGTACATTGGCCATGCTAATTTGACCCTACTGTTTTTTTTTTGGGGTTTACAGGGTGGGGGGGGGGGGGGGTGGTAGGTATGGGAATAGGGTCTGGGTGGGATTGTGGTCAGTACAGACTTGATGGGCCAGATGGCTTCCTTTTGCACCGTAGGGATTCTATGATAACTTGTAAGGAGCACCAACCAATTTGTTTACATAATTTTCATGGACTAACAAAGGCAAGCTTGAATCATCTATTTGCACAACATATATTGCGTCAACACTACTCCAAAAGGATTTAATTTTAATCCATGATTACTAAATAAGTAGCTTAGCATTGTTCTTTGTGCATCTTTCCAACAAGTGGATGTTGTGGCTACAGGTGGGCTAACTTTAGGTCACACACACGCAACATGCTGATGGTCAAGCCTCTATTAACATAAGTTGTTCTGTGCCAGATAACGTCTAGACATGCTTTGTGGGAAAGGGATTGAACGATTAATCCCCTCTGGGCAGCACGGTGGCAAAGTGATTAGCACCAGTTTCCTCCCATAATCTGAAAGATTTACTGGTTAGGTGCATTGGCTATGCCAAATTCTTCCTGTGTACCTGGAGACATGTGGCAACTAGGGGATTTTCACAAACTTCATTGCAGTATTAAAGCAAGCCTACTTGTGACACTAATAAACAAACCAATAAAGTGTTTGACTTGAAGCAGTCCCAATAAATTTCATTGGGTTAGAGCTGTTTTAGCCAGTTGAACTAATTAGCCTCAGTGCCCAGAAGGGTCAGGTACCAAAACAACATTCATCACTGAGCTACAATACTAGTCCACAACTTTAAATTTTCTAACTTTGTGAATTAGATATTTTTAAAACTGTGCTGAATGAAAGGATACCAAATCAAAGATGACAATAAGAGATGACTGAAAACCTGACTGAAGGGGTGGCTTTTAAGGACCAGGAAGTGGCATGACAGCAGAGTTGACGAAGGTTATTCCAAACAGAGGGGACAAGATGGCAGAAGGTTCAAACTCTAATGATGGGATAAACAGAGAGTGTGTGGGCTGCACAAGCGGCCAGAGCTATTGCAGTGGGTTGGAACAAGATGTGGTGACAGATTGGGAGCAGTAAGGGCCCGAAAGCATTGAAACAAAAGGTTGATCATTTTAAATTAGAGAAGTGTTGGTATACCAGGATGCGATGTAGTGCAGCCAGCAGTGCAATGATGGGCAAGCAAGGCTTGGTGTCGGGCTGATAAAGCCACCTACTACTCTGAATACTGGACAGGTGCAGTGAGCATGGTTGTCCCCTTCCTGTTCTCTTGGAAGAGCATCAGAATGATGGAAATATCTGATACAAAGCACAACACATACCAACATTACTAGAACAATAATACCATTCCACCAAGATGTATTCTCTGACAATAATATGTTATTTCTCCAAGATCAACTCAGGAAATTCAAACAGGCGGCTATAGATTTAGATAATTTCTCTAATCCTCTGGATAAAAGAATTCACAAGTTTCCGGTGTAAATTGTAATGCCATACAAATCATGCTTGAATAAATTTCTTTCTGGGAAACAACTCCAAACTCAAATATCTGAAACACTAGAAAGGAAAAATGACAAACTCAATTTCTTAGCTGAATTATTTTACAGTATCATTAAAAAGGCCCTGAGACTGAGAATATAACCAACTTCAATTACGCAGTTCAGGTGTTAAATATGAGGGAAATACAAATCTTCCAGAGAATTACGATGAACCAGTATTAGAGATATTGTATCATTTTTATATCCACACAAGCCTCTACATAACCTCAGATACGAAGTGCAGTTATTAATCTTTAAATGCTCAAAATCTAGCTCAGACGGTAGAGCGAGACACCCCTTATCTCAGAATCATGGGTTCAGGCCCCAAATTGTATCTGGGGGTGGCACGGTGGTTAGCGATGCTGCATCACAGCTCCAGGGACCCAGGTTCAATTCTATTCTTGGTGTGGAGTTTGCATGTTCACCTTGTGTCTGTGTGGGTTTCCTCCGAGTGCTCCAGTTTCCTCCCACGGTCCAAAGATGTGCCGTCAGGTGGGATTAGCCATGATAAATGTGCGGGATTATGGGGATAGGGCATGGGAGTGAGCCTGGGGTGGAGTCGGTGCAGGCCTGATGGGCCAAATGGTCTCTTCTGCACAGTAAAGATTCTACCTATTTCTTTATCCCGTTATTACAGAACCACATTGTTCATAAGATCAAAAGTCAAATGATAAGCGAGTTTCTTCAAATCATGTTACCAATCTGAACTTTTGTTGAAACTTGCTTTGAACTTTGCTCATCCTCTACTTGGCGAAGTGAGGCACTGCATCATGGGGTGGAGCTGAGGGCTTGGCAGTGTATAAGGGCAGACCTACTTAATCCATTACACACCTTTCTTGTTCAATAAAACAGCATGAACTGGAACTGCATCCTGCCGTTCCCAACATGCTGCAAAGAAATAGGAAACTAATGCCAGTGTACTGCCTACATAGGGAGTCTCGTATTGTTTTCCTGTAGTTAAAAACACACATTTTCACACTGTCTTTTGTCTCCCTCAATCTAAAGACTGTGCACCAACCCACAGACAAATGCACATTACAACCACCTCCAACATCCAAACACCAGTGGCTCCCATTCTGCTTTTTTCAACATATGTCTTCACTAAATGTGTAACTTTATAAAAATTAGGGATGGAACCAATTTAGTGACTTTGCTTCAGGCCTTATTTTAGCGGAAGAAAAATTATCTTGAGCAAAATGAGTTATGGGTATCAAACATTCAACTTATCACATTAGAATCTAAACAGAAACCAAACTGTTGGGGTTCTATAACAGCAAAAGATTTATTTACAAAAACAAACTTTCCATTTATTACTCTTCAAACAATACAAAAGCTGTTTACAAGCAACAAAATGGAAATACAGAAAAAAAGGATCAAAACAATAATTAAGCAGCACTGAAATATTAATTGATCACTGACACAGCTAATAGGATAAGAGAAAAACATATACTTTTGAATAAATATTGATTGCATTCATGCTAGAAAATACATCCATAATGGCTAGTTATGAACTGTCAGAGCATCAGCTTTACATAGCTTCATTATTTTCACTCACTCATGGATTATGGCCTGCTAAAGAAAATCTCCAGAGTTTTAATAAGTGAACTGTAAGTCAATGTCCTCTCTCGATACTGACAATCTAGCAGCCATTTTGTGGTTCTTTTACGATCATATAGACAGTGCCTAGAAAGTTAATGGCTCTGCCTACAAACTGAAACCTGCTCTGATGATGTCAAATCATTTCCCTTATATAGTCTTGTTAAGTCCTTCTCAAAAAGCTCTGTTCTAACTTCTGCAATTGCTGCATAGAAGAATAAACAAAAGCTTGAGATATACTGCTTGATAAAACAGTGGAATACATTTTTGGTTGCTTATGACACGGTGGTCCTAAACAGATTATACATAGTAAATATCAAAAGTAAAAAAATGCACTATATGGTTTGAAAATAGCTTATTTAAAACTGTTGTGTGTCTATTGTGGATGAGTGTTTATTGCACTAAGGTCAAGTCTGAGTCAGGGTGTTTAGGAAACAGTGTTAGGTAGATGTCCAAGACAGGCTTTGTTAAAAATCTTTTATATATATTATATACACACAAGCACCTTTTAAATGCTTACCTGCAGCTATTCTAATTACCTTCCTGTCCACCAATCTAGATTTGTGTCTTGCACTATTCTATACAATCAGTACCTGTGTCTCTGAACTCAGATCCTGAAGTTTAAGTAAGTAATGCAGGGGAGCATGAAATATGCTCCTGCTTTTCTCCGATTTCACCGACAGTATTACAGCCAAATTTATTTAGCACAAAATTAGCTCCCATGGAACATTTCAAAAGTTGTCTTTTGAGTTCCCTTCAAGTGAGAGGGAGCGAGGTGGTGATTGGGAATTCATCACTGTTTTGCAATGATGTACCGTTTTTATAATGCCTGTCCTGTAACTGCTGAGTTCAGCAAGCAATTCTGTCTGAATTCAAGCAAAGTGCAATAGGGTGCCCATTTGGCATTGTAGCTCAGAGTCTGAGAAATTCAAAATAGCAGATCAGGCTAGGCTCATGAAATTTTAGCCATGCACAAAATATACTAGTCAGAAAACAATATTTTAATGTGTAAGATTTGTGCTTAATCTTGGTTAATATGCTGCTTTTGTTTTAGAAATTGTCATAATTGCTAGCTTCTTCAGGAAAAGAAATCTGAGGGATAATCTAAGAGACAAAATGACATCATCAGTTTAGCTCTTGATTGATCCAAACAGTGTCAAATCAGTTTGTTCTATTAAATTATAATGGTTAGCTGAATTTTAAACAAATAGATCAAAAGATTAAAACTCTATAGGTTTCCTTAAAAGATTACATGCATTCCAGAAAACATCAACTTCAATCATTCCATCAATACTTTGGAGTTGACTAGAATTCCAGATTGATTATATTACAGGGTTCATATAAAGAATTTATATAAACAAAAAATTTGAAACAGTACGCACCCAATATTATTTATATATAAAATTGTTAATGCTGGTTCAATAAATAATTCTAACCTGATCTAACAGCACCATTTGAGGGCAAATACCCTAAAGAAAGGTAGGTGAAGCCATACACAACCATGTCCCTTTTGCAGTTTGTATCCTCTTCAAATCTAATAACCTGAAAATCTGCATGGTAAGTGTCCACTGATCCAAGATTGGTGGTAATCATAATGACCACAGTGGAGTACATAAATTTCCAATATACAACTGCAATTTGAATACCAAAAAGGGATTGGTCTATAACCAGGCAACAATTAAATTGTTTGAGTTTAGTAGTACTGCTAGTTTTTTTAAAAAAACTAGGACATCACAGCATGTAACATGGTCTTTGAGAGTGGACATGATTCTTAGATAACGCGATTCACCTGGCTCGTACAAGTAAAATGGATTACATAGAGTATTACACACCAACAGTAACTTTCCTATTTCAAGGCAGAAAAAATCTACTGTCCCCTATTCATTTCTAACACGTGTCCCTAATACAGGCAATTATTTGCTCAGGGTTGCCAAAATCTGGAGTACCTGAGTTCATCACTGTAGTTAGTGGGTTAAAAAAGGATGCAGGGAGCACATTTCTGAACTGACAATTATTATAACAAATGGTTAGTTGAACTTCTGGATTCCACAGGATTTTTAAAAAAAACCACAGATCCAAATATGGGTGGATCCAAAAATCTGGAATGAATTATGGGACCAGTAGATTTCTCCAGCACTTGCTGAGCACATGATGCAATGTAATGCTCCAACTCTTCCTTGTGAAATCTCACAATGAACACTAAAGCTGGCGGAAAAATCTTTCACGTTGGAAGTAAAATAACTTTTTCAAAAAACTTTTAAATGACTGTTCCAATTAGTACCAACTTTGAAATAATGTACAGTTAAGCTGTACTATTTTTTCCTCTAAAAACATACATCAGAAGCTTCAAGGTACTCATTTCATAGACAGCATTGGAAATATATGCATTTATATTCTGAATCAAATAGTCCTAAATCACAGTTAATTTAGTAAATTGCATATAGACAATATTTTCCAAAACACTTCTTTCAGAGAGACTGGGTGGAAGAGGGGTTTGCAGGGCGAGAAGGGTCATCTTTTTCTAAAATAGTTGCACCACTATGACTTTACATGAATTGTAATTATTATAAAGTCTATGCAAATCATGTATTTACTTATTTTAAATACTAATTGGCTTTATTTTTGCCCCAAAACTTTAACTGAGTAATGTGGTATTAAATTTAACACAAAAACTTGGAAACCTCCCTACTCGCATTAGAATAGCTGGCAGTCAACTTTCAAAGGGCGACATGCTGGTTTGAATTCCAAGTGTTTCAAATCCACTGCACTCTTCAATGACCAAAAGTCAAAGACTTCAAAAATTAATCTTTGTACAACAGGCATATTTTGCCAGTTATATACAAGTGGTAGACTGGGGCCACTACTAGCACAAGATATAGTATGCAAACATTAAATTAATAAACGTTAGATATCATGTGCTTCCTTTAGTAAAACTTTATATGAGGCTAGTTTTTTTTAAAGAGAGCATGTGCAGGGAAGAGGGGCACATAGGCTTTGGTTGAGATTGGAAGTGTTGAAACACAATTAAAAGTTGCTTGAATTGTTTTTGAAACAAGCTTTCCTGCAATATACCCCATACCAATTTTCTGGTATTGGGCATTTTAATTTGTATAGATAAAACAATGGTTAATTACTATTCCTGCTATTTACTTAGTATTTTCAATACTGACTTAATTTCTCCTCCCCACAAACTTCTCAACTGACAAATGTGACACTGTATTGAATTTAGTACAAAATCTGAAGTGTGCCTACCGACAGGATAATTATTTGACTTCATCAAATGAAGTGTTGGTCTGCAAAATAAACATCTACTTCACTAAATCTGATTTTTTCAGCATAAATTCCAATCTTCAAATTTGAGGATTAAAAGGAGCATTTCTTTTTAGCTAAGTTAAGGGTAAAAGCTGCTAACAAAATAACCCTGTTTCATAGGGTAAGTTACCATATTTTCGGAAGATTTTATAGAGCACACAAAGGGAGGAGGCAGCAATCCTGCACGTTCACCAGGCCTTACCATGAGTGAAAAGAATTGTTGTCCATTTGACAAATGTCATTTCCCTGAAGATGCTCGGGTGCCTGACAAAATATGATCAGAACTGGGAATATGATGCAAGTCCATTCCTAATGTACACTGAAGATTGCACTCATTTGACCTGGATGAATTTGATTAAAAAGGTCTGTGGGGTTTTCTTAATATTAGTCAAAAATATGTATGTAGGTCTCTTGTATGAGCAAGTGAAATTATTTTAAAATAGATATAGTTTAATTATTTATCACTGAAACTAATAAATACAGCCCTTAAGCATTCAGATTATTCCACACAGCAGTATGAAACTAACACTGATCAAAGTGAAAATGGATAAGAGGTGTGCAATTTAGGGGTGCAGGCTGAAACAAGATAATTGCATAATAAAGTCTTGCTAGACAGCCATGTAACTACACCCTCAAGTACAGGTAGAAGAGGTCTGACCCGAGAAAAAGCTTTGGGATATTTCTGGAAGAATGTTACACATGGACTGAACAGTAGAGGGTGCTCATAATATGTCAAGACACTTCAGAGGCTGGGATCATCCAATTAACATTTACCAAGTTGCTGGTTAAAAACCCCAAACTCATCACAAATAGCATAATATAACTTTAAAACCTGATCTCTGCCAGGCTTCCATGCTGTCCATTGAAGAGTTCAATTCAAACTTTATACCATTACACCATTAGGACAGGCAAAATAAAATGTCTTAACCTTCAACGATGAGACCATTCATGAAATAAATCACTGGACTGGAATATTATTTCTCACTGCTGTGTGAAGCATGAATGGATGTTTAGGGTTGCCACATTGATCTTTAGTTATTGTGGTCGTGCATAATTGTATTATCACACACATTACTTGTTACCGTAACTAATTATCCTGATCCTTCTCCTGAATACGATCATTTATTTATTTTCATATTTATATTATACACTGTATGTACCTTAATCAGGCCAACACTATCTTTTCTGAAGTATTCAAAATCATCAACTTTCAGGGAAAATTGATACAAGGAAAAAATAGAACTTGATTGGGGAAAAATAGTAGTTTCATAACCAGAAACATTATATAAATGTTGAATACGGTGCTACAAAACAAAAACAAAATACTAATATTGTAGCATCATTTCTAGGTTTGTGTGCTTCTGGCTTTGTTACGCCTAAGCTACTCATTCAGAAATATGAGACAATGGAAGAACATCCTGCACTGCAGTCTCCATGTTGGTTTCTTCTGAGGGAGAAGGTTCATCACCTTCTTTTTGTTCTGTGTGTGTGTCTGTTCGGTCAGGTGACTCAACTCGACCCTTAATCTCGGCTGCGCCAGGATGGTTTTTCCTCAAATGTTGGTTCAGAGTGCCTTGGAAAGGGAAACATTTACCGCAGATTTCACAGCGGTATGGCTTGTCATCTGTGTGTCCCCGAATGTGATACTCAAGTTGGTCTTTCCGCGTATATTTTTTCCCACAGAAGCGGCAGACAAAAGGAGTTATTCCCATGTGGAGCCGCATGTGTCGGTCGAGGCTGCCTTTCTGGTTGAAGGACTTTCCACAGTAGATACAGATTAACCTTTGATTGTACGGAAACCAGTGTTCCCTTGCTTCGTGGTCATGGGGATTACTCTCAAAACTTTGCCTGGTTGGCCCACTGTCGCCATCAGAGGATTGACTAATCACATTTTGCCCTTCATTCTGTATTTGTATGTTCCGTTTCAGTCGGCCACGACCTCTAAAATTACTAAGCATAGATCTAGAGGGGCTTGAATTTGTGAGGCAGCCGTAGGTGGTTGATAAGCCAGCTGACTGAGAGGCCGGTTGAGACAGTGAGAAAGCTTGCTGTAATACTGGTCCGTATGAGCTGACATTCACAGCCACCATTCTGTCCACATGATCCCCATCCACCATTTCTGTGTGATAACCGTCGTCACCCACTGACGAACTATCAGAGCAACTTGGCCGGTCAGATTTTTCCATTTTGATCTTGACCTCTGTAATCTGAGCACCGACTGGATTGCTCTCCCTCACGATTAACTCTGCTTGCTCCGGATCCCCCTCGATTTGGATTTCGTGCTCAGAAATGCTACCACTGCTTCCAGGATCAGAGTGCCGCTCTTCCATAGTCCGATTCTGAAAACCTCGGTTTGGTGTGACCTCCATACGCGCCTCGTTAGCAATCGTCGTCTGCCGTACTTGGCCATAATATGGCGGAGAGATTTCAACTGGGTTCAAGAAGCGGCTATTGCTCTCCCTAACCCCATTGCGATTTCCCTGATTATCTTCAGTACTGACAACTACAGAGTCAATACTCACAATACTGAATTTTGAGTGAATGCTCTCCAAGATCTGAGTACATTTGTCAATTATGCACTGCATCTGCAGAAAACTTGCAGCAGTAAGAAAGCTAACAACATCTTTCAAGTGCAACGATAGTCTTCCAGTGTAACAAAATGAAAGTAACTGTTCAAATACATCTGGATTTTTAATAACTGATATTGATAAACCACTCATGGTGCTCAGTGCTGAATGATCACGGAAATAGGGGGAGCTGGCAGCGAGGACAGCCTTGTGGGCCCTGAATGGCTGGCCCTGAATGTGAACTATAATGTCACATAACTTTCCTTGTAAGCGTAGCTCATTAAGTTGGCTCAGAACACAGTTGCTGTACTCAGGCACATCAAACTGGATATAACCACCGTTATCCATTTCTTCTATGGGCAATCTTGAAAACCTGTGAGGGTCACAAAATGAAACAAATATAACCAATCCTTATAGGAAAGAATTTCAGATACTTATCTTGTACTGAATGGAAATTAGTTACACATAGAGCATGTGACTTCACTGCAGTAATGACAAAAGATCAAAAGGTACACAATTGTATGCCATTCATGCAAACTAACCACTCAGCTCCAATAAATCCCACACAATTGGAATTTGTATAGGGATTGAGGGGCAACCTGGACGTTAACAAGATTATGAGTGGCTTAACCTTATTTAAGGCAGAGTGGAGAGTCAGATTCTCTTCCCTGGAATAGAAAAGTCAAGTACTAGGGGACCTAGATTTAAGATGTATGGGAAGAAGTTGAGCAGATGTGCGAGGCAAGATTTTTTTTAAACAGAAGGTGGTGAATGTTTGGAACGTGCTGCCCAGGGAGGTGGTGGCAGCAGGTATGATAACAGCATTTAAGGGCCAAGTAGACGAATACATGAATTAGGATAGGAATGGAAGGATACGAACTCCATAAATGCATGCGGTTTTAGTTTAGGCAGGCATCATGATCGGCACAGGCTTGGAGGGCTGGAGTGCTGTACTGTTCTTTGTACCAAAGAAAAGGCAATGGATGGGACTCTCTGGCCTCCTAGCCACATGTTTCTTAGCAGGTGGTGACATGGTGTCCGTGAGCAACAGGATTCTCTGATCCCGTCACTGTCAATGGGATTTCCTACTGAAGCCACCACATGCCACTGGAATACCCGCAGGCGGGGGTGTGCTGCCAGCAGGATCAGAGAGTCCCGCCACCAGCAAACAGCCAGAGAATCCCACCCAATGTATCTGGGAAGGAACTGTATTACAAGGATGAAGGGGCCAAACAAAGACTAAAGCTTGATTAAAAATAGAAACAAAACACTGTGGGTGCTGGAGATCTGACCTAAAAAGAGTGCTGGAAAAACTCAGCCACACTGGCAGCATCTGTAAAAGAAGAAACATTGAGTCCAAGATTACTTCTTTGGAACGTGAGGAAACATGTTATGCAGCAAACTGCAAAACATGTACAAAACTGCATAAAATGTACTTAAAAGCAACTAACAAATGCCAATGAAGATCGGGCACAAAACTAGGAAGAAAGCTGAATTGAAACATTACTTTTTCAGAGACTTTAGATCCATATTCCATTCCTAACACACAAGTAAAACAATTTACTCTTATTCCCTCCTTGTTTTTCAGCAGTCTGTTTAGCACCAAAATGAAGCTAATCTTTGCAAGTGAACATTGACTATTTTTGTCAGTCAATTCTTTTTGCCCACTTCCCAAATCAAAATTTTGGATATTGAAGTGAAGCGTTCGGAATATTTACAATGCTGCAAATAATTTCTGAGCTATATATAGCATGGTACAAATTAGCCTTGCCACTGTCACACAAGCAATTTGACACTTCAAGCAGTGGCGCAAGAAATTAAGTATGCAAATTTTGGCTCTTTTAATATCAGGAACAGCTTAACTTGTTTTCTGCAACATTATTTAACACAAATAACATCAGATTCCTGTACTTTTAAAGGTGTTGAGACAAACCTCAATTGAAAGGAAATAAAGCCTGAAAAGAAATAAAGCCAGGGAAATATTTTTTGTGCGAAGTAGTTGGGAAAGTGAGCCATCTTTTACATGGTTTTTGGCTATTATTCCTGTGCGGTCTAAGACAGAGTCTGATTAATTCAACTAAACATTAATGTAGCACCACAAAAAACTCTGCTACAGCAAAGGAGCGCAAAATACAAAATGAACTCTATGGCATGGTTTCTATTAGCATCACACCAGCACTCCAGGAACAGCACACTTAAAAATCTAACAGGAGGTACCAGGGCCTTAGGGAAATCTTCACTGCTAAAGCAGCACTATTTTAAGGCTGTGCACTGATCGACTGCAGCAAAATGTTTTACATCGTTCCCCTAGCAAATAAAAAATATTCACTTGTATAGCTCATTTCTGAAAGTTTACCATTCAGGATGGGAAGTACAAAGATTACATTGTGCAAGGTGTCAGCTAACAGGAATACATCTAGACTGAGGGGAAAAATGTCACACTTCAGCAGTCAGGGCCCTAGTGAAATAGCACCAGGCAATCTCAAATCAATTTGCAACTGCCTGGCGGCAGCTTTTCCAAATTAAGTACAGTAATTTCAGCTTTGACCATACATGTTCCCAGGCCAAATCTGTACCATCTAGAAAATGTTCCCTTTTGGAAAGCTTTTATTCATTGCAGTGTTTCAAGTTTGAGGTTATTCTCAGGACAGGCTTAATCTGAGAAACGTAAAAAAAAATTCCTTCAACAAAATCAACCGGAGAAGTGAACAACGACCAAAAGGTCAAGACGACAGTTCATAAGAGTAAACTACGCAGCCCTTCGTGCCTGCTCCACCAATCAACATGTTACAGTTGACCTTCGACCTCAATTTAATTTTCCCCAGTAGCCCCATGCTCCTTAATCTCATTAATATCCAGAAAATCAATCAACCTCACATAAGAAACTCTTCTCCAGTATGTTCATGGAATTCAAGTCTCATCCTTGGTACCATCTCAGTAAATTTATTCCATATAAGAACATGAGAAATTGGGCAGCAGTAGACGTGACAGCCCCTCATGCCTGCTCCACCATTCAATACAATCACAGCTGAACTTCTGCCTCAACTCCATCTTTCACCTGCTTCCCATAGCCTCGATTCCCTGAAGATGCAAAGTGCTGTCTACATTAGATTTAAAAATATTCAATGATGGCGCATCCCAAATCCTCTCGGGTACAGAATTCCAAAGATTCATAACCTTTTGCCTGAAGAGATTTCTCATTTCAGTATATGATCAGTCCTTTATTTGGAAACTGTGATCTAGATTCCACAACTTGGGAAACAACCTCTTGTCTACCCTGCCAAGCCTCTTCCGAATCCTATATGTTTCAATGAGATGGTGGCTCATTCTGCTAACTCCAGTCAGTGCAGGCCCAATTTACTCAGTCTCTCACCTTATGACAACCCTCATATTTGAGCAACCCTCGCATCTTAAGAGCCAATCTACTGAACCTTTGCTATACCAGCTTTAAGGCAAGTATATATCATTCCTCAGATATGGAGGCCAAAACTCTGAGCAGAGTATGCCAGATGTGGTCTCACCAAAGATTTGTATAATTGTAGCTAAGCTTCCTTACCCTGGCACTCCAAAGACCACCTTGCCATATGTGTCTTCCTAACTGCTCACTGTACCTCATCCTAACTTTTGAGTCCCTTGAACAATCCAAGTCATGCCAAACAACAATATTTCCAAGTTTCATGTCTTTTAAAAATTTTCTACTTTTTTATTAAGATGAAATTGAATAACTTTACACTTTGCTAAATTAAAAGGCATAAGTTTAAGGTGAGGGGAGATACACAAAAGGGTCCAGAGGGGCAATATTTTCAGAAGGTTGAGTATGTCTGGAAAGAGTTGCTGGAGGTAGCAGCAGAGGTGGGTACAATTTTGTCTTTTAAAAAGCATTTAGACAATCACATGGGTAAGACTGGTATAGAGGGATATGGGCCAAAGGTGGGCAATTGGGGCTAGCTTAATGGTAAAAACTAGGCAGCATGAATACACTGGGCCTGTTTCCATGCTGTAAACCTCTATGACTCCTCATATTACACTCCATCTGTCACCTTGTTGTCCACTCACTTGACTTGTCCTCATCCGTTTGTAGCCGCTGTGCTCTCCTTTATATTCTTAACTAGCTTTGTATTGTCAGCAACTTAGATACATCAAATGTCCAAACTGAAGCAATATAATTGTACTGAAACTAAATCAGGAATAACTTTTCCAATAGTTAATACTTCCCCAGGTAAGCTGTAGCCAAAGAGATAGTTAACACTTTAACTCAAGTCTTTAACACTTCAGATAAAATATCAGAACATTAGGTGAATAAATTTAGAGACCTGTATTTCCTACACCAGCTTACAGTGCATAGCAAAAGTATTAAAGCAACTGGAATACCAATGCTAGAAATATAACTTGGACAGAAATTATACAAAGAAAAATACAGTACTTCCACTGCCAGTCGTCATTCAGAGAAAACACGTTTAATTTGCAATTTAAGAATGGGTGTATTTTGTATCCCCATTGTTTTACTGAAGTGAGAAATCAGACAAATTATAAAATTGAACAAATATTGCACATCAAGTCACTTAAAAAACTTCTCCGGTATCAATTTTTTTCTTCATTTTAAAATGGCAGGCAGTTAACAATTGGCCACAAAATCATGCCTTTGACCTGTCCTCCTGAGGAAGCAATTCCTTCCCCTCACCCCTTCCATCCCAACAGACTGATTGAGATTATAACTCAGTAATGGGAACACTAAACAGAAGTAAAATCCACATACAGCAGATTTATAGCACAGTACCACGAGGCACATATCACTAAGCAACATACTGGAATATTAGCTTGGCTCTTTCTCCATAGCTTTGTGGGCCTCAACAAAGTGCACTTGTCAGCCACACTAGTCAAAAAGACCTCATTCAAGACCTCACCTTTGTTCCAGATTAGTTTATCTCAGATGGAGCACTGCTTAAGGTTGTTATAGTTGCCCAAGTCCCTATGGACTGAGGAAATGGAAAACAAATTTTAATTAAAATTTTATTGCTCATGACATGGTAAATAGTAAGAAATCTCAGAACACCAGGTTAAAGTCCAACAGATTTATTCAGTATCACGAGCTTTTGGAGTGCTGCTCCTTCATCACTCATCTGATGAAGTAGCAGTGCTCCAAAAGCTCAATATACCAAAAAAACCTGTTGGACTTTAACCTGGTGTTCTGAGACTTCTTACTATGCCCACCTCAATCCAATAGCAACATCTCCACATCACGATGTGGAAAACGTAGCATAGTGGTATTGTCACTAGACTAGTAATTCAGATGTCCAGGCTAGTGCTCTAGGGACACGATCAAATCCCAACAAGGCAGCTGGTGAAATTTAAAAACAATTAATAAAATCTGGAATTGAAAGCTAGTCTCAGCAATTGTGATCATGAAACAATCATTGATTGTTAATAAAAAGCCATTCAGGGAAGGAAATCTACCATCTTTACCTGGCCTACCTGTGGCTCCAGACCCACAGCAGTGAGGTAAATGAGGTTGACTTTTAAATGCCCTTTGAAATGGCCAAGCAACCCACATCCTAAGAAAGAAGAACTATCAGCGTCCCTCATTGGAAAGTATACATATGAAACTTGGGCGATGAGCCAAGCTGGTTTGACCTACATCAGGATGCACAATAAAGCATCCTACCAATTTTTATTCATCGTGCTTGACAGAGAATGACCACTCAGGTGAAGTACCAAAAGCAACAATGTGTGGAAAACATCAGCATCTTGCAAGCAGGAAAAAGAAAATTGGGAAGAAAATGAACTCTATTTTTATAACTAAAGTTAAAAAGTAACCAGTTTGCATTTAAATGCTCTAAGCATCGTTTAGTTTTATATTTAACTTGTAGCCAGCTATATACAATCTGCAGTGCTGGAAACAGGTGAAACCAACCTAATACAAGACGACATCACTACAGGAGTTCCTCAGGGTAGTGTCTACAGCCCAACCATCTTCAGTTGCTTCATCAATGACCTTCCCTCCATAAGTTCAGAAGTGTGGATGTTCGCCAATAGTTGCACAATGTTCTGCATCACTTGCGATTCCTCAGATACTGAGGCACTCCATGTCCAAATACAGCAAGACCTGCACAATATCCAAATTTTAGCTGACAAGTGGCAAGTAACATCTGCACTACATAAAGTGCCAGGCAACAATCATCTAAAACAAGAAAGAATCTTAGCTTCGCCATTGACATTGAATGGCATTATCACTGAATCTCCCACTAACACCACCCTGGCAGGTTACCACTGACCAAAAACTGAACTGGCCTAGCTATACAAATACTGTGGCTACAAGAATTGATCAGAGGCTAGGAATTTTGATGCACGAGAAGGAACACAACAGGGTTCCTTAGACGACACCTTCCAAACCAACGACCTCTGCATCGAGAAGGACAAGGGCAGTAGATGCATGGAAACGCCACCACCTAGAAGTTCCCCTATAAGCCATGATTTGAGAATATATCATTGGATCAAAATCCTGGAACTTGCTCCCTCACAGCACTGTGTGTGTATACCTACACTATATGATTCCAGTGGGTCAAGGCAGTTCATTACCACCTTCTCAAGGGCAGTTTGGAATGCAGCAACAGAAAGCCAGCAAGGTCAACATCCTATGAATGAATAGAAAATACATAAGCACCTGCAAAGTACTATAGTAAGACTCAAAACCCCTTGACTAAGGAGAGGGAAAAACAAATAGGTGCACCTTGTAAGGAATTGGTGCCTCCACTGTTTAATAATGTTAGTGTTTCCTTACCCAGCATGTTAAGGATAAAGAAAAAAATATTAAAATTGCATTTAAATAAATGTTGATCTTTATGTACAATTATATTTTAAGACATTTAGATCAAAGTCACTCCACCTGTTAGTTTACTTGTTGCTACATTTATCACATGAAAGATTTGATCAGGAACGAAAGGTGTTGCTTCTCCATTGATACAACTCATTGCCCACGTAAATTTGCCTTTTGTATAGTTCAATTCATAGAATCATACAGTGCAGAAAGAGGCCATTTGGCCCACTGAGTCTGCACCAACCGCAATTCCATCCAGTCCGTATCTCCATAATCTCATGCATTTACCCTAGGTGCCCACACCCCCCCCACCCACTGACACTAAGGGTCAATTTAGCATGGCCAATCCACCTAACCCATACAGCTTTGGACTGTGGGAGGGAACCGGAGCACCTGGAGGAAACCCATACAGACATGGGGAGAACATGCAAACTCCACACAGGCAGTGACCCAAGGCCAGGAATCGGACCCAGGTCCCTGGCGCTGTGAGGCAGCAGTGCTAACCACTGTGCTTCTAACCACCCAACAAAAGCAAGATATATTGAATTCTTATTTGTTGTAAATTAATAATCATCTTGACAAGAGGCACAAAAAAGTACTGTGTTAGCTGCTGTCATGAAACAATGGCTCACAGAGAGCAAAAGGTCTTTAGAAATGCAAAATTTAATTTCCAAATGAGAATCCAGGATTGAGCTACAGCTTGAAACCGAAGTGGAAACAGCACGATTAGCATGCAACTTTAGGTCCATGTTTCAAGACAGAAGGCTTTTGTTATGTTTTGTTGAAAAGACAAGTTCCGATGCTAATTTTTCACCAATCCAATAATTTTCATCAAGTCTGTGCTTTCGAGGAATTGTTGCATATTTAAGAGGAATTAAATTTACAGTAAAATGAATGTTTTTGTGCTAGTGGTACTCAAAATCAGATTTAACACCACAAGACAAGGGCATTCAGCCCATTCTACTCAAACCAACTCTTAAAGATTTGCACACAATCCAATTCCCCATACAATCACATTTTTCTTTTCAAATATTTAACCTCTTCCCTTCTGAAATACATTGCACATTCGGCTTCTGCCATTTTCCACTGTTTCCAATTCCTTGCAACCTTTTGTGCAAGAGTTTTTCTCCTAGCCTCTCCTTTGGTAATGATCTTGAACACAGAAACATCACAGCGCTCAAGCATAACATGAGCAATTTAATTACCAAATCACTGACCAGTAGAAGCAGCTTTCCCCTATTTACCTTATCAAAACTATTCACAATCTTGAACACTTTTCAGGTCGCCTCTTAACCTTGTTCCAATGAAAAGAGCCCTAGTTTTTTTTCCAGCATTTCCTTATAAGTGAAGTACCCTCTCTGTGGGCTTGACATCCTTCTGAAAGTAGGGCACCTAAAACTGGACGATATTCTAACTGTGGTACAAACAATTACTTGGAGATTTTATATTGGCCTCTGCTTTTGCATTCCTCTGTCCCATTTATACATTATTTTTAAAATGCTCACTTGCCCTGCTACATTGAAAATTTGGAGTTTCTGAACCCCGAGTCATGTACTGCCTAACCACGTACTGCATATCCTCTTTTCCTCCCAAAAGCTTTCATTCATATTTAACTGCAACAAATTTCACTTCACGTTCAAGCACCTTACATTTCTCTCTAGTCATTCTCACTTGTATTTTCTATAAGAAATGCATCAAAGTACAGTTAGTTTACTAATGATAGTATTCTCTAGTGATCTGGGAAATGGGGGAAAACAGCTTAAATCCCTCTAGTCCATTAGCTACCACTCTTCTTTCTCCTTCAACTAGCTTCTTAATCTTGGTGCTGGATTCTCTTAAAAAGCATGCACCTGATTTTTTTTAAAGAAACAAGCTTCGTCTTATCAAATGTCCTTTGAAATGACTGCTTCATTTCCTTTGTCGATGCACTCTGCCATTTCCTCTAACAGTTCTATTAAAATAGTTGAACGTGACTTCCCTTTGTCAAATTTATGATAGTCACCCTTAACTACCACATTTCTAGGTGAGCATTCATTGTATCCTACACTTTTGGCCCCTCGCTTACCATTAAGTACTCATGGCAGACCGAGTGTCCTGAAGTTACCTGATTTATCTCTCTTTTTGAGCAGAGGTGTTACATTAGAAACACTGCAGGCCTCCGACACAACTTTTGTTTATGAAAATGCTTGAAGGGGGGTGCTCAACTTCCCTTAGCATCCTAAGCATGTATATCACTTGAGCATGACAATTTTTAGCTTTGTTCAATTTTTCAATTTTACTTCCTTATCTGTAGATCTCCTCATACACCCTCTCATTCCATTACGATATTCTTTTGTGAAAAACATACTCAATTCGCACTTTCCACCATTGCTGTGTTCTATATCTTCTCTAATGAGCTGTATTTTTTAAAAAAAACAAGCTAATAAACAGTGGCATTGCCCACAATCAGTTATAAAAATGCGCCCTTAGCTTAAAGGAAGGTAAGGTGAAAGAAACGTGAGAAAACAACACCAAAAAGAGTAATCTGGTGATCAGAACCCACAACCGTACTGTGACAACCAGCTCAGCAAAACTGAATGGGAAAAGTTGGTAGAACAAGTTAAGTGTGGGCACAAAATACATGCCCCAAAAGTCTTGACAACCAGAAACTGCAGACGTCTGATGCAATATCTGTATTGCCATGGGCATTTTTGCTACTTCCCATCCTCTGTGTAATTTTCTTTCATGTGCATAGCCTTGGAATATACAGGCCTTTTGTTACTTTAAGTAAAATTTCTCTGGTAATCCCAAGGAATTCCACAGCTTTTGCTACACCACCTTAAATTACATCAGCGCTGTCACGGGGAGCAAGTCAACTTGCTTTCTGCACAGGATGCTGTCAGGAGAACAATCTGCAACTAAGATTATGAGGTATTCTCACCCATTGCACTGACCAAAACTTCACTTTCATTTACGTCTTTGCAGCAAATAAAAACCAACTCCAAAAGATGCCACCTGCAAAATCTGCAGAAGAATTAGACAGGAGCTGATCAAAATTTACTTCTACACAGTTATGGAATGGAACTCACCACCTGAGAGAGAGAAAGAAGCAGATTTTTCAGGAATGTTGGAAAGGCAATTGGACATATATATATTATATATTGAGGACTAACATGCAGAGTTATGGGGGTAAAAGCTGGGGTCAGACACTAAATTGGACTGTACTTTCAGTGCACGAGGTTGAATGGCTGCTTTCTGTACTGCAAGGTTCTAGGATTCTAAAGCTCTGTGCCAATTCATTGACACTTCCTGGAATTGGATCGTTTAAAGGGCTGGAAAATGAACATGTTTAATTCAACTACAGCCAAAATTTAGCAAGTAATGAAACAGCAAAATAATGGCACACATCTTACAAGTTATATTGCTTCTTTTCAACAACTATGTGATTCTTGCCACCCACTTCCACCCCAACTTCCCACTCTCCAAACTGAGCATGGAAACGTGATGGTTAATTATATATTTTTTAAAAAGGTACCATTTTGCATGCCTGGATGCAAATCTATATTAAATTAGTATTCTTGCATCTTGGCTGTATAGCCTTAAGACTACAGATTAGATCACAGGCTGACTATTACAGTGCATGCTTGACATTCCACACAAACATGGAGCACTTTTCACTTGATGTACAATGCCACCATTGTAGTCATTTTCACATATTGGCTCAAGAAAATGCTATGTTTCAATCCTTAAAGAGGATCCTTTATCAGTGCCAAGACAAAACGCTGAAGATGTTGGAAATCTGAAGCAAAACACAAAATGCTGCGAAGTCTCACTAAGTGCAACAGCATCTGTGCAGAAAGAAACCAAGTTAGTTTTTCACATTGATGGGCTTTCACCAAAACTGGGAGAAATGCAACAGGCTTTAAGAATGCACAAAAACAAGATGGTGGTGGTGGCGGTGGTGGTGGGGCGGGGGGGGGGTGGTGGAGAAACACAGACAGACAGACAGACAGACAATCTGCAACTAAGATTGTGAAGTATTCTCACCCATCGCACTGACCAAAACTTCACTTTCATTTATGTCTTTGCCGCAAATAAAAATGTCAACTCCAAAAGATGCTAAGGAAAGGTGGAAACTGTAGATAAATTTGATGGCATTTGTCCATTTAGGATGAAAGCTGGAAATTGCACCGATATTTGTTAGCGTACCATAAAGAGGCAAGAGGTCTAAATGGGATTGAAACAAATCCCTATATTCCACAAAAAGCAGTTAGGACCAAAAAGGTGTTAAACACCTTTTATTTGAGGAATGAATGGAGCGAAAGGAAAAGTTATTCGAAGGAGAAGGGTGGTTGTGGATAGAGAAAGACTAGGCTCCAGTCAAGGAAGCAAGCAGCTTTCAACTGTCCTGGTGAGGGCCAGAGCTTCAGAGGATTGGATGTCCATGGTGAATGAAGGTATCAAAACCAGGAAACAGTTGTAGTGGATGGCACTGACAGTGTCGCAGGTGTAGGCAGGAAGAGACTGGGTAAGTGGAAAAAAGTTAAAAAACATTGGTTCTGAGAGGCAAGAACAGCTGAAATAATGGGTCACAAACAGTACTACCAGGGCAGAATTTTAGGAAGGAAGGGTTGCTTGGGTTTGGACAGCTTTGAGAATGGAGGCCAATGGGAGGACATCTCCAGAGATGAGACCAATGACAGTTAAGTCCTGTGATGGTTCATGGTCCTAGGAAAGAACATGGGAGTGTCAGAACAGTGCTATTCAGCTTCCACATAGTAGGCTGATAGACATCCGTTTGCCAAACACCACCACCACCCTTGTCAGCGAATTTAAGATTTTAGATTTAGACCCGAGAACAAAATACTGCACACTGAGGGGGATGGAGCTTAGTGTGAATGACTGGAGTAGAAAAATTGTGTCAGTGGATATTATGCCAGTTTCCAATCAAATGATCCTGAGTAAAAGGCCATGTGAGTGGTACAGGAGGAATGACAATTTTGAAGAGGATCTGCTGCACGATGGGGAAAGGGAGAAAAGAAACTTGGGGAAAACACACATGGAGACGAAGGCAGTGGAAGAGGGGCTCAGCCACACTGAGCTCAAAATTCATTTGCGGTAAGGAAATCTGAGGTCTTTGCCAAGGGCAGATCACAGCCACTGAGGTGAAGTCAGAAGGGATGATGAAAACTAAACAAAATAAAGGATGCGATAAGGAGAAATGGGAGCATTCTGTCTTTTTCAATAACATCACAATACTCTCCAACATTCAAATTGTGGGCATCTTCCTATCACACTTCGATGTTGTGCCTTGTCTGTAAACTTGGAATGTAACTTAGGCAGCAGCACAAGTCATGTCTGCAACACAGCATGAGATAAACATGACATTTAGTCATGTGAAACATTGCTTGTAGAAAGCAATGTACTTGCCTTCCCAATGTTCAAAATACAAGTCTTAGTTGTCAAAATATACACTAAACTCAAATTGAACCCTGATGCACATTTCTGCTTACAAAGGAAAAACCATATGACTTCTACCTGTCCAAACTGTACTTAGTGGAAAAGGGGAGAAGAAAACAAAACTGGTTGAAAATATTCAGTAACAAAACTGGCATGTCTGTCAATTGCCATGTGCAGTTGCTTTAGAAAAGAGTACAACTCCAATCCATTTTCCCCTTCTGCTTCCCAATGTTCTCATGTGAAATAACTGATGGACAGCTCACTAACAGCATACCTCAGCCAAATTCTTCATAACACTAAACATTAGCAGACTAGTTTACGTCAGAGCGAAATTCTTTCACCACCTAGTCCCAGATGCATGCAATTTTAGCAGCACATGAAGAATCTGAATCTTGACTCTTTCCCTTGCCCTACCCAGAACCACTGAGTTATTTTATAGCATCCTTTCTGTTACCGCCTCAGCCGGGATTAAATTGACCAAGTGGTGAACAGGATCAAGGCTGGAATCATCCCGGTCTACTTAGTTTAGCCATACAAAAGGTAGTCGAGCGTAATATCTTCTCCATTGCTACAACAGTACATGGAATCTAGTTCAGCCAGGATCAATTCTTAACTTTACAGAATACACTGCCTGCAACCTGACTCTCTCGCTGCCATCTGAAAAGAGCTGTTAGGTATGTAACAGGCATTTAGTTCCCCACGTTTTGAAGCACTTGGTAGTGCCTCAACGATGTGGAGGAAAACACGAATGCACATGAAAAACTGAGATTTGCCACTTAAACCCTAACCCTAAACTCAAGTACATGGGGGGGGGGGGGGGGGGGGGTGGTGTGGTGGGTGGGTGATGTCCAGAGGTTTTATAAACTCAAAATTGGATTTAATTTTGGTTAACTTTAAGTTCAATGGACCATTGTAAATGTTGAAATAGAAGTGCGAGCAAGCGATAGGTTAAGTTATGGCAGGAGATCCCAGACCTGTGTCACGCTCCTCTTGTGTGATGTGGGAATTCAGGGATTCTTCTGGTGTCCCTGGCTCCTTCATGCGCAAGGTGCCCAACTGCAGCTAGCTGCATGACGGAGCATCTACGATACTGAGGAAATCATGGATAGCACGGTCAATGAGTTAAAAATTACTGAGGGAGATAGGGAATGGGTGACCACCAGACTAAGAGTAGGAAGGCCGGGCAGGGGTGCCCTATGGTCATCTCCCTCCAAAACAGATATACCATTTTGGATATTATTGGGGGAAATGGCTTACCAGGGGAAGATGGCAGCAGCCAGTTTCATGGCACTGTGGCTGGCTCTGCTGTGCAGGAGGGCAGAAAAAAGGTTGGCAGAGCTATAGTGATAGGGGACTCAAATCTAAGGGGAATAGACAGACATTTCTGCAAATGCAAATAATACTCTAGGATGGTATGGTGCCTCCTTGGTGCAAGGGTCAAGGATGTCTGGGAGCAGCTGCAGGAAATTCTGGAGAGGGGAGGGTGAACAGCCAGCTGTTATGGTGCATATAGGCACCAACAGTATAGGTAACAAATGGGGTGAGGTCCTACCAGCTGAATTTAGGGAGTTAAGAATTAAACTAAAAAGGTTTACCTCCAAAGGCAGTAATCTCAGGATTGCTATCAGTGTTACATGCTAGTCAGAGTAGGGATGTCAGGATAGCTAAGATGAATGGGTGGTTTGAGAGATGGTACAAGAGGGAGGGATTCAAATTCCCAGGACATTGGAACCGGTTCTGGGGGAGGTGAGACCAATAGAAATCAAACGATCTGAACCTGGGCAGGACTGGAACCAATGTCCTAAGGGCAATGTTTGCTAGTGCTGTTGGGGAGGGTTTAAACTAATGTGGCGAGGGATGAGAATTAATGCAGGAAGTCTGAGGAATGTAAAGAGGGGACAGAAACAAAAGACAGTAAGAGGAAAAATGGAAGGCAAAGAAACCAAAGACAAAAATCAAAAAAGGGTCACAGTTCAGAATAAAGAGACTGGAGAACTCAGTGACTGAGAGAAATAAAACATAGGGAGAGTGTACAAAACATGCCAGGACAAATGGACTGAGAAAGCAGGGCAGACAGCAAGGGAAGTCTAGATTAAAATGCATTTATTTCAATGCAAGAGGCCTGACGGCCAAGGATGGGTACATGGGACTGGGACATAACTACTACTGAAATGTGGCTAAGGGAGGGGCAGGACAGGCTCAATATTCCAGGGTACAGGTGCTATAGAAAAGATAGAACAGGAGATGAAAGGGGAGTGTGTGTTGCACTTTTGATTAGGGAGAACATCACCGCAGTAGAGGGGAGATATATCCAAGGGTTCCTCCTCCGAGTCTATATGGGTAGAACTGAGAAATAAGAGATCACTTTGATAGGATTGTACGACAGGCCCCCAAATAGTCAGAGAGAAATCGAGGAGCAAATATGTAAGGAAATTACAGATAGCTCCAAGAAAAATAGGGTGGTAATAGTAGGGGACTTTAATTTTCCCAACACTGACTGGGACAGCCATAGTATTAGGGGCTTGGATGGAGAGAAATTTGTTGAGTGTATTCAGGGGGAATTTCTCATTCAGCATGTCGATGGCCTGACTAGAGAGAGGGGACAAAACTTGACCTCCTCTTGGGAAATAAGGGCAGGTGACAGAAATATTAGTGAGGAGTCACTTTGGGACCAGTGAGGATAATTCCATTAGTTTTAAGATAGCTATGGAGAATGATAGGTCTGGCCAAAAAGTAAAAATTCTAAATGGGGTAAGGCCAATTATGATGGTATTAGATAGGAACTTTCAAAAGTTGGTCGGGGAGACTGTTGGCAGACAAAGGACATCTGGTAAATGGGAGGCTTTCAAAAGTGTGTTAACCAGGGTTCAGGGTAAGCACATTCCTTTTATAGTGAAGGGCAAGGCTGGTAGAAGTAGGAATCCTGGATGACTCGGGGCACTGAGGCCCTGTCAAAGAGGAGGAGGAGGAGACATATGACATGCATAGGCAGCTGGGATCAGTGGATCCCCTGCACAGTATAGAAGTCATCGGAGTAGAGTTGAGAGAAATCAGGAGGGCAGAACGGGTACGTGAGATTGCTTTGGCAGATAAGGCAAAGGAGAATCCAAATACACAAAGGGCAAAAGAGTAACTAGGGAGAGAGTCGGGCCTCTTAAGGATCAACAAGGTCATCTACATGCAGATCCACAAGAGATGGGTGAGATCCTAAATGAATATTTCTCATCAGAATTTATTGTTGAGAAGGGCATGGACTTTAAGGAACTTGGGGAAATAAACAGTATTGTCTTAAGTGTACATATTACAGAGATGGTGCTGGAAGTCTTAAAGTAAATCAAGGTGGATAAATCCCCAAGGCCTGATGAAATGTATTGCAGGGGGCTGGGGTGGAAATTGCGGGTCACCTAGCAGAGATATTGGAATTATCAACCACCACAGATGAGGTGCCTGAAAATTGGAGGGTAGCAAATGCTGTGGCTTTGTTCAATAAGGACAACAGGGAAAAGATTGGGAACTATAAACCGGTGAGCCTAATGTCTGTAGCGGGTAAGTCGTTAGGAGGCATTCTGAGGGACAGATCTACAGGCATTTAGAGAGGCAAGGACTGATTAGGGACCGTCAACATGGCTTTGAGAATGGAAAATCATGTATCATGAACTGACTGAGTTTTTTTGAAGGGGTAACGAAGAAGGTAGATGAAGTGCAGTCGATGTTGTCTATGTGGACTTTAGCAAGGCCTTTGATATGGTAGGTTGCTGCATAAGGTTAAATCTCATGGGATCCAGCATGAGCTGGCAAACTGGATACACAATTGGTTTGATGACAGAATAAGAAGTCTCACAGCACCAGGTTAAAGTCCAACAGGTTTATGGCAGAAGACTGAGAGACAGCCCTCTACAACTACCCTCTAACTGGAAGAGTGTGACCAGCAATGTGCCTCCAGGATCAGTGCTAGGTCCACTTATTTATTATTTATATTAATGATTTGGATGAGAATTTATGGAGCATGGTTAGTAAGGTTGCAGTTGACACCAAGATTGGTGGCATGGGGACAGTGAATATGATCTAGGATTGCAAGAGGATCTGATTAATGGGCCAGTGGGCCAATGAATGGCAAATGGAGTTTAATTTAGACAAATGTGAGGTGATGCATTTTAGTGGATCGAATCGGGGAAGGACCTACGCAGTTAATGGTAGGACGTGGGGGGGTGGTGGTTGTTATAGAACAAAGATCTAGGAGTACAGGTTCACAGCTCCTTGAAAGTGGAGTCACAGCTGGACAGGGTGGTGAAAAAGGCATTCAGCATGCTTGGTTTCATTGGTCAGAACACTGAATAGAAGAGTTAGAATGTTGTATTTAAGTTGTACAGGACATTAATAAGGCCACACTTGGAATACTGTGTGCAATTCTAATCACCCTATACAGAAAGGATATTATTAAAGAAAGATTTTCTTTTCTAGGATGCTATCAGGACTTGATGGTTTGAGTTACGAGGAGAGCTGGTTAGACTGGAACTTTTATCCTCTGGAGTGTGGGAGGCTTAGGGGCAATCTTATAGAGATCTATAAAATAATGAGGAGCATAGATCAGCTAGTTAGTCAACATCTTTTCCCAAAGGTAGGTGAGTTTAAAAACTAGAGGGCATTGGTTTGAGGGGAGAAGTACAAAAGGGTTGAGAAGGGCAATTTTTTTCTACAGAGGGTAGTGTCTGGAACAAGCTGCCAGAGGCAGTAGTAGAGGTGGGTATGATTGTCTTTTAAAAAGCATTTAGACAGTTACATGGGTAAGATGGGTATAGAGTAATATGGGCCAAATGCAGACAATTAGGACTAGCTTAGTGGTTAAAAACGGGACTGTACGGAGTTGGGCGGAAGGGCGTGTTTCCATGTTGCAAGCTTCTGATTCTATACAGCCCCTCAAGCCAAATCTGACCGTGGTCTCAACTTCACCTTCCTACCTGTTTCCCATAACTTATGAATCCTCTGTATTTCAAAAACTGCCAAATCTCAGCCTTCAGTATATGAAATATCAACCCCCACAGCTCTCATGAATCTTTGGAATTCTCTGCCCACAAGTCTCAGGAGAAATTTCTTCTCATTTGTCTTAAATCGGTGACCCGTTATTGAGATTGTGCCTTGCTTCTTGATACCACCACAAGTGTTGTTGGAGAGAATCAGGAACTTTATAAAACAGCATGATGAAATGCAGGTCTTAGTATATTTAATCTCCCCAATGAGCAATGCTATCAGGTGAGCCAGACAAAGAAAATACTCCCACTCCCTGTAGTTCATTAGCTCAAATGTGCATGGAAAATATTTCAGTTTATAGCCCACATAAATGAACTAAAGGGGAACCCTACGCTCCCATAGAAAGATATTGTTCATGCTGGATAATATCTCCCCTTTAGGCAAGCATACTGCAATCTTACCCTGTTACTACATTTTATCGTCATTGCACCTCCCCTATATAAGGTATGAGAAGAAAATATGTAAACAAGTTAACCAGCATTTCCTCCTTTTCAGACAACCTAGGAAGCATAGCAGCATTTATATATCTTTTTGATAACATCATGGATAAACAGTCCAATCTGATATAGTTTCAGTCTTATCGGCTTGTAGTTCAATGCTTAGTTACGTTTTGTTGCTGTATTAAAAACCTTACTGGTTCAATCTTGGGAACAGTATAATGCAAATAAAGGGAAGTGTACTGACCAAAGGTACTCTTACAAAGTGGAAAACATTTCCTAACCTACTTTGAATTACATTTCCCCTAAAACATTGTGAAGCCATAACAGCAAAACAACCAGAGCCATTTAAAACCAAGATCTGGAACATGTGGGGAAAGAGATTGTTTCATTATAGCGTGGTAACAGCTTAAATCCGATTCGACACATGGCAGATTGCGGATCTTGGGCTTACATTCAAACACAAGCACTGACTGCCAGTCTAGAGCTCTCCCCAGAATGAAAGAATAAATAACAGTACATAGATCATTCTGATGCACTGGAGAGTCATAGGATGTTGGTGTCTCCACAACACTGATCAACTGTTAACAGGAGACCCCAAATAGAAATCTATCCACTAAGACAGGAGCATCAATCTGTTTGATCTCTCCCACACTTTTTAACTGGACTATCGAAGGCCCAGGAACAGTTTACTTAAAGATTCGCTAATGGAAAAGTACATTCAACATAGTTTAATACATATGATTTATGCCCTCTCAACCTGTCCAATATCTCAGCTTTGGACATCTGGCTGCCATGGAAGCTCAGTTGTAAGCTTGTGTTGTAAAATGCAAAAGGTATATCTGTATGAATTTGCTTCCACTACTCATTTTACAAGTGAGCAGCAGTGAAATTCACCAATCTTAAAATTACAGCACTGCATAAGCACGTCCATAGTTAACACCAATCTCGACTATGTTTGCACTCTCAACTGGTCAAGGTCGTTGTGAGTTCAAATCCCACTCCAGCCTTGAGTACATAATCAAGGATCAATACAGCAGTGAAAGATTGCTGCGCTGACTTTAGGTAACGATGTCTGCTTTCTTAGCTGGACCTAAAAGATCCTGCAGCTCAATTCAAACAGAGCAAAGGATTTCCAGGTCACTTGGATAATATTTATTCTTCAATTAAAACAAATTGCCTAGTTATTTATCTCAATCATATCTGTTGGAGTTTGCTGTTTCCCAAATGATTGCTGAATTTTGCTAAAAGAGTGACTATACTTCATTAAGCCACGAACGCTCTTGGGAACATCCTGAAAATGTGAAATGAACTATATCAAATAAACTTATCAGGATCTTTCCTTTAAATCAGTTAAGAATAAAAATTGCCATCAAAATTGATAAGAAAACCACAGCATAACAGATCTGAAATAAACTTGGGCCATGGCGTTCTTGACTCTTAGGCCTTTCACGCTTCATCACTGCTATAATTAACCTCATCACATTGCTGCATGGCAAAATTTCACTTATAATGGCTCAACCTCATTTCCGTACGCAAGACATTGCAGATACTTCAGAAAGATCCTGTGATATTTTTATCCCAGGTTGTGAATCTTCCTGTTATTCACCACTTCAATGCTTTAGGTGCTACATCACATGTTTAGCACATTTTCAAGAGACCCTATGCCAAATTCAACATTCTTTTCTGTCCCAAATCATGTTGTTCCTTTAAATGGGAAAGCAAAGCAAATATACAGCATCACAAAATCAAGGAAAATAACCAAAAAGATTTACAACTTTGAAGATAGTAAATGGTAACAGACACTTCAGTGAATTTAGGCAATAATCTAATCTCAGGATGTACAGGATGAACATAAATTATTTGAGCTGCACTCCTGCCTTTATGATTTGATAATTCAGCAAGAAATCCATTTTCCCCTATTTACAAGAGACATCATGTAACTCATACGGGTGACAAAATTATGTCAGCAATTGCCAGCATCAAAAATTGATATGATATACCAAATGGGAGGACTTAGATTCATATGGCACTTTTAACACAGGGAAGTATCTGAACATGCTTCATAGGAGTATCAGAGAAGTGACAGAGCCAAAGATGGGAATATTAGGAGGGGTCACTGAAAGCTTACCGAAACAAGTAGGTTGCAAGGATAATCTTGGTGGAGGAGTTTACAGAAGGAATTTCAGAACATAGAACCCAGTTGATTGAAGACATGGCCTGTATTAGTGATGGATGTGACAGATGCCAGACTTGGAGGGATACAAGAATTCTTGTATCCCTCCAAGGAATACAAGAAGGCATCAACAGGGTGGATAGTCAGAGGCTTTTTCCAAGGGTGGAAGTGTCAATTACAAGGGGGCAGAGGTTCAAAGTGAGCAGGGAAAGTTTAAGGGAGATGTGCGGGGGAAGTTGTGAATGGGTGCCTGGAATACACTGCCTGAGGAGATGGTGAAAGCAGGCAAATTAGCAATATTTAAGAGTCATCTGGATGGATACATGAATAGAGAGGGAATAGAGGGATACGACGTGAGTAAAGGCGGGTTTTTAAGTTTAGTTAAGGCATCATGATCAGCGTAGCTTGGAAGGCCAAAGGGACTGTTCCTACGCTGTACTTTTCTTCGTTATGGGGCTACTGAGAGACAATCATGTGATTTTTAAATTGCAGTGTTATTGGAATGGGTGGCATATAGATCAGTGTGTACAGGGCTATTGGTGATTAGGACTTAAGTGTGGGTTGGGACACAGGCAGCAGAGCTTTGGATGTGCTCTAGTTTATAGAGTGGAAGATGGGAGGCTAACTGGGCAGGCATTGGAATAGCTGAGTCTGGAGTAAACTGTCGTATTATGAGGATTTCACCTGCAGATGGGCAGGGAAGAGATGGAGACAGGAGATGTTAAAAAAAATTGGAAGGTGGTGATCTTTGGGATGTTGAAGACATGTTCTTGGAAACTCAGCTTAGAGAATGCTGAAGTTTCAAATAATTCGATTCAGTCTGATACAACAATTGGGAAGGAGAAAGCAATCAGAAACTGCCCTACATCCAGTACAGGATGCCAGATAAACTGCCAAAATATTGCACACTTGAGAAGATTGTGAAGCCAGCCATGTCAAAGGCTGAAGAGACCAAGGAGGGCATTATTTGTGCCTTTTTTGAGGGCCATTTCAACATTATAGCAGTAGTGGAAGTCTGATCTTAAATGTAGAGTTACAAAAAAAGGGACCTGAGAGGTAAGTGATTTGAGCTGGTTGATAACTCGCCAAGACAGAAAAGTCAGGAATTTATTTTTTGAGAAGATAGTAACAGGATTTAAAAGGGAGGGGGCCAGTACCCGAGGGGTGAGAAAGAGACCTGTTTACAGGGTCATCTAACAGAGGGGCTAGAAAAGAAGGAAAGTTGGATGGTCAAAAATTTAATGTGAATAGGATCAAGAGCTTGAAGTGGAAATAATGGATAAGATCTCTCAGAGGACAGGTGGAGAAAGGAAAGAAACTGGATCATCTTTAACTGATGAGCAAGGGGAAGGGAGGAAAATGACAGCAAAGTTTGAATGAATAGTTGCAATGTTACTCCTAAAAACATCCAAAAGTTCTCTGCGCTCGTTGGAAACGGAGGTGGTAAGGGACTTTAAGCAGAGTTGAACGAAAGAAAGCCAGGGTATTATTTCTGTATTTCAGAATGATTGAAGATTGAACAGCTTTAGCAAAGAAGTGTTCAACAGAACAGTCAGAAGCTTTTCGCCTCTGACACTCCTATACTTACATCCTAGCTTCTAGGTCACAGCCAAATGTTAAATTTCCCAAGCATTTAACTGATGGCAGAATGGTGAAAATAGAAGCATTTGGTTAAACACCAACCTCAAAAAATGTTTCATCTCAAGTTAGAAATGCAATTCCCAACTCAAAAGAACATTTCAGGAACCAGTTCCTAAGTTTTTGCTGATCCTGCTCTTAAAAGTTGGCCTACTGGCAGCACAGTGACTTGCCCACCAATATACTATCTCACCGCGAGGAAGCTGCGTCTCGCCTGCCATGTCACTGAAATTATGGAAACGTGAAGACTTGAACACCACACATGGAGAATCACAAAGATATAGTATAGTGTACTGGAACACCTGTGCTTTATTTTTACAACATGCAATTACAAATCTATGTGTTCTGTAATCTCAACATATTCATTTCCTCTCTACGTTCCCCATCTTTCTGATTTGCCTGAGTTATGTTGTAAGTGGATGGATAGGTAGATGATCTGCATTTTAATCCCCGTCAAATGTTGTGCTGTAACCTGATGTCAGGAGCTGCCAGAGAACAGCCTGCATGTGGTGACACATCAAATGTTCCCACCATGGAAAAGCACTAGCCTCCATACACCTAACCATTAAGGACTAACATGAGGAGCGGACAGAGGGAAATTGAGAGCATAACCTCATAAGTTAAAACTCCAAATAGCAAAACACTGCAGCTCCAGCAAAACAAAGTCAAAGGTGGAATTTTACTACCACAGTTCACCAGAATGCAAAAGCTATGTACTATTAGAAGTTCAAGGGCAAAAGAATGATGGAACATACTTAGAAGCAGGGCAGGGGGAGGAGTAGAAGGCAGGCAAACCTATAAAACCAAAAAACTTTTAAAAAATTATTAAAGTACTGAAAATGGGTGGATTATAATTATCCTTTTTAAAGTATTTGCAATAAAGATCTACGCACAGGGCTAAATAGCTTTAGCATCTGAAGTCAATCAAAATGGTGGCTCAAACTACAACCAGCAGTATTTATTATGTGCGATCATAGGCAAATAGTAAATCAAAAAGGTCAAGTTTTCAACCATATAAACCAGACTTGCATTTTACCAGGTAAAAGATGGGGGCTGCTGCACAGTTATCACTGATTTCAGAATTCATCAACATTTGCACTATTCAGTCTTATCATTTTGATTAGAATTGTTCAGAACCCAACTGGCATTGTGTTTTAGGATTGGGGGAAAAAAATTAAAGGGCACATTCTGTGTTATAAGGAGAGTGTAGGCCTACAGAATTAGACAAGATGTGTAATGTGAAGGAAAACATCAGCAAAAATTTGATGGGGTGAATGCCTGTTATACACCATAAAATTCTATAGTACTAATCAGAATTCTGAAAGTTCAACTATGTGAATAATGCAAAACAATGTCACTAAGTTCACAGGGAGCTTATGATTTTTCTGAAATCAGTTCAGTCCACAATAAAAAAATTAATAACTGAATTTCTCAACATGGGGTCAAAGGTGAAGGCACTTCGGATGGAAGCAATAAAGTCACATTTTGCTTTGAGGTGATCATATTTACTCATCTGTACTTCCACAATTTAACACTGTAATCTCTACATTGTGAATTTTAGCCCATAAACACGAAATAGCAAAAATGATGTTTTTCTCATGCAACTGCCACTTGAGAATCCCACCTTGATTAGATGTTTTCTACTAATGTCCTCAAAATCTTTTCAAAATCTGGGCATGAAGCCAAAAAGAAACTCAAACATGCCTTCACCTCGTAAGCACAAAAAATGTGCATGTATTTACATGATTTTTACCAGCCACGAACCCCATCCTTCATTTAAAACGGAGCTGTTAAGGGCCATGTGTTTTGAGTAATCTGGGATTACAAGGTCAGTCTTACGGATACAGTGTGGGGAAAGTGTTCACAAGAGCTAATTTAAACACGAGATGGAGGCAGCAGTTGGGGGAGACTTGATTTCAGCCAGACCGTGTACACACCATAGTCAGCAACTGTTCTAGCATTTCACTTCCACACAGTACCTTCCGCAACTTTTAAGTCATTAGGTTAAAACAGAATTGCCAACAAGCCTGCTAGTAATCGAGGAGATGTGACTAAACCATTTGCTTTTACCAGAGAGCTGGAGAACTTCCCTGAAGGACATGTCTGGCACGAAAGGAAGAGTACCTTTCGGGTGGTTTATTTCCCTATCCACCCAGCCCCCATTGTAAACCGCGGGACAGTTTGCTTTATATATAAATAAAACAGATTGCAAACTGCTGTCAACATTTGCTCATAAAGGAGGAGAGAGCGTCATGAACAATCCCTTTTTGTTGTTTAACTCGCACCGATTGTTACGTTGATTTGCAATTCAAAACTCTCACCGGGCATGAAAACACTTGAAACAAACAGCTCTTAACTTAGGAATTGGCATGCGGAGCGGATATTGAAATAAAGAATAAACGAACAGCTTTTACTAAAGAATTGGCATGCGGAGGGGACATTGAAGCGACATCGAAATAAATAAATAGCTTTTAACTTAGGAATTGGCAATGGGAAGGGGGGTATTGAAGTGACATTGAAATGCACAAAAACAACAGCTTTTAACTAAAGTATCAGCATGCGGAGGGGACACAAGTGACATCGAAACAACAAACAGTTTTTAACTTAGGAATTGGCATGGGGAGGGGGATATTGAAGTGACAGGAGGTGGGGGGGGGGGAGTGAAGAGAGACAACCAATTAAAAAAAAACAAGGCTGCAAGTGTGACTGAAATAAAAGAGCGAGTTTGTTAGAAAACTAGAGGTGAAAGTTGTCTTATGGAGAAGCCTATCCCTGTGTGCGTGTGTGTGAGCGAGTGGAGTCCGAGCGCTAACAACTCAGCCAAGCACTTACTTGCTTCCCAACTTCACACACAACATGGAGGCCGGGCCCGGCCCTGCTCTCGCCCAGACCCGCAGCTCGCTTTACCGCCCGCCCGTCCCCTCATTCCATACTCACTCCGCCTTCTGCCGTGCTGCGGGCTGCCTGCCTGGCTCGCTCACTCGGGTGGGTGATTTTTTTTCTCTCTCTCTTCCCCCCCACCCCCTCACATTTTCACCCCCTCTTGTCTGCTCACTTGCCCGCCCCCCATCACCCCCACACCCGGTGCTGTCGCTGCCCAGGCCTCACATACAGAGCAGCCCCCTCCCCCCCGCCCCCTAACGGCCAACGACCCGGAACTGGATCCAGCCGAGAGCGTCACCCGCGACACCCCCAATCCTCCATAAGGTGCGCATGCACGCCTCCGGCAGCCGAATCCGCCCCTCCTCCCCTGTTCCCAGTGTGCGCATGCGCCCATCCGGCAGCCAATCGCTGCCTACTCGTTCTACCATACGCATGCGTTCCTCCGGCAGCCGATCACTACCGCCTCAATTCCCATTGTGCGCATGCGCGCCGCCGACGGCCGATCACCCCGCCTCTATTTTCAGTGTGCGCATGCGCGCGTCCGGTAGCCGATCCGAGCGGCGCCGAGCAAGGACTCAGTGCCCGAGCAGAACCGAGTGAGGGTTGGATGCTCAACTAAGTTGCTCAACTGTTCTGATCCTGGACCAGAACTTTAATCGCATGTATTTAGCATACAGTGAAACGTATTGTTTCTGGCACACTATAGCAGAAAAAGCATACCGTTCATAGAAAAGGAAAGGAGAGTGAGCAAAATGTAATGTTACAGCCAGAGCTAGGGTGCAGAGAAAGACCAACTTAATGCAAAGTAGGTCCTATCAAAAGTCTGACAACAGCAGGGAAGAGGCTGTTCTTGACTAGGTTGGTATGTGATGGACGGCAGGGTAGCACAGTGGTTAGCACTGCTGCTTCTCAGTTCTAGGGAACTGGGTTTGATTCCCAGCTTGGGTCTCTGTCTGTGTGGAGTTTGCACATTCACTTCATGTAAAGAGTAGTTATATCTGGACTCTTGCCTGTGCCACGGGATAGTTTAGAGAGGAATAGGGAGAGGGAAAGTTTGAACTCGTGGCTGAGGGGATGGTGCAGGAGGGAGGGGTTCAGGTACTTGAGCAATTGGGGCTCATTCTGGGGAAGGTGGGACCTCTATAAGAGGGATGGTCTACACCTGAACCAGAGGGGAATCAATATCCTGGGGGGTAAATTTGCAAAAGCGATGCAGGAAGGTTTAAACTGATTCGGAGGGGGGGAGGGATAGTGAGGAAAGGGGGTGAAAGTGAGGGGGGCATAGTTGGGGAATGCAGGGCACGGCATAGTGGGGGTGGGGCGGAGCAGGGTTTGAAATGCGTGTACTTTAATGCGAGGAGTATTCGCAATAAAGTGGATGAACTTGCAGCGTGGATCAGTACCTGGGACTTTGATGTTGTGGCCATTTCTGAGACATGGATAGAGCAGGGTCAGGAATGGATGTTGCAGGTTCCGGGGTACAAATGCTTTAGTCGGAGTAGAGAAGAAGGTAGAAGGGGGGGTGGGGTAGCATTGCTAGTCAAGGACTGTATCACAGTGTCGGAGAGAAAGTTTGATGAGGACTTGTCAGTTGAGGTAGTATGGGCGGAGATTAGAAATAGGAGAGGAGAGGTCACCCTGTTGGGAGTCTTTTATAGACCTCCTAAAAGTTCTAGAGAGGTTGAGGAAAGGATTGCGGAGACAATCCTGGTTAGGAGTGAAAGTAATAGGGTAATTGTTATGGGGGACTTTAACTTTACGAATATTGATTGGAGTTGCTATAGTTCTAGCTCGCTAGAGGGGTCAGTGTTTGTACAAAGCGTGCAGGAAGGTTTTTTGTCTCAGTATGTAGACAGGCCAACTAGAGGTGAGGCTATATTGGATTTGGTGCTGGGAAATGAGCCAGACCAGGTGCTAGACTTGGAAGTTGGTGTGCATTTTGGTGATAGTGACCACAATTCGGTTACGTTCACCTTAGTGATGGGAAGAGATAGGCATGAACCTCGGGTCAGCAATTTTAGCTGGGGTAAGGGCGATTATGAGGCTATCAGGAGTGAATTAGGACGCATGGATTGGATTAGGGGATTACAGGGACTGGGAACGTCTGAAATGTGGAGTTTTTTCAAGGAGCAGCTACTGCGAGTCCTTGATAGGTATGTCCCTGTCAGGCATGGTGGATTTGGTAGATCTAGGGAACCGTGGTGCACTAAAAGAGTTGAGTCGATGGTTAAAAAGAAAAAGGAGGCTTATGTTCGGATGAGATTGGAGGGCTCAGATAGTGCACTAGAAAGCTTTAGATTGGCTAGGAGGGAGTTGAAGAGTGAGTTGAGAAGGGCTAAAAGAGGACATGAGAAGACTTTGGCTGATAGGATTAAGGAGAATCCTAAGGCGTTCTATAAGTATGTCAAGAACAGAAGGTTGGTCAGGGCAAGATTAGGGCCAGTTACAGACAGCAGGGGGAAGTTGTGTGTGGAACCGGAGGAGATTGGAGAAGTATTGAACCAATATTTCTCTTCGGTGTTCACGCAGGGGGACATGAATATAGCTGAGGAGGACATTGGGTTGCAGGGGTGTAAAATAGACAGTATTACGGTTGATAAAGAGGATGTGCTGGAAATTCTTGAGGGGCTGAAAATAGATAAGTCCCCTGGTCCGGATGGGATCTACCCTAGGATTCTCTGGGAGGCTAGAGAGGTGATTGCAGAGCCTCTGGCTCAGATCTTCAGGTCGTCATTGGTCTCTGGTGTAGTCCCGGAGGATTGGAGGATAGCGAATGTTGTCCCATTGTTTAAGAAGGGGAACAGAGACTTTGCCGGGAATTATAGACTGGTGAGTCTTACTTCTGTTGTGGGCAAGGTTTTAGAAAAAATTATTAGGGATAGGATTTATAGTTATTTGGAGTGTAATGAATTGATTAGAAATAGTCAGCATGGTTTTGTAGCAGGTAGGTCGTGCCTTACTAACCTTATTGAGTTTTTTGAGAAGGTGACCAAAGAGGTGGATAGGGGTAAGGCAGTTGACGTGGTATACATGGATTTTAGTAAGGCGTTCGATAAGGTTCACCATGGTAGGCTTCTGCAGAAAATGCAGATGTATGGGATTGTGGGTAATCTAGGAAGTTGGATCAGGAATTGGCTATCAGATAGGAGACAGAGGGTGGTGGTGGATGGTAAATATTCATCATGGAGTGCAGTTACGAGTGGTGTGCCTCAGGGATCTGTTTTGGGGCCACTGTTGTTTGTAATTTTTATTAATGATCTGGATGAGGGTATAGTTGGGTGGATTAGTAAATTTGCTGATGACACCAAAGTTGGAGGTGTGGTAGATTGTGAGGAAGGGTGTCATAGTCTGCAGGGAGACTTAGATAGGTTGCAGAGCTGGGCCGAGAGGTGGCGGATGGAATTTAATGCGGAGAAGTGTGAGGTAATTCACTTTGGTAGGAGCAACAGATGTGTCGAGTATAGGGCTAACGGGAGGACTTTGAATAGTGTGGATGAACAGAGGGATCTAGGTGTGTGTGTACATAGATCCCTGAAAGTTGGGAATCAAGTAGATAAGGTTGTCAAGAAGGCGTACGGTGTCTTGGCGTTTATTGGTAGGGGGATTGAATTTAGGAGTCGCAGTGTAATGTTGCAACTGTACACTACTCTAGTGCGGCCGCACTTGGAGTACTGTGTGCAGTTCTGGTCCCCGCATTACAAGAAGGATGTAGAGGCGTTGGAGAGGGTGCAGAGGAGGTTTACTAGGATGTTGCCTGGTATGGTGGGGAGGTCCTATGAGGAGAGACTGAGGGATCTAGGGTTGTTTTCGTTGGAAAGAAGGCGGCTAAGAGGGGATCTTATTGAAACATATAAGATGATTAGAGGTTTAGATAGGGTGGATAGTGATAGCCTTTTTCCTCGGATGGAGAAAGCTAGCACGAGGGGGCATGGCTTTAAATTAAGGGGGGGTAGCTACAGGACGGATGTCAGGGGTAGGTTCTTTACCCAGCGGGTGGTGAGGGATTGGAATGCCCTGCCTGCTGCAGTTGTAAATGCGTCTAGTTTGGGGGCGTTTAAGAGATCTCTGGATAGGTTTATGGACGAAAAGGGATTGGTATAGGCTAGTGGGTCATTGTTTTTGTAACTGGTCGGCGCAACATCGTGGGCCGAAGGGCCTGTTCTGCGCTGTAATGTTCTATGTTCTATGTTCTATGTCTGCGTGGGTTTCCTCCCAATGCTCCGGTTTCTTCCTACCCACAGTCCAAAGATGTGCGAGTTAGGTTGATTGGCCATGCTAATGTTGCCTTTAGTGTCCTGAGATGTGTAGGTTAAAGGGATTAGCAGGTAAATATGTAGGGATATGGAGGTAGGGTCTCGGTGGAATTGTGGTCAGTGCAGATTCGATGGGCCAGATGGCCTCTTTCTGCACTGTAGGGTTTCTATGATTCTATGTGCCCTCAGACTTTTGTATCTTTTTCCTGACTGAAGATGGTGGAAATGTTGATTCTGGAGTTGAGAGGGTTGGCTTATGAAGAAAGACTGAGTAGACTGGGGCTATACTCATTGGAATTCAGAAGAGTGAGGGGAGATCTTATAGAAACACATAATATTATGAAGGGAATGGATGAGATAGAAGCAGGGTGGTTGTTTCCATTGGTGGGTGAAACTGGAACTAGGGGGGGCATGGCCTCAAAATAAGGGGGAGCAGATTTAGGACTGAGTTGAGGAAGAACTTTCTCACCCAAAGGATTGTGAATCTATGGAATCCCCTGCCCAGTGAAGCAGTTGATACTACTTTGAGTGTTTTTAAGGCAAAGATAGATTTTTGAACAGCAAAGGAATTACACAAAAGCAAAATTTACATAAAAGATTTGGAGGAGGGGCCTGAATGTAGGGTAACAAAATTTGCTGATGACACAAAGATGAGTGGAAAAGCAAATTGCGTAGAGGGCATGGAAAGTCTGCAGAGAGATCTGGATAGGCTGAGTGGGCGAGGACCTGGCAGATGGAATATAACGTTAGCAAATGTGAGGTTATCCACTTTGGTAGAAATAATAGTAGGAGGGATTATTATTTAAAGGGTGAAAAGCTGTAGCATGCTACAGTGCAGAGGGACCTGGGGCTCCTTGTGCACGAATCACAAAAACTCAGTCTGCAGGTGCAGCAGGTGATCAAGAAGGCAAATGGAATGTTGGCCTTTATTGCGAAGGGGATAGAATATAAAAGCAGGGAGGTCTTGCTGCAACTGTACAGGGCACTGGCAACTGGAGTACTGTGTGCAGTTTTGGTTCCCTTATTTGCGAAAGGATATATTGGCCTTGGAGGGAGTACAGAGAAGGTTCACCAGGCTGATACTGGAGATGAGGGGGTTAGCTTATGAAGAGAGATTGAATAGACTGGGCCTGTACTCGTTGTAGTTTAGAAGCCTGAGGGGAGTTCTCATTGAGACATATAAGATAATGAAGGGGCTAGATAGGGCAGAGGTAGAGAGATTCTTCCTGCTTAGAAAGGAAAACAGAACTAGAGGACACAGTCTCAAAGTAAGGGGGGGGGTGCAGTTTAGAACAGAGTTGAGGAGGAACTTCTTCACTCAAAGGGTGGTGAATCTCTGGAATTCTCTACCCATTGAAACGGTGGAGGCTACCTCGTTGAATGTATTTAAGTCACGGGTAGGTAGATTTCTGATAGACAAGGGAATTAAGGGTTATGGGGGGAAAGCAGGAAAGTGAAACTGATCCACTTCAGATCAGCCATGATCTTATTGAATGGCGGGGCAGGCTCGGAGGGCTAGATGGCCTACTCCTGCTCCTATTTCTTATGTTCTTATGTAAGAGGGCCAATCATGGCTTACAAAGGAAATTAGAGAAAAAAAATCTGATCTAAAGAAGAGGCATATAGAGTGGCCAAGAAAAATAATTGGTCTGAGGATTGGGAGCAGTTTACAATTCAGCAAAGAAGGACCAAGGGATTGATTAAGAAGGGGAAAATACAGTATGAAAGTAAGTTTGCAGGGAACATAAAGACTGACACTAAGAGTTTCTTTAGATACGTGAAGAGAAAGAGGTTGGTGAAGACAAATGTAGGCCCCCTACAGACAGAAACGGGGGAATGTAAAATACAAGACAAAGAAATGGCAAAGCAACTGAATACATACTTTGATTCTGTCTTCACAAAAGAGGACACAAATCAAATGCCAGAAATGTTGGAGAATGCAAGATTTAGTTAGAGGGAAGAACTGAGCGAGATCAATATTAGTGGAGAAATTGTGCTGGAAAAATTGATGGGATTGAAGATGGATAAATCTCTAGAACTTGATAATCTACATCCCAGAGTACTTCAAGGAGTGGCTCTAGAAACAGTGGATGCGTTGGTGGTCATCTTCTAGGATTTTATAGACTCTGGAACAGTCCCTGCAGATTGGAGGGTAGCTCATGTCACTCCAATATTCAAAAAGGGAGATAGAGAGAAAACAGGGAATTTTACACCAGTAAGCTTAACTTCGGCAGTGAGGAAAATTCTTAAATCCATTGTCACGAACTTGATAACGGAGCATTTAGAAAGCAGTGGCAGGATCAGACAGAATCAGCATGGATTTATGAAAGGGAAATCAGGCTTGACAAATCTGTTGGAATTCTTTGAAGATGTAACTAATAGAGTTGACAAGGGAGGGCCAGTAAATGTGGTATATTTGGACTTTCAGAAAGCATTTGACAAAGGCCCGCACAAGAGATTATTGTGCAAGATTAAAACGCATGGGATTGGGGGAAGTGTATTGAGATGGATGGAAAACTGGTTGGCAGAGAGGAAACAAAGAGTAGGAATTAATGAGTGTTTTTCAAATTGGCAGGCAGTAACTAGTAGGGTGCCACAGGGATTAGTGCTGGGACCCCAGCTAGTCACAATATATATTAATGATTTGGATGAGAGAACAAAATGTAACATCTCAAAGCTTGCAGATGATACCAAGTTGGGTGGGAAGGTGAACTGTGATGAGGATGCAGAGATCCTTCAGAACAATCAGGACAGGTTGGGTGAGTGGGCTAATCAATGGCAGATGCAGTGTAATTTGGATAAATGTGAGGTAATTCACTTTGAAAGCAAAACACGGGAAGGCAGATTACTACCTAAATAGCTGTAAATTGGGAGCGGGGAGTATGCAGCGGGTTCTGGATGTTCTTGTGCACCAATCACTGAAGTTAAGCATGGAGGTGCAACAGGCGATAAAGAAGGCAAATGGTATGTTGGCCTTCATTGCGAGAGGTTTCAAATACAGGAGCAGGTATGTGTTGTTGAATTATGCATGGCCTTGGTGAGGCCGCACCTAGAGTATTGTGTGCAGTTTTGGTCTCCTTTTCTGAGGAAGGATGTTCTTGCTCTCGAGGGAGTGCAGTGAAGGTTTATCAGGCTGATTCCAGGGATGGCGGGACTTATGTATGAGGAAAGTTTGACTAGTTAGGATTGTCTTTGCTTGAGTGCAGACGAATGAGGGGGGATGTCATAGAGACTTATAAAAGATTCCAGAATTAGGGGTCACAGTCTGAAGATACAGGGTGGATCATTGAGGACAGAGGTGAGGAGATGCTTCTTCATCCAAAGAGTGGTGAGCCTGTGGAATTCATTACTACAGGAAGTAGTTGATGCAAAACATTGAATTTATTCAAGAGGCAGCTGGATATAGCACTTGGGGTGAATGGGATCAAAGGTTGTGTGGAGAAAGCAGGATTAGGCTATTGAGTTGGATAATCAGCCAGGATCCTGATGAAAGGCGGAGCAGGCTCAAAGGGACAAATGGTCTCCTTCTGCTCCTATCTTCTATGTTCCTATGAGCGGGCAGATAAGTGGAGCTGAGTCCACGGAAAGATCAGCCATGATCTTATTGAATGGCGGAGCAGACACAAGCAGCCAGGTGCCTGCTCCTGTTCCTAGTTCTTATGTTCTTATATCCAGGGTGCATGGGGTCCTCAATTATGCTGGCTGCTTTCCCGAGGCAGTGGGAAGTGTAGACAGTGTCAATGGATGGGAGACTGGTGTGCACGATGGAATGGGTTATATTAGTTTTTTCCCTGTAAGATCAGGTTAGACAAAGTTTGAGAATCAAGACACCTGCTCAGAGAATAAAACCACAAGATTCTACATGATTTTGAACAAAGAAAAATAATCTTTATGATATACAGTCAGACAGATAAAACAACTTACAATATGTCTCTGACATTCAGGATAAAAAATGAGGTGCATGTGAATTGGTCTGTGGTCGAATATACCAAATAAATGGCAGACGTAACCAAAACAGATTCCATGGATTTCTTAACCAGCACATAGACATCAGTAAACATTGTGAGTCAATCAATCTCATTCAATCAAGAATGGTTTCATGGTCATCAGTAGATCCTTAATTCCAGATATTTTTAATTGACCTCAAATTCCACTATTTACCGTGGTAGGATTCGAACCTGAGTCCCCAGAACATTTGCTGAGTTTCTGAATTAGTAGTCTAACGATAATACGACTAGGCCATTGCCTCCCCATTACGATCCCAGCTAAAACTACTGCTGACGAGCCAGGATGTAACCCTGGCTTGATAGAACCTAACCTTTATTTTTTGTTTAGAGACATGGGAAGCAGCTACTGAACAGAGGCACTGGAATGCGGATGAACTTTTAACAGAAGAATACAACATTAATTAAACCAGAAAAGATGAATTATAATGCACTACTCCTTCAGCCCACTGTATGGTTATAGGTATACACAGATTTATAAGGATAACACATGTTACAAAATTTATCTTAAATTCTAATGCTCTTAGATGAGGGAGTCCAGTCATCATCTTGGAAGTGTTATAAAATGATATCATTTTAATTAAGTTAGATTTGTATTTGTGGGTGTTATGAATAAGAACATAAGAACTGGGAGCAGGAGTAGGCCATTTTGCCCCTCAAGCCTGCTCTGCCATTCAATAAGATCATAACTGATCTTTTTGTGGACTCAGCTCCACTTACCCGCCTACTCACCATAACCCTTCATTCCATTCCTATTCAAAAATCTATCTGACTTTGTCTTAAAAATATTCAACGAGATAGCCGCAACTGCTTCACTGGGCAGGGAATTCTTTGGGTGAAGAAGTTCCTCCTCAACTCTGTCCTATATCTGCTCCCCTTTATTTTGAGGCTATGCCCCTTAGTTCTAGTTTCACCCACCAGTGGAAACAACTTCCCTGTTTCTACCTTATCTATTCCCTTCATAATTTTATATGTTTCTATAAGATCCCCCCCATTCCTCTAAATGCCAATGAGTATGGTCCCAATATCCTCAGTGTCTTCTCAGAAGCTAATCCTCTCAATGCCAGAATCAACCTAATGAATCCCCTCTGCAACCCTCCTGTGCCAGTATATCCTTTCTCAAGTAAAAGGACCAAAACTGTACACAGTAAGGTATGACTTTAAGTTGAAGCTGAATTTGTGGTGCTTAAATTATGTGTTATGAAAGGGTTAAGGACTTGAATTTGGATTCATTTTTTGAAAAAAATTGCCTGTGGATCTGTTTAGATGCCTGCATTTTAACAAAGTTTTTACAACCCCAGACATAGGGTATTAAAAAAAAACTTGGCAGATGTTTAGCAGCCAGGGGCCCACACACAAAAGCAGAAGTGGTTAGTTCAGTTGAAGGAAGATAACCCAAGAGGAAGCACTCCTCACAAGACTGATCGAACAGGCAAGACAAAAGAAGAAAATACAGAGAACAGGTCCCAAGCTAAAGAACAGCAAGTCCCAGAAACCAGGGAATGGGACAGAAGAGAGTTTCAGGAAAATTGTGAAGTCAAAGGAACACAGAACAGAAATCAGGAAATTCAGTGAAGTTGAGAGTGAGGAGCAAGGCTCCAAGTTAAACAGTGAATCTGAAGGAATAATAGACTCCTACAGTGCAGATGGAGGCCATTTATCCCATTGAGTCTGCACTGACCACAATCCCACCCAAGCCCTATCCTCATAAACACATGCACTTAATGTAGCTAGTCCACCTGACTCTAAGGGACAACTTAGCATGACCAATTCACCTAACCTGCACATCTTTGGACTGTGGGAGGAAACCCACACAGAGAGAATGTGCAAACTACCAGAGAGTGACACAAACCGGGAATCAAACTCAGTTCCCTGACCTAGCACTGATCCTGTTAGGCAGCAGTGCTAACCACTGTGCCACTGTGCTACCCATGGAAGCAGAGGGGAAGTCAAGATCTGAGGTGACCCAAAGCCTGGGGATACCTTAACAGGACCTATGAAGCAGTGGTGAATTAGTGGCTGGGTATCTGTCAGACTGCATGGAACCTTGAAAGCATTTGGTGATCAGAGGAATACCAGAAGGGAAGGTTGAAACACTGGAGTTGATCTTTGGTAAAGACATCCATGAAAAAGCATCATTTGGAATAAGATTCCAAGATGTGTTCTTCGAGAGCGGAGAGTAGAAACTTTTGTGTGGAAGGCAAAAGTTTCAGTGTGCCAAGCATATGGAGGGAATTGATGAAAAATCCATAGACGTTGTGGGTAGTGTCTGTCAGTTGGTTTCAGATTTTGGTTTGTCTGACCACAGTTTGCCTATTAGAATTGTTACTGTGCTTAGGGGTGGCACAGTAGCACGGTGGTTAGGGTTCGATTCCCAGCTCGGGTCACTGTGTGTGGAGTTTGCACATTCTCCTCGTGTCTGCATGGGTTTCCTCTAGGTGCTCCGGTTTCTTCCCACTGTCCAAAGATGTGTGGGTTCGGTTGATTGGCCATGCTAAAATTGCCCCTTAGTGTCCTGCGATGCATAGGTTAGAGGAATTATTGGGTAAAGTATATAGGGATATGGAGGTAGGCCTGGGTGGGATGGTGGTCGGTGCAGACCCAATAGGCTGAATGGCCTCCTTCTGTACTCTAGGCTTTCTATGATTTCTAGAATCATAGAATCCCTACTGTGCAGAAGGAAGCCATTCGGCCCATCAAGTCTGCAGCAACAATAATTCCACTCAGGCTCTATTCCCTTTACCTCTTATGTTTAGTCTGCTAATCTCTCTGACAGTAAGAGTTAATTTAGCATGGCCAATCAACCGAACCCACACGTCTTTGGACTTTGGGAGGAAACCAGAGTACCCGGAGGAAACCCATGCAGACATAGGGAGAACATGCAAACTCCACACATAGTTTAACATGGACTTGGTACTTTCTAAGAGCATTAGAATTTAAGATAAATTTTGTAACGTGTTATCCTTATAAATCTGTGTATACCTATAACCATACAGTGGGCTGAAGGAGTAGTGCATTATAATTCATCTTTTCTGGTTTAATTAATGTTGTATTCTTCTGTTAAAAGTTCATCCGCATTCCAGTGCCTCTGTTCAGTAGCTGCTTCCCATGTCTCTAAACAAAAAATAAAGGTTAGGTTCTATCAAGCCAGGGTTACATCCTGGCTCGTCAGCAGTAGTTTTAGCTGGGATCGTAATGGGGAGGCAATGGCCTAGTCGTATTATCGTTAGACTACTAATTCAGAAACTCAGCAAATGTCCTGGGGACTCAGGTTCGAATCCTACCACGGTAGATAGTGGAATTTGAGGTCAATTAAAAATATCTGGAATTAAGGATCTACTGATGACCATGAAACCATTCTTGATTGTCAGAAAAGTCCATCTGGTTTATTAATGTTCTTTAGGGAAGAGAATCTGCCGTCCTTACCTGGTCTGGCCTACATGTGACTCCAGAGCCACAACAACGTGGTTGAGTCTCAACTGCCCTCGGGCAACTAGGGATGGACCATAAATGCTGGCCCAGCCAGTGACGCCCATGTCCCATGAACGAATGAATAAAAAAAAGATATAACATTGGAATTCTCTCCACAGGTTATTCCAACTCAAATGGTGTCAACAGCCACCCACCTTGCAGGGTTTCAATCTCGTCTCCCTGGATTCTCAAATCTACTGTCCAGCACCACACACAGGCACAACTTCAACTCTTTGGCCCTGCTGAGCAGAATACTACAGTCCAAAGGATTACATTTGCCGCAACAGCCCATAGCTCCAAGTCACCAAAATACTGCTGCTTTCATAGATCTTCAGGCCTTCTCTGTAGTCCTATAATCCCTTGACACATTAGCATTCCTTTAATTCTGTCCTTTTGAGCATCTCCCATTTTAATCAGTCAACCACACCTCTCTCCCCCAGCATCTCTCCTTAAGCTGAAAAAAACTCCTAAAAACCTACCCCTTTGACAAAGCTTTTGATGACCTGTCCCAATATTTCCTCCTCTAGCTTGACATCAAATTTGGTTTTATAATGCTCCTGATAAGAGCCTTGGCTCTTTATTACCATTATTTTTATCACCTTAATAATATTATGTGTATAAAAGTTCCTTTCTTGTAATTCTACCACTAATAATCAGAATACACATATCAATAAGTTAAAAGAAATAAGTGGCTATTTCTGAATTTATCTGATCTTCTCTTTTACCCTTTAATGGAAAGGCATAGGATCATAGAATCACTACATAGGTCAGTTGGCCCATCGAGCCTGGACTGACAACAATCCCACTCAGACCCTGTCCCTGTAACATCACATATTTACCCTGCTAATCACCTGACATTAAGGGTCAATTTAGCACGGCCAATCAACCTAACCTGGAAAATCCCCTAGTTGCCACACTTCGGTGCCTGTTTGGGTACATGGAGGGAGAATTTGGCATGGTCAGTGCATCTAACCATTACATCTGTCGGACTACGGGAGAAAACCAGAGAATCCAGAGGAAACCCACGCAGACAAGGGGAGAATGTGCAAACTCCACTCAGTTTCCCGAGGATGGAATCAAACCCATGACCCTGTTAGGCAGCCATGCTAACCACTGTGCCACCCATAAGGGGCATTCATAAAGACGTATCAGTTCTGTTGTCTGAATTGTCATTGTTTTGAATTCAGGTGAGCTATAACAACTGTGTTACTCCCTAAATGGAACCTAACCCATATTTCGGTACTTCATAGGATTGTGGCAGATCTAACTGGGTTACAACTGCACCTCTTAATTCAGTAGCTCTTGAAACATGAGAGGAAACCTCCTTAAAATGCAACATTCATTTTCTCTCTGTTTCTGTGTTTAAAAACTACTACTTTAACAAACTTGAGATTTTTGTGACAAATCCTCATTTAAATGGAATCTCGGCTCAGACCCCAGGTTGACCAGAATCTATCTTCATTTGTTGATATTAATCACAATGTTAACATTCTGATTTTTACAGTCAACTTAAAGAAGGACTACCTAAGGAGCAGGTTTCATATTGTTATGGAAACAGATGAATTTGTCTTTTGGAATTAATATATTTTCAGGATGTGGGAGTCATGGGCAAAGCTGTTGTTTGTTACTTGTTTACAGTTGCTCTCAGTTGTACATAATCTGAAATTCTAGGCCAGCTATGAAAAGGCTTTATTGGACAAGGACAGCAGATTTTCTTCCCTTAAACGGCATTGTAAGCATGCAAAGTAGGGGCAGGAGTAGGCCATTCAGCCCCTCAAGCTTGTTCAGCCATTCAATAAGATCACAGTTGGTCTGATTGTAGCCTCAACTTCACTTTCCTTCTTACTCCTATATCTTTAGATTCCGGTGTCATCCAAGAATCTATTCTTGCCTTAAAATATCCAATGATCCTACCTCCACTGCTCTTTGAGGAGGAATGGTCCACAGACTCATGACCATCTGAGAGAAAACATTTTTATTAGCTCCATCTTAAAATGGAGATCCTTATTTATAAAACTGTGTCCCTTATTTCTAGCCCTTGTACAAGGGGCAACTTCTTTTCAACATCCACCCTGTCAAGTCCCCTCAGGATGTTATGAAATTTACTGTCCCACCCACCACAGGAATGGAAGCAGGCAAGCGGCAGATCATGGAAAGGTCCGTTGACCTCGGGTGGGATTTTACAAATTCGGGACAAGCAAAGCTATAAAATCCCACCTTTATGTCTTATTCTTTCAAATTCCAGTGGATACAGGCCCAAGCTGTCCAACCTTTATCCTAGGAATCAGCCGAGTGAATTTCTCTGAACTGCTTCCAATGCAATTATATAATTTCTTAAATAAGACAAACAAAACTCTACACAGTGCTCTAATGTGGTCTCAACAATATCCTATACAACAGTCGCAAAATATCTCTACTTTTATATTTCCTTCCCCTTGCAATAAACACCAACATTCCATTTGCCTTCTTAATTCCTTACTGTACCTGCATGCTAACTTTTTGTGATTTATGTACTAGGACGCCCAGATCCTTCTATATCTGAGTTCTTCCCATCTTCCCATTTAAATAATATGCTTTTATTAATCCTTTCTTTCAAAGTGGACTAGTTCACATTTTCCCCCACAATACTCCATCTTTTGATGTGATTTGATTTGATTTATTATTATTGTCACATGTATTTGTATACAGTGAAAAGTACTGTTTCTTGTATGCTATACAGATAAAGCATACTGTTCATAAAGAAGGAAAGTGGACAGTGCAGAATGTAGAGTTGCAGTCATTGTTAGGATGTAGAGAAAGATCAACTTAGTGCAAGATTGGTCCATCCGGATATCTGATGGCAGCAGGGAAGAAGGTGTTCTTGAGGTGGTTGATACATGACCTTAGACTTTTGTATCTTTTTCCCCAACAGAAGCAGGTGGAAGAGAGTATGTCCAGGGTGCATGGGGTCCTTAATTATGCTGGCTGCTTTTCTGAGACAGCAGGAAATATAGACAGAGTCAATGGATGGAAAGCTGGTTTATGTGATGGATTGGACTTCATTCACGACCCTTTGCAGTTTGTTGCAGTCTTGGACAGAGCAGGAGCCATACGAAGCTGTGATACAACCAGAAAGAATGCTTTCAATGGTGCACCTGCATAAGTTGGTGAGAGTCGTGGCGGACATGCCAAACTTCCTTAGAATTCTGAGAACGTTTTCTGCCAAATTTATAGACATCCACTTAACCTTTCCATATCACTTTGCAGACACCTTATTTCCTCTTCACAACTTACTTTCCTACTATCATTATGTCATCAGCAAATTTAGAAAGTTTGATCCCTTCATCCTAGTCATTGATATAGATTGTAAATTGATCCCTGTGGCACTCCACTCATTACTTTTCCCATACTAAGATGATCCATTTATGCTTGCTGCCCATTTTATACAACAGGAAGTTTTAAGTTTTTTATTGTCAACTTTCAAAACAAGTACTGAATTTGGGAGTCTGTTGTGGTGGGAGTTCAATTCATTTGTTCCAATCCTGAGTACTTGTATGAAAGAGGAAAATAATGCAGAATCAGCATCATTTTGGGTCAGTTGCCTTTATAATAATACTTTCAATATCCTTTTCCATGTGCCATTCTCAAAAGCATAAACCCTTGTTCTTTCTAATCCTTAGAAATTTGAGATTGAGTGGTCTTTAATTTGTAACAGGAAGTGGTTTATTACAGTTTTTATATAGACTGTTGTATGTATCGATCAGAGATTAGAACCATAGAACCATAGAACATTACAGCACAGAAACAGGTCTTTTGGCCTTTCTTGGCTGTGCCGAACCATTTTTCTGCCTAGTCTCACTGACCTGCACCTCGACCATATCCCTCCACACCCCTCTCACCCATGTACCTGTCCAAGTTTTTCTTGAATGTTAAAAGTAAGTCCGCATTTACCACTTCATCTGGCAGCTCATGACACACTCCCACCACTCTCAGTGTGAAGAAGCCCCACCTAATATTCCCTTTAAACTTTTCCCCCTTCACCCTTAACCCATGTCCTCTAGTTTTTTTCTCCCCTAGCCTCAATGGAAAAAGCCTGCTTGCATTCACTCTATCTATACCCATCATAATTTTATACACCTCTATCAAATCTCCCCTCATTCTTCTATGCTCCAGGGAATAAAGTCCTAACCTATTCAACCTTTCTCTGTAACTTAGTTTCTCAAGTCCCGGCAACATCCATTAAACCTTCTCTGCACTCTTTCAATTTTATTAATATCCATCCTGTAATCCTGTGACCAAAATTGCACATAATACTCTAAATTTGCTCTCACCAATGTCTTATACAACCTCACCATAACATTCCAACTCTTATACTCAATACTTTGATGTATAAAGGCCAATGTACCAAAAGCACTCTTTACGACCCTATCTACCTGTGACACCACTTTTAGGAAATTATGTATCTGTATTCCCAGATCCCTCTGTTCTACTGCACTCTTCAGTGTCCTACCATTTACCTTGTATGTTCTACCTTGGTATGTCCTTCCAAAGTGCAATACCTCACATTTGTCTGCATTAAACTCCATCTGCCATTTTTCAGCCCATTTTTCTAGCTGGTCCAAATCCTTCTGCAAGCTTTGAAAACCTAAGATTGTAAGTGTTTTCAGTGAAAAATCCATAAGTCCTTAATGGATAGTCCTTGAGGCAAATGAAAGAATTCTGATAACAACAAAGTGAGCAAGTAGTTTATTTTTCATTGACTCCCATCATAGATAGATTCTGGAAACTTTTTGCAGGTTACTAAGAAATAATTAAAATCCATTAAAGTTTATTTATTTGTGTCACAAGTAGGCTTATATTAACACTACAATGAAAATCCCCTAGTCACCACACTCCAACACCTGTTCAGGTTTACTGAGGGAGAATTTAGCATGGCCAATGCACCTAACCAGCACGTCTTTTGGACTGTGGGAGGAAACGCATGCAGACACGGGAGAACATACAGACTGCACAGACAGTGACCCAAGCTGGGAATTGAACCTGGATCCCTGGTGCTGAGAGGCAGCAGTGCTAACCACTGTGCCACCGTTTGACTTTTGCTGAAGGTAGTTATCATAATCATAAATGATGAAAGTAAACCTTGCATTCAAGAAGTAATCATCTGCATTACTTATGCTTGCTTTCACTGGAAGGAGGGGAATCTGTGAAAAAGTACATGCTACTTTTGCGTAAGAGGCAAAATTACTTCTGAGTTCTGGACTAAGTCAATCTGATCTCAATTTGTAGCTTTAGGTGTAGGGAAGTTCTTAAGTGTGAGCACAGGATGCTCTTAAGTCCTGAAGGTGTGTATTTACAGATTGCAATTATCCATACAGCTGCTTTCCATTCCACTTCAGCAAATAATTGATAATGGAATAATTCCAGGGAAGGACAAGTGCATTCATCTGAATTCTGACATAGTCTGTCTCCTGAGGTCAGATATAACAAACAACAGAAAAAGCCCATGAATGGGCACAGTTAGGTTTTAAAAAGGGATTGCAATTGTAGGCCAGAGGCCTGGAATTTGAAACTAAAAATGTTTTGAGGTCAGTCTTTGCAGTGAAGAATAGTCTGAAAGGATGATCATGACAGAAACAAATGTCAATCCACGTGACTGTTGTGTTCCCATGTATCTGCTGTTCTTGTCCTTCTAGATGGAAGTGGCTGTGGGTGTGGAAGGTGCTGTCTGAGGATCTTTGGTGAATTGCTGCAGTGCATCTTGTAGATTGTACACACAGCTGCTACTGAGCGTCGGTGGTGGAGGGATTGAATGTTTGTGTATGTGGTGCCAATCAAGCAGGCTGCTTTGGCCTGGATGGTGTCAATCTTCTTGAGTGTTGTTGGAACTGCACCCATCCAGGCAAGTGGGGAGTATTTCATCACACCCCTGACTTGTGCCTTATAGATGGTCAGGCTTTGGGAAGTCACTGGAGATGAGTTAATCGCTGCAGTATTCCTAGCCTCTGACCTGCTGTTGTAGCCACTGTGTTTATGTTAAACTTCAAAAGTTAAAGTTTACTTATTAGTCACAAGTAAGGCTTACATTAGCACTGCAATAAAGTTACTATGAAATTCCCCTAGTTGCCACACTCCGGCACCTGTTCAGGTCAATGCACCTAACCAGCATGTCTTTCAGAATATGAGAGGAAACCAGAGTACTCAGAGGAAACACACGCAGACACAGAGAGAATGTGCAAACTTGACACAGACATTGACTAAAGCTGGGAATTGGACCCAGGTCCCTGGCACTGTGAGACATGATGTGGAGATGCCAGCGTTGGACTGGGGTAAGCACAGTAAGAAGTCTCACAACACCAGATTAAAGTCCAACAGATTTATTTGGCAGCACAAGCTTTCCGAGTCTCGCTCCTTCATCGGGTGAGTGAGGAGTTGTGTTCACAGACAGGGCATATACAACACAAACTCAATTTACAAGATAATGGTTGGAATGTGAGTCTTTACAAGTAATCAGCTTAAAGCTACCATCGACACCGCAAACTGCTGGCTCAAGTGCAGAGAATCTCCAAGACACACTATCTGCAACTCCCATGACTTGCCTGGGCTTGCAAAATCTCACTAGCTGTCTTGGCTGGAAACAGTACACACCTCTTTAACTTTGCTTGGCCCTCTCTCCACTCACATTGTCTGCTCTCCACTCACCTTCAAGACTCGATTACATGTAAAGACTCACATTCCAACCATTATCTTGAAAATTGAGTTTGTGTTGTATATGCTGTGCTTGTGAATGTAAGTCCTCACTCACCTGGTGAAGGAGCAAGACTCCAAAAGCTTGTGCTGCCAAATAAACCTGTTGGACTTAACCTGGTGTTGTGAGACTTCTTACTGTGAGACAGCAGTGCTAACCACTGTGCTGCCATGTCCAGTTGAGTTTCTGGTCAATTGTAACCCCAAGGATATTGACATCACATAATTACTTTTTAAAATTGAACTTATCATGAATTGCATTAAAGTGTCTTAGACAATTGTGTGTTAGATTTATGGCTGAATTAATTAAAAACTTATTCTAACTTTGCTGTGTCTGAAATTAAAGCTTTAATCCAGAAACTTCACAGCAATTAAAATGTTGAACAAGATCTTATTTTCAGTTAATATAATCCCCCCGTGGCAGAGGTTGATTCTTCCTTACTTTTGGAGATTAACTCATTAATATCTGACTATCCTTTCTCATCATTGTTCATTCTTTCTTTATGGATTCCATTCTTATCTTAACACGCAGATGTCCATGTTTGCAAATCAGAAGATATTTGTTGCGCGTGTATAATGTAATCCACGGTGTGTTACAAATCCTGTTGATGTGACCTTTCAAGTCCTTCCACGGTCATAAAAATCTAACATGGCCAGAACTGAAATCTGATCCATGGCTCTCTCTCTCCCTCTCTGTTCAAGTGCTATATTTAGCCAGGTCAGTGCGAGGCTAATTCTCGTAGCTCAGGCAAGTTTTCGACTTTGCGTGGGCGGGGGGGGGGGGGGGGGGGTAGTCTTCATTATTGGTTCAGTGCCACAGAATTTAGAATTCTCAGACAAGTATTCTCTTTAACCAGAGGCGACTTTTAAACTTTTGTGAACTTTTATTTTCAAGATCTGCACTAAAGCTGTGGGCTCAACTGTTTCCTCGCCTTCTGGGCAGGAAGGGGAGTGCGGAAGGACGAGAAAGCGAGAGATGGGACATGACAAAAACACTGGCTCTGGAACTGACAGTTCAGCTGCAAAGCAGCTGTATAATACAAGCAGAATGTATGGTGAAAGGTAAACATAAATACGCTCCTGAATCCACAATTCGTGACTTATCCCCCACACAAGAAAGAACATTTCAAATGCCAGAGGCAATTTGTCATGTAATAATTTTCTTAAACAAAAACAGAAAAAAAAATGCTGGAAAATCTCAGCGAGTCTGACAGCATCTGTGGAGAAAGAGAGCCAACTTTTCGAATCTGGATGACCTTTCGTTAGAGCTGAAACAGTTTTCTTAACGTGCAGATTCCCAATAAGAGACATATTCATTCTATTTTCACTGTATATTTCTGGTAGTGTGGGAGAGATGTTAAAAATATATTTTTGTCAAATTAACCTTCCCGGTTTTGTTTTGCATCGGTTATAACAGTTAACAGCGATTAGTTCAGATTGAAATGTCAATTTGATGGTCAAGAGTCTGGCCGACCAGCTCCACGTGTGTTGTCTCTTTTTGCACCCGTTGCCTGGCAACGATGTAACAACAATCTTCAGTGGCAGCGTTCAATGGGAGAGCTTCTTGAGTGAGGCAGAGGCGGGAGAGAGCGCAGGATGGCGAAATCAGTGGAGAAAGAACCAAAGGACCTGGTTCACCAACTGGCAATTGATCGTGAGACTATCAGGAAGGAACTGCGCACTCAGAAACTGAACACCACCTTCAACATCAACCCCCGCACCAAATGTAAGTGATCGGTCAGCCGCTGTCACAGTTCCTCGGGGCCCGGTGTTAGCAGCCAGCTTCTTGGATAACAGGTAGCAAACGTGAGGGCGGCACGGTAGCACAGTGGTTAGCACAGCTCCAGGGTCCTAGGTTCAATTCCTGGCTCGGGTCATTGTCTGTGTGGAGTTTGTACATTCTCCTCGTGTCTGGGTGGGTTTGTTCTGCTTTCCTCCCACAGTCCAAAGATGTGTGGGTTAGGCTGATTGGCCATCTAAGAAATTGCCCCTTGGTGTCCAGGGATGTGTAGGTTGGAGGGATTAGTGGGTATAATATATGGGGGTAGGGCTTGGGTAGCTTTGTGTTTGGTGCAGGCTGAAGGGCCTCTTTCTGCACTTTATGATTCTGTATGATCAGTTTGTGTGGAATTCAAATAAATACAAACAGAAAACAAAAATTTGATTTATTGTTGTTGCATTTTGTCTTTTGAAAAGCATTTAGATAGTTGCATGGATGAGATGGGTGTAGAGGGATCCAGGCCAAATGCGGGCAATTGGGATGAGTTTAGGGGTTTTTAAAAAAAGGCGGCATGGACAAGTTGGGCCGAAGGGTTTGTTTCCATGCTGATGCCAGAGTTGAGGGGGTTGAGCTATGAGGAGAGGCTGAATAGATTAGGCTTGTACTCGTTAGAGTTTAGAAGAATGAGGGGAGATCTCATTGAGACGTATAAGATGATGAATGGGATGGATAGGATAGAGGTGGAGAGACTCTTCCCACTCAGAAAGGATAGTAGGACTAGGGGGCATAGCCTCAAGATAAAGGGGGGGTGGTTTAGAACGGAGTTGAGGAGGAACTTCTTCACTCAAAGGGTGGTGAATCTCTGGAATTCTCTGCCCGTTGAAGTGGTGGAGGCTGCCTCGCTAAATATTTTTAAGATGCGGGTTGATGGGTTTTTGATGAGAGAGGGGATTAAGGGTTATGGGGAGAGGGCGGGAATGTGGAACTGAGCCATGACAGATCAGCCATGATCTTATTGAATGGCGGGGCAGGCTCGAAGGGCTAGTTGGCCTACTCCTGCTCCTATTTCTTATGTTCTTAACCTCCATGATTCCACGTATTGGGATACAGTGAAAAGTATTGCAGACAAAACATACTGTTCATTGAGGGGAGAAGGAAAGGAGAGAGTGCAGAATATAGGGTTACAGAAAGGATGTAGCAAGATCAGCTTAATATATGGTACGTCCATTCAAAAGTCTTATGGCAACAGGGAAGAAGCTGTTCTTGAGTCGGTTGGTACATGTCCTCAGACTTTTGTATCTTTTTCCTGATGGAGGAAAGTGGAAGAGAGTATGTTTGGGGTGCGTGGGGGTCCTTGATTATGCTGGCTGATCTTCTGAGGCAGTGGGAAACGTAGACACCATCAATGAATGTCAGAAATGTTAAAATAAAAAATGTGATCACCAAATCATAGCATTGTAGTTGTTACTCGAGCAATCACCGGGCGCAGGAGTTCAAATCCCACTAGAGAATTTAACTGCCATTAATTAAGTAAGTATTTTTGTTTTTAAAAAAGTTACTATCAATAATAGGACCTTGTACCTATTGACTGTTCTGAAAACCAATTTGGTTCAATAAGGTCCTTCAATGACAGAAATATTTTGGCTTTGCCCGGTCTGGTCTATACGTGAATCCAGCCCCACAGAAATCAGAGAATCATACAATCCTACCGTGCGAAAGGAGACCATTCGGCCCATGGAGTTTGCACCGACCACAATCCCACCCAGGCCCTATCCTCATAACTCCATGCATTTACCCTAGCTAGTCTTTCTGACACTAAGGGGCAATTTAGCATGGCCAATCCATCTAACCCGCACATCTTTGAACTGTGGGAGGAAACCGGAGCACCCAAAGGAAATCCATGCAGTCACGGGGAGAATGTGCAAACTCCACACAGACAATGACCCAAGCCAGGAACTGAACACAGGTCCTTGGTGCTGTGAGATAGCACTGCTAACCACTGTGCCATCCCAAATGTGGTTGACACTTTTAAAAATTATTTTATGAGATGTGGTGTCACTGGCAAGACCAGCATTTGTTGCCCATCCCTAATTGCCCCTGAACTGAAAGGCACGCTAGGCCATTTCAGAGGCAGTTAAGAATCAACCACATTGCTGTGGGTCTGGAGTCAAGTGTAGGGCATGCCTGATTTCCTTCCATAAAGGACATGAGTGAACCAGACGGGTTTTTTAAAAATGACAATTGAGGTTATTTTCATGGCCACTGAGACTAGCTTTTAATTCTAGATTTATTCCCTGAATTTAAATTTCACCAGCTGCCTCAATCTGTCACCCACAGCCTGGACCTCTGGATTAGTAGTCCAGGGACATTAATTCTATGCCACGATTTTCCCACTGCCTAGACTCATATTTGCCCATTGAAATGACATAGCAAGTTGTGTTCAGAGAAGTTAGTCACCATTGCCTCCTCAATGATAGTTTGTGTCAGGCAATAAATAAATGTCCAGGCTTACCAGCAACTCCCACATCCTGTGAATGAAGTTAAAAAAAAACATACAGTGGGTTTGGTCAGGTGTTTCATGACCACCAGATGTTTCAAAGCACTTTACAGTCAATGAAATACTTTTTGAACTGTGGCCTGGATTAGGACACCCCTATACTGTGACAGTATAGGAAATGTGGCATGTATTTGCACGCAGCAAACTCCCACAAACAAATATTGACCAGGACACTGGGGATAAGTCCTCTACTCCTCAAAATTGTGCATAGGATCTTTTACATCCATCTTAAGAGGCAATTGAGGCCTTTGTTCAATATCTCATCCTAGAGATGGCAGCTCTGGTAGTGCAGCAGTCCCTCAGTATGTTCTGAGCAGGCCAGCTCTGACGAAGGATCACCCCGACTTGAAATGTAGCTCTATTCTCACTCCACAGATGCTGTCAGACCAGCTGAGTTTCTCCAGCATTTTCTGTTTTTGCCTCACTACTGCATTGGAAAGTCCAGCATTGATTTTTATTCTCAAGCCCCAGAGTGAGACTTGAACCTGGAACCTGGTGACCCAGAGATGAAAGTACGGCCCGTTGAACCACAGCTAACTCTGTGGAGAGAACAGACACGTCAAAGGTTTGGATTAGGCCTTACTCAGCATTAGGGAAATAAAATTAAAGGAACAGACAGTTCTCCACAACAAAGTAGAACACAAGGCAACAGGAACTATATAATCAGCTTTAAAAAAGAAACAGACAATGTCTTATGTAGCAGATCTTCTGATTCAGACGACAAAGAGGCAGAGGTATCAAATAAATAAAATATATTTTTTGCAGACGACAATAACAGTCTCAGTTTATCTAAGCAAAGCAAAATATTAGAAATTAACAAAAAACATTCTGCAGATCAGATCTGAAATTAAAATGATCAGTTAACAACGTAAGGCTTTGTGGGGATAAATGGCCTCCAACATAGACCTGGAGCTCCATTTGCAGTTACACTGCTATGTGAATTTCACAATCAGATCATTTCCTGTTATGTATATGGTGGAGTGGGGGCTGGATGAGTTTTGGAAAGAGGGGAATAAAGCATTCTGTGGGGATTTGCCAATGAAACTATAAGCCTGATAGGATTTGTGGTATGTGTGGTTTAGGGCAGGATTGCATTAAAATATCATTTGCAATTGAATAACTCACTAGCTCTCATCATTTATTTGACTCCTGCCGAATTGAGAAATGGGGCCATTCAGCATTTCAAACCTGCTATGACTTTCAATAAGATCATGACCAATCTTGTTTGGGGCGGCACAGTGGCAGAGTGGTTAGCATTGCTGCCTCACAGTGCCAGGAACCCGGTTCAATTTCGGCCTTGGGTCACTCTGCAGACTCCACGTTGTCATTCTCCCCATGTCTGCATGGGATTCTTCCAGGTGCTCCAGTTTCTTCCCCACTCCAAAGATGTACGGGTTAGGTTTATTGGCCACGCTAAACTGATCCTTCTTGTGGGTTACAGGGATGGGGTCTGCATGGGATTGTTTTCGGTGCAGGCTTAGTGGGTCGAATGACCTCCTTCTGCACTGTAGGGATTCTAACTCCGCCTTCTTGCATTATCTCCATCTTCCTTAATTTCCTTAGTACTCAAATATTTATGGATATCAGTCTTGAATATACTCAACGACTGAGCATTCGCAGAGAACGTAGAACCCTACAATGCAGAAACAGGCCCTTCGGCCCATCAAGTCTGCACCAACCACAATCCCACCCAGGCCCTATCCCCATATCCCTACACATTTACCCACTAATCTCTCTAATCTACACGTCCCAGGACACTAAGGGGCAATTTTTAGCATGGCCAATCAACCTAACCCACACATCTAAAACTATAAACCTTCTCTGAACTGCTTCCAATGCATTTACATCTTGCCTTAAATAAGGAAATCAATATTGTACATAGTACTCCTGATGTGGTCTCACCAATGCCCTCTATAATTAAAGCACAGCTTCCCTATTCCCCTTGAAATAAACAATAGCATTCGATTAGCCTTGCTAATTACTTGCTTACCTGCATATTAGCCTTTTGTGATTCACACATTGGGACACTTGGATCCCTCTGCATCTCAAAGCTCTGCAATCTCTCACCATTTAGATGAGTCAGATCTTTGGCCACTCACCTAATCTATCTAAATCTTTTTGTAGCCTCCTTATTTCCTCTTCATCTTTGCAGTATCAGCAAATTTATCAACCATACCATTCAAATCATTTATATAGATAGTAAAGAGTTGAGGCCCCAACACTGATTCTTGTATCACACCAATCGTTACATCTTCCCAGTCAGAGAGTGACCCATTTTTCCTGTTAGCTAGCCAATTTTGTATTCATGCCAATATGTTACTCCCTACACCATGAACTTTTATTCTGCAATAATGTTGGATAAGGCACTTTATCAAAAGCTTTGAGAAAATCTAAATACAGTACATTAACTGGTTCCCCTTTATCCACAGCACATGTGATTTCTTCAAAGAACACCAATAAATTGGTTAAACATGATTTCCATTTCACAAAACTATATCAGTGCTGCCTGATTACCTTGAATTCATCTGACCTGTTTCACATCTTTAATGATAGCTTCTAACATTTTCCGTCTGACAGATGTTAAGCTAACTGGCCAACTGTTTTTTCTTTTTCTCTCCTTTTCTGAATAAAGGAGTTACATTCACTATTTTCCAATCGAATTGGAACCTTATTGTCCAAATAAAGGGAATTTTAGAAAATTAAATCCAATGTAAAATAAACTAATCCACTAGCCATTTCCTTGAAGACCCTAGGATGAAATCCATCAGGACCCGGAGACTTGTCAACTCGGATTGTTAAATGCCACTTCTCTGGTGATTGCCTTTTTCTTGAGCTCTGGGCTGTTACTTGTACTGCCTATAGTGAAGACCGATGCAAAATACCAGCTCAATTCATTTGCCATCTCCTTATTTTCCATGAACTTATCAAACTCACTTTCTATAGGACTAACGCTCACTTTGTTAACTTTTTAATATATCTATGGAAACTTTTACTATCTGTCTTTGGATTTCTAGCTCGCTTTCTCTCATACTCTTTTCTCTCCTTATTAATGGTTTAGTCATTCTTTGCTTTAAGAATGATGATCCAGTATCAATTGTACTTAACAAATTCCATCTCTTCCAGAAGGCTGTCAGAAATCTTGTGTCCTGTCGTAATACCACTTTAAGAGTGATTTCCCTTTAAGAAGCTCAACTTTCAGATAAGCCAGGTACTTGGATAGCATCATGTGACCAGAAGCCACTGCCTTTCTGCATACTGTTATACCCTGGATCGGTGGTTTCCAACCAGTGGGCTGTGAAGACCTCCCCCGAATGTGCCGTGAAAAAAGATTAAATATTAATTTAGTTAAACTAAAACTAGCCTTCGTCTTTAGTTCTGTCTGTGGTTGGCATCTCCAAAACCTGACCAATCCTGGGCATCACTCCCGTGCATCACCGCCTGGAAAAGAGCACTCATGCGTGATTTAAATCTTCTATGTTGGTCAGGCCTATGTGCATAACCAACAGGACCCGAAGCTGAAAACAAAGCTCCCACATGCCTAGTCAAAAAGCAAAAACTTAAAAAGCGTGCAAAAAAGACAGCCAGCGCTTTAAAAAACACAGGCAAGAAGATGGGGAGAAGTTAAAAACGTGTTCCCAGTAAGGAAAGAAGACAGATAATAGGTTTACTTCAAGAGTTCTTTCTATAATATAGAGGTTTGCTATGACAGATAAAAGATTGGGCACTAGACAACAGGATGTGGCTGGAGATTGCTCTACTGCTTGTACGGATTTAGCTGTAAATAAACCCCACAAGGGATCCTCGAGTAAACAGAATCCATGCACCTCATTTGTGCTCTACATAGATAGCTCAAAAACATCACTGCAGGTCCCCAACATCAGGTTAAATGATGTAGACTCACAGCTAAGTGATGGAAATTCTTAACACTTGGCTATGAAACATGAGAGAAAATTCTTGACCAATTGAATTCTCTTGAACAATTCTGTCTAATCTTGCAACAGGTATTGGATAAGGGTGATAACTACTGTTGTTGGATTCTGATTGGCTGCATAGAAGACAACTTTTGTGCTGGCGTTCTCCCAGAGAAAGAGCATGTTTGTGGTGCACCACTTTCCTGATGTGTCTCCTGTGAGAACAAATAACCATGAAAAGATGAAGCCCTGTGCTGCAGCCAATCCCTCAATGTCTGTAGTTGATTCAGTCAATGCTGCCTCCTTTTGAATAATCTAATTGTGGTCTTTTTTTTACAGAAATCATTGGCACAATTTCAAAAGGGTTAATAAAAAATCTATAGGGCAGACATTATTATTCAGAACAGTGGTCGCAATGTTGAATGGCATGCCTCACAATTAAACCTTTCAAGGTAGCTGGGCTACACCTATACTTTATGAAATTTATACTAATAATTCAGGTCAAATTGCCAAAAAGGTGATGCAGCAAACTATTGAGGGAAATTCCACTGCATTAGCGACCTGGGTTCAATTCTGGCCTCACGATCACTGTCTGTGTGGGGTTTGCATGTTCTCCTCATGTCTGCATAGGTTTCCTCCAGGTGATCCAGTTTCTTCCCACAGTCCAAAGATGTGCGGGTTAGGTGGACTGGCTATGCTAAATTGCCCCTTAGTGTCAGGGGGATTAGCAGGGTAAATGTATGGGTTACAGGTATAGGGCCTGAAAGGGATTATGTTTGTTGAAGACTTGATATGCTGAATGGCCTCCTTCTGCACTGTCGGAATTCAATGAAAAATATCATTTTGGACATCATAGCTGTGAAATTAAAGGGAAAAGTAATAGAAAACATCCTTCCATTCATTGCTTCTACAAAGAAGACGACTTTCTTAAAAGGACAGAAAATCTGATTTTAGGCTTGAATTTAGGCTCTTTTACAAATGATGCTTGGAGTATCAAGTGTTTTGTTGGAGAGTGAGAATGTTAATTTTAAATAACATCAAATGCGTATTTTTGTAGATAATTACTGGCTAAATGTGTGCCCTGCATTTATTTTCTCAACAGTTCACTGTATAACAGGAAAACCCAATGTCCGTGACATAGATATGGAAGGCGAAAAGGATAGTATGTACCCACCATTTATTTTGCCAAATATTTAATATAGGATTTTCCAGTGTTATGCAAAAGTTGTATTATTAAATCTGAAAATGCTATCTATTATTTATTTCTGTTTTTAGGGAATTTAGCAAACATACTCTGGCGTAGTTTTTTGGAGCCAAGGATGAAATACACATATCCACAAACTGAAGCTCAGGAGATTGGCTGGATAACTACTCCACTGGTAAGGAACTGAAAGCCCCTTAAAAAAAACACACACACACAAAGCGGAAACACTTGAGTGTAACAATCTATCAGGAGAGAGCAGATTGAGTGGAAAAGTTTAACTAATAAGGGGATCTGATATTTATAATGAGGCATTTTCAGATGAGGCCAAAGGAGTGCAAGACCTCCAATGTGAGAAGAATCAAGCTTCATGCAACTGATTTGTGAACTGTAAGTCAGTTGTTGATACAATCTATTACTTTGTACCCAAGCTATGTTGTAGGTTTCTCGATTGTGGTCTACTATTTTTGCAGTTTTAAAGATGCTTGATGCAAGGCCAGATTGTAAATCAGATCATCAATTAAGCCAGACAGAAATTGATAGGCATCACATACATCACCTTAGACATCCACTTTCTCCACCACTGGCACACTGTGATGGCAGAATGCACTACCCACAAGATGCACTGCAGCAACTTAACAAGGCTTCTTTGACAGCACTTGCCAAACTTACAATTTCTATCGCCCAGAAGAATGGCAGCAGACACACGGGAACACCATCACCTGCAAGTCACACACCAACCTGTCTTGGAAAAGAAATCAACACTCCTTCACTGTTACTGGATCAAAAGCCAGAAGCTCCCTTTCCTAACAGTACTGAGGGACTGTCCTCACCTCATGGACTGTTGATGAAAACTCCACAGTGCCAGGGACCTGGGTTCAATTACTTCTACTTTCTCAGAAGACTAAGGAAATTTGGCATGTCAGCTACAACTCTCACTAACTTTTACAGATGCACCATAGAAAGCATTCTTTCTGGTTGTATCACAACTTGGTATGGCTCCTGTTCTGCCCAATACTGCAAGGATCTCCAAAAGCCCAATCTGTCACGTGAACCAACCTCCCATCCTTTGACTTGTCTACACTTCCCACGGCCTCGGCAAAGCAGCCAGCATAACTAAGAACCCCACGCACCCAGACATTCTCTCTTCCGCCTTCTTCCTTTGAGAAAAAGATACATAAGTCTGAAGTCACATACCAACCGACTCAAGAACAGCCTTTTCCCTGCTGCTATCAGACTTTTGAATGGACTTACCTTGCATTAAGCTGATCTTTCTCTACACCCTAGCTATGATTGTAACACTACATTTTGCACTCTCTAGTTTCCTTCTCTCTGAATGGTAGGTTTTGTCTGTATAGCACACGAGAAACAATATCACTGTATGTTAATATATGTGACAATAATAAATCAAATCAAATCAAAATCAAATCAATTCCAGTCTCGGGTCACTGACTTTATGGAGTTTGCACTGTGTCTGCGTGGTTTCCTCCAGGTGCTCCAGTTTCTTCCCACAGTCCAAATATGTGCGGGTTAGGTTGACTGGTCATGCTAAATTGCCCCATAGTGTCTGGGGGATTAGTAGGGTAAATTTTGGGGGTTATGGAAATTGGTGGTTCAAGACGGCAGCTCACCGCCATCTTCTCAAGGCTCACTGGGTACGGGCAATAAATGCTGGTCTTGGTAACATTTCCCACATCCCACAAAAACATTGAAAAGTAAAAGCCTTTTAAAGTTTATTTATTCATCAAAAGTTAGGCTTACATTAACACTGCAATGAAGTTACTGTGAAATTCCCCTAGTTGTCACACTCCGATGCCTGTTCAGGTCAATGCACTTAACCAGCATGTCTTTCAGACTGAGAAGGGAAACTGCAGCACCCGGAGGAAACCCACGCAGATATGGGGAGAACATGCAAACTCCACACTGACAGTGACCCAAGCCGGGAATTGAACCCAGGTCCCTGGCGTTGTTAGACAGCAGTGCTAACCACTGTGCCGCCCATATTATGGTCCCTGTCTATGATATTCCCACAGAAAAAACAGGAGGCTAGGTAAAATAGAAAAGAAATAATTTGATACATATGAAAAAACAGAAGCATGAGTACAAGAAGAAAGTATTGATGATCATCTAGTCTAATATGGTCATTTAAAATCACCTTCATAAATTGCTGAAATTAAATAGCGCTAAGCAGTCACAAAATAATAGCTTAATTACAAACATTTATTGAGATCCGTTACAAAAATATACTAACCCAAGGCATAGTTCTTGTGTCCTGGAGGAAGTTCCGAGTCATGACTGCTTGCAATTCTGAAATCCCCATATCTGCGTGGGTTTCCTCCGGGTGCTGCAGTTTCCCTTCTCAGTCTGAAAGACATGCTGGTTAAGTGCATTGACCTGAACAGGCATCGGAGTGTGACAACTAGGGGAATTTCACAGTAACTTCATTGCAGTGTTAATGTAATGACAGGAATGATATGATGGTTGTGCATCAGGATGTTCTGTTCTGAGTGAGATGTTAAAGGTATAATCTCAGGAAATAATTTATTCAAACAGTTGTTTTCTGCAAACATTAATCTGTCAACAAATCTCAGCCAAAGTCACTTCACATAGCAAAAGACAACCATATTTGAAATTGGCGAACATTATTTATGTCAACATTTATTGTATTGCTCTGCACCTTTGTATAATGACAGGCAAATTGCTCTTGAACACTTGCTGTATCATTGTGAGGGCTAAGGAAACCAGCTTAGCTTTCTCTGCTGTGGGAAGCTGATTGGTATAGTTCCAGAAGCACGGCTGAGATTGATGTGGCATGGTGGCACACTGGTTAGCACAGCTGCTTTACAGTGTCAGACACCCGGGTACAATTCAGGCCTGGGGTAACTATCTGTGTGGAGTTTGCACGTTCTCTCTGTGTTTACGTGAGTTTCCTCTGGGTGCTGTTATTTCCTCCTACACTTCAAAGATGTGCAGGTTAGGTGGATTGACCATGCTAAAATTGTCCCTGAGTGTCAGCGGGAACTAGCAGGGTAAATATATGGGGATAGAGCCTGGGTGGGATTGTTGTCAGTGTGGGCTCAATGGGGTGAATGGCCCCTTTCAACACTGTAGGCATTCTGTGACTAAATCAATGCCTCGTCAAGTATGTTGTAATACAAAAAATACAAATTGACCAAGTTAGCTTTAGCTCATGATCCATATTAATGATTATTCATTATTCTGAGTAATGTACTCAGAGGTTTTCTTTTGTTATGGACAGAAGTGGGGGCGGGGGAATCAAAATAGCACTAATTTCTCCTCTTATCACCTATCCATAAACATAAAGGTGTTTTTGATTTGCTTCCTCTATTTCAAGCGGGGGCATATTTCCCAATCCTTTAATTTTGGTGTGATTAAGTTTTCTATTAATAACTCCACAGCAAACTCAAGATAGGATGAACTCGAAGGGTTGGTTTATTTGCACACTCACAAATGCAGGAGGAGGGTTGCAATGTTACCTCCTTTGCATTCATATAGTAAAAGCAGGATAGAGAAAAGAAAGCTTTACAGTACAGAGATCACAGAAAAAAATATTTCACATGGGTTCCGCATTCCCAAGTCAAAGTCTAATGAGGTATTCCTTCACAGAGGCCAGGAGGCTGAAGACCGATGTTGCATAATTCACTATTCAGCTGGTGTTGACTTCATGCAATGAGATAGGCACACAGAGATGAATCAGTCTTGTAGGCAATGGTACAGAATTTTCAGCAGAAGTAGTGTAGATGGGACCAAACATCCAAACCAGGCCAAAGTTCCTTACTTGTGATGCTGCCAGCTAGATGGCAAACAGAGACTTTGCAGTCAAGGAGACAATATTACTGGCTCCACAAACCAGAAGTCCACGTCACATGATTCTCATCTGTTCACACTGTCTTTGACAAAGGGTGTGTATCCTTCATTTGAGTCGCCGCAATTTTTAAATGTCCCAACCATTAAAGATGGAAAAGAAAGTTGGGGGGCCCTCTGGTTAGCATACAAGTAGATCCTAGTTGGTCAGCCTAGGTTATGAAACGCAATGGCCTTTGTATAGCTCTCTTTGAATTTTGTCTGTGCAGGCCAAGGGGGGGTGGTGGGTGGGGGAGGTTCATTAGTGTCTCTTCAGGGTTAGTAAGATGCAACTTTATCTGATACTGCCTGGGAGCTCCTCGAGGTGACAGACACACATAGATGCAGACTTTGGTAATGAGCAATCTCAAATTTTACAAAACAATTATACAGGGTGAGGTCTAAGGTCCCCTCACACCTTTGTACAGCTAACAATCACTAACAATGACACTTTAAAAATCCTTTGAATTACCTTAATTCAGAAACTCAATGTAAACTTGTAAAACTTGCAATGATACCAAATTGAAACAGGACAGTTGAATTTGTTTGGGGACCCAACATTATCTGAACTATAGTGCTGATGAGTGTTGCTGTAGAAATAGTTGCACCTGTAGCTAACATACTCTGGTACACTTATAACATTGGCATCTACCCATCAAAATGGAAAATAACCCTGGTCTGTCCCATCCACAAAAAGGATCCAATCCAGTCAATTACTATCCATAAGGATACCCTCAATCATCAACAAAGTTATTGAAGGTGTTTTCAACAGTTCTACCGAGTGGCACATATTCATCAATAACCTGCCCATCAATGCAATTCTGCCAGGACCACCTAGCCCCAAGCCTTGGTCTGAACATGGACAAAAGAGCTGGGTGAGACAAGAGTGGCTGCCCTTGTTATTTTGAGATGGGGGAAACACCGGTGAAACTTGTTTTCTCCCCATTGTACAGTAGGTAGCTGGGAGATCTTAAAAAGGTGCGCAAGATGGTGTAAAAAAGGAAAACCCAGAACATGAAATTAAACCTGCAGAGTCAGAGAAGGGAAATGTGTTCAAACTAATCAATGGCACAGATAGCCAGGAACAGTACTAAAAGCAAAATCTTTGGTATAATTTAATATTTGGATATTGTGATTTGGGACAGAGGGCTGTCAGGCATTTCTGGATCATATTTCTTCCTTGTATTTCTTTTGTGAAGCGATTGGGATATTGGCAAGAATTCTCCAACTGTTCATGCCCCGCCGCTGCCAGTGAGTACGGACAATATGGCACTCAGCCATATCTCCATTCACTACAGCAGGAGTGGAGAATCCCAGCTGCAAGCGATTTGATTTGATTTGATTTATTACTGTCACATATATTAGCGTATAGTGGAAAGTATTGTTTCTTGCATGCTATACAAAGCATACCATTCATAGAGAAGGAGAGAGTGCAGAATATAGTGTTACAGTCATAGCTAGGGTATAAAGATCATCTTAATGCAAAGTAGGTCCATTTAAAAGTTTGATGGTGGCATGGAAGAAACTGTTTTTGAGTCAGTTGGTACATGACCTCAGGCTTTTGTATCGTTTTCTTGACGGAAGAAGGTGGAAGAGAGAATGTCTGGGCTGCGTGGTGTCCTCAATTATGCTGGCTACTTTGCCAAGGCAGCGGGAAGTGTAGACAGAGTCAATGGATGGGAGGCTGGTTTGCATGATCAGACAAGTTTGGATAATCTGGCCCAATGATATTTTTCAGTCAATTTAAAGACGCAAGACTAAAATGGGTCTCCACTTGTACAATCAGCTGTTTAGTTTTGGAACTTCTTTTACCTTTAACTGAGACACATTTGTAAGATGCAAAATTTTTGATACCCAGTGTAATCACTTCAAATATCAATTTCTCCTACAGATAGATACAGATATAAAGGATCGGAGACTGAATTTTCATCGTCGTAGTGACGAAATTACAAAATTCATGGCAAAGGCCTCGCAACATAAATAGCTAAGAAAAATGGTACTAGGTTTGCGTAATGTTGCTGTTTGTTATTTTTACCTTATCTATGCAAACATTGATGATTACAGAAGGGAAACCATGTACTTAGAAATAAGGGACAAGATAAATGTAACATTCCATAAATAATGAAGAATAAAGTATACATTGTGCCTAACAACAGGGAAAAAGTGAAAGTTTTATTGACATTGTGCAAGTTTCTGTGGCTATGCTGAGTGAATGTAACCCTTAGTGGAATGTGGTACTTCCGCTTGCATGAAACAAGCATTTAGTTTGATGATGATGTTCCTTAGGAAAATATAAATACAGAGAACGCTATTTCTTACATGTTTGGAATGGGCTTTGTGAGATGCTTCCTGCAGCTTTTCCATCCTGGGTGTCTCACTTAACGTTCAAATTTAAATAATTCTAAAAGCTGCAAGAAGTGGTATATTGACGAGGCTGCTGTTGGAGGGCAGATCATTGAAGCTGGGGGAAACTCACACCATTTGTTTAGTCTCAGCTTCCAGTCTGTAATTGCACCTACCTCTTTGGCATTGCATAACACACAAAAAGTAATAGATCATACCAAACTTTAGAAGTTTAAAAAGTTTATTTATCAGTGTCACAAGTAGGTTTACATTTGGCGGCACGGTAGCACAGTAGTAGCGTCAGCCATTTAGGAGTGGGATAAGGAGAAATTTCTACACTCCAAGGTTTGAACCTTTGGAATTCTCTTCTCTACGAGGGTGGCATGGTAGCACAGTGGTTAGCACTCTTGCTTCACAACTCCAGGGACCTAGGTTCAATTCCCAGCTCAGGTCACTGTCTGTGTGGAGTTTGCAAATTCTCCTTGTGTCTGCATGTTTCTCCTCCGGGTGCTCCGGTTTCCCCCCACAGTCCAAAGATATGTGGGTTAGGTTGATTGGCCATGCTAAAATTGTCCCTTAGTGTCCTGGGATGTGTAGGTTAGAAGGATTAGCGTGTAAATGTGTAGGGATAGGGCCTGGGTGGATTGTGGTTGGTGCAGACTCGATGGGCCTGTTTCTGTAAGGTTCTATGTACATTAACACTGCAATGAAGTTACTGTGAAAATCCCACACTCCGGCACCTGTTCGGGTACACTGAGGGAGAATTTAGCACGGCTAATGCATCTAACCAGCACGTCTTTTGGACTAGGAGGAAACCCATGCAGACATGGGGAGAACATGCAGACTCTGCACAGACAGTGAGGCAGCAGTGCTAACTACTATGCCACCACATGGCCCATTGTGCTCGCTCCATCTTATATGGTCATGGTTGATCTTGGTCTTTTACCTCCATTTTCCTGCATGGTCTTCATATCCTGTAATTCTTTGAGACACCCAAAATACCATCTTTGAGCTCTAAATGTATTAAATCTTGGAACATCCACAATCTTCTGGGTTAGAGGATTCCGAAGATTGACAACTCTGAGTAAATCAATTTCTTATCTCAGACCTAAATGACCCGCTATCCTGTGCCCTGTGTTTAAGACACATCGACTAGCGGATACAATCTCTCAACATCTAACCTATCAAGCTCCTTCAGAATTTTATAGGTTTCAGTGAGATTGCCTCTCATTCTTCTAAACTCCAAAGAATATAAATGCAATTAACTTAGCCTCACATCAAAGCACATATCCCTCCTCAACCTGAGTATCAATTTAGTGAACCTATGCTGTACCATCTCAAATGCATGCAAATTCTTTCTTAAATATGGAGACCAAAACTGCACATACTATTCCAAATGTTGTCTCAACAAAACACTGTACAAACATAGCAAGATTTCTTTATTGGCGAATGTGGACTGGGGGAGCACGTTGGAAGGTACGTCAGCTGAGGAGCAGTGGAGGATCTTTAAGGAGATCTCTCTTGGTGCTCAGCAGAAATTTATTCCGATGGTCAAAAAGGACAGTAGGAGGAGAGGTAATAGGCCGTGGATAACGAAGGAGGTGAAGGAAAGTGTTAAATTAAAAGCGGAGGCGTTTAGAGTAGCTAAGAGTAGTGGGCGAGAAGAGGATTGGGAGAGGTTTAAATGTCAACAAAGATTGACAAAGAAGATGATAAAGAAGGGTAAGAGAAACTATGAAGCTGGGCTTGCGCTTAATATAAAAAAGGATAGCAAGAGTTTTTATAAATATATAAAAAGGAAGAGGCTGGCTAGGGTGAACATTGGTCCCTTAGAGGATGAGAAGGGGGACTTAGTGGTAGGGGATGGGGATATGGCTGAGGTCCTGAATAACTTTTTTGTTTCTGTCTTCACGGAGGACGACATGAATAATTTGCTGGGTGTTAGAGATGGAAAGGTGGTAGGACTGGAGGGTCTTAATGACATTACTGTTACTAGAGAGGTGCTCGACAGACTGGAGGGACTGATTGTGGACAAGTCGCCAGGACCGGGTGGAATGCATCCGAGGGTTCTGAAAGAAATGGCGGAGGTGATAGTGGATGCCTTGGTGGTTATTTTCCAGACGTCGCTGGATTCCGGGGAAGTGCCGGAAGATTGGAAAGCGGCTAATGTTACGCCGTTGTTTAAGAAGGGTGCCAGGCAAAAGGCAGGGAATTATAGGCCGGTTAGTTTAACGTCTGTTGTAGGTAAAATGTTAGAATCCGTCATCAAGGAGGAAATAGCGAGGCATCTTGAGAGGAATTGCTTGATAGAGCAGATGCAGCACGGTTTCGTTAAAGGGAAGTCGTGTCTGACAAATTTACTGGAGTTCTATGAGGATGTGTCTAGGGCGGTGGATAGAGGAGAGCCGGTGCATGTGGTCTTTCTGGATTTTCAGAAGGCGTTTGACAAGGTACCTCACAGGAGGTTATTGCAGAAGGTCAGGGGACATGGAGTTGGGGGTAGGGTGTTAGCGTGGATGGAGGATTGGTTGTCAAATAGGAGGCAGAGAGTGGGGGTCAATGGGTGCTATTCGGATTGGCGGATGGTGACTAGTGGAGTGCCTCAGGGGTCGGTGCTGGGGCCTCAGCTATTTACCATTTATATAGATGATCTGGAGGAGGGAACCGAGTGTAGGGTGTCGAAATTTGCTGATGACACCAAGATTGGTGGAAAGGCAAATTGTGCGGAGGGTGTGGAGAGTCTACAGAAGGATCTAGATAGGCTGGGCGAATGGGCCAGGAACTGGCAAATGGAATTTAATGTTGGCAAGTGCGAGGTGGTCCACTTTGGTAGGAATAATGGTAGGAAGGACTATTACTTACATGGAGAAAAACTGCAGCAGGCGGCGGTGCAGAGGGACCTCGGGGTCCTTGTGCATGAGTCGCAAAAACCCAGCTTGCAGGTACAGCAGGTGGTCAGGAAGGCGAATGGGATGCTGGCCTTCATAGCGAGGGGGATTGAATACAAAAGTAGGGAGGTCTTGCTGCGGCTGTATAGGGCATTGGTGAGGCCGCAGCTGGAGTACTGTGTGCAGTTTTGGGCACCGTACTTACGCAAGGATATTTTGGCCTTGGAGGGAGTGCAGAGGAGGTTTACTAGGCTGATGCTGGAGTTGAGGGGGTTGAGCTATGAGGAGAGGCTGAATAAACTAGGCTTGTACTCGTTACAGTTTAGAAGAATGAGGGGAGATCTCATTGAGACGTATAAGATGATGAATGGGATGGATAGGATAGAGGTGGAGAGACTCTTCCCGCTCAGAAAGGACAGTAGGACTAGGGGACACAGCCTCAAGATAAAGGGGGGGCGGTTTAGAACGGAGTTGAGGAGGAACTTCTTCACTCAAAGGGTGGTGAATCTCTGGAATTCTCTGCCCGTTGAAGTGGTGGAGGCTACCTTGCTAAATATTTTTAAGACACGGGTTGATGGGTTTTTGATAAGAGAGGGGATTAAGGGTTATGGGGAGAGGGCGGGAATGTGGAACTGAGCCACGACAGATCAGCCATGATCTTATTGAATGGCGGGGCAGGCTCGAAGGGCTAGATGGCCTACTCCTGCTCCTATTTCTTATGTTCTTATTCTTGTACTCCAGTCCATTTGCAATAAAGGTTGATGTGCCTTTATTTGCCTCCCTGATTGCTTGCTGCATCCTCAATACTAACTTTCAGTGTTCCTTATATGAGCACTCGAGTCTCTTTGAACATCAACACTTTCAAATTTCACACCTGTCAAAAATATTCTGCTGTTCCATTCTTACTACCAAAATAATTAAATTCACACTTCTCTACATTATAGTCCAACTGCCAACCTGTTGCCCACTTGCTTAACTTGTCTGTATCTCTTAGCAGCCTGTGTCCTCCCTACAACTTACACATCATGCCTGGCATCATCAGCAAATGTTGATACATTACTCTTTGCCTCCTCATCAAAGTCATTTAGAATGTAAGTAGTTGTGGCCATAGCATAGACCCTTGTGACTCCACTATTCACTGCCTGCCAACTTGCAAAAGTCCTGTTTATGCCCATTCTGTTAACCAATCTTCTATCCATGTTAAAATATTACCCCCAACTCCATGAGCCCTTTATGCCTATTAATCTTTTCTGTGGCACCTTTTCAAATGCCTTTTGAAAATCTAAGGAAACTACATCTACTGGTTCCTCTTGATCCTGACTTAGTCACATCCTCAAAAAACTTTACTAAATTTGTGAAACAGAATTTCCCATCCCAGACAGGAAATGTGGCAAGTTTATACAGGATTTCATAAGTTTACATATTACAAAATGCGGACATAGACATTTAGAATGTAAACATAAAAATAAGGATTGATGTAGGAATTTAAAATGGTGACTTAACACTGCCTACACATTTTGATCCAAATAACTGCTAGCCTCAAAACAAAATCTCAATTATCACTTCTAATTGTTTCATACTCTTTCTTCAGCAATAATGCCTCCTGTTTCCTCTGCGCCCCCCCCCCCCCCGCCACCTCACACACACACACACACACAATTCCTGTAACGTGTGCAGGCTCTGTCACTGTTCCCACTGGGCCTTCCTGTGCTACCCTTGGTGCCCCAGCTACTGCTCTGATTCACCGCCAAATAAATCATAGTGGCATGGTGTTGTATCATGCTTGACCCTCCAGTTGACAGAGCCTCCCTATTGGCCCTTATTATCCGCAGCTCCTTGTAGACTGCCATTGTGGTTTTGCTGCAGTTTGCACACCCAAATGACTTTTTTGGGAGCTTCAGTTCTGCTGAGGCCTTAGTGGCCAATATATTGAGTGCAATTTTTTAAAAAGAGGTGAGGATTTTAAAGTTCTATCATCACACTGATGAAGGATACCTCAAGAATCAATCATGAACATTTAACATGAGAAAAAGAAAAACTTGCGCTGGTATAAATAATTAAAAGAAACATTTAATTGCATCTCCCTCTTTGAAAAAAAAAATCAATTTTATATCTGTGGTATTTTTGAGCTCACCTACTTTTGTAGTCAAAAAACCTTATCTGTGAGAGTGCCCACACATTGACAATTGTATACTTTCAAAGTTAAGACAAAGATTTACAGTCCTCCAATTATAGCTGCACGCTACGTTTTGTCAGGGAAAGTTTCTGTGACTCTTAATAATTAACAGTATCTTTATTTGGTGTAATTTTCAACTCACTACATTTGGTTGGACTGTTTCTCTCTGCCATTGGGAGCAGTATTCATTCAATATCTAGTGTTATTTGTGGGATGCACAACTTGAGTTTATGATCTTTTTGATAAAGTATTTAAGTACATACCAGGATTAGATTCAAAATCTTCAATTGATACCTCTATGGTTTTACATTGCTGTACTCTATATCACAGGCTATCTATTTCTCACTCTGAAGAACTTCTCCTTCAACTCCACTCACTTCCTCCAAATATATTGCTGTGGGTTCATGCCTTTTTGTGAGATGTGGAAAATTCATGATTGAAGTCTTACACAGTGCCCCTCCTCCCTTTACTAGTACATTTATGACTATATTGGTGCCTGCCCATGCTCTCAGCAAGAATTAGAAAACTTCACAGACTTTCTTTCTAATTCCCACTCTTCCCTCACCTTCACCTAATCCATCTTTCGTTCTTCCCTTCCTCAACTTCTCATTTCTGGAGATAGGCTGTCAATTAATGTTCACTAAAAACCCACTGACTCCCACAACTGCCTCACCTACACTTTCTCACCCCCTGCTTCCTGCAAGGACTGCATTCCATTCTCTCAGTTTCTGTTGCACCTATTCTGATGACATAAGCTTCTACACCAGCACCTGCGATGTCTCCTTCTTCCCGCAACTGAAGATTCTGATCAAACATTGTTGATATAGACCTGCACTGAGTCTGATTCACTTCATGCACTTCTGTTCTCACTCCTCCCCCTCTGTCCCAGAACCATGATGTGTTGCCCTTGTCCTCATCTTTGACCACCAATGTCTGAATTGAATGGATCATCCTAAACCATTTCCAGCATGATGCCATCACCAAACACATCATCCCCGGCCCTCCCCTGTCAGTATCTTGAAGGGACAATTCCATCTGTGACACCTGAGTCCACCTTTCCATGCAAGATGAGATACAACACCTGTCCTTTCACCTCCGCCCTCCTTATTGTTCTCAAGACCCCAAACATTCTTTCCAATGAAAGTGATTTACTCGGACTTCTTTTAGTATACCATATTAGCTTTTATGTGGTCTCCTCTACATTGGGGATGCCAAATACAGACTGGGTGATGATTTTGCAAAACATGCCCAACCAATCCACAAGCATGACCCCAAGCTTCCACTGAACTTTTCTGATTTGCAGATTATTCCAATAAATTAATACTTCCACCACACTCCAAATTAATACTTTGGCTCAGACCTGGTATTACATAAATTAAAACCTCTTTCAGACTGAAGTCACAAATGAAACTTACCATATTTAAAGCTTTTACTCCTTTCTGTGTAAAAATTACTATGGCTATAACTGTTTCAAACACCGATATTTTATTAACGAATATGGTTACTGGCAACTGTTTCATACTTTAGTATGAGAAGTTTTATTTCTTGTTTACAAGAACTGCATCAGCACATACTATATGAATGAACAAACTTAGAAAATGTTAAATATTAAACCTGGCCTCCATTTATGTCCACCTATTAGTGTGGAATTCTCTTGCAGAACAAATACACCTCACAGTTGTAGTTCTGAAACATTTTTGGTTAAAGCATACCTTTTCAATATAATAATCATGCACCCCCCTACCCGCGATCTAAGTGACAACACCATATAATACTTACAATATGAACATGCTGCAGGTAAGGAGTGTTTTAATAATGCTGCTCAGGAAAGTTATATTCTTCTTTGCCACTCTCAATGTCCTCCATGTACGCTCCTCTCCCCGGCAAGACAGCCAGACCACTCTGTGCTGCACATGGCAGCCACTTTGGTCCTGCCTCCAATCCACACTTCCACATTATTTGGCAGCACATTACTTCGCAAACTTTGAATGTCTCAATGGAATGGATCCCAATTCATGGCGTTATTGGGATAGGGCCTGGGTGGCAACGTGGTTGGTACATATTCAATGGGCCGAATCACCTCCTTCTGCATTGTAGGATTCTGTGACATGAACAGAGCCTCCTTTACAACTGTGCTTAGAGTCGGGAAGAACAGCGATGAAAGCTGGCAATGTGCCGTTAAATCAAAGATTGGCTTAAATCTCTGATCTGTTCCTGACAGAGTGAAACAGCAGGTTTAAATTTGCAGATTGAAAATGACTCGTTAACCACTTTCTTGCAGCGTGACAATACAATGAGTATGAAATGCATTCCTTCCATATTTTGTGGAAAAAAACGACAGATTGTGTGTCTGTACTTATGAAGTTACTCTAGATGCAGCAGGGTTTTGTATTTCTAATCATAGAATCCCTGCAATGCCGAAGGAGGCTATTCAGCCCATGGAGTCTGCACCAATTCTCCAAAGAAGTATCTTACTTTGGAAGATACTTCCAGCCCCCTGCCCCAGCCAAGCCCCACGCATTATCTATTGAATAGACTGCAGCAACTGGCTAAGGCTGCTTTAACAACACCGCTGATGTCTGCAACCTCCATCAGCTAGAAGAACAAGGGAAGCAGGAGGATAGGAACATGCCAATTCAATGTCACACACACCCCGGCCTTGGACATTAATCGCTGTTCTTTCAATGTTGCTGCATCAGAATCCCTGCCTAACAACTTTGTGGGAATACTTTTATCAGATCTGAATACTGGGCCCTGATCTTTGCAGACAGATGGAACAGGTGCACACATTGCGCTTGTTTCAGCGAAACAAAATAAGCAATAGCCATTCGCCGATTCATTCTTCAGAGCGAAGCTTTGACCAATCAGGGTCAAGCTGTCTGGTTTAAATTTCAAACTAGGTATTTATTGGTCCTTTCAGCATCAATGGTGCATTCTCTATAGCAATACCTCGAACAATGAACCCACTTGCCAACCAGTCAGCACTCTTGTCACAGACATGGGATTTTTACCCTAACTTCATTGTGGGTTATGGGGAGAGGGCGGGAAAGTGGAACTGAGCCACGACAGATCAGCCATGATCTTACTGAATGGCGGGGCAGGCTCGAAGGGCTAAATGGCCTACTCCTGCTCCTATTTCTTATGTTCTTATGAAGCAGTACAACAGGAGCACTTAAGAAAAACTCTATATTCTAAAAACTAGGGACGGCCTTTCTACACCTCTCACACTACCTGACACAAGGATATACAAAAGGCATGCCTGGGAAAGGCCCAGCACAAACATGCATAGGTCAGACATAAACTTTCTTACAATACAAAATAGCAGATGTTGAATAACTGAGACTTTTTAATTTGTGTCACAGACTCATTGCTTATGCTTCACATGCATATTTCTGCAGTGTGAAAGGGGTTAAGATTATGTAATCACAACCTGGATGTTTTAGTGCCTTGGAATGCAAAATACTCTTTAATATATACAAACTTCGCATTAATGCAATAGTTCTGCAGAGCCGGTCAAGTATCATTTGATTTAATCAAGAGAGATACTAGGATCTACTTTACCATGGATTACAGTAGACCTTAACAGCTTAAACATGGGCAGAAACATGCAACTTATCATTAAGTATGACACTTCAAATGGAAATAATAATATAAATTATGAGATGATCCAAAAAAAAAATTTGACGTATTCAATACAGTCTGCATCACAGAAGTTGCTGGACAGATGTTATACAGCAAGAAGGCAAGCAGACTAATTTCAAGATTATAATAAAAGTCACCATTTATGCATTTAACATTTATGTATTCTCTCACCACAAACCCAAACAAAAGAAAATCAATTTTAACTGCCTCTCATTACATGCAAGGAGCCCTAATGTTCTGGGAAAAAAAAATTAAACACACCAGCAAGTAATTATCTGAGTCAGTTTACATTTATTTTACTATATGTAGTTATACAAACAGTCACAGTTTTCTTCTATGAGAAGAAGTTAATACCCACAGCATTGGCAATTGAAATAAACAAGCCATATACTGTATACTTATTAGAATGGAAAGAGTAGTTTAAATCACAAAGAGAAAAAATAGATTCACATAATAGCCGACATTACTGTGGTTAGTTTCAGTGTAAATTCACAGAGACAGCACTTTTTAAATAACACTGGACAAACCATGAACACTTGTGATTTAACAGTTAATAAACAACTTTGATACTAATTGTTCAGAAAGATGGTGATTGTTTATATTCAAAAACCTAACCCTCATAGGTTAAACTAACATAGAAAATCATGTAGTGACCCACTTGATTTTTAAACTGGAATAGAACACAATATCAATTTGATATGTCTTTTTGAACATTTTCTGACACATACGTGAAGTGGAGAACTGCAACATTCCAAAAAAAATGCAACCTTTGCTACACCATTTGCTAGGAAGGTCAAATGACAAGTTTTTTTATGTCGAAATTTCCTGAATACACAGCTTTTTTTACGCTTTTTGCAATTGGCTTAAAATTTGTAACTGGAAATCTCATAGCTAAGAAGTTTTCAATTTTTGTATTCCAAAGGAAGGTACTCATTAGCTGTGGACAGCTTTATCCGACAAAATAAGACTTTTCAAAGGCAAAACATTAATTTAATTCGCAGCTTCTATGTACCAAATCAGTAGCATCATAACTGATTCAAATGTAGAAGAAAACCACCGATACAACAAAGCATTTTAAAGGCCAATTATATAAACATTACTAATTAATAACATGGTGCTACTGAAAACAAAAAAAATTCCTTGTTTATCATATTGATCAGATTATGTAAGAAACATATTCTTGTTACTTGAGCTTTGAAGTCAAACAAAAAATGCCACATTTATTGAGGTGGAGGCTGTGTGTATTTACATTTTGTAACAGCTAATCAAAATCAAGAATCAAGACTTAGAAGAAAAGGTGTGTTTGTGAAACAAAAAGCCAAATTTACCACCTTCTATTCAGTCCCTATTTTGTGATATATTCTTACACATAACACAGGAAAAAAACAGAGTACGTTCAGAGCTTATTTCTGTACACAGTACCTTGATTAGGCATCATGGTTTATTCCCTTAGTTAATGACCCAAGCCCAGCACCAGAAATGTGCATGGTACTGTTCATGGATATCTGAACTTACGACATTCAAAGCTTAGCCGTGTTGACACATAAATAACAATACTTTAACACAGTGGGAAAGCTGACAAACTAGTCATGTGCAAAGGGAGGAAATCATTAAATTCACTGGAATTCCACTTGGCATCAAAAAACCTACAGTAAGTACCATTTCACACAACCTAAATTTGTTGTAGCTAGCACTTTAAACTTTTACATCCGATATTTGGTAGCATTACAATTTAACATACAGTATAGATTTATAGAGTAGCCTTTACAGAGACAAGATATCTGTTAGAAACTCACTGTATGGAGTTATACTGAATATTTATCACAGAAAAGGTCACATTTTTGAAATGATAGTAATATGAGAATGTCTCTCAAAGATAAACATGTCTTTATTGCAACAACTATTGCATTTCATCGATTAAATGCTTCAAATTATGTTTTATACATTTCTGCAATATAAATTATTTTGTTAATATCTGGTGAATGATGCCTCAAAAATGACTATGTGTCATTTTATTATATATAAAAAGTCTAAAATCAATTTATATTATTCTATGATATAAACTATCATTTTCAAAATCTGATAAACTAAAACTCTGTAATCTAATAAAATAATCAGTGCACATTTACTTACCACCTTTAACACATTTAATTCTGGATTATTTCAAAAAAGGATGAAAATGGTTAATAATGGGAAATGACAGAATAGTTGTGGATTTAAAATATTGATTTTAAGAGCTGTTAAAAAGTTTTAGTTGAAATGTAATCATTCATATTGTTCCATGCTACCTCTTGTACTTCCAAACCACGTTCTTCTTATGTTATTTGTCAAACTACATAGAGATTACTCCATTAATATGATGATGATGTCAATGGCACTTCATACATATGCAAAGCCAAAATGGAACGGTAACATCCTGTGATCAGTGACCTGAAAGAATTTTTGTTGCTGGACAGAGAATATGTGGGTGTTTGAGAGAGATAGGGAATCAAGTTGCACTCCTGCTCTCTTGAAAAAGATGGTCAAATGAGAACTGTATCTTAAATAAAACAACTGGACACAATTAGCTTTGTGCAATTAAATGCAAGTTACCATAATGAAGGACATGCTGTTCATTTCAAAAGTTTAGTTACATGTAACATATCCACAAAGTTTCAAATGTGAAGCAGACTATCTGGAGTATTGCATACAGATGCTAAATTGCTCAGCCAAAATAACTATCCCATTTCTCCACTCCTGCTGTACTTTAGGGTGTGGGGACAGCATATTGTAACATAGGAGGTACCAATATAACTTGTTAAATATGCAAAACTTATATAAAGTTAAGCTAGTCCTTTCTAATAATCAACTCCACGTAAAGACAATCTGCTAAAACTTTACAGTTAACAGTAGTAGCAAATGAGTGATTTATAAAGAGTTTTGAACAGGTTCACTGGAAACCCGTTTAAAATGGGAGGAATTCATGATTTTAAACATCACTTAGCTGTACACTGCTGACACCAAATATCCAGCAATGTTTGGGACTGTAATTTGTAATATGGCACGTTTTAAATTAGTACTAGACTCAGTTATTGTTCACAAGTGGATTATTAAAATAGATAAATCAAGTAGGAGTAGTTGATCTTTGTTCTGGGAAAATGGTGGCATAGTGATACTGTCACTGGACAGCTAATCCAAAGATAATGCTTTGGGGACATGGGTTCAGATCCCACCATGGCAGATGGTGAAATTTGAATTTAATAAAGATCTGGAATTAAAAATCTAATGATGACCATTAAATCATTGTCAATTGTTGTAAAAACCCATATTGTTCACAAGTGTCCTTTAGGAAAGTAAATTTATTATCCTTGCCTGGTCTGACCTACATATGTCTCCAAACCTACAGCGATACTCTTAAATGCCCTTAAGAATGGTCAAAAAATGCTGGCCTAGCCAGCAATGCCCACATCCCATGAACAAATAAGAAAATTAGATTGGGGTTGATTTTTAAAAGTACTGGTATAGGGGTATAAAATGTCTTGGATGTTTTGTTCTCAGGGTTTTGTTTTCAAGGAGTTAAGTCATGCAGGTTTGTGGGATTCTTGCACTGGATTACAGTGGAGAGGGAGTCAAATAAAGTTGACGGCTTGTAGCTCATTATGGTGTACCCTTTGCTTTATTCTAGAATTTAGTAGTTACAAGAAAGGACGTACAGTGGAAAGTACAAAGATTAAACAATCCTTCAGTCTCTCTCTGTCAAAGCACAAATAGATCCTTTCTCCCTCACTCCAGTTTCCACCAATCAATTGTGCATGACATTTTGATAAATCCTGCTGGTACTGGAAAATGTTTCAATGGCAGACTTCGGTCATTTACATCACTAATCTTTTACTTGATCCCAATATATGTAATTACAGAAATCAACTTTTAAAAGTATCAAAAGACTGAAAGGCACCCTGTAAATTAAACACAATGGAGTATATTTTAAACATGCTGCCTAGCCATAAAACTGGCATTGTGGATTGGTCATCCATTAGAGGAACTATCCAATTTTTATATCCACTGAAACTAATGTATATAAAAAGTATGGGTGCACTCTCCATTAGGCAGCTAATCTGCAATGTTAAGATTATACCCAGATTAAAATCATGACAAGTTAAAATTTACATCATGTGTCTATAACACCTTCGAGTTCACATCTGCCTAAACTGTTAAATGAGATTAACAAAGGATGATTTTTTTTTAAGAAAGCAAATTAGATTAGATTCTTAATAATGGGCAGAAACCAATTACTGGTATACATGTTCTTTTCATCTTAAGGCACACTAATTAACTAAGCCTGGAGACCTTAGCCTAAAGTTAGAGACCTTCAAACTGTATTAAAATATTTCTAAATTTTGAGCTGTCTAAAATTATACAACCAGTAAGCTTGCTGGTGTGTGTCCAGCTAGAGTGATGTTAGCCAGCCTCAAGTGACACACACGCCCATCCACATCCTACCAATGAATCAGTGTGGCTGATCCATCAACAAAAGCATACTGAAGTACACCTGACCTTCCAAACTCAGATATCAGATTAGTATCTGGTTTCAAGTTCTCATGGAGAGCTGTCTCAATTTGGAGCTAAACAAGATGAAGCAACGCTTCCCAAACTTTTTCCCAGTTTGATCCCATCTTAATGAGTCCAGACTTCATGTAACCCCCAGAATGAGAATGTGGGGCTATGAGAGTTGTTGGCAGTTGATTATTAATGCAATTGGAACGGTGCAATTAATGTAGAATTGGATCTGATTAATAATCAGGATCCTATTACATCAATATAATAGTACTCTAAGCACTGAAATAAGAGGATCCTCATTACTGATGTAATAGGATTCTGATTATTAATGTGATAGAATCCTGATTATTAATGCAGCGTGATCCCAATTATTGATGCACAGTGATCTCAATTATTGAAGAAACAGTTTTTCCACACAAAAAACTCAACACTTGCCTTTTTACAGTTTAGTTTTTTTGCAGCAACAATCAGGCCTCAAATAGTAGTCCATTAGGCCACAACCACCAACAAAATAAACAATCATTTAAAGGGACTCGCTACATTTGCTACAACTTACATTAATCACATCAGGGCACGGTGTTTACAGCTAAACTATTGCTTCAGTTATTGCAAATTAACAATTCAACTGTTTGCGCCTTTGTTTTAAAAAGGGGTTGTCTAAAGTTCCAAAGTATTTCATTTCCAGGCTCACTTGAGTCCTACTGTCTAACTACAAGAATGGGAAATTGGAATGCATGTATAATATTCAAGTCTTTCACATAAAGCAGGACATCACTGGCTATTTTCAATAAAACAATTAACATCAGATAACTTCCTATGCACATTTGCAAACTATTAAATATCTATTGGTGGGACCAAAAAGCTGTTCCAATGAATGCTGCACTTTGGGTTTTGGAGCTGCTGGAAAGGAATTTTCTGTTGTATTGGTTTCTCCCATCCTTTTTCCTTCCAGAGCCAATGTCTTATTATTGTGTCATAAATTCAATGTTATATTAAAGGAAATCTTTTTTACTTATCCAATTGATAATTGATTATTTAAAGCATCAATTAGACTGACTGATAACTCCATCCTTATCTAATACTTGTTCTCAACATTTACTCAGCTTGAGATAAAATAACTGCAAATATGTACAGTATGTAAATAAAAAATATACTATCGGTCAACTACCTTTGTTATTCTCAATTTGCTGCACATTTAAGTTATTCAAAGCCAGTATCAACTGAGATAAGTTTGTAGCGCACTGCAAAGCTATCAAGAAAAATTATTAAATGTGTCAAATGTTCCAATGTTACTCAAAAGTTTTCCTGAACTATTTCTCATCATCCAACATCTCAAATAAAAAATCTGGCTGAAAGATCTCAGCAATTTGAATGACTGTTGTAGTTTGCATTTCTATGTATTTTGCAAACTGATCTGCTGCCTATTTATATAAAAGAAAAACATTTGGAACCAATTAACACCAAGGGTCTGACCTAACTGTTAATCCTCAAGACCCAAATATAATTTTTTTGAGAATCAAGCTCAAGAACACAGCAATTGAAATGAAATTGCCACTAAAGTGCCCCTTTCAGCCTTTGAGTATAAAATCATAGAATGGTTACACAACACAGAAGCAGGCCATTCGGCCTGCCATGTCTGTGCAGGCTCTCTGCAAGGTCAACGTGATTGTAGACAATTTTCACTGTTGGTTTTCATGCAAGCGATTAAAAGTAAAGTCACTTTAAACTGCTCCTTCAAAACTCTGTGTTACACAGAATTGTCTTTGTGAGTTGAACAGCATTCTTACACATAGCACTCCCAGTCTAAACTCAACAGTATTGGTGTGCAAATGGGGCTTACAATGTTACTAATGTAACATTTCATTCAAACTCTATTCTTGGATTTTGCTTTATCTTCTTTCCATTCATTTCAATATATTTGTAAGGCTCAACTCTTCATTTCAGTTCACCAAGAGTCACATAATTGTGCAATATTTAAGTGTAACACTACTGGAAAATGATTTTGGTTAAATAAGTGTTGTCATGGTACCAACACATCTCTAACAGACTGCCAGGCTGTCACTACTGAGACTGTTGATTTTCTACTGGATATGAGAACACCACTGAATGAGTCAAAAGCACTTATAACATTTTCACTACATCAAGTACCATATATAATTTCACTGAGCCAGTTGGCCCATAAGTTGTGTCAGCGGACATCAGGTACCTGATATAGCTTAGTGCATGATGTCACATGACGATGGAAACTGTCACGCCACATGAATTTCTTACTGCAGATGTGGCACTCATACGGTTTAATGCCAGTGTGAATCTTCATGTGGCCGACAAGATGGTGCTTCATTTTAAATTTCTTACCACAAACACCACAACCATAAGGCCGCAGACCAAGATGCATGCTCATGTGCCGATCTCGCTGGCTCTTGTGAGTAAAGTTTTTGCCACATTGGCAGGGGTAAAGTTTGTAAACAACAGCTGTGAAGCCATTGTGAGAGATCTTTTCGCTGACACCTGTTCCTAGTTCAGATTCAATGCCGTACCCTGGCAACCGATTCACCTGCATTTCAGCAGCTGCTAAAGGGTCCTGATGCTGCCCACTGACATTTATATCGCCTTGATCAGCTGAAAATTCATCCAGTGATGAACCATAGTAATCAACCTGTTCATTATAGGAACTATGCTCACGGCTTTCTTTAAATATCTCCTGGGTTTTGGCAGCAACAATATTAAAGCTGTCATCGATGCTAGAAGATTGGATTACTGGCTCAGCCTGAGTAATATTTTCTGATTCAGAGATACGTTGCTCTTCAGCAGTAGGGTGGATTGTTCCATCACCGTAATCCTGTTCAAATTTTTCTTGTTTTACATACACCCACCGTTTGTGAGGCATTATACTAGGTTGACTATAAATTGGCTTGCCATATGGGCATTCTGCAGTATCACTTGCTCCTTCCTCACCATCCTGGCTGTTCATTTCTGTACTTAAATGATCATGTTCCCCAGAAGAATTGCTAGGAAGGTTGTCATGATCCATTAATTGGGGCGATGACATGTCATCCTCTTTGGGACTCTCTCCATCATTTTCCTCAGCCTTTGAATCCCCATTCACATTTCTATGGAACTCGGGTTGCCCCATAGCTCCAAGTTCTGAAGGTTCTACTGGACCATTAAAATTGCTGCTACTGGGTGACTGATGGTCATTCAAGTGATTCGACTTCTGATAATGAACTGCTGGGCACACCTTTAAAAGTTCTGTACACTTATCTACAACATGCCACATTTGAAGAAAGCTTGCCACTGTTAAGTAACTGACAATGTCAGTGGCTGGCAGTACAAGTCTCCCTGTGTAGCAAAACAACAAAACATTTTCAAATGCCTTTGGATTCATTACATCTGGTAAAAGGATTCGATTACTATTCTTCAGCAGTACCTGATCACAAAAATAAGGTGAAGTGGCAGCGAGGACAGCCCTATGGGCCCTGAATAAATGGCCTTGGACTTGAATAGCAATGTCGCATAACTGTCCCTCTTGACGCTGTTGATTTAACTTCTGTAGTAGAGTATTCGTAAAATTTGGGAATTCCACATGAAAAAAATTAGTTGCTAGCTCCATCGTGGATGAAAGCATATACTGTTCAAAACACAAGACAATAAATACATTAAAATGATTTTGGAAAAAGCTAATGTTATGCTGATAATCAAAAGGTCATTCTGAAAAAGTTATTCCTCTTAGCCTCAGAAATTTGTTTAAATATAATATTTGTTCTCTAGCTGAATTCATTCAGAAATGAAGCCTTAGATCATTTGAAGTGCAAATCAAAGCCAAATCTTTCCTCTGATTTGGAAACCATATTTGTGTTGACTTCCTCCCATCACAAAAGTTTTACAATGATAGAGATGATAGGTGAGTAGGCGGTGGGATGACTCCATGCAGAAGAAATGGCAGAATTAAATTATATAATGCACTTAAATAATGAAAACATCTGCAATTATAATTTGTTTTTAAAAATAAAAGCAACAGGGAAACTCTTTTAACAAATGGAAAGATTTATGATCTGTGTGCACACACATTGTAAAATCATTAGAGTGTAAGCTACACTCCCATCTTACAAAGGCCTGTCCTCATAGAACCATGGAATCCCTACAGTGCTGTGCAGAAGGAAACCATTCAGCCCATCAAGTCTGCGAAAGCGCTTCTTACCCAGGCAGCAGTACTAATCACTGTGCCACCATGTTGCTTCTGTTGATATTGCTTTGAAACTTACATTAATACCTAATTGAAATAATCCTTTCTATTTGTTTCTGTGAATGTCGTAATTAAGTGCTGTTTTCTGTTATTTAAATCGGAGTAATTCAGATTTAGAAATTGGGAGCACTGAATGTCCTGGAGATTCCCACTGAAACTATGAACTTTACAGCACTTATATATTTATCTACAGCAATAATTTTAACACTCAGTTATATCAAATTGAATCTGAGTTGATCAAATCTTCTGCTCAAATAATTAACTTTTGAAAGTAAGGATTTCACCTCGACTGGGTCAACTCCACTCAAAGCAGGATTATGCATGTGCAAGAACGCAATATCGTGAACACTATTTTCCATTTCAAAATGCTTACCCCTGTTAATCATTTTTAAATGCAGATTTTACTTTCACATTTCTTATTCATTTTCTTGGACAGCATGAGAATTGATAGTCCAGTGTAAGAGATCCAATCCTGCACAACTCAAGAGAATGTTCTCATGTTATTTTGCATGCATGTACTTTCCACTCAAGATTAAAACAAATTATTAAAATGTTTAGGCAAGATCATTATATATGCTTTCCTATGGATTGTTGGGCAAATAAGGCAGTGAGGAACCAATCCAAATGAGGGGAAAAATCTGATGGTGTAGCTTAGTCTGGAATTAAAACATTGGTTTTGAATTTTGAGCTGAAACAATGCTCTAATTTTGATGGTACTGTGCATTTCAACTCTACACTATCCAAATGCTTGAACATGCACATTCATGCCCAGAGTGATGATTTGTTACACCTTTACTGCAGGGTTGCTGTTTCTCATTAGCTGGCTGATGATCTCAATATAACTAACAATTATTTAATACAGAGCAGATATTATTCGAGTTTTGGTATTCACAACATTTATTTTTCAATTTTAAAATGCTACAGGTGGAAACTTTCATCTAAAAAATTGATCCATGCTGAATGTGTTTAGAATGAATTCATCTTTCTCAGCCCTTGGTCTTTTCCATTTATTGATATTGGTTTGATGGCATAAAAATAACAACAGTAAACCAGAAATAGTCTATTTTATAACATTTAAAATCAAACGCGTCTTCTCCACCCTGCATGCACCCCACATCACTCCACCCCCCCACGACTCCACCCCCCGTGCTCCCACCTTTCAACATTCCAAAGAGACTATTCTTCCCATGACATTCCAGTCCACTCTTCCGCACCACCAACACTTCCCCTTTCCCAGCATTTTCCCATTCATTTACATGAGTTGCAATCTCTGCCCTTTCACCTCCTCCTTGCCCACTGTTTAGGCCTCCAAAGATTCCTTCTGGGTGAAAAAGTGAGGTACCTGTACAGCATATTATACTGTATTTGATTCTTGTACAGTAAGTAGTCTCCTGCACATTTGGGAGACAAAATGCAGATTGGATGATAACTTTGCTGAACACTTCCATTCAATCTATTTTCCAGATGTGTGCCCCTGGCCACTGGTCACTTTAATTCTTCAACCCACTCTGCTCTGACATCTCTGTTCTCAACCTCCTGACCATTCTCATGGAGCTGAACGCAAGATTGAGGAACTGCACTTTAATAATCTATTTAGCATGTTACATGCTTAAAATTGCAGATAATTTGAACAGCTGCTCGTGACTGCACCATTTCCCACATGTTTGGGCTGGTGTTTGGGGTAGGGATCTGCTGTCAATAGACGACTGAAGAAATGTTTCATACTCATGGTATCAACCTGTATTTTTTTTTGTGATAGCAAGCAAGTTTTGCAAAGTTTCCTGTGTTTCCCTACTCCTCTGATGTTCAGTTGTAACCACTTATTCTTTCTCTGGAATCATCTGTTGTTTTTCAACCTGTTCCATTATCTCCTCCCTTTTGCCATTTAATAATTTCTGCTCTCACCTCATCGAAGATCCCCCCCCCACCTTGGTCCTTCCCTATGCCCAACCTCTCCTCCAAATTTTCCCCAGCTCTGTACTTGCTTGAAAGTTATCTGACCTGAAACATTAAAGTTTTGTCCTCAATCAACGCTACCTGACTTGCTGAGTATTTCCAGTATTTTCTGTTTTAATTTAAAACTGTCTTTTGCTTTTATCTAAGCTGCTATTAAGGTCACCATCATTGAGCCAAAAAGAATTGTTTACATCACTTTGTCACCAGCATTGAATGTTTTAATACCTATGGATGGTCCCTGAACTAGTTAGATTTTCAGCAGCTCCTAGTGACATACTGTTTGCACAGCTGAGTCTAGCATCAGCTCGGATTCAATTTTCAATGTCTATGAGAGATCTTTATCAGCAATCTCAATCAGAAATTAGTTCATGGTGTAATATAAATAAACAGCACTTAATTAACTCCTCAAATTCCAACAAATATTGTGTTTTTGAATACACTGGTGGAAGAGTGTCATTTTGTTAGTTAATCAATTTTAAATTCTCCACAACAGAGAATGCTTTAAGTACTCTTGTTGCACTTGTAAACATAATACAATAAATTGACAAGGAATCAGAACCTCTGTACAGCTTCTATCATTATCATGATCTTTCTGTTTTATTAATACCAGAAGAAGGCCAACGTTCCCCTAAAGAAACAGGGGCAGCACAGTAGTTAGCACTGTTGCCTCACAGCGCTAGGGTCCTAGGTTCAATTCCTGCTTCGGGTCACTGGCTGTGTGGATTTTGCACCTTGTCCCAGTGACTGCGTGAGTTTCCTCCCATAGTCCAAAGATGTACAGGTTAGGTTGATTGGCCATGCTAAATTAACCCTAATGTTAGGGGGATTAACAAGGTAAATAAGTGGAGTTGCGGGAATAGAGGGTCAGTACAGACTTGATGAGGCGAACGGCCTTCTTCTGTACGGTAGGGATCCTATGAAACAGTATTATCCATCCGCCCTTGCTTCCATCCTACGTCTGCACTGCACTTACTTCAAGAAACATTGCAAAAGATCTTCCTCAAACATATTTTTCCAGAACCTAAAACTAGAACTCTTCACTCAGTCGTTCTATGCTACACTTAATCCTCAAGCTTTCTGTCACCCATTGATTAATTTGTGGTCCTCTCAATTTGACTTTATTAGTGCCTGTGCCCCGGGCTTTATCCCTCCACCTTGTTTTTTAAAGGATAAAATATCTCTTCCAATAGCTGTAACACAAATAATCTGATCTTTTCATATATCATAATTCGTCATTTTAATTTGGTTAATTTCCCCCTGCCGAAGTATACCCTACAGACATGGTTTAGTGCATCGTAAACTGTTACACGCAGCAGTGATAATAATGTGAAATAATGTTTTACTGTTGAAAATGGAGGCATACAGCAGCTTTAAATAGCAACTCAATTCAAATAACTTCATGCTTGAGATGGCACGGAGCACCATGGTAAGTTGTTTTGTGAAGCTGAATAACCGTGCTGATGTGGGAAACTGCATGTAGCTCACCAAATGTTAAAAAATACTGAACACAGCCATCAAGGTGCCTCCATCTTCTTCAAACTGTTCATCAAATGCAAATCTCGAAGTACAATCAATCAATGCAGCGCATTTCTATACAGAAGATTCACCTTGATGCCTTGTTAGGTACTGCACCATCTCCAATCATTCCAGGACAGGGATTCTAAGCTGCAGAAAAATTCCACACAAATGCACTGAAACTCTTTCTTTACATCAGCTCAGAACTGAATGCAAAATCTATCTGCTTTTTGGATTTCAACATTAAAACTGGACAATTTCAGCTAAACATATATTAAAACTTATGTTTTCCAAATTTGGCATCCAAGCAATTTGTCTTGATGTAATAAACAAGAATTTACCAAATTAGAACTGGCGTATAATTCAATTTCGTCATAAGAAAACTACTGTCTGGTGATTGTAACAGTGTTCCCTTCGGTTAACAATTTGGATGCAAAGTCATTGGTGCAACCACATCGCCAGTATTGTGTTCACTTCCACAGTACAGAAAGGATGTTGAAAGCAAAGAATGATTGAGGGGCTGGAAGGTTTGAACTAGAGGGACTAATTATGTAAATTAAGCATGTAACTGCTGAGTTTAGGATTCTAGAAAAAGAGACAGGTAAGGTAGACCACAATGAGTAATTTCACCTTGTCCAAGCAATAAAACCAGAGGACATAACCTGTGTTTTTTTTTCCAGCTCAGCTATGCCTACCACAAGATGATTATTTTTATTGAAACCATCTTCTGTGGTGGGATTCAAGCCAGGAACCCCAGACACTGCTCTAGGTTTGTGGTTCACCAGTTTAGTGACATATACTACACAGCCACAGAAGGAATCCTTTAAAGATGGCTAAATTTAAAACAAATCTGAGAGAGTAATTGGTCAATCAATGGAACAGATTCTGTCGAGATGATGGATTAGTTAGTGTTGAATTCAAAACTCAACAAATTTATTTCAGAAAATGACATTTTGTGATACAGTATGAGTAATTAGAAGCACTATCTGTGTTAAGTGTAGCATGCTTGATAAGAAGGTAACTTTAGACCTACAGTTCTCAATGCTCTTGGCCACTTGTGCTTGTGTTATGTCTTGGTTCTGATGTAGTTTAAGCAATGGAGATTGATTGCTATGATTTGTGATCTTGGTCTTTTTCCATCTTCTAAGTTCTATCTTCCTATTCTTAGCTATTCTCAGAATGTGATGGGTCATTCTTTCATAATAAACAAGACTTGGATGGAGTTTAAAAGCAGCGAGATTATGTAGCAGCTGTATAAGGTGCTGGTGAGGCCACACCTGGAGTACTGTGTAGTTTTGGTCTCCTTACTTGAGAAAAGAATATACTGGCACTGGAGATGGAGTAGAGAGAGTTGGCTTATGAGGAGAGACTGAGTAGACTGGGGCTATAGTCATTGGAAGTCAGAAGAATGAGGGGAGATCATATGGAAACAAAAGATTATGAAGGGAATAGATAAGATACAAGCTGCGAAGTTGTTTCCACTGGTGGGTGATACTAGAACTAGGGGGAAAAGCCTCAAAATAAGAGGAAGCAGATATAGAACTGAGTTGAGGAGGAACTTCTTCTCACAAAGGGTTGTGAATCTGTGGAATGCCCTGCCCAGTGAAGCAGCTGAAGCTACCTCATTGAATGTTTTTAAGGCAAGGAAGATAAATATTTAAACAGTAAAGGAATTAAGGGTTATGGTAAGCAGGCGGGTAAGTGGAGCTGAGTCCAAAAAAAAATTAACCATGATCTTATCAAATGGCGGAGAAAGCTCGAGGGGCCGGATGGCCTACTCCTGCTCCTAATTCTTATGTTCAACTCCAGGGAATTATGAATAGGTATTTCAAGAAACTTTCATTACAAAATTTTCATAATCAAGATGAAAATGAATTTGCTGGATATAATTCAAGTTGATTTTCCAAATTGGGTAGTGCATATTTTTGAAAACAACCTACTGCTAGAATTTGAATGTTTAACTACAAAAAACTAATAAACAACCCTCCTCCCCCACCATTTTGAATTGTAATTTAAAATTGGGAAGGAAATGTAATTGTTGGATTTGAAGATAATCAAATTATAAATCAGTTTCAATCCATCAATTCTTGTTGATTTCTCAAGAAATACATTTTTGACAATTAAAGTTAATTGACTTTTTAAAAACAACTACAGGATCTTGACAGAATTAAACGCTACATAGACTTATTTTTCATTGACTTATTGACCATGGTAACATCCATTACTACTTGCTTGCTCACAACCGAGGTTCGACTGATAGGTAATTCACGCCCCGCCCATTCTAGGCTGCAGCCGCCCCGCCCCCCTCTAGATCTGATTGGCCAGCCGCCCCTCCGCCAACATCGGGTTCCGATTGGCCCGTCGCTCTATCAATTAACCCACCCCGCCCAATGAGGGTACAGAACTCACACGCATTCGAACGAGACGTTTGCCAATCATCAGGGGGCGGCCAATCACACCAAACAGCCCGCCCTCCCCTGGCTCGAGACGTCAACAACCGTTGATTTCCCCCCCCACCCCCAACAGTCGCGAGAGAGAGGCCTTCGCAACCTCACGTCAAACCGGGCCGAGGGCGGACAGGACAAAGCGGGGAGGCCCCTTGCCTGGCAGCAGCAACTACAAAAAATTAAAACAACGGAACATTCGACCAACTTCGTCCTCACAGCCGCAGACCGCCCGCCCTTATTTCCCCGATCGGGGAGTGAGTGCCCGGCGCCCGTTGCCCGCTGCGCGCCGCCCTCGCCTACCTGTCAGCCTGCCTTCACCTGAGAGCTCCCAGCGCCAGCGCCCCCCCCACCTCCCGACACCCGCGCCTACGTCACGTACTCACGTGACCGCAGCCGCACGCAGTCTATGTAAACAAACGGAGCCGAGTGGCGCGCATGCGCGCCCATCGTCTTCCAGCTGAGTGGGAGCTTAACCTCTTCCCACTCCACTGTCTACTTACTGTATGCTGCATGTGCATTGTATGGCAGTGCAACGTTTTGCATTCCTATGTATCATAGCATACCTACAGTGCAGAAGGAGGCCACATTACCCATCGAGTTTGCATTGACTCTGACAGCATCCCTGTAACCCTACATATTTTGATTTGATTTATTTTTGTCACGTATTAGCAATGCAACATTTTGCATTACTATATATCATAGAATGCCTACAGTGCTTGGCTCATCAAGCTTGCGTTGACTCTCTGGCAGCACCGCACCCCACCCCTGTAACCATATATATTTGATTTATTGTTGTCACATGTGTTAACATGCAGTGAAAAGTATTGTTTCTTGTGCACTATACAGGCAAAACATACCATTCACAGAGAAGGAAATGAGAGAGTGCAGAATGTAGTGTTACAGTCATAGCTAGGGTGTAGAGGAAGTTGAATTTAATGCAAGGTAGGTCCATTCAAAAAAACTGATGGCAGCAGGGAAGAAGCTGTTCTTGAGTCAGTTGGTACATGACCTCAGACTTTTGTATCTTTTTGCCCCCCACCAAACTTACATTAAGGGTTTTAAAGTGCTGCAGGAATCCTGTCCATGTTCTATTTGTGGCAAATAAAATGCTGCACAGTCACTGGACTGCAAGAAACTACAAAGGGTCATGAACGAAGCTCAGTCCATCACTCAAACCAGCCTCCCACCCACTGATACTGTCTATTCTTCCCACTGCCTCAGAAAAGCAACTGGACATACTCTCTTCCACCTTCTTCTGTTGGGAAAAAGGAACAAAAGCCTGAGAACATGTACCACTGAATCAAGAACAGTTTCTTCCCTGCTGCCGTCAGACTTTTGAGTGGACCTATCTCACATTAAGCTAATCTTTTTCTTCGTCCTCGCTATGACCGTATCACTACATTCTGCGCTCCTGTCCTTCTCTATGAATGGTATGCTTTGTATAGCCTGCAGGAAACAATACTTTTCACTGCATACTAATACATGTGACAATAAATCAAATCAAATCATCTGTCACTTTTTACATGCAATAGTAAAAAAGAACTGTTTTTATATCACACATTTTGTAATTTTGCACTTTTGTTTACATGTGATGTGAACAGGAAGGGAGTGTTTGGGAAATGAGGTGAAGCTTAGCAAAACACCTGGAAAAATGTGCACAAGGAAGACCAAGATGGCAAGGACGGATAACATCAGAATGAGGACTGGCCTCGCTCTAGGCCAGGCAGTGAGAAGAGCAGAGAGTTGAAGTCAATGGGGAAAAATTGCTCATAGTGCAGCCTACCCTCGGAATGAGAATGGATATGAGATATCCCAAAGCACTCTACAGGCAATGAAGATTCATTCAGTGTTACAAGAAACATGGCACAACAAGAGTCCACTAAACACGATGTCATTATTTGTTTTAGTGGTGTTAGTTGTGGGCTGGCACACTGGTGAGAACTCCCTGCCGTTAGCGACCACTTGCATTTAACATTGAAAAATGTCTAAACGTGTTTCGCGGAGGTGTAATCCACCAAAATAGACCGTGAGACAATGAAAGGGATATTGGAAAAATACTGAAATGTTTGTTCAGAGGTATTTTAAAGAAAGCCTCAAAGGAAGAAAAGAAGGTGGTGATGATTGAGGAATAAATTAATGTTGACAACCATTCCTGCTTTTCCAGGAGTCTCCATAGAGGAAATGTTCCTGGACACTCAAAAAGTGACCCAGGAGATTAACATATCCAAAGGCTAGGGAAGTGGGGGAGAAGACTTGGATATGGGTAGGGGTTGATTTTGAGATCTCCTGTATGAGAGGAAGGGTGGTAAATGCTTCAAAAGGAGTGAGGTATGATATACAGTCCTGGTTCTGCAAACAGTGTGGTCAGTGCCATCATTCCAACTGTTGGGTAACTATAATGTCCACCAGGTCAGACAGTACTCCTATTAAGCAAATCATGAGTCTGTGGCATACATCAGACCCTGGTTTCATTTTACATAGAATTTACAGCCATTTGGCCCAACAGACTAATTCCAGTATTCTTTACATGAGCCTCCTCACACCTTAATTCATCTAACTCAATCAGCATGTCTTAACCATTCTCTCTTGTACACTTATCTAGCTTCTCCTTCGATCCTGACTGAGTGGAATGTACCCTATGCACATTCTGCACAGTGTCAGATATAGATGGGCTGCTCAGATGGGCAGAAGTGTGGCAAATGGAATCTATCCCTGAAAAGTGGATTGATAAGGCAAGGGAACACAATGAACGGTAGTAGGGCACTAGGAAATGCAGAAGACCAGAGGGACCTTGGGGTGCATGTACAAGGATCCGTGAAGGCAACAGGATCGGTGGTAAGGAGGCATTTGGATACTTGCCTTTATTAGCCGAGGCACAGAATAGAATATAGGGAGGTTTTGATGGAACTGTATAAAATGCTTGTTAGGCCACAGCTAGAGTAATGTGTACATTTCTGGTCACACTATAGGAAGGATATACTTGCACTAGAAATGGTGCAGAGGAGCTTCACCAGGATGTTGCGTGGGTTGGAGCATTTCAGCTATGAAAAGAAGCTGGTTAGGCTGGAGTTGTTCTCCACAGAGCAGAGAAGGCTGAGGGAGGGATATGTTTGAGATGTGTAAAATTATGAGGGAAATAGATAGGGTAGATAGGAAGAAACTTTTCCCCTAAGTAAAGGGATCAATAACTGGGGGGCATAGGTTTAAAGTAAGGGGCAGAAAATTTAGAGGGAATTTGAGGAAAACCTTTTTCACTCTGAGTGTAGTGGGAATCTGGAACTCACTGCCTGAAAGGGTGGTAGGGGCGGGAACCCATTAACATTTAAGAAACATTTGGATGAGCACTAAAAACGCCATAGCATACAAGGCTATGGACCAAGTGCTGGAAAGTGGGATTAGTGTAGACTGGTATTTGATGGCTGGTGCAGACACGACGGACCGAAGAACCTCCTTCTGTGCTGTAAAACTTTCTGACTTCATGGCTGAATTGATTGTAACTTAAACCCCACGTTTCTGCTTACCCCCATAACCTTTCACCCCCTTGTTAATCAAGAATCTATCTAGCTCTGCCTTAAAAAAAATTCAAAGATTTTGCTTCCACTGTTTTTCAAAACTCCATGGAGTGAATTTTCCCATTCCACTCACCATGGGAATCATAGTAGGCGAGGGGCAGACCATGTAAAGGTCCATTACCCTCGGGCAGGATTTTCTGGTTCCGAGGTGAACCCAGATGGAAAATTCAACCCTATGACAGTTCAGCTACAGAGGAGGTCAAAAGGTAAATATTTCTTATTGTGGGAGGGATGCTCCTTTAGCCTCAACCAAAGCCACTTCCATTATATGTTGTTTTAAGTTTAGTGAACTTGAATGAGTAAATGTATCTAAACAGACTATAAACCGTTCTGAAGTGACAACAAAATATTCAGCAAGCTGTTTCAAAGGAATCAGAATTCTGTCTGCTGCTACTCATGTTAAAATGTTGAAAAGTACTTGGGGAAAAAAAATGCAGTTTGAAGGCTGCAGAACGTATTCAGCCCAGCAACCGAAGCATTGACAACCTGAGACATCGGTCATTACAGAATGTAACAGGATTATAGTCACACACAGGGCTTTTGGATTACTATATTTTCAAAGAGCAGGAATGCAGAAACAAAGAACAGGAACACAATGAGTTTATGATCACTCACTGTGATGTATTTAGTTCTAGTCTCCTCTCTGCATAATGCATTCCCTACCTGTGTCTGGACCTCTTCCAATGCTATCCTGTCCTGAGACCTGAAGGTGATATGCCGAATTCTACATTTTTCAGGAGGAGTGGAGAACCAGTGTTAGAACATTAGAAAGTAGTCCCGCAGTTCCGAAATGACCTGAGGGCTTGCATTGCCCATGTGCCTAAAAGCCCAAGGGAACTCGCTGCTTTACAAACCGGCCAACTCTTGCTCATTTGTGTTGAGGGTTTTTCCTACATGTAAAAAATAATTCAGTTAGTGGGCTGACAAATGGCAGATGGAGTTTAATTTAGACAAATGCAAGGTGATGCATTTTGGTAGCTTGAACCTGGGCAGGACTTATTCAGTTAATGATAGGGCATTGGGGAGAGTTACAGAACAAAGTGATCTAGGAGTACATGTTCATAGTTCCTTGAAAGTGGAGTCACAGGTGGACTGAATGGTGAAGAAGGCATTTGGCATGCTTGGTTTCATCGGTCAGAACATTGAATACAGGAGTTGGAATGTTTTGTTGAAGTTGTATAAGACATTAGTAAGGCCACACTTGGAATACTGTGTGCAATTCTGGTCACCCTATTATAGAAAGGATATTATTAAACTAGAATGAATGCAGAAAAGATTTACTAGGGTGCTACCAGGATTTGATGGTTTGAGTTATAAGGAGAGGCTGGATAGACTGGGATTTTTCTCTTTGGAATGTAGGAGGCTGAGGGGGTGATATTACAGAGGTCTATAAAATAATGAGGGGCACAGATCAGCTAGATAGTCAATATCTTTTCCCAAAGAGAGGGGAATCTAAAACTAGAGGGCATAGGTTTAAGGTGAGAGGGGAGAGATACAAAAGTGTCCAGAGAGGGTGGTGAGCGGAACAAACTGCCAGAGGTAGTAGTAGAGGCAGGTACAATTTTATCTTTTAAAAAGCATTTAGATAGTTACATGGGTACGATGGGTATACGGCGATATGGCCAAATGTTGGCAATTGGGGTTAGTTTAGGGGTTTTAAAAAAAAGGGCAGCATGGACAGGTTGGGCCGAAGGGCCTGTTTCCATGCTGTAAACCTCTATGACTATGACAATGAGTTCATTCCAGTGAGTTTTCAGAGCGTAAAAATGTGTTTTCACTCACCCAACTTTTACAAGAATGCATAACCAAACTGCCCAGTGATGTGCCAGCCAGTCTCACTTTGCTTTAAGGAACAGTTGACGAATGTGATTGATGTCCTTGATAATTTTGTAAATCTGAATTAAAATTCTGTGTTTCTAGGGATGAAAGTCAGTAAATCTCTTTTTTGTGTCTTGACAAATCATTCTGAAGATTTCAGTTTGTGGCACTGTGGCACAGTATGGTGGCATGGAGCACAGTGGTTATCACAGCTTCAAGGAATCAGGTACAATTCCGGACTTGGGTGACTGCTTGTGTGGAGTTTGCATGTTCTCCACATGTCTGGGTGGGTTTCCTCCAGGTGCTCTGGTTTCTTCCCAAGTCCAAAGATGTGCGAGTTAGGTTGATCAGCTATGCTAAATTGCTGCTTGGTGTCAGGGGAATGAGGGTGGATGTGTGGGCTTAGGGCTTGGTGGAATTGTTGTCAGTGTGGGCTCGATGGGCCGAAGGGCTTCCTTTTGCACTGTAGGGATTCTGTGATTCTGTGAATGATGGTTTTCCAGTTAAAAAGTGAATGGTAGCACCAAGGAAGCAAAGGCTAGCCATGTGACTGGCTTCTAAAGCATTAATAGGAAAGTGCAATATTCTCTTCTGTGGAACATCTGCTAATATAACAAATGGACTCTGTTACAATCAAATCAGGAACAACATGCCTGGAAACTACTGCAATTTACATTTTCAGAAAAGGAAAGGAGATAACTATACCTGAGACTATTTCACAGAGTTGGGAGAGAAGAGATGGATGTCAAAACTGTGTGAGGCCAAAATAAATCCATCTGATACCATGTTGATGGATGAAAAGTTGAGCAATTAGGAAGAGTGATTATCATGGAATCCAAAGTGACACTTTATGGAAGACCATTATCTTCAAAATGTTGAACAATAATTTCATTCAGAAGCTTATGCCCAGGAGGGATATAAATGTTGATGGATCAATAGACTTACAGAAGTGTTAGGTCTCTATCTTCATATAAAAATGATTGTTTTCATTGTGAGAGGAATAATACTCTTTTTATATGTTTGTTAAAGAAGTCGAATGGGATGCTGGCCTTCATAGCGAGGAGAATTGAATATAAAAGTAGGGAGGTCTTGCTGCAGCTGTATAGGGCATTGGTGAGGCCGCAGCTGGAGTACTGTGTGCAGTTTTGGTCGCCGTACTTACGCAAGGATACTCTGGCCTTGGAGGGAGTGCAGAGGAGGTTTACTAGGCTGATACTGGAGTTGGGGGGGTTGAGCTATGAGGAGAGGCTGAATAAACTAGGCGTACTCGTTAGAGTTTAGAAGAATGAGGGGAGATCTCATTGAGACGTATAAGATGTTGAATGGGATGGATGGGATAGAGGTAGAGAGACTCTTCCCGCTCAGAAAGGACAGTAGGACTAGGGGGCACAGCCTCAAGATAAAGGGGGGGCGGTTTAGAACGGAGTTGAGGAGGAACTTCTTCACTCAAAGGGTGGTGAATCTCTGGAATTCTCTGCCCGTTGAGGCGGTGGAGGCTGCCTCGCTAAATATTTTTAAGACGCGGGTTGATGGGTTTTTGATAAGAGAGGGGATTAAGGGTTATGGGGAGAGGGCGGGAATGTGGAACTGAGCCACGACAGATCAGCCATGATCTTATTGAATGGTGGGGCAGGCTTGAAGGGCTAGATGGCCTACTCCTGCTCCTATTTCTTATGTTCTTATGTAAAAATGATAATTACAAACTTCTTCAGAAGAAATCATTAACTACTTACAACTGATCAACTGGTTGAGGCACTCCCAGGATTTCACGAAAGCAAGCTTTAAATGAGGTAGCTGAATTATTTATCTTAAATCCCTCTCATTTCTCATGTTCTGTTCAGACACCTTGAAAATTTTTCTTCAGTCTATTTTAAAGAAGAAGTATTATTCTCTATGTTAAATTATGTGTATGTTGTCAAGGGGAGGTGTGTGTTCAATTTGATATTGTCTGGTGCTGGTGATGATAACTCAGAGTCATTACTTGGTGAAGTGGGGACATGGAAACCCACTAGAAATCAGGAGCAACTGTGGACTATTTGCTAAGGGAATGGTAATTCTGTGATAAGTACATAAGAGGAGCATCACTTCCTCTGTTTGAAGTTAAAGTTGCCTTCCAAAAGAAAATAGCGTTTAGTCAGTAATGTTTTTAAATCATTTGATATACAGCAAAGGTTTTATCATGTAAGATCTTGGGATGTGATTCTTTCAGCTATTAACTGGAAATTCAAATCTCCTTTTGAAAATTATCAGTCTCCATGGAGGACGTAGCAGAAACCTTAATCCTTCCTAATATATTTCTCCAATCCCATAAACCCATTGATTTCAGGCTCGATTCTTGTTTTGAATCGGATTTTGTGGCATTTGTGGAATTCGGAGGGAAATTTCTCAATAGAGATGTGGACAGCTTTATGTAGATTTTTCCAGATTGAGAAGTTTCGATTCTGTTAAGGTCTTTGATTAAAGAATAACTAGAAATAGTGGACGGGATTCTCTAGCTCTTCACACTGGCGGATTCTCCCACCCTGCAGCAATGAAAGGAGATTTGGCTATGCGCCAAATTCTCTTTAAATACAAGGGCCAGAGAATTCCAGCCCTTGTATCTAAAGAAGCATCTATTGCAGTAAAGGTAATGAGTTGACCCACAAATCCTTCATGACTCTCAGCTGGTCTAGACAATTATTTATGTGCCCAGGTGGAGGAGGGTGAAAGTGGGTGAAAGTGGATGGGGGAGGGTGAAAGAGGGTGAAGGAGGGTTGGGGGGGGGGCGAAAGAGGGTGAAAAAGGGTGAAAGAAGGTGGGAGAGGGTGAAAGAGGGCGGGGGAGGGTGAAAGAGAGTGGGGGATGTTAAGAGAGGGTGAGAGAGAGTGAAAGAGGGTGTAGAAGGGCGAAAGAGGGTGGGAGAGGATGAAAGAGGGTGGGGGAAGGTGAAAGAGGGTGGGGGAGGGTGAAAGAGGGTGGGGGAAGGTGAAAGAGGGTGGGGGAGAGTGAAAGAGGGTGGGGGAGAGTGAAAGAGGGTGGGGGAAGGTGAAAGAGGGTGGGGGAAGGTGAAAGAGGGTGGGGGAAGGTGAAAGAGGGTGGGGGAAGGTGAAAGAGGGTAGGGGAGGGTGAAAGAGTACGAAGGAGGGCGGAAGAGGGTGGGGAAGGGTGAAGGAGGGAGAAAGAAGGTGGGAAAGGGTGGGGGAGTGTGAAAGAGGATGAAAGAGGGTGGTGGAGCATGAAAGGGTGAACGAGGGTGAAAGGGGATGAAAGAGGATGAAGGAGGGTCAAAGAGTGTGAAAGAGGGTGAAAGAGGATGGAGGAGGGTGTGAGAGGGTGGAAAAGGGTGGGCGAGGGTGAAAGAGGGTGACAGAGGGTGGAGGAGGTTGGTGGAGGGTGAAAGAGATTTGGGGAGGATGAAAGAGGGTGGGGGAGGGTTCAAGAGGATGGGGGCGGGTAGTAGAGGGTGGGGGTGGGTGAAAGAGGGTGGGGAGGGTGAGGGAGTGTGAAAGAGGATGAACAAGGGTGAAAGAGGGTGAAAGAGGATGAAAGGTGAAAGAAGGTGGGGAGGGTGAAAGAGGTTGTGGGAGGGTGAAAGAGGGTGGCAGAGGGCAGGGGAGAGTGAAAGAGGGTGGAAGAGGGTGGCAGAGGGTAAAAGAGGATGGGGGAGACTGAAAGAGGATGAAAGACACTGAAAGAGTGTGCAGGAGGGTGAAGGAGGATGAAAGAAGGTGAAATAAGGTGAAAGAGGGTGAAAGAGTGTGAAGGAGGGTGAGGGAGGGTGAAAGAGGGTGGGGGAGGGTGAGAGAGGGTGGGGGAGGGTGAAAGAGGGTGGGGGAAGGTGAAGGAGAGTGAAGGAGGGAGAAAGAGGGTGGGAAAGGGTGGGGGAGTGTGAAAGAGGATGAAAGAGGGCGGTGGAGCATGAAAGAGGGTGAATGAGGGTGAAAGGGGATGAAAGAGGGTGGAGGTGGGTGGAAGAGGGTGAAAGAGGGTGGGAAGAGTGAGGGAGTGTGAAAGAGGATGAACAAGGGTGAAAGCGGATGAAAGAGGGTGAAAGAGAGTAAAAGAGGTTGTGGGAGGGTAAACGAGGGTGGGGGAGGGTGAAGGAATTTGAAAGAGGATGTAAGAGTTTGGGAAAGGGTGAAAGAGGGTGAAGAAGGGTGAAAGAGGGTGGGGGAGGGTAATAGAGGGTGAAAGAAGTTGAGGAGGATGAAAAAGTGTGAAAGAGGGTGCAAGAGGGTGGGGCTGGGTAGTAGAGGGTGGGGGAGACTGAACGAGGGTGAAAGAGTATGAACAAGGATGAAGGGGGGCGAAAGAGGGTGAAAGAGGGTGAAGGAGGGTGAAAGAGGGTGAAGGAGGGTGAAAGAGGGTGGGGGAAGGTGAAAGAGGGTGGGGTAGGGTGAAAGAGTGTGAAAGAGGGTGGGGGAAGGTGAAAGAGGGTGGGGTAGGGTGAAAGAGTGTGAAAGAGGGTGGGGGACGGTGAAAGAGGGTGGGGTAGGGTGAAAGAAAGTGAAAGGGTGGGGGAGGGTGAAAAAGGGTGATAGAGGCTGGGGTTGGTGAAAGAGGGTGAGAGAGGGTAAAATAGGGTGAGAGAGGGTGAAGGAGGGTGGGGGAGTGTGAAGGAGGGTGAAAGAGGGTGGGGGAGTGTGAAGGATGGTGAAAGAAGGTGAAAGAGAGTGAAAGATGGTGAAAGAGGGCGAAAGAGGATGAAAGAGGGTGAAATTAATTATTATTAATTATTTTGATTATTGATTCCACCATGTAATGTGCATCATTTTACAGAAGGTGGCAGAATGACACCACATGTGTCTTTGACAATGAAAGCCAAGGGAGTTTCTGGAACACTCACACAGCAAGATGATAGCTAGAAAGAAAGAAATAACTTCATAGAATCACAGAATCCTACCTCAAACCTGTGCCGACCACAATCCCATCCAGGCTCTATCCCTCTAACCCTATGCATTTACCCTAGCTAGTCCCTCTGACACTAATTGAACATGGCCAATCCACCTAATGTGGATGTGCCGGCGTTGGACTGGGGTAAACACAGTAAAAAGCCTGACAACACCAGGTTTTAGTCCAACCGATTTACTATCAAATAAATCGGTTGGACTAAAACCTGGTGTTGTCAGACTTTTTACTGTGCCAATCCACCTAACCCACACATTTTTGGATTGTGGGAGAAAACTGGAGCACCTGGAGGAAACCCTAGCAGACACGGGGAGAACGTGCAAACTCCACACAGACAGTGATCCAAGCCAGGAATTCAACCCAGGTCCCTGGCACTGTGAGGCAGCAGTGCTAACCACTGTGCCACCATGCCACCCAACCACAGTGCCCACCGTGCCGCCCAAGGATCTTCCACATCCTCTGGTTGTGGTTGTTCTCGTATCTTTCAAGTGTAGTCAATGAAGTACTTACGAAACTTCATCACAGCGCAGCTTCTTTAATGACATATTGCCTAAATAACAACAATATATTGGGTATTTAGGGCTATAGTTATGTTCAGTGAATGCAAAAGGTGCTATTCAAATGCAGTTTCTTTATTTGTGATAATTATCAAGCAAAGCTAATTCCTCAAGCGTTAGAGAAAACTGATAGTTTGTAATGATCATTTAAGTAATATTCTTTCATCATGGTCCCCTTTTCTCCCTATTTATGAAAGCTATTTCCCTTCAAAAGCTTTTCAGCCAGACTCCTACTTGACTAAGACAGCTTGGCAAATAAATTGTAAAAGCGTACTGGGGCCGACGGGCTTAAATAAGTGTCTGCCTATCAACTGAATTCATACAAATCCCACAAGGATGTTTGTATTTAATCTGAATGGCTCAGGTCCTTCTTTTGGACAGCACCAGACAGACTAACCCACTAAAGGCTGTGATAACAGCACTAAATTAAGGCGGGAAATACTTTTTGTAAACGAAGCTGGTAATTAACCCTTTCTGTGCCAGGTTAAATCTCGGACAAAAAAAAGGCTTCCTTTTGATGTTAAATCCTGAACAATAAAGCCTTCCTTTTGATAAACCTGACAGCCATGGGAAAATATGTCAGCATTTCCAAAGAGTAAGGAAGGTGGGAATTTGCATCAAAAGGAAACGTGGAGCTTTTGCCGTTTTAATTATATTATTGCCAGCAACAATTGGATTCCCATAATTACATGAAAAATGCATACAGAATCATAGAATCCCTACAGTGCAGAAGGAGGCTACTTGGCCCATTGAGTCTGCACTGACTCACTTTTTTTTAATCTGACCCAAGCCCGCAACCCCATGTGTTTATCCCACTAATCCCCTAACCTACACATCTTGGGACGCTAAGGGGAAATTCTGCATTGCCAATCCATCTAACCTGCACATCTGTGAACTGTGGGAGAAAACAAGAGCACCTGAAGGAAACACACGCAGACACGGGAAGAATGTGCAAACTCCACACAGACAGTGATGTGAGGCTGGAATTGAACCCAAATCCCTGGCACTGTGAGGCAGCAGTGCTAATCACTGTGCCACCATGCTGCCCAATCTAGATTTTTGTTTATTTATTAGTGTCACAAGTGGGCTTACATTAACACTGCAATGAAGTTACTATGAAAATTCCCTAGTCGCCACATTCCAGCACCTGTTCGGGTATACTGAGGGAGAATTTAGCATGGCCAATGCACCTAACTATCTCGTAATAAGTTTGTAAATACATATTTAGTCAATAATTGGAGATGCAAATTGTTCATTTCCATTTTCCATGATGGTTTCGGCTGCCTTTATAGAAACCCTACAATGCAGAAAGAAGCCATTTGGCTCATCAAGTTGCATCGACCACAATCCCACCCAGGCCCTACCCCCATACATTTTACCCACTAATCAATGCATCTCAGGACACTAAGGGGCAAGTTTAGCATGGTCAATCAACCTAATTCACACATTTTTGGACTGTGGGAGGAAACCAGAACACCCAGAGGAAACCCACGCATACACAAGGAGAATGTGCAAACTCCACACAGACAGTGACCTAAGCCAGGAATCGAACCCAGGTTCCTGGACCTGTGAAGCAGCAGTGCTAATCACTGTGCTACCGTGCCAACCAATGATGCTGTCAGTGCCTTCTGATCTCTCTGCAGTATTCTCTGCCAAAAGTTCTGCTTAAAGTATACATCTACTTAGTTCTTGTATAGAGTCCTTTAAGAAGAAAGTGCCTGCAGGTGTGAATATGGCAACAACTGAACGTCTACTTACCGCAATTCAGAGGCTCCTTTAAGCAGGAGTCATCATATAACTGCTTATCAGAGGGATTTTATTGCAGTGAAAATCATGTCAACCAATGATGCTCTTGGTGCCCTCAAAGAAGCACCTTTGGGGCCTAATTATCACTTCACAATGCATGAGCAGCATATTAACACCCATATTGCAGCTCAGTGAACCTCATCATCCAGATCAATCGCTAATTTGGTAAGTGCTAATGGCTGGCACGCTTCCTATCAGTATTTTGTAGGTCATACTTATATATTTAAAGCAATATTTGAAGATACATTCTTGCAATTGCCGGATGCTTAAAAGATTTGAACCATGTAAATAAAAAGCACAAATAATACAAAAAAATGACTTTGCCACCTCATGGGATGTGTCCAAACTAAACCTTCACTTCTGAGCTGTTGTTGAAGCTCAATGCGTAAACAATTACATTCTTGCACCCACTCTCAGACTCTAACATTCCACAGAAAGCAGTGGATAAAGTGAAGTGCTGAGTCTTGACTACTGCATCGTCACCTTTCAAGGCTCAGCCTTGAACACAAGAACATAAAAATGTGTGGGTGTTTTAGAATTCCCACAGTGCAGAAGGAGGCCATTCAGCCCATCGGGCCTGCACCAACAACAATCCCACTCAGGAACCCCATGCATTTTACCACACTAATCCCCCAACACTAAGGTCATGGCCAATTCACCTAACATGCACATAGAATAAAATTATAGAATCCCTGCAGTACAGAAGGAGGCTATTCTGCTCATTGAGTCTGCACGGACAATCCCAACCCAGGCCCTATCTCTACAAATTTACCCCACTAATTCATTTAGCCTAAACATTCTCTGACACTATGTGGTAATTTAGCATGGCTGATCAACCTAACCTGCACATCTTTGAACTGTGGGAGGAAATCGGAGTACCTGGAGGAAACACACGCAGACATGGGGAGAATGCATAAACTCCACACAGACAATGACCCAAAGCTGGAATTGAACCTGGAGCTCTGGTGTTGTGAGGCAGCAATGCTAACCACAGATGTTGGTGCCATTCTCCTTCTTCTGGAAGTCCCTCAAAATGAGCAGGAATTTTGCCATGGAACCCTTGGCAATAATCTGTGTTAAGTCTTTTAACATGGGGATGCTATTGCATTGCAACTATCACACATTTCTGATTGACTAGGAGAATTTCCTGCTCTTACCAATGCCTGCCATGTGTATTGGAAGGATTTTGTAGGTTAACAGCCAATCTATCTGACCAGGTTCTGATGCATCTTCTGTGGCTATCAACTCCTGGAGTGAGACTTGAACCTGGCACCTCTGGTTCTGCTGCCTTGCGACAAGGCCTTCATGCTGCTATCCAATAAGATTGTGACTGCAGTCACTTTCTAATCTTATCTGCATACCTTTTAATTCCATTAGTGTCCAGAAATTTACTGATGTCAGTCTTGAATATGCTCAATGACTAAACATCCACAACTCTCTGGGAGGATGGCTAGAACATTTCAAAAGTTTATAGCTCTCTGAGTGAAATTTCTCCTCATCTCAGTCCTACATGGCTGTCTCCTTTTCCTGAAATCACAACACCTAGTTTGAGACTCTATAGCTCAGAGAAGTCATTTAACATCTGCCAGGTCAAGATGGGTGGCATGGTAGCACAGTGGTTAGCACTGCTGCCTCACAGCACCAGGGACCTTGTTTGATTCACAGTTCGGATGATAGTCTGTGTGGACTTTGCGTGTTCTCCCCATGTCTGCGTGGGTTTCCTCCAGGTGCTCCAGTTTCCTCCCACAGTCCAAAAGATGCATTGATTAGGTGCATTGGCCATGCTAAATTCTCCCTCAGTGTACCTGATCAGGTCTGGAGTGTGGTGACTAGGGGATTTTCACAATAACTTCATTTCAATGTTAATGTAAGCATGCTTGCGATGCTAATAAATGAACTTTAAACTTAAGCCCTCCCTCCAAGGATTTTATACACTTGGAAGAAAATTTTGTGCTTTCAATGGTGGCATTAGTGGGGAGTTACGGCACTAAATCCAGCCCAAGACTTTTCTCCCCAATTAAATGAGATCCGTATTATGGAGAAAAGTACTTTTTCATATAAATTACTTACCCCACTGGATAGCACCTAATATTTTGTATGGATTTCTCTGTCCCATTAACACTTGTGCAGCACCATCATCAAAGATTATCCCTCATTAGTCATGTGGGGGTAGCAACACAAATGGGTAAGTTAGTAATGGAAAACAAGCAGGAATACCACTTTGTCGGAACACTTGTCACTCCTCTTAGTGGCATAATTTCAGGAGATGAAGACAAACATTAAGAAAAGTGCCCACCTTAAACCAGACAGGTACTGCATAACCATATTCGTTTGGGGAGGGAATAATCTGATACTCAGGCACGTGGGAATTTGGCATTAATGGTCACTGGGTGAAGGAAGATATTCTGCATCATCTCAGTCACCTATTGAGCATTTTGCTTGAGTTTTTTTTATACCCATACTGAAATAACACCTCATTGGCCGGTGTCCCTTCAACCAGATTCCTTTCATTTACAAACTCAATTCCACTCCTAAGAGTACTTCAATTACACAGTCAGAATCCAGAGTGTTAATAGATCTGACACTCCTCAATATATAGGCAGGTGAGACTCCCTGATTGGGCAGGCAATCATTTCCTGAATCAGGGAGCTCATACTTTGAGGACAACCTCATGGGCCTCACTGAGGTCATTACACATCTTTAAATGCTCACAAACCTTGTGACAATTATTCGTTCTTCTTTTGGTTCTAGTTTGATTTCCAGCACAATGAGGTTTCCAATGGGAATTCTCTAACATGTGTTTGGAAAAAGAGTAGGTTTCCTGCATGTCAGGCAGTTCAGACTATAGGAAAGCTGTTTTCCACCAACCCAGCAGAAATCAAAAGCCTGCAACTATAGACAGAGGTGGCCAACCCTCCCTGTAGTAATTAATTCGCATATGCAGAAGAACCTCTTCTCAAAAGAAGCTCAGATAATGCGCCCAATGGCATCAATGAATGCACAATGCACTTTGATGTTCTGAGGTACTTACTCAGAATTAATTTGACGACATAGTATTTGATTTATTTGATTTGATTTGATTTATTATTGTCACATGTATTAGTAAACAATGAAAAGTATTGTTTCTTGCGTGCTGTACACACAAACCATACCGTTCATAGAGATGGAAAGGAGAGAATGCAAAATATAGTATTACAGTCACACAAGAGAAAGATCAACTTAATACAAGGCAGGCCCACTCAAAAGTCTAATGGCAGCAGGGAAGAAGCTATTCTTTAGTCAGTTGGTACATGACCTCAGACTTTTGCATCTTTTCCCTGAGGGAAAAAGGTGCAAGAGAGAATATTCAGGGCATGTGGGGTCTTTGATTATGCTGGCTGCTTTGCTGAGGCAGCAGGGAGACAAAGTCAATGGATGGGAGGCTGCCTGTCTACATAATCAATGATGGAAGATCACATGACAACAGGGTATGCTACAAGATAATTCTGAGTGAAGCCTCATGTCACACCTTGTACTATACATAGTTATTTGAATGTACAATCAAAGATAACATTAACTAACATTCTTGCCTCCAGCAGTCCCTATCATTTCTAACTAAGGACAACCTCATCTATGATCTGCAATGGTGATGACAGTGGAAAACATAATGGGAAAAGAATCAAGTATAGAGCCCAGTGACCGGAAGAAGCAGCAACAAAATGGGACAAGGCTGGGCTGAAGAAAATCCAGTGAGAAAATCTTATCATAAGAACATAAGAAATAGGAGCAGGAGTAAGCCATCTAGACCCTCGAGCCTGCCCCGCCATTCAATAAGATCATGGCTGATCTGTCGTGGCTCAGTTCCACATTCCCGCCCTCACCCCATAACCCTTAATCCCCTTGCCCATCAAAAACCTATCAACCCGCGTCTTAAATATATTTAGCAAGGCAGCCTCCACCACTTCAACGGGCAGAGAATTCCAGAGATTCACCACCCTTTGAGTGAAGAAGTTCCTCCTCAACTCCGTTCTAAACCGCCCCCCCTTTATCTTGAGGCTGTGCCCCCTAGTCCTACTGTCCTTTCTGAGCGGGAAGAGCCTCTCCACCTCAAAGACAAGGCAGCTGCCTAGCAAGGGCTGAAGGTTGGTGAAACTTTATCACAAACATTAGATGCTGTTTATATAGTATCAGCCAGTTTGAACAATGGCAAAGAGCAAGAGAGAGGAAAGATACCAGCTGCCCTTTTCACTTCAGCAAAGTATGACAACAATTTCAGTATGAAGAGGGGGCAGTACATGGGGCAGATCTGAAGAATACCAAGAATACCAAGAAGAATCTCCACAGAGAATTAACTCAAATATCTCAAGCAGAAAATTCAACTATTCTGAGCTTTAATTTTTATTTCTAGCTTAGGTTGTAATCATCTCTATCTGTGTAACCACTGGTGTTTTAAAATGAATAAAACCAATTGTTAAAGATTTTAAATGCCTTGGTGCTTCTCACCTCTAGATTACCCTCAAGAGTAGGTTAACAAAATGTAATTCTGACCTCCAATTCCTCAATTGTTGTGTTTTCTTCATGAACTTTAAAGTCATTCTGTCCCTCCTCTTCGCCTTGCTCCTGACCAGCCACAATCTCATTTAAATACTGCTGGTCTATCTTATCCATAACAGCTTTCAAGTCATTTCTCAAACCCTTATTAATTTCAGGAGTCCTTGCTGGGGAAGCTGAAAACAGCCTATTGCATTACTAGAGCTAAAACAAAAAAGGAAGACTTGTGTTTATATAGTGCCTTTAATGCTCAGATATCCCAAAGCATTTTACAGCCAATGACTTACTTCTGAAATGGATCCAAGTTTTCAAAAAGTGATGAAATAACAGCCAACTAGTCTGTTTGTTGGGTGTATTTGATCATTTTTGCCATTGGAAGTAGGGTGGAATTTTCCAGCCGTTCATGCTGGTGGGATTTTCTGGTCCCATGGCAGTGAACAGAGGTTTGGCTGAGTGCCAAATTCTCTGTCCTTACTTGAAACAGCAATGGGACATGAATGGCTGGAGAATTCTGGTCCATTTGTTTAACAAAATGTCACCTCCTGTGTGAATATGCAATAGAGTTTGAAGGAAGGGCTGGGTGTTACAATTGAGTACAGGATGTACTTTGGGGGCAAGGTTTAATATTAAACTGTGAGATACCAAAGCATGCTTTGACGAAAACTCCAGCTGTGGTATTTATTATGATGACCTCTGTACCGATTTCAATCAGGCAATTGAGGTTGGCATGCTGGAATATGAACGCCATGATTAAGGGTCAGATTAATGGTCCAATCAAGGATCCCCATGCTCTGTACTTAAACACGTGTGTCAGTTCCTCTGATACTCCAGATGTCAACTGCCCACTGAGACCACTCTGTATAGTGTTGTTGGATCTTGTAAATTAAGGGATTTTGGTGAAGGGACTTCCACCTCTGAGGTTTATTACACCTTAAATCTCTGTTCTAAATTCAGTGATGTTATTGTCAATGATAATGTCCAATACCAAAGGAGGTAGTTTGGAGAAATAACTCTGACAATTGCATCAGACCATTGAGGCTGGAGTTCCCATACTATACACCAACTACAAGTTCAGCAACTGAGGTTCTGTATGGAACTTCCATACCATTTGATAAGACACTAAAACAAAACTAAATAGTTATGCACAGCAACTTGTTAAAAATAACACACATAATTTCAAGTTGTTTTTAATGTACTCTGCCAACTAAGATGAGTTGATTTCACAGTGATCGGGGGGGGTGAGCACAAGACAGTTACCCTATACATGTTTTTTCACTGTGAGCCATCTGTAAAATAATTACTTCACCTGAATGTTCCTTTATTTTTCTCATGATCGACAAGTACACAGCCAAGCACAGAGCTCAACCAAATTAGTCCCCTTATTTCGCAAGAACCATCTTGGGTGGCTCAGTGGCACATTGCTGCTTCACAGCACCAGGGATCCAGGTTCAATTCCGGCCTTGAGTCACTGTCTGTGTGGAGTTTGCACGTTCTCCCCATGTCTGCATGGGTTTGCTCCAGTTTCCTCCACACTCTAAAGATGCGCAGATTAAGTTGATTGGCCATGCTAGATTGCCCCTTGGTGTCAGGGGACTAGCAGGGTAAATTACAGGGATAGGGCTTGGGTGTTATTGTTGTCAGGGCAGGCTGGATGTGCTGAATAACCTTCTTTTGCACTGTAGGGATTCTATGAGACTTTGGGGTGTGAATTTGTGATTGGGGATCACAGTAGATACAGGGCAGAATCTTACATGGGTATTTTACAGTGTGAAATAGAGTTTTAAAAAGTAATATCATTTTTATATTTCAGTTAATATAACTGTGGTCCTCAATAGCATTAATAATATGCCACATTTGTATGTAAATTCATCTAAGCCTCCTGCTTTTGCACACATTTTTTTCTTTTCTAGGCCACACTCAATATAATTATAACACACCAATATTTACTTTAAAATGTATGTTGTAAGTAATCATACAAACACATATAATATCATAAAGATATTATAGTGGAACAGTAAACAAGCCTTTCCAGATTATCAGAGATTCCTATTTGAATAATTTCAATCAGATGAAGCTGGTAGTTCTGAGCTGTGGTCAGCAGATGGCGGTGAAAGCCAAGTCTTGAAGCAGCCAGTAGGTTGATTTCAACATCCGAGGAAACACCTCTTTGTGTATGGTTCTTCAATAATGAAAGAGCATTTTAAAATAACTTTCAGCTGCTTTGCCCATAAACCAGCAATGGCCTGGACATATTGACTAGATGCGCCTTATTTTGTACTCACCAATGCTATATGTAGCACCATTAATTGAAGAGAGATTGGAAGTTAGATTTTGTTATCAACATCAACTTTAACTATTTATAAAAACATTATAAAAATCCTCTTTGCTCAGAGGGTAGTAAGGGCGTGGAATGCCCTGCCTGCAGTAGTTGTGGACTCGCCAACTTTAAGGGCATTCAGATGGCCTTTGGATAGGCATATGGATAATATTGGAATCGTTTAGGTTAGAGGATCATTAGATTGGTTTCACTGGTTGGCGCAACATCGAGGGCCGAAGGGCCTGTACTGTGCTGTAACATTCTATGTTCTATGTTCTCTATTTTGCCATTTAATTTGTTCTCTGCAGTTGTTCACCAATGCACTGACACTTGAAGAGACCAGCAAACAGCATATCATGGGTACACCTGAGACTCGGTGGAATTGTCCCTCAGTGTCATAATGGCGAGAAAACTGGAGTGATCTACACCAATCTGTCCAGCGAGCTCTGCACCGCAATTGTCCTGCACTTAGTCATTGTTTCGGGGGAGTGGTAATTTGTGTGCTGGTCCTGGGTGGGGGGGTGGGGTGGGGGGAGAGGGTGCTGAACACAGCGGTGAAACTGGCTGCAAAGCATTCAGGTGCCGTTCTGGAATGGCACCCCTCTCTCACAGTGTACTGGGAGACCCCCTTTCTACCCCCATGGACATCGGGAGCTCCCCACTCATTGGCAGCAAGTTTCCCCACCTCCTCCTCAACATGGATCGCCGCCATCGGCGCATTGGGGCCCTCCCAATTGGTCCAACTTCATGATCCCTGACATGCCCCCCACCCTCCTTAAGACATCTGATATTCTCCACTACATGCTCCAATCTTGCATGACCCCTCCAACCTCGCATGACCAACCTGCATATCCTTCCACATAGATACCCCCACATAGCCCACGCATCTTGGCCCCCACTCAGGTGCCCCTCCCTATGCACTGCCTCAGGCACACTAGCAATATTCAACAGACTGACAGTTAATGCTATTGGTCAGGAATTGGTAACGAAAAAGCAAAACCTTATAACTTTATCTGAGTACAACAGTACTTCTGCTAGGATAACCTCAGCAGGCGAGTGACAGTGTTGTATGTGGTGGCCTAACCACAGGAGACTAAGGTATGGATTATGATGGTTTATTCAAGCTTCAAGCATGGAAACACTAACTTAGAAACCCTATCCTCCAATACAACCCCCTCCCACAATAAAGCACTCTCCTCCAATACAGCCCCTCCCCTAATACAGCACTCTCCCCAATACAGCCCCCTTCCCCAATACAGCCCCCTCCCCAATATTGCCTCTTCCCACAATACAGCCCCCTCTCCCAGTACTGCTCCCTCCACAATACAGCATTCTCCCCCAATACAGCCCCCTCCCCAATATTACCCCTTTCCACAGAACAGCCCCAGTACAGCCCCCTCCCCAATACAGCACTCTCCCCAATACAGCACTCTTCCCAATGCAGCACTCTTCCCAATGCAGCACTCTCTCCCAATACAGCACTCTCCCCAATGCAGCACTCTCTCCCAATACAGCATTCTCCCCAGTACAGCACTCTCCCCCAGTACAGCACTCTCCCCAATACAGCACTCTTCCCAACACAGCTGCCTCCCCAATACAGCCCCCTCCTCAATATAGTCCCCTCCCCCAATGCAGCACTCTCCCCCAATAGAGCACTTTCCCCCAATAAGACAGCATTCTAATATAGCCCTCGAATATATCACTCTAATACAGCAGTCTAATACAGCACTCTAATACAGCACCCTAATACGTCAGTCTAATAGAGCACTCTAATGCAGCCCGCTAATACAGGCTTCTAATATGGCACTCTAATACAGCACTTTAATGCGGCACACTAGTACGGCACTCTAATACAGTACTCGAATACAGCCCTCTAATACAGTACTCGAATACTGCACTCGAATACAGCTCTCTAATACAGCACTCTAATAGATCTCTCTAATAGAGCACTCTAATACGGCACTCTAATACAGCACCCTAATACAGGCCCCTAATACAGCACTGCATTCCAGCCCTTTAATACAGCACTCTAACACAGTACTCCAATACAGCTCGCTAAAACAGCACTCCAATGCTGCACTATAATACAGCACTCGAACAAGGCACTCTAATACAGCCCTCTAATACAGCACTCTAATACAAGCCTCTAATATAGCACTCGAAAACGGCAATCTAATACGGCCCTCTAATACAGCACTCTAATACCACCCTCTAATACAGCACTCTAATACAGCACTCTAATTCAGCCCTCTAATACAGCCCTCCAATAGGAACTCTAATACAGCACTCGAATACAGGACTCTAATACGGCAATCTAATACAGCAGTCTACCACAACACACTAATACAGCACAGTAAAACAGCACTCTAATACAGCCGTCTAATAGAACACTCCAATACAACACTTGAATAAGGCACTCTAATGGCACTCTAATACAGCACTCTAATACTGCACTCTAATAAAGCCCTCTAATACAGCCCTCCAATAGGAACTCTAATACAGCACTCGAATACAGGACTCTAATACGGCAATCTAATACAGCAGTCTACCACAACACACTAATACAGCACAGTAAAACAGCACTCTAATACAGCCGTCTAATAGAACACTCCAATACAACACTTGAATAAGGCACTCTAATGGCACTCTAATACAGCACTCTAATACTGCACTCTAATAAAGCCCTCTAATACAGCACTCTAATACTGCACTCTAATACAGCCCGCTAATACAGCACTCTGATACAACACTCTAACACAGTCCTCTAATACAGTACCCTAATACAGCACTCTAATACGTCACTCTAATACAGCCCGCTAATACAGCACTCTGGTGCAACACTCTAATACAGTGCTCTAATACAGTACTCTAATACAGCACTCTAATATGGCACCAAATTCAGTATTTTAATACAGCACTTTAATACGACACTCACATGGCACTCTAATACATCACTGTAATAAAGCACTTTAATAACGCACTTTAATACAGCACGATCATACAACCCTCTGATACAGCCCTGTAATTCAGCCCTCTAATACAGCCATCTAATACAGCACTCTAATACAGCCCTCTAGTACAGCACTCTAATGCAGCACTTTAATACAGTACTCTAACACAGCACTCTAATACAGCACTCTAATATGACCCTCAAATATAGCACTCTAATACAGCACTCTAATACATCACTGTAATAAAGCACTTTAAAATGCACTCTATTACAGCATGATCATACAGCCCTCTAATACAGCCCTCTAATATGGCACACTAATACAGCACTCTAATGCAGCACTCTAATACGGCCCTTAAATATAGCACTCTAATACAGCACTCTAATTACCCCACCACAATGCAGCACCAAATTCAGTACTCTTTTACAGCACTCTAATACTGCACTCTCATACATCACCCTAATACAGCACTCTAACACAGTCCTCTAATACAGCACTCTAACACAGCACTCTAACACAGTCCTCTAATACAGCACTCTAATACTGCACTCTAATACAGCACTCTAATACAGCACTCTTATGCAGCCCTCTAATACAGCTCTCTAATACAGCACACTCCATGAACACAGCAGTCTCCGCTAATACAGACCTCTAATACTTCATTCTACTCAATTTTAGTCAGTACACCGAATGTTTGATTTCCAATCTTGTTCACAAATAGATTTATTATTGAATCTTGCACCTGGTGCAAGGACCTATTAATCCGTCCTTGCTAGAGATTATCTGCTGTGCCTCAATTCCTGTCTTTCTAACCAGTAACAACAAGACTGAAGTTCTTGCTCAATGCAGGTCCTTAATGATGGATACGTTGGTCACTGGAGTACAAGCATTTGTCTAGCATATGATTTTACTCGAAGTCAAGTTTTACTAAATCTGTTCATTTCCCCTAACAATAAAAATTCCAATCAAGAATAGCCTACACTGTTCCTAGAACATAAAGCTAGGAGCAGGAGAAGGCCATTCCTTCGAGCCTGCTCCGCCTTTCAATAAGATCATGGCTGATCTTTTCATGGACTCAGCTCCACTTAACCCCCTCCACTACTCACCATAACCCATACCTCCTATCTTTGCCTTAAAAACATTTGAGATAGTCTTATCTGGGCAGGGAATTCCATAGATTCACAACTCTTTGGGTGAAGAAGTTCCTCCAACTCAGTCCTACATCTGCTCCCCCTTATTTTGAGGCCATGCCCCTTAGAACTGGTTTCACTCGTCAGTGAAAACAACTTCCCTGCTTCTATCTTATCTATTCCCTTCATAATTTTTTATGTTTCTATCAGATTCCCCCTCATCCTTCTAAATTCCAATGAGCACAGACCCGGTCTACTTAGTCTCTCCACAAATGCCAACCCTCTCAATTCTGGAATCAATCTAGTGAATCTCCTCTGCACCCCCTCCAGTGCCTGTATATTCTTTCTCAAGTAAGGAGACCTGAATTGTACACAGTACTCCAGGTACTCTCTAGCACCTTATACAGCTGCAATAACCTCCCTGTATTTAAACTCCATCCCTCTAGCATTGTAGGACAAAATTCTATTTGCATTCTTTTTCACAGAATGCCCACAGTGAAGAGAAGGCCATTCAGGCCATTGAGTCTGCACTGATCACAACCCCACCCAGGCCCCATCTCCACAATCCCATGCATTTACCCTAGCTAGTCCCCCTGACCCAAAGGGGCAATTTAACACAACCAATCCACCTAACCCACACATCTTTGGACTGTGGGAGGAAACCGGAGCACCCAGAGGAAACCCACACTGACGCAGGGAGAACGTGCAAACTCCACACAGATAGCGACTCAATCTGGGAATCGACCCCAAGTCCCTGGCACTGTGAGGCAGCAGTGGTAACCATTGTGCCACTGTGCTGCCCCTTGCTAAAACAATTATCTTAATTACCTGCTGCACCTACAAATTAACTTTTTATGATTCATTCACAAGGACACCCAGGTCCCTCTACACAGCAGTATGTTGCAATTTTTTACCATTTAAATGATAGTCCATTTTTGCTGTTATCGATGACCTCACTTTTACCAACATTGTACTCCATCTGCCTGATCCTTGCCCACTCACTTAGGCTATCTATATCCCCAATATTCTTCCGAGACTTCTATCTGTCTTCTCCAGACAGATAGGAGGCTTTAAGTTTAAGTTTATTTCTTAGTGTCATAAGTATGCTTACATTAGCACTGCAATGAAGTTACAGTGTTGGAAGCATTCTAATGTGAATGCTGTCATTATCATTCCTATTCCTGCATTTATTTGTTGTCCCTTGTTAATATAGATCTGCTGTGTAGTTAATAGAATTTTTTTGTGCAGTGCTGCCCCTGTCAAAACATGGCAGATTGGGGAGTGTCAGCTCGACGTAAACTCTGATGAAAGATCACCAACCTGAAGCAATAATTGTTGCTGCCAGCCCTGCTGGGCATTTCCAACATGTTAGGCTTTTATCTCATAGTTCCAGCCTCTGTATCAATTTGAGATTGAGTTAATTTCCCTCTAGATTACCCCAATCCTGCCAGAAGCTCGCTGTCAGAAGAAAATCTCCTGCTGTACCAGTGTAATGTCCTGTTCACCCACATCACCAACCCTCTTGCCATTACAAGCAATGTGGCATCATTTGGGGCCGCTACTGCCAAGTTATGAACTGTTCTGAAGGGACTGAAACTAGAAATTTGTTTCATTGCAGACCTGGGATGGCACAATGCCACAGTGGTTAGCACTGCTGTCTCACAGCACCAGGGACCTGGGTTCAATTCCCAGCTTGGGTCACTGTCTGTACAGAACTTGCACATTCTCCCTGTGCCTGCGTGGGTGGTTTCCTCTGTAAGAAGCCTCACAACACCAGGTTAAAGTCCAACAGGTTTATTTGTAGCAAACACCACTAACTTTCAGAACTGGCTGTTCCTTCGTCAGGTCTTTCCCACAAAATTTTTCACACAGAGGGTGGTGAATAAGTGGAACGCGCTGCTGGAGGAGATGGTGGAAACATATTTTATAACAACATTCACGAGGCATTGTGAATAGGTAGGGAACCGAAGGTGCGGGCAACATAGAGGCAAGAAAATATTAGACTAGAAAGGCATCTGTGTCAGCACAGACTTTGTTGGCTGAAGGGACTGTTCCTGTTTGTACTGTTCCTTGTTCTTGATCATCTGAGTGGAAGGAGTTCTGCTCCAACAGCTTCACAATTATTGTGGCACATTTAAGGAGATGCCGCTTACCTGGGCTGCACCCTGTAAGCGCAACTTGTCAGGCGTACAGCCGATAGGAAAACACTATTTGTTTAGGTTTATGCGATGTGTACATGGTATTGTGAATTTCTTTCCTTATCTCCCTTGTCACCTGTTCCCTTATCCCTCTCTCCACTTTATAGGATGCTTTTAACCAAAGACTTTACCATTTCCAGCTACTTATGAATGTCAGTGAATGATTAGTATGCCTGGTCTGTTTGGAAAGGGTTGGGTAATTTATTTCCAGCTTTGTTGTCATGTTAAGATATGTTAATCCAGGTCCTAACCACAACAAGAACAACTTGTAATTTGAAGGAGTAATTTGACAAGGAAGTATTCAATGTATGGTAAGACCCTAGAAAGTTCTGTGGAACAGAAGGACCTTGGCAAGTTTGTCCACAGATCTCCGAAGGCGGAAGGGCATGTTAGTAGGGTGGTGAAAAAGATATATGGGACACTTGCCCTTATCAATCAAGGCATAGATTACAAAAGCAGGGAAGTCATGTTGGAGTTGTACAAAACTTTGGCAAGCAACAGCTGGAGTACTGTGTGCAGTTAATGTTCACCACATTATAGGAAGGATGTGATTGCACTGGAGGGATGCAGAGGAGATTCACCAGAATGCTGTCTGGGATGGAAAAATCAAGTTATGAAGAGAGGTTGTGTAAGTTTGTGTTGTTTTTGTTGAAGTAGAGAAGACTAAGGGGTGACCTGATTGAGATGTACAAGATTATGAGGGGTATGGACAGAGTGGATAAGGAGCAGCTGTTCCCTTTAGTTGAAGAGTCAGTCACATAGGTTCAAGGTGAGGGCTAGGGAGGAGGTTTCGGGGGGATGTGGGGAAAACCTATTTAGCCACAGGGTAGTGACGGTCTGGAACGCGCTGCCTGGGAAGGTGGTAGAAGTGGATTGCCTCACATCCTTTAAAAGGTACCTGGATGAGCACTTGGCACATCATAACATTCAGGGCTGTGGGCCAAGTGCTGGCAGATGGGATAAGGTGGGAGTTCAGGTGTTTTTGATGTGTCGGTGCAGATTCAATGGGCCAAAGGGCCTCTTCTGCACTGTATGGTTCTTTGATTCTAACTTGCATGTATATATAGCATCTTTAACATGATAAAATGCCTCAGGGCTGTCTTATCCCTGATCTATGTTGAGTTGCCTCAGCCTGGGCAGAGGCTTCAACATTTCCAGGAGAAGAATGAGAGGCGATCACATTCAAACATACAAAGTGCTTACAGGGGTTGACAGGAAGAAACAGGAGGGAGGCTTCTTCTGATTGGAGGCTCCAGAGACAGGTAAGTGCTCTCTCGGAACAAGGGGCAGGATTTTTAGAGTTAGGGTTATGAGATGAGGAGGAATTTATTCACTCAGAGGATGGTGAACCTTTGGAAATCTCTGGCCAGAGTGCCGGGGAGGCTCAGTTATTAAGTATGTTCGATTTAGAGTTCAATAGATTTGTGTCTCTATGAGTGTGCGTGCAGTGGCACGGTGGCATAGTGATTAGCACTGCTGCCTCACAGTGCCAGTGACTCGGGTTCGATTGCTGGTTTGGGTCACTGTCAGTGTAGAGCATGCACATTTTCCCTGTGTCTGCGTGGGTTTCCTCCAGGTGCTCCAGTTTCCTCCCACAGTCCAAAGATGTGCAGGTTAGGTGGATTGGCCATACTAAATTGCCCCTTAGAGTCCCAAGGTAGGTTAAATGGATTAGTCATGGGAAATGTGTGGAATCATGGGGAGAGGGCTTCGACGAAGTACTTTGTCATAGAATCATAGAAACCCTACAATGCAGAAGGAGGCCATTCGGTCTATCAGGTCTGCACCGACAGCAGTCCCACTCAGGCCCTAGCCCTGTAATTCCACATACCTACCCTGCTAATCTCCGTAACCTACGCATCCTGGGAAACTATGGGGCAGTTTAGCATGGCCAATGCACCTAACCCGCACATCTTTGAGTTGTGGGAGGAAACCGGAGTACCCAGAGGAAACGCATGCAGACACGGGGAGAACGTGCAAATTCCACACAGACAGTGACCCAAGCTGGGACTGAACCCAGGTCCCCAGAGCTGTGAGTCAGCAGTGCTAACCAAAGTGCCACTGGGCCGAATGGCCTCCTTCTGCACTGTAGGGACTCTAAGTGTAAGGTGCACATGTGGTTGTGCCTCAGGGCTGTCTTATCCCTGATCTGTGTTGAGTTGCCTCAGCCTGGGCAGAATCCAGGTTGTGGTTGTGACTTGTCTGTGTAAATCTCCCTTCTCCAAAGAGTGGCTGATACTGGCTGGAATTAACTCATTTATTAGTTAATACCTCATTTTTCCATATTGGCAAATAGAGGACACAGAACAGCGAAAGGTGAGATAAGGCTAGTGTTGTGAGTAACTTCATAACCTACAAATCATAAAACTACCATTTATCAGGGAAAGGAAACATTGGCACTTGCAATATAAATGCGGTTAGAGGAACAATATTGATTTCCTGGGCTTTCCTGCCTATTCTGGCTGGAAATTTATGTTTCATCCTAATTCTTTTTATATCTAAGATTGTGGATCGAAACCATTATTAAAATTCATTTTGCTGCTGCGCTGCGTTTTGAAAATTTCATGTCAGAAGAACAAAAGTGTTGTACCAAATTCGAAGTGATGAACGAGAGCTGACAGTAATCATTCGATATCGCTCAAAGTGACACACAAGCTTTCATTCGTCATTTTTCATTACCCAGCAGGTTCGGGAATTTGTATATTCCATTGCATTTTGAATTGGAAGGTTAACAAAAATGAAAATCCCCTCAGTAGACCGCGTGTTCTGGGTTGATAGAGTAACGTTATTCCAGTGAGGAGCCATTTACAAATTGGGGTGGCATAGTTCCATGGCGCCAAAGTACTTATAGAGTTATGGAGTAATGCAGCACGCAAACAGGCCCTTCAGCCCAACCAATCCTTGCCGACCATGGTGCCCTCCCAGCTAGTCCCAATTGCCCGCGTTTGGCCTATATCCCTCTCATCCTTTCCCATCCTTGTACTTGTCCAAATACTTTTTAAATGTTGCTGGTGTACCTGCCTCAACCACTTCCGCTGGCAGCTCATTACATAAACTGACCACTCTCTGCATGAAGAAGTTGCCCCTCAGGCCCCTTTTAAATCTTTCCCCTCTCACCTTGAACTATGCCCTCTACTCCTGACACAGGTTTGATTATCATTGGGTAAGATTTTGTTAGACCTGAGCCATATTGTTGGGATGGACTTCCAGGAAAAAGGACTCCTCAAACACCTTGATTTTAAAATCCTCATCCCTGTGTTCTAATCGCTCCATGGTTTTGTCACTCCCAATCTCTATAATCCTCTTCAGCCCATAAAACACTTGGGGAACACTGTGCTCCAACTGTAGTCTGCTGTCCTACTCTCCCACTTTGCTTGGTGGCTGTGCTTTCACTGTCAAGGCCCTAAGCTCTGGAATTTCCTCTCTTACCCTCTCCTAAAATCCACCTGTCTTAATATCCTGATTCCAAGATGGAGCGTGGTGACTTCTTGTGAGCTCTCCCCACATACCCTCTAATTCCATCTTTTCCTCTCATTCTATGCTCTGAGAACCGTACTCTAGCTCGTTTCTAATAATGCTCCTTTTAAGTCTCTTATCGGTAACTGTAACATATTCTGCACCCTTTCCTTTCCTTCTCCGCTATGTACTCCATGAATGGTATGCTTTTTCTGTATACTGTGCAAGAAACAATACTTTTCACTGTATCCCAATACATGTGACAATAATAAATCAGATCAATTCAATTCATCTCCTTCCTTGGCTCAGTGACGATTATGCTCCGTCAGGAAAAAGATATAAACATCTGAGGTCACGTACCAACAGACTCAAGAACAACTTCTTCCCTGCTGCCATCAGGCTTCTGAATGGACCTACCCTATATTAAGTTGACCTTTCTCTACACCCTAACTATGACTGTAATGCTACATTCTGCACTGTCTCCTTTCCTTCCTATGAACAGTATGCTTTGTCTGTATAGAAACAATACTTTTCACTATATATTAATGTAGATTCACAAAATACCTACAGTGCAAGAGGAGGCCATTTGGCCCATCAAGCCTGCATTGGCAACAATCACACCCAGACCCTGCCTCTGTAACCCCACATATTTACCTTACTAATCCCCCTGACACTAAAGAACAATTTAGCATGGCCAATCAACCTAACCTGCACACTTTTGGACTGTGGGAGGAACCAGAACATCCTGAGGAAACCTACGCAGAGACTGTGCAGACTCCACATAGACAGTGACCCAAGCCAGGAATCAAACCCGGGTCCCTGGCGCTGTGAGGCAGCAGTGCTAACCATTGTGCCACTGTGCTGCCCTCATGTGACAATAATAAATCAAGTCAATCAAATCAAGAAGTGTTGGATTCTACGCTTTGAGGTATCACGACATAGTTGTTGAGAAAGAGGTATGGAATCAAATGGAGATTCAAGCAATTAGCCATTTATTAGTTAGCCATTATTTCTTTATCTATCACGCTCTCGTACTCGCAACTTACAAGTGATGGTGAAGATTCTGTAAGGCAAGGTACCTGAATGTACTGTCACGCCTGACAGCAACACTCGGAGCCATGTTCTGCACCCAAGATCATTTCAAAGCAGGCGGGTAATAAAGAAAGGGCACATGTCGGTGCACATGTTACTGACAGGTCACGATGTTAAACAACTTCTATCCAAGGCCGTAATTTCACTTAAAAAGGTGGGGGCGGTGGGGGGGTGGTTGGTGAGCATCGTGATTAGAAATGGTTTTCTTGACCTCAGAGGGATGATCAAGGTAATGATAAAATTTCAAACAATTTTTCTAATCAAAGGGTTTCCTGTTTTAGTTGTAATCTTTTCTGAAAGTAGCCTTTGTTACTTGTTGTCCTGCTCACTTGACAAAAAATTCCTTCCAACTGAGATAATGGGGCCACTTAGGGAAGGTTTGGGATGTGACTGGGGGTGTGTTGAATCTGTTTGGTTGGTAGGGCACAGAATGTTACCCGTTATTCAATTCCCTTCTACCTGTGCCTATCTGATGTCAGTCGATTTTACTTCAGCAAGTTAACAATCTATTTTTACATTTGTTAAAAGTTCATTAATGGCCAATTTTGTTTCATTACGAGCCATTTTGTCAAAGTGTAATTGCCAGGGAGCTTGAAGAAGCTTAACATGCAAGAGGTGTATGTACGATTGTAGTTAGTCACTGTTCACTAAGAAGAAATGTTTCTAGCTTTCTCCTTTCGCAGGTGTAGTTATAGAATCATAGGATCCCTACAGTTCAGAAGCAGAAGGTGGCCATTCAGCCCATTGAGACTGCACCGACTACAATCCCAGCCAGGTCCTATCCCATAGCCCTACATATTTATCCTGCTAACTCCCCCCCTAACACTAAGAGGCAATTTGAGCATGGCCAACCACCGAACCCACATGTCCTTGGACTTAGTAAGTCACATTTAAATCAATGTGCGCCCAAAACTGCCCTGCATTAGTACAGACAATGAGCACATAACTCACTGCATGCTCGAGAATACAAGAGACGCTTACTTAAAGGAATCCTCACTGGTTTGACTTCACACTGATTTCAGTGCATTTGGGACTTGGTGCAGTGCCATATTTTCCAAAAAGCATGAACTGAGAACTCTTTAAACTTCATTTTCACCCTTTCTGTAATATAATTTAATTTCTTTCTGAAGCCTACTTGGGATTAAGTGAGTGGCAGTACGTACTTGTTTATGTGTTGACATGCTGCATTTAATGTTTAAAGTTTATTTATTAGTGTCACAAGCAGGATTACATTAACACTGCAATGAAGTTACTGTGAAAATCCCCTAGTTGTCACACCCCAGCGCCTGTTGGGGTACGCTGAGGGAGAACTTAGCATGGCCAATGCACCTAACTAGCACGTCTTTCCAACTGTGGGAGGAAACCGGAGCACCCGGAGGAAACCCACGCAGACCCAGGGAGAACATATAGATTCTGCACAGACAGTGACCCATGCTGGGAATTGAACCCGGATCACTATCATTGTGAAACAGCAGTGCCAACCATTGGGCCACCGTGCTGCCTATGTTGTTCAGACTGAAGCTGGTCTGCAGTATGTTGTAGACTCAATGGGCCGAATTGCACTGTAGAGTTTCTATGACTTCTCTGTAAGCCTAAGATCATCTAAAGCTCTGCTTCTGGCTTCCCAACCTGCACTAAGTTCTGTTTGCACATCATCCCAATGCTGGCTAACTTATCCTGACTCTCAGTCCATCAGTGTCTCAATTTTAAAATTCTCATTACAAATCTCTTCATCATCTTATCCCTGTAATCTCCTCCAGTCCTCAAATTTCTGAGAGATCTGTGCTCACCTAATTCTGGTCTCCCAAACATCCACAATTTAAATTTTTCCACCAGTGGCACTCAGGCCATCAGCTGGTAGGGCCTTAAGCAGCTGAATTCCCTGGAAATTTGGCATCTCCGCTACAACTCTCACTAACTTCTGCAGATGCATCATAGAAAGCATTCTTTCTGGTTGTATCACAGCTTGGTATGGCTCCTGCTCTGCCCAGGACCACAAGAAACTACAAAATGTCATAAACGAAGCCCAGTCCATCATGCAAATTAGCCTCCCACCCATTGATTCTGTCTCCACTTGCCACTGCCTCGGCAAAGCAGCCAGCATAATTAAGGACCCCATGCACTCTGGATATTCTCTTTTCCACCTTCTTCCATTGAGAAAAAGATTCAGCAGTCTGAGAATACGTACCAACTGACTCAAGAACAGCTTCTTCCCTGCTGCCATCAAACTTTTGAATGGACTTACCAAGTTGATCTTTCTCTACACCTTAGCTATGACTGTAACACTGAATTGTGCACTCCTTTCCTTCTCTATGAATGGTATGCTTTATCTGTATAGTGTGCAAGAAACAATAATTTTCACTGTATACCAATGCATGCAACAATAAGAAATCAAATCAAATCCTTAAATTTCTCTACTTCACATTCCTCCTTTCAGCCATGCCTTAAAATCCAGCTGTTTGACTCAGATTTCTCTCATCTTCCTTCACATTTCCTGGGATCAGATTTTTTTGTTTTTAATCAGGACATGGGCATTGCTGACAAGGCCAGCATTTGTTGCCCATCTCTATTTGCCCTTGAACAGGCCTGGGTGGCTTGCCAGACCATTTCAGAGGGCAGTTACAAGTGAACCACATTGCTGTGGGTCTGGGGTCACATGCAGGCCAGACCAGGTAAGGACAGCAGATTTCCTTCCCTAAAGGGCATTGGTGAGCCAGATGGGTTTTTAAAACAATCGTCGCATTGTCACTATTACTGATTTTATTAATGAGATTGAAAATTCCACCCACTACCGTGATGGGATTTGAACCCATGTGTCCCTGAGTGTTAGACTTTGGATTATTAGGCCATTACACCTCCTTTCCCCAACATTAGTATGAAGTGTCACAGAATCGCTACAGTACAGAAGAAGGCCATTCGGCCCATCAAGTTGGCACCGACCACAATCCCACCCAGGCCCTAACCCCATATATTTACCCTGCTGATCTCCCTGACACTAAGGGGCAATTTAGCAAGGTCAATCCACTTAACCCATGGCCAATCCATCTAACTGTGGGAGGAAACCAGAGCACCCAGAGGAAACCCAAGCAGACACGGGAGAACGTGCAAACTCCGCACAGACAGTGACCCAAGCCAGGAATCGAAGCTGGGTTGCTGATGCCGTGAGACAGCAGTGCTAACCACTATGCCACCATGCCGCTCCAAATATTCTGGGACATTTTAACATGTTGAAATTGCTATGTAAATACAAGTTGTTTTTTGCTTTGCCACTGGATGTCAAACAAATCAAATGAAAACTTCAAAGGAGTCAAAAGCCTGTAAATTCCAAAAGAACTAATTCCATTCTAACAAATTCAACTGCGCTCATAATGTTTCTGGATGTTAAAAGGCAATATATTTCTTCTGGATTGAATCAGGGAGAGAGTTCGAGGGAGCAGAGTTCAAACATAGCTCAACTGAACAGGCAGAAAGAATCTCTGGGCTGTTAGTAAGGTTTTGATCTCTGAGCCAACAAAAGCCGCACCTTGCCTTTAGCATTGTTCCCTTCTCTGTTTACTCTTCATTCAATGTTCATGACAATTTGAACTTTTCAATTTTTTTCCACATTGGTTTTGTAGGTGTCGCAATAAAATAAATAAATGCCTTTTATATGTTCAATGCTTCTCATAACCACCAATGTCTTCAAGTTCTTTATAGTCAAATATGTTTGAAGTGTAGTCACTGTGCATATTGGCCATATTTGGACCATTGTGAGCAATTTTGGGCTCTGTATCTAAGGAAGGATGTGCTGGCCTTGGAGAGGGTCCAGAGGAGCTTCACGAGAATGATCCCAGGAACGAAAGGCTTGATGTATGAGGAGTGTTTGATGACTCTGGGTCTGTACTCGGAGTTTAGAAGGATAAGGGGGGATCTCATTGAAGCTTATAGAAAGGCTGGACAGAGTGGATTTGGGGAAGATGTTTCCATTAGTTGGAGAGAATAGGATCTGAGGGCACAGCCTCAAAGTAAAGGGAATGTACTTTAGAAGTGAGATGAGGCAGAACTTCTTCAGCCAGAGGGTGCTGAGTCTATGGAATTCTTTGCCACAGAAGGCTGTGGACGCCACGTCATTGAGCGTATTTAAGGCAGAGATAGGTAGGTTCTTGATTGGTAAGGGGATCAAAGGGTACGGGGAAAAGGGCAGGAGAATGGGGTTGAGAAATATATAACTATAGGCCATGATTGAACGGCAGAGCAGGCACGAGAGGCCAAATGGCCTAATTCTGCTCCTATAATTTTGGTAATGGCAGTCAATTTGCACACAGCAAGCTCCCACAAACAGCAATGTGAAAATGACCAGATGATCTGTTTTGTGATGTTGATTGAGGCTTAAATATTAACCAGGACTCCAGGGATAACTGTCTTGCTCCTCTTCAACATAGTGCCATGTGATCTTTTGCATCCAGACAGATGGGCCCTCGATTTAATACCTCATCTGAAAGACAGCACCTCTTAAGGTGAAGCATTCTCTCAGTAATGTCAGCCTTGATTCTTGTGTTCGAGCTCTGCAGTGGGACTGGGTGCAATCTTCCCTCTGAATCACAAGGTTCTGAGTCGGAGTCATGGCTGTCACTGGCGTTTTCTTCTTGGTGTGCTACTCAAATCTTTGCCTGCTCTTCCTTCAGCTGTGTGTGGGAATCTCTTCACCGTGTAGCCCTGTGTTGCTGGATAAGTTTGGATGTCAAACTCACTATAACCATGAAAGCTGCCATTTCGATCTAAAAGAGAAGCAAAGAAGACTTCTTAATCTACTCAGCCAAGCACTGCCAAGTGCCATCTTAATAAATACTGCATATTTAGGATTCAAGTGGGACATGGCTTATTTTTTTCTCGAACTATTGGGCCACTCATTGACTGGATGAATAATCTGTACAGCAATGTACCAGGACGTTTGCCCATTCTCCTCATTGCACTCACCATGATCTCTTGACCTTGATCAGGTCATCAGGGCAGGTAGAAGATCAGGGACCTTTGGCCTTTTGTAGAATCATGGATACAGAAAGAATCCATTCAGTTCATTGTGCATTTGGAAGGAGCACTTTGATTAATGCCACTCGCTTGCTTTTTTCCCAATACCCTGTTTATGTTTCCCCTTCAACTATTTGTCCAGAGTCTTTCCGAAAGTTACTTCGGAACCTGCTTCCACTGCACTCCAAATCCAAACATTCATTCCTTTCATTTGAAGGAGGGAATGTACAGCAGAGCAGAAACCCTTAATGTACTGTTGCTGGTCTTTCGTTATGGCATGGTATTGGTGGAGGGCTAAGGGATGGTATGTTACCTTGGAAAGGGAATGCTGTGTGCTCTGTGGGACCTAAGGGTCCAGTTATACTAATATTTCATCCATATAGTGATGTAAAGGTGAGAACGTAACTCCAGAAATCCACTGAGAGGTTACTTCAAACCATTGGGTTTATCACTGCATTCAGTTGAATATTGCATTGGGTTTAACACTCCATTGAGTTCTACTCGAGTGTGCTGTAAAACAACTGCTGATGGGATCTCTCGGACCGCCTGGTACATTTATAACTTGAACCTGGTTAGCTTGTAATACTTCAAGAATGGCATTTATTTAGATATATTCTTGCACGTGTTGGGAGTGGGATTCTGTACCTATCTACAATTAACTTGCCTTGTTTGAACGGGGTGAGGATCCGGCAGAACTGGGTTGCTCCTCAAATCAATGCCAGACTCCGACCGGAATTACATCCCGAGGGTGCGTTATATTTTATGCAATTTCTGGCCTTTGTTTATTGACCTTTATAACAAGAAACTTTGGCTTGGTACTTTGGGAATGCTTGCAACAGAAATTCTGTTTGTTACACTCAGTTCATAATGTTCCCTCATATATCATCCTCTTAAATTACAGACCGGAACTGTTTCACACAGCTAGGCTGGATACTTTCCCGGTATGGTACATGTGAGCATTTTTAACAAAATACGGCCAATTCACAAAAAAAAATCATAAATTGGCAATTGTATTAAATGCAAAGAATGCTCTAACACTATGGGGGTTGCACATTAAGGAATTTGTACGTAAAGGGGCACAGAAGTAGTCGAACAGCATGGTGGCACAGCAGTTAGCACTGCTGCCTCACTGCACCAATTCCTGGCTTGTGTCACTGTCAGTGCAGAGTCTGCACATTCTTCCTGGGTCTGTGTGGGTTTCCACTGGGCCTTCTGGTTTCTTCCCACAGTCTGAAAGACATGCTGGTGAAGTGCATTGGCTATGCTAAATTCTCCCTCAGTGTACCTGAACAGGCACCTGTTGTAGTGGCTAGGGGATTTTCACAGTAAAACTTCATTGCAGTGTTAATGTAAGCCTACTTGTGGCATTAGTAAATAAACTTCAGACAGAAACCAAGGTACATTTTTATTGAATCTTGCAAACAAGCATATTTCTCTGCCTGTAAGTAACTCTTACTACAAGATTTTTTCCTATCCTTATTTTGCTAAATATTTCTGAGAGTCTGCAACAATAGTTGTAATCACAAACTATTTTTTATTGATCCTTTGGAGGTAGTCTAATGAAGTGATTTGCAAATATATGCATATTATTCACTGGTAATGAATGACAATAATGCACCGTGGAGTTTATTAATATTGACTTTGGTAACTCAAAGGCAAGAATTTCAGTTGTTTTTTGGATTCAGTTGTAAATGTTGCAATAATGAACAGAAGGAAAGACTTGCATTTATATTGGGGATTTCACTCACTCAGGATGCTACAAAGCATTTTATAACCAATGAAATACTTTTGAAGTGTAGTCACTGATGTAATGTAAGAAACCACATACCATCAACAAGACGCACTGCAGCAGCTCATTAAGGCTCCTTCGACAGCATCTTCACATCCTCTACCACCTTAAAGGACAAGGGTGGCACGGTGGCACTGCTGCCTCACAGCGTCAGGGACCAGGTCCAATTCTGGCTTTGGGTGATTGTATGGAGTTTGCATGTTCTCCCTGTGTTCATGGGTTTCCTCCAGTTTCTCTGGTTTCCTCCCACAGCCTAAAGATGTGTAGGGTAGGTGGATTGGCCATGCTGAACTGCCCCTTGGTGTCCCAAGATGTGTAGATTAGGTGAATTAGTCGCGATAAATGCACAAGGTTATGGGGATAGGGTGGAGGGGGGTGCCAGGTGGGATGCTCTTTCAGAGAGTTGGTGCAGACTCAATGGGCCAAATAGCCTCCTTCTGCACTGTAAGGGTTCTATGGTTCTATCAGATGCAGGGGCACAGCATCACCTCCAAGTTCTCCACTGAGCCATCCTGTCTCAGAACCTATCGCCGTTCCTTCACTATCACTGGGTCAAAATCATGGAACTCTCCCTTCCAAACAGCACTATGGGTGTACCTACATCTCATGAACTGGAGTGATTTAAGAAGGTGGCACACCACCACCTTGATTTGTGTCAAGTCACAGATTCACACACACACAATTCCATCATTGTACCAACAATTTGAGTTTCCTTGTCCTCCTCCATCAACCACAGGGAAACATTGGCTACTGCTATGGAGTCCAAATTTTGATGTGCCAGTTTGCAAGTACATTCCAGGATAGGGCAGAGGTGTGAGTGGACAACCTAGAAATGACCTATTCACAGCTTGTTAAATTTATTGGGTGAAAAGACATAGGTTGGAATTCTTCAACCTCACCCATGGCTGGGATTCTCCAGTCCGACTGCAGTGAATGGAGATTGGGTTAAGTGTCAAATTCTCCGTTCTCATAGCAGTGATAGCACTAGCGGGGCATGCAAGACCGCAGAATCCTGGCTAAAGTTTGGGATTTTCTGTTGGCATCAGTAGGTTTGGCGACAGGAGTGGAAAACACCAGGTTTCCCGATGAGCTAAAAGCGGGGAGGGATTGTTCCCTCCTCCCATCAGTGGAAGGCTGTGTTTCCTGATGTTGAATGTTGGGAACCTCATTGTAATAAATTAACATATGTTATGACCCATGTCAGAAACTCCCAAGGTGTTTTATGAAGTTAGCCTCGACCCTAAGTTTTACATTTGATTTTGGCTTTTTGATTTGATTTGATTTATTATTGTCACATAGAATCTACAGTGCAGAAGGAGGCCATTCGGCCTATCAAGTCTGCACTGACCACAATCCCACCCAAGCCCTATCCCTCATGAACGCATACATTTACTCTAGCTAGTCCCCTGACACTGAAGGTAATTTAGCATGGCCAATCCACCTAACCCGCACCTCTTTGGACTATGGGAGGAAACTGAAGCACCCATAGGAAACGCATGCAGACACGGAGAGAATGTGTAAACTCCACACAGACAGTGACTCAAGCAGGAATCGATAGTACATGTATTGGTATACAGTGAAAAACATTGTTCATTGCACACTATAAAGACAAAGCAGATTGTACATAGTGAAGGAGAGAGTGCAGAATGTAATGTTACTTTCATAGCTAGGGTGCAGAGAAAGATCAACTTACTATGAGGTAGGTCCATTCAAAAGTCTGATGGCTGCAGTGAAGAAGTTGCCTTGGGTGAGCATAAGATGTTTCACTCCAGGTACAATTCAAATGACCCACTAGGAAGCTTTTATTGAAAAAAATGTTTATTTAAAAACACAGTTAAAATGTAATGAAAAGAATTACAACAATTAAACACGACACTGTATAACTCCTAGCAGCTAGCTATCCCTGCTCTTCCAAGTTAAGCACCATTCTACAGATACACACCCTTCTTTAGACTTAGCATAGAAACAAGTATGCTTACATGATGCTGGATCTTCAGTTTTTAATACCTGGTGTGTCTTTATCTTTTTAGTGTAAAAAGTGAAGTTTATTTATTAGTCACAGGTGAGGCTTACATTAACACTACAATGAAGTTACACTGAAATTCCCCCTAGTTGCCACAGTCTGACACCTGTTCAGGTCAATGCACCTATTCAGCAGGTCTTTCAGAATGTGGGAGGAAACCAGAGCACCTGGAGGAAACCCACGCAGACATGGGGAGAATGTGCAAACTCCGCACAGATAGTGACCGAAGCTGGGAATCGAACCGGGTCCCAGGCACTATGAAGCAGCAGTGCGAACCACCGTGCCATTGTGCCAGTGTTGGATCAATTCTCTGAGGCTCCTCAGTCCTGGAACCTTCAGCAAGCTTCTGGAGAGAGAGAGAGACAAAAAAAGTGCCTTCTTCCACCAGCTCCTAGCAGAAACTGAGAACCAAAACTAAAAGCTGGACCTTTCTGTGGAAAAAAAACTGTCCCCAGGCATTTCACCTGACTTGTCAATCATCCCCAAATCAAGCTCCATTCAGCAATCTCCAAAGGACCAATAAACCCCAGAACACTGCATTTGCCCTGATTAGAATCAGCATGATGTTCATTATAATACTTCAGTAACAATTACAGAACACCTGTTGCAGACATCACAGCACCAATAAGGTGCTAGGATGTGCTTGAAACACCTGCAGAGAAACATTATTAAAATACATTCTTTAAAGACACAGTATCATCACACATATAATTATCAGGGCCCTATACCTGACTCATTCCCCCACATCAAAAATTCCACCCGTGGTGGTGTGATGTCAGAATGGACTGGTCTCAGAAAGCAGCACCTGGCGAACAGAACCCCCAGGGGAGTTCAGAAGTGAGGACAGTTCTCGGAGGGAAGGGAGTCATGTGGGGGTTGCCAGGGTAATGTCAAGGTCATGTTAGCTTGATGCCAACTTGATGCCAGGGTGCATACACCTGCTTTTGCTAGCTGTACACTGGGCAACCTTCCAATATGGTGCCCGGATCACCAAGTGATGTGTTATGGAACCCGTGCCTCTGATTTCTTTTCCCCCACTGAATGGTGGAAAAAGCCACCATTGCCATCGGTGACCTCAACTCTGCTCTTCCAGCCTGACATAGGCTGGGACTTTCAGGACCCATTTGTTGTAGGAATCATTGCAGCCGAGTGGGAAAACCTGACAGACCAGCCAAAGAGTCCGGGTAGTCATTTGTGACCAGCGGGACTGGAAAATCCTAACTGTAGGCAGCTTCCTGACTTGCACCAGTACTATGGGACATTTTTATCCTTGGGTTTGTAGAGACATCTATGGCACTTTTACCCTCATGCCAGTGGAATCAAAGCCAGTGCTACCCCATCAGTAGACAGACCACCAAGGATTAGAAAGCCGTTTCACCACAATACCAAATAATTAACAAGTACATCTTAATAATCAGAATGCTGACTTTATTGATTTGACTGGAAGCCAGCAATCATTAAAAAGGAAATGTGAGAGGTCTCAATGTTCTTTGCTGCTTTTCACTGGTTTTGGTTAATCCTTTGAACATTCAGCGCTTAAATTCTTTGTTGCTAATATTAAAATATCCTCATGTTGTTCGAGAAAAAAAATCACTCTTCACAATGATATCGAGTAACATTCAGTGGAGGTGGAAAATGTGGGCTTTTTTTTCTGTTGTAAGGTTGGAAAAATATTTAACCTCCTCAGAAATGTGATTTGATGGAAATATACTCCTTTCCACTGCACCAGTCAATGAAGTAATGTCACATATCAATTCAGAAATGTATATCAAGATTAAAACAAAAGTGAAACTGTGTGCAGAATTTTACCAGCACAGGCACCCAAAGTTTGTACGTTCCCACCCAAGGACAATGGAGAATGCCTTTCTCCCAGCCTTGCCTGCACCCCCAGAATTCTGGGGGCGGGCATGCTGGTAAAATTCCGGCCTGCATGGTCACAAGAATATTTTATAAGGGACAGGCAACCAAAACTGAGCTAATTTGAGTTTCTTATGCAAATGACTTTGAGATAATTTGCACGACTTCAAGTTATCATTGACTTGGTGTCCAAAGGTGTGGGGGTTAGGCAGATTTGCTTTGCTAAATTGCCCCTTAGTGTCAGGGAGACTAGCCAGGGTAAATGCATGGGGTTACAGAGATAGGGCCTGGGTGGGATTGTAGTCAGTGCAGACTCGATGGGCTGAATGGCCTCCTTCTGTACTGTAGGATTCTATGATGATACGGCAATTGAGCTGGAAACAAAAATCTCTGGGGGAGGTCTGGTTTGTTTAAAATAGCCATTACCATCATCTGTCTGTGCTGTGACTTGCAGAATTATCCAAAGAAATCATAAGAACATAAGAACATAAGAACATAAGAAATAGGAGCAGGAGTAGGCCATCTGGCCCTTCGAGCCTGCCCCGCCATTCAATAAGATCATGGCTGATCTGTCGTGGCTCAGTTCCACTTTCCCGCCCTCTCCCCATAACCCTTAATCCCCTCTCTTATCAAAAACCCATCAACCCGCTTCTTAAAAATATTTAGCGAGGCAGCCTCCACCACTTCAACGGGCAGAGAATTCCAGAGATTCACCACCCTTTGAGTGAAGAAGTTCCTCCTCAACTCCGTTCTGAACCGCCCCCCCTCTATCTTGAGGCTGTGCCCCCTAGTCCTACTGTCTTTTTTGAGCGGGAAGAGTCTTTCCACCTCTATCCTATCCATCCCATTCATCATCTTATACGCCTCAATGAGATCTCCCCTCATTCTTCTAAACTCTAACGAGTACAAGCCTAGTTTATTCAGCCTCTCCTCATAGCTCAACCCCCTCAACTCCGGTATCAGCCTAGTAAACCTCCTCTGCACTCCCTCCAAGGCCAAAATATCCTTGCGCAGGTGCGGCGCCCAAAACTGCACACAGTACTCCAGCTGCGGCCTCACCAATGCCCTATACAGCTGCAGCAAGACCTCCCTACTTTTATATTCAATCCCCCTCGCTATGAAGGCCAGCATCCCATTCGCCTTCCTGACCACCTGCTGCACCTGCAGGCTGGGTTTTTGCGACTCATGCACAAGGACCCCGAGGTCCCTCTGCACCGTCGCCTGCTGCAGTTTTTCGCCACGTAAGTAATAGTCCTTCCTACCATTCTTCCTACCAAAGTGGACCACCTCACACTTGCCAACATTAAATTCCATTTGCCATTTCCTGGCCCATTCGCCCAGCCTATCTAGATCCTTCTGCAGACTCTCCACACCCTCCGCACAATTTGCCTTTCCCCCAATCTTGGTGTCATCAGCAAATTTCGACACCCTACACTTGGTTCCCTCCTCCAGATCATCTATATAAATGGTAAATAGCTACTAATAATATTCACTGCTTTACAGTGTAGTGCTGTGGAATTGAGGAAAGGCTGACGCTGTTGTACTTTACTGAATTCCATAAATAGAAATGCAAATTCACAGCTATCCGTGCTTGTGACAACCGTCACTGCTCACAGAGCCGCATTACCTAATGCGGTGGGATCAAGGGGCAAAACAGACCTGAAAATGCATATGTTACTTTTTCTTCCTTTGGCAGCCCCTCAGGGTCCAGAATGACTTGCATTCACTCCAGGGACATGCGTTCGGCAGTGGCTGAATAGTCCAACCCCAGAGCCTCAGACTCTGCCACAGCTTTGGTTGGTGGTGTTCGATGAGTTGTCAGTTTAAAGTTTTTTCTTTAATTAGTGTCACATATAGGCTTACATTAACACTGCAATGAAGTCACTGTGAAAATCCCTTAGTCACCACACTCCGGGTTACACTGAGGGAGAATTTAGCATGATCAATGCACCTAAACCAGTATGCCGTTCGGACTGTGGGAGGAAACCGGAGCACCTGGAGGAACCTCACGCAGACACAGGGAGAACGTGCAGATTCCTCACAGGCAGTGACCTAAGCTGGGAATTGAACTTGGGACCCTGATGCTGTGAGGCAGCATTGCTAATCACTGTGCCACACTATAGATTCTGCATTCTCTTTCCGCTCTTTATGGTTCGCTTGGTCTCCCTGTGCTCCACCCAGTTGACGCTTGAAGCGACTGGCGCCTTCTCAGATGCCTCACCTCCAGTTTGTGTGTTCTAAGGCAAGCGATTCCTGGAGACCTGAAAGTGCCTATTGAGTGCGCATTTTGCAGTAACCCTCTCAATGCTACATTGTCCTGACACTCACACAGAACCCATGCTCATTTCTGTTACCCTAAGAAACCCAGTGGGATTTTTGGACCACGTGACCGGACAGACAGATCCAAACCTCGGCTGCACAATCTTTACTGAAATAAAATAAAATACTACAGATGTGGAGCAAGCTATTGCTTATAGCAACTGATGAAATTTCATTTGTAGGTGCGTCAAAATTATTTTATGTTGGCACTTAAAATTTAATGTTCAGCCAACGTATTCTTAGATAGGTTTCATTTCACCCTCACAGTAGGATCCTGCTGAAGCTGTTCCATTATAGTCTGTCAGTTCTTTCGAAAGTGTGCTTGTGGTGTACACGAACAATAGATTGCACCCTGCCTAAATATTTAATGAAGAAAACAAAATTATATTCAGATCTAATAAAAGATGTGACCCAATAATCTGGCAGCAAGAACAAGGTCATGGGTCTGAACCATGGGGTTAGTCGAAAGTTGCGGACACCTGCTGTAGATTCATTAGGTGTAAGTGGCTAAAAAAAAAATCACCTCGGGGTGTGGGACGGCGGGGGTGCACGGTGGGGTTGGGGAGGGTGGAGGAGGATGAATAGCCTGTCTGCTCATCTCAGCCCATTGCAAGTGTGTTACCCCTGTCTCCATGGGGAAAGCAGTGGCCCAGATCGCTCACGGGGTGAGACATTCTCAACATGGGGAAAATGTGGAATAAGAAAAGTTCGCAAGAATGCAAGAATCTTTTTATTCAAACAGGGATGCTTTCACTTTTTGTAAGTGAAGTAAACATCACAAGCTGAATTTCCTTTGCCACAAAACCTAACAAAATATACCAACCGGAAAGTATAACCGGATTATTCTTAATTGAATTGAAACAGTCTTCAACCTTGTTGGCTTTGAGTTTAACAAAGAAATTAGAGAATAACTTGTCTGAGAAATTTGATGGTATTGCATGTATTTTACAGGCACAAAACTGACACTTAGGCCAGAATTTTCCCAGTATGCCCGCTCCGATTCCAGGGGTGGGTGAGGCTCAGAGAAAAGGCATTCTCCATTGGCCTCGGGCAGGATCGTATGAACCTTGGGTGGATGTGCCGATAAAACTCCGCCCTTAGGGTGGGATCCTCCGGCCTCCCAGTCGCGTGTTTCCTTCCAGCGGGAGAACAAAGGACAAAGAAAATTACAGCCCAGGAACAGGCCCTTCGACCCTCCAAGCCTGCACCAATCATGCTGCCTGACTTAACTGAATCCCCCTATACTTTCGGGACCATATCCCTCCATTCCCACCCTAGTCGTGTACTTGTCAAGACGCCCTTTAAAATTCACAATCATCTCTGCTACCTCCTCCGGCAGCAAGTTCCAAGCACCCACTACCTTCTGTGTAAAAAGCTTGCTTATTTGATAGTAAATCCACAAGCTTTCGGAAGACTGTTCCTTCGTCAGGTGAGTGGAAAGTTCTGACTTTCCATTTACCTGACGAAGGAACAACATTTCCGAAAGCTTGTGGCGTTTACTATCAAATAAACTTGTTGGACTTTAACCTGATGTTGTGAGATTTCTTGTTTGCCCCAGTCCAACACCAGCATCTCCACATCATAAAAAGCTTGCCTTCTACATCTCCTTTAAACCTCACCTTTCATTCCTTAAACCTATGCCCTGAGAATTTGGGCTTAGATCTCTGATACGATGTTCAAGCTCATTCCAGAGCAGTAATGTGGCTTCCATTGATAAAGGTCCCGAAGAGATGTCTAAAGCTGGTCCCTGAAGTCAGTTCTTTGCATGTGCAAATAAGGGGCCTCATATCTGTTTAAGGGCTCCGTGTATTCACAATACATGTAGAGGTTGACCAGTAATCTCACTGCTTGATAACCAAAGCACTATCTTCAAAGGGTCTGATGGCCAAATCCAGAAAGGTGTGTTTTAATTTCTGTTTCACTTACCTGTGAAACCAGGAAAAACTGGGCTCCCAGAAGGAAAGAAACAATAAAGCAGAGAAATAAGAATACTGGTTTGAACTGGCCTTGTATATTATAAAATGGAACATAGAAATAATGGGAAAATAAGAATGCTGGTTTGAACTGCTCTTATATACTGTAAAATGCAACACCAGTAAAATGGGTAAATAAGAATACTAGCCTGAACTGTTTTTTTTCCTTCTGGGTTTTCCTCCTGGCTCCACATTCCCATTATGGCCTCTGCTGATCATCACTCACGGCCCTCTCAATTACGTTGCCACCACTGGACTCAATTGACTTCCTCGCTTGGTGTCTACGCCCATGATATTGGTGCCTCCCAGGACCAACTCTGGAGGCAGGACCAATCTCTCACAGACCTCATTAGATCTGAGCTAGATGCTCAGTGCTGGAATCAGTGAGATTGAGGCAACTTATGGTGAACCTGTCTGAAAGCCTTGATTAAGAATTTTGTGGTCAATTTTGGGCACCGCACGTTGGGATGGATGTGAAAAGGATGCAGAATAGATTCACTAGAATGGTGCCTGGGTTCAGTTGCATGGAGAGGTTTGAGAAATTGGGGCTGCCCTCCTTAAATGAGACTCAATATTGGAAAGTCCCAGGGCTATGGAGAAAGGGAAGGGACTGGGACTAATCCACCAAATAGCCGACACAAGCATAATGGGCCAAAGAGCCTCTTTCACTATTGTCCTTAAAGTTGAGGGGAGATTTGATAGAGGTGTTGAAAATCACGAGGGGTCTGGACAGTGTAGGTAGAAACTGTCCCGTTGGAGGGAAGGACAATACCAGAGACCACCAATTTAAACCAGTTGGTAAAGGACTGAAAGGTGACAAGAGGAATTTTTTTTTGTCATGAGTGAAGCTTAGGGTCTAATGTTTCTATGATCCTATCTGGAAAGCTGTGCCTGAGAGCATGGTGGAGACAGACTCAAATGTGGCTTTCCAAAGGGAATTGGATAATTACCTTAAGGGAAAATGTTAGCCGGGAGTCTCTGGCAAAATGACTGGGGAATGGGACTGGCAAAATTGCCCTTGCACAGGCTTGATGGACTTCTGTGGTGCTACCATTCTATAATCCCACGGTTCTATGATCACATCCAGATCAAGGTGTGGCCCAATTTGTAGCTCCTTGAATCTTCTCCCAGATGAAAGCAGTTGTGCTGTGAAGTTTGGGCCCTCCGTTGCCTTCCCCCTTCGTCGACAGGGATTGGAAATGGAGACATAAGGTTTGCAGGGTTTTTTTTAATATTTGTCAATGATATGTGGGTGTCACTGGCTAGGCCAGCATTTATTGTCCATTCCTTTGGGTATTTAAGAGTCAATTCCATTGCTGTGGATCTGGAGTCACATGTACGCCAGACCAGTAAGGATGGCAGATTTCCTTCTCTACAGGAAATTAGTGAAACAGATGGGTTTTTACAACAATCGACTATGGCTTTATGGTCATTATTAGACTTTTAATTCCAAATTTTTAATTTCAAATTTTTAATTGAATTCATATTTCACCATCTGCTGTGGTGGGATTAGAACCCAGCTCCGCAGAGCATTACCCTGAGACTCTGGATTACTAGTTCAGTGACATTGCCACTATGCCACTGCCTCTCCAAAATGTTAAAGTTTAGTTTTTAGTGTCGCAAGTAGGTTCACATTAACACTGCAATGAAGTTACTGTGAAAATACCCTAGTTGCTACACTCTGGCACCTGTTCAGGTACACCGAGGGAGAATTTAGCATGGCCAATGTACCTAACCAGCACGCCTTTCAGACTATAGGAGGAAATTGGAGCATCCAGAGAAAATCCATTCAGACATGAGGAGAACATGTGATCCAAGCTGAGAATCGAACCCAGGTTCCTGGTGCTGTGAGGCAGTGCTCTCCACTCTTCCATCATACGCTTTTGCTCACCCAGGCAAAATACATTCTAAAGAAGCAGCCATGCAGGAGACAGGAACAGAAGGATATGGTGATGGAGGTGAGAGGGATGCTGGTGTGCAGTAATAACACTGGCATGGGAGTGGTCTATTTCTGTGTTGCAAATTTTGAATAATAACTGAAAGACAGGAAGGCAGAAATTGGGCAAGCTGAATTATTACAGCAGTATTTAAATGTTTGATAAAGTTCTGACCAGGGAACAAGATCCATAAGATGAAGCCCTTCTGCTATGAAATTGTTTTATTCTAATCCTAACAAAGAAACTTATGATTTTGTTTCATTATCTCACTTCTGTATTTTCCCAGATTTAAGTATTTCAGCATTAACTCAAATCAAATACCCCAACCCTGAGCTGTGTTGTATTAATACACCAACATGTGCCAATGTGCAAACAGCCAGCCCGCCTCGAAATTCTGTAGCAACATGAAACTGCACTCGCGCACAGTGTACAGCACTGGGAAAAAAAAGTCATTGAAATAAAGCAGACAATCGTCAGCTAAGCAGCGAGGTCACATCCAAAATGTTGGCCATTGCAAATACTGTTGAGAGACTGGATTAAATTGACAGATTGATTCGTCTTGTGAATATCTGATTATGTGAATTGGATCTCGTGCCAGTCAGTGGGTGAAAGAATAATCTGATTTCAAGGTTCCTTGACCTGCTTGGACTCAATTTGAAATGTAAGAGCAGGGGTAGATCATTCAGCACATGGTGTTTCTTCAAAAGAGATATTCCTAAATTTGGTTTGTTAAAACTGAAGGAAGGCAACTTATTCCTGAAAACAAATCTGCTCTTAATGATCATACATTGACTTTCTCACTCCCAAAAATAGACTGTTACTCATTAATATATATACATCTCACTCTGTATTCACACCAAATAAAGTTTCCACTAGTTTGTTAGTGAAGAACCCGCTCTTTGATATAGATGAGTGAGCACAGTTAATTTTCTCATATTATGTGATGCATGTCCTTCTCCTTCTAAAGTTTCAAAGTTTATTTATTAGTGTCACAAGTAGATTTACATTAACAGTGCAATGAAGTTACTGTGAAAATCCCCTAGTCGCCATCCTCCGGAGCCTGTTAGTGTACACTGAGGGAGAATTTAGCACGGCCAATGCACCGAACTAGCATGTCTTTCAGACTATGGGGAGAAACCGGAACACCCGAAGGAAACCCACGCAGACACGGGGAGAATGTGCAGACTCCGCTCAGACAGTGACGCAAGCCGGGAATCGAACCTGGATCCCTGGCGCTGTGAGGCATCAGTACTAATACCCAATCATTTTAATTTTTACAAAAGCATGCATGCTGTATAGTAATACAATGGATTTAAGCATTTTGTACTTTAAAGTTTCCACTAGTTTGTTTGTTAACAAAGAACACTCTCTTTGATACAGATAAGTGAGCATAGATGATGCAACAGAGAATTCTTTTACCCCTCTTGAAAACTCGAAGTATGATTTAGGTGAAACTTCAAACTGGCAACTTCCATTGCGTGCTATCTTCGAAAATAATCTCAACAATAAGCTCCTTTTGTTTAATTTTAATTCGAAAAAAATATTGTGCCAAATCCCTTGAGCTAAACTATAATAATGTTCCTTGAATGTGCTACCCATTTCCCACCACCCCCCCCAAAAAAAATTCAGAATTGTTTATGCGTTTCTTGCCAACCCAGAGATAGGATATAATACGCTGCATGGGAACATTTATGGTCCATCCAAATAGCTGGCTTTATTGCACTTATAAAATATACATTGCCATTTATTGAATTGGCTTGTGTTGAAATCTGCTGGAATTTTATTGCCGTTACTCTGATCAAGAAGACTGAGCTAGCACTTGTAGAATTCGATAAGGTGTAAGATAGCACAATAAATATAATTTCATTTGATTAGGATCGACCAGGCGAAAACCTGTAATAAACAAATAACACTGTAAGAGCAATTGCAGGAGATGGGAGAAACATCATTTGACTGTCCTTTAGTATTTTGCAACTGACAATAATGTACTTACTGGCCAGAATAATTCATTGAAATGCTCTTTCTGCTTGTCCTATTTTACTGTGAAGTGCCCCAACGTTTCTTTACATAATGCCCTTACCAAAGACTAGAGAGATAATTCAGCATCATTGAAGTTTGCTGCATTGAATGTGTTCTTTTGATAACTTCTTAGCATCGCAGGTGTGTTGGGGAACTTGTCAACGCTGAGGTCTCATCATTACTGGAATGAAGTAACTGTTGACCTTCTGCAGGTGTGTGCATACAGTGTGTCTGTCTTAAGGTTATCAAGTTTCACCTTCTGAGAAGCAGGTTGACAATACACAAGTACGCAGTTACACACTGACGGGCCAAGACAGACGGTTACAGTTCACTGAAGTACAGCATCTGTGCTGTAAACTGTCAATACATATTTTTTTGTGGAGGACAAAGATAAGATTGAAAACAGAAAATAATCTCAAATAAGGATCTAATGTGTATTCTCTTTTGTTTGCAAGTCTCACACGCTTCAGATTTAGCCTTGAAACAGCACACAAAATAATGTGCGTGTACCTCTTTAAGAATGTGTATTTAAATGCCAAAGTTAACCCTACGATCCTGCACTATAAACCACCCCCCCTATTTTAAATCTGCAATTACTGTTGGACAGTAGTAGTTTGTTGCCTGATTTTATGACCAGCATTGCTCAATATTTAAGTGGAACAATGCAGGATTGCAGAAAGATGACTTACATATTACCCGAGAACAAATTTAGATCAGATGCCAGAAAACTTGCGCACACACAAAAGTATGACAAATTACTGGAATAACCTGGCAAACAGACAAAGAGCAACATTGGGTAAAATTCACAAATTCTTTGGTTCCAACGGGGAGCCGCAGTCAACAGGAGTTCTTATCACACAGGGCTAACATGCTGTTTTGCTGATTCTTCAGCCTCCCACCTCTTTTCGACCACCACCATCCATTGGGAGGACAGAACGAGTGAATTTACACTGAAGTCTTCAGAGGCACTCACAACCTCGGTTGTTGCCAGGGGAGACAGAGTACTAGTGGAATGAGCTTGCATAGGCAAAGTTGTTCTTAAGTTCAGTAACTGAGAAGAATCCACGGCAAACTCTTTGCACAAATGTCTCCCTTAAAAAGCTTGAAGCTAATCAGCGGGGTTTTTGTTGCTTTTCAATGAAGTAAGGAGTTGGGGGTGAAGTGACAGACAGGTGATAATGCAGAAGGAAATCCATTATGAACACTGTTGTGTCTTCAAAATTGGGTGGTTAATTCATGCGTACAAGGCAGCATTATTTCACGTCAAATGCTTTAGATTGAGACCAGAAAATCTTAGGGAAGTGAATTTTGCATGATGGCAATTCAATTTCCTTTGGGCAATTCCTTGTGGAGATTTAGTAGTAAATAATAACAACTTAGCACCTTCAGTTTGATAAAAAAAACACAAGGCTTTGGGGGGGTGGCACGATGGCACAGTTGTTAGCACTGCTGTCTCACAGTGTCAGGGACCTGGGTTTAATTTCAACTCAGGTGGCTGTTTGTCTGGAGCTTGCACATTCTCCCCATGTTTGAGTGGGTTTCCTCGGGGTGCTCCAGTTTCCTCCCACAGTCCAAAGATGTGCAGGTTAGGTGCATTAGCCATACTAAATTGCTCCTTAATGTCAGGGGGACTAGCAAGCGTGGCACGGTAGCACAGTGGTTAGCACTGCTGCCTCACAGCGCCAGGGACCTGGATTCAATTCTCAGTCCAGGCCACTGTCTGTGCAGGGTCTGCATGTTCTCCCCATGTCTGTGTGGGTTTCCTTTGGATGCTCTGGTTTCCTTCCACAGTCCCAAAGACATACTGATTACATGCATTGGTCATGCTAAATTCTCCCTCAGTGCACCTGAACAGGCACTTGAGTGTGGTGACTGGGGGATTTTCACAGTAACTTCATTGCAGTGCTAATGTAATCCTACTCGTAACACTAATAAATAAACTTTAAACATAGGGTTACAGGGATAGGGCCAGGGTGGTATTGTTGTCAGTGCAGACTCGATGGGTTAACTGGCCTTCTTCTGCACTGTATGGATTCTATGATTCACAGAAGTGACTGAAGTGTAGCTTCGGATGTCTGCTAGCTCATTCATGAGCTTTTTTCAAAGGTGGGCAGCTGTTCTCCAATAACATTTTCATAAGGACTTCAAAAGAAGGCATTAAATTAAAAAGTCACATCATTGCCCAAGTCATTGATAAGGATTTCAATGTCAGTGTTGCAGCAAGTCTTCAAGGTCAGTTTCACAGGGTGGATGTCTCCTAGATGCTGTCTCCTTAGAAAGATGCAAGGGTGGATGAACTGTGTCAGTTTCTGTCCATCATGCAACACCCATCCTTGCTGCTTTGCTTCCAGATAGAAGTTAACCCATAAAACATTTAACTTAATGTCCTTATGAGCCAGCCATGGTCCAAATTGCCTTAAACTTATCATTAGTTTTGATGCACCACTGTTAGCCCTTTTATACCCATATAAATGCAACCTATGTTGGGACATTTTAAACTTCCTGATGACCAGTTGGTTATTCCTGAGTTATAATTGTGCTCCATCTTGCTGCCTTGTTGCTGACCTAGAGGCTCTGCCATTCCAGCCCCAGGCCCTTGTTGCAGCATTTATATGGACAGGTCGCCTCCTCCTCTATCCTCCCTGTGCAGATACATCACAATCCAGGAACTCAATACAGAAATACTGCCCACTAGCTTCAAACACTTTTGTCACAATAACAGTTGATAAAAATGAACTTTGTTACAATTTGCAAACCTGGACTATAAAACCTTTGGAGCTGAAGCAGGCCGTTCAGCCCATTGAATCTGGCCCATCAGGAGCTCTAAAGAATATTAGTGTAGGGCATTGTTAACATTTGCTGTTTGCAGAGTGAGGTTTGGATATGTTGCCTGCATATGCATGGTCCAAATTTGCCCTCCTGGCACCACTTCAACTAGTTGGGTAGCATCAGCTTAACATTGACTCACCTGGTCTCCTGGAATTCTCTAGAATGGGTCACACAAGAAGCACCTCGGGTGGTGCTTTGGCAATGACACCAAAACACTTAGATCCTCTCCTGCTCGTACCAACTTGTTGGTGGGAGGGTTGTGGGGGGTAGCGGTGAGGTGGGGGTATCAGAACCTCAATGCTAAATTCCATTCAGTAGTCTAACATAATCCCACTCATGCCTCAGAGCCTCAGCGTGGTGTTTCAAGGTTGACTGTTCATCTAGATAAATCTTAGTAAACCTGTGATACCTGTCTAACTTAACATAAGAACATAAGAAATAGGAGCAGGAATAGGCCACCTAGCCCTTCGAGCCTGCCCCGCCATTCAATAAGATCATGGCTGATCTGAAGTGGATCAGTTCCACTTTCCTGCTTTCTCCCCATAACCCTTAAGTCCCTTGTCTGTCAGAAATCTTTACCAGGCAACCTGCCCATGACCATGACCAATAAGAAACCTGGCTGGGGCTACCCTTTGTCCCGTGTTTGCTTCAAGAGCAGTCAGCAGTTATTTGTACGCACAATATCACTATACCGGCACTGGATTTAACTTGTTGTTGAATAGGAAAACGTATCCTACAGGATATAAATGAATCTACCAGATTGTTCCCTTTTATGCTCTTGTGGCTTAGGAGAGGTAAAATTGTAAAGGTCAAAGGTAAATGCTAAAAGGCCAACATGGTACTGTAGAAACCCTTGAGAAATTGATTTGGAGTTTTGGATATTGCTTTTGAAGTAGGAACTGGATTCATTTTATTTCTGCTTTTCAGGCTTCCTCACAGCATAAGCACCGCTTCATAAACTTTCCTCTCTTTTTACATTTTTATACATGGCAACTCTTTTATTTCTGCTAAACTGTACAAATCACGTTTAATTACCTGTCCCAGTGTAATGTTGAAAAACTATGACCAGAGTTTGGATTTCAAAGGGTAGGTATTGGACAACATGTGCACTCAATCCCTGATTTATTGAGAGCACATACTATTTAAATTAAGATAAAGCAGCTTGACAAGCCGTATTAACATCCCGTGAAGATTACATATCATTGGGCCAAAACTTTCAGAAAAGTGCACATTGAGCAGAAAAGGCCTCAGCTACATTGCGTGCATTCCAAATCTAGATGAAGCAAAATTGATTGTACGAAAATTGGAATGTTGGTCTTTATGGATTTCAATAAAAAATATTGGATCTCATATATTAAAATTATACCAACTGTTCCCCTCCAGTGTCAGAACAAAAGGTCTAGTTCATTTCACATTTTTCAATACTGATTTGATAACCAAGTCTGCATTTTAGAGTCGGTTGCCCATGTCTGCTCTTCCATTGATTTCAACGAGAAAGCTAATTTGAGAAAATGCTTAGCTCTGGGATTTTTTGACAGAAAGCGATTAATAAAAGAAATTGATGAAATTAAATTATTAGGTATGGTTGATTTGTCAAACTGATTTCCTCTGTCAAGAATTGGAAATGCATGCAGTTGAAATAAAGCCTAATTATGTCTACTAAAGTGTGAGACTGCAGTAAACGCCCTCCACTTGTTTGGCACTTAATGGGGCTGGATGCAGAGCGTTCCCATACAGCGCCAGATTTTAGCATTACGTGGCTGCTGTAGAGGCCTTTGTCAGAGCAGGAGCCATATCAAACAATGATACAGCTGGAAAGAACACTTTCCATGGTGCATCTGTAAAAATTGGTGAGAGTCCAATTGAGATTTCTTAAGGAAAACCACTGCCTGTGTTAAAATGTCGATAGTCCGACTATGATTTATAAGTGCCCAAAATGATGTAAGGGGGATGATGGGTCGAATGGCCACCTTCTGCACTGCAGGGATTCTAAAAGTCTATGATTCTATGTTGAACCTGTGTTGTAGCTGCTGTGTTGTTCTCAACCACAGTTTGAAATTTGCACAGATTCCAGATTCATTTTGAGAAGGAGGCTTTTCACAAGATGATTCTGATCTGGTAGACAGTGTAAAATCTGCCCTGCTGGGTGCATTATAGGCGCTGAGAAATTAGACTGCTGAAAGATATTTTCTAAACCAACTGACCTATACAATCATATGGTACCATCCCTACAGTGCAGAGAAAGGCCATTCAGTCCATCGAGTCTGCACTGACTCTCCAACAGGGCATGTTATTTACGTCCAACCCTGGGCCTATCCCCATAACCCCACACATTTACCCCCACTAATCCCCCTAATCTTGGGACATTAAGGGGAAATTCAACATGGCCAATCCACCTAATCTGCACATCTTTGGACGGTGGGAGGAAACTGGAGCACCCGGAGGAAACCCATGCAGACATGAGGACAGCATGCAAACTCCACACAGTTAGGCACCCACGGGGAGAATCGAACCCGGGTCACTGTAATGTGAGGCGGCAATGCTAATCACTGTGTCAACCTGCAGACCAATGGACAGCTTCATGTCTTTATTTATGATCACAACAGTTTCGTACTGTATTTCTGGGAATATTGGACCATGACTGCACCAATAATTCTCCACTCTGGCTTCTAAGTAATTAGTGCATGCACTTTGTTACCAAATCATACTTCCTGTTTGGTTGCAATGCAGTTTGAATGCATGGCTTATCTCTAAGGAAAAATTGCTTTACTCAGAGACTGGTTAGAATGCACCCTGTATCGCTGGATGTGATTGAGAGAATAGCTTAGATGCATTCAAAAGGGAACAAGATGAGTGTGTATTGGGAGTGATGAGTGTGCCCTCAGCACATAGACTTTCATCTTCCAACTTCAGAGCAGGGCTGGAGGCCAACTGTGGGGCAGTAGGATCCCTGATGCAGAGGTCTCTGGCCCTGAAGGAAACCGGACGGGAGAACCCAGTCAGCCTGGGGCTCCCCTCAGTACAAAAACCAAAGTCCTAAGGAAGCTGTGGGCGGAGGCTAAGCCTGGAATGTGGGCTGAAGATAACTGGAGTTGGAGCCTGAGATGGGAGTTTGGCATGGAGGAGAAGATGGCTCAAGAAGTCCCATGAAGAGATAGGAAGAGCAGGACTGCAGCCAAGAGCAGGGCAGCAGAACAAGCCTGGTGAGCCATGGGACTGAGAAGCCAAGGCTCTGAATAGGACAGAGATCTGAAGCCTCAGCTATGAATATTCTCCATAAGTAGTTTGTTTCTTGGAGTTACTCAGGTCCCTGGCTCTGTTCCCTTGAAAGTTTATACAGTTTTGTGGAATGATAAAACATAGTTTTTTTTCACTTTCTTACAGTCCATGTGCTTACATCACATTGCACGAGAGAAAAGGGAATAGAAAGAAATGCTGAAAATAGGATGAGAGGAGACCTTTGTGAAGGATAAACAGCAACAGCATGGACCACTTGGGATAAATGGCCTGTGTTCAATAGCCTGTATAATTTCATCTAATTGCTGCAGGGGCAGGTTAAGAATTTGACTGCTAATTAGATATTAAATGGGATTGGGTTTTCATGCTATCAAAAACAATAGCATGCATTTATATAAAAATCCTTAATTAGAAAAAAGGCCAAAGGTGCTGTAAAGTGGAGAAATCAGCCATGTTTGAAAGACTGGATTTTATTCTTTTGCAATCTTCTTGTTATTATGTTCAGTTCTCATAGAGATGGGTTATTAGAAAGGTCGACACAGCGCACCGAATGCTTGGATCTGAGTAGAGAACGTCTTGGCTGAGATGAGATGGTGGCACAGTGGTTAGCGCTGCTGCCTCACAGTGCCAGGGACCTAAGTTCATTTCCCGGTTTGGACCACTGTCTGTGTGGAGTCTGCATGTTCTCCCCGTGTCTGTGTGAGTTTCCTCCGGGTGCTCTGTGTTCCTCCCGCACTCCAAAGATGTGCAGGTCAGGAGGATTGGCCATGCTAAGTTGCCCCTTAGTGTGAGGCAGACTAACAGGGATTATGTGGGGTTATGGGGATAGGGCCTGGGTGGGATTGTTGTTGGTGCAGGCTTGATGGAACTCTGCACTGTAGGGATTCTATGACACACAGGCTAAGTCTACACTCAATTCACCACCCAAACCCCCAGCCACCTCTTGACCTTTCCATTTGTGCAAGGTCTCATCACCTGCATATAGTCAATCATTGAAAAAGCCATGGCTATTCATGATCATGTCTGTCCCGCCAATCCATCTCGCTGTCCAGCTTTCTATTCACTGATTGAACGTTACAACTAGGAGAGACACTTCTTTCCAATTCCCCTCACCAGTAAACTTAACTCCCATCTCTTCTCCTCTGGCTTTACATCTGACACAACATTGCTATGTTGTTATGTTCGTCCAGTTCTCTGTAATTACTCTTCCTCTTTTTTTATTTATTCATGGGACATGGACGTCACTGGCTGGCCAGCGTTTGTTGCCCATCCCTAGTTGCCTGAATTTTCCAAGGGCTGTTGAGAGCAACCACATTGCTGTGGCTCTGGAGTCACATGTGGGCCACACCGGGTAAAGATGGCAGATTTCCTTATATTACATTAGTGAACTGAATGTCAATCGACAATTGTTTCATGGTCATCAGTAGATTCTTAATTCCTAATATTTTTCATTGAATTTAAATCCTACCATCTGCCATGCCGGGATTCAAAACCGGGTTCCCAGAATATTAGCCAAGTTTCTGGATTAATACGCTAGCAATAATGCCACTTGGCCATCACCTCCCCAGAAGCCTAGAGCTTGCCTTTGCCTAAGAAATCCATGGCTGATTTTCTTCAACATCCTCTCCCTCCAACACCAATCCAATTTCTAAACATGCAACTCTTTCTCTATGTTCAATGCTCCCTCAATACTTCCTTAAACCTCCCCCTTCACGTTCACATTTTAAATACATTCATTCCTTTTGTGGCTTGCTTTACTTACGTCAGTAATATGAACTACATCATGTCCAAATTCTCAATATGTGAAGATGCTGGAAGATTTCCCTCTCCCAGAAAGCTCTCCGTTTGATAAAACCAAGTGACAAGTTGGACATCAAGTTTTGGAACTGAATTTGCATCTGTTTTTCACTCTTTCCCTCATGTCAAAGGAAAGAAGTATGAGGAAGTGCTTGATACCTGGGATGGAATTTTTGGACTGCGCTCGCCCCAAGACCGGATAATCCTGCACATGGTCAATGGACTACCTTCACACTGAGGAAGCATTGAACAAAGAGAGAGAGTTTCATGTTTAGAAACTGGATTGGTGTTGGAGGGAGAGAATATTGAATAAAATCAGCCGTGGATTTCTTCGGGGAAGGCAAGATTCTAGGCTTCTGGGGAGGTGATGACCGAGTGGCATTTTGCATGTTCTGCCCCCTTCGATTCCCATGACGGAATAATTCCACCCCTGGTCTCTGGAATGCTGTGAATAGATTTAACTGAGGAAATCCTATTGCGTTAGACAAGACACACAAAGGATGTGAGGTTTGAATTTAGGGCAGATTTCAGGAGATGTTCTTTTAGAGAACTTATTATCAACAGCTGGAGTGAGTTTTGAGGCAGGGCAGTCATAAAAAGGGCACCAAATTTACTCAAGAAATAGCTGTACAAGTCAATGGGAAGAAGAGGTTCTTGGTATTCTGAAAGGTTGAAATTAAATGGGGAGCGGAGGCAATGGCCTAGTGATATTATCGTTAGACTATTAATCCAGAAACTCAGCAAATGTCCTGGGGACCTTGGTTCGAATCTCACCATTTGCAGATGGTGGAATTTGAATTCAATAAAAAATCTGGAATTAAGAATCTACTAATGATCATGAAATTACTGTCAATTGCCGGAAAAACCCCATCTGTCTCACTGATGCACCTTAGGCGAGGAAATCTGCCGTCCTTACCTAGTCTGCCTACACGTGACTCCAGACCCACAGCAATGTGGTTGCCCTCTGAACAAAGGCAACTAAGTGATGCCCCATGTCCCACAAATGAATAAAAAAAATCCATTGAAAGGATTCTTCACACGTGCCTATCTTGTGATCTTTCCCTGTCCCTGTGGGGCTTTTCAGCAGTTCAGATTTGAAAGGTATCCTCTGGTATTATATGTAATAGGGCACATGAAGACATGCAAAACATATGAGGGCTTACCTTCACCACATTCAAAATCCATCTACTTGCACAAAGTTAAAATCAGACCAATGGGACAGGATTTTCCATCACCTTCACGGTGTGTTTTCCAGTGGCAGAGATAGTTCACCATTGGCCGCTGACAAGATCTTCCAGGCTCGCCAAAATCTATGGTGTTTTGCATGGCTTGCACCTTCTGTGCCAGGGAACCGCGGCGGAGGAGGTTAGGACTGGAAAATCTGCCAGCAAGAAAGACGGAAAATCCTGCCCATAGTATTTGTCTGACATCCATGGTCTGCCCTTTGCCCATCCTGATTCCCATGGCGGGTGGAATAGGAAAATTTACTCTGTTGGTTCAATTCTCCCTCCACAGATACTGTCAGACCAGCTGTGATTTTCCAGCATTTTCTGTTTTTCATAGAATCATAGAACCCTACAGTGCAGAAAGAGGTCATTCCGCCCATCGTATCTGCACTGATCACAATTCCACCCAAGCCCCATAACCTCATGCATTTACCCAAGCTAGTGCCCCTGACACTAAGGGGCAACTTAGCATGGCCAATGCACCTAACTCACACATCTGTGGACTGTGGGAGGAAACTGGAGGAAATCCATGCAGACATGGGAAGAATGTGTAAACTCCGCACAGACAGTGACCCAAGCCGGGAATCGAACCCGGGTCCCTGGCGCTGTGAGGCAGCAGTGTTACCCACTGTGCCACCCTGCTGCCCAGATTCAGATTGTTTCAGATTCCAGCATCCGCAGTATTTTGCTTTCATCCTGTGGCAAAATCGGGAAATATTAGCCTGGTGCTGCACTGTATACGATGCAGTGAAAACTACAAACTGTTAACTTTCACCAGAACATTAGATTTTCTCTAAGCAGAGGCGTGATGGATGATGTAACATGTTTATAATAAACCACATCATTGCACTGTCCTTATTTATAATGGGACAATGGTATTTTCAGCAGAATGTCAGTGTCCTTTTAAGTTAGCATTCCGCAATTACAGCTGTGACTGCAAAGGGACCCATTAACTAGAAAACATCAAGGTCCACCCTGAGCTGGAAATAACATCGTTACTTCTTGATAGATTCAATTGCTAATATATGAACTTTTTTTTAATAATAAAGCATGCAGCACAAATCATTTCTAATTCCATGGAGCAATCTATTTAGATGATAATGATAATCACTTACCATAGTTATATTGCTATTTAAAGTCAATACCTGAGAGACTGCGAATGAGAACATACAGAACATTGAAAATGTTAATTGCATTTTGCAACAATTCTAATAAACACTTAAGGTTGCTATAATTTTCCTTCTCTTGTTTACTTCACACAATAGACTCCTTTGCAAGTTCCAGAAGAGGAGGCTTTTCAGAAGCAATAAAATATAATTGCCTGAGCAGGAATGAATGTTTCACCTGTCCTCACCCTGTTGGACTCACTGAGATTGTGCCAGGCTGCTGTCCTCTTGCCTTATTGCTGACTGCTGTGGCATAGTGGCCTTGGCACTGTCCTCAGGTAAAGCAAGAACTTTCTACTCCCACATGCCAGTCAAAAAATTAGTCAGAAGCAACACACACACACACACACACACACACACACACACACACACACACACACACACACACACACACACACACACACACACACACACACACACACACACACGTGATTATTTCCTTAACTGATTGCACTAATCAGATCACACTCCTCAACAATGCTGCTGACTCCCATTACTATTCACTGCCAGACTTTGTGAAATGAAGTTGAGATCAAATTGTAAATTGTCCCAAAGCCCTTTTTTTCAAGATGGTGCCAGAGTGTGGCAACTTCTTGCAAGCTGTGCCCAACATACCTTCTAATTCTATCTTTCACTCTTGTTCTATGCTTCTAAAATTTCAATCTAACTGTTTTAAACTCTCACTAAGTTGGTCTTTCTCTACACCCTAGCTATGACAGGAGCACTACAATCTGCATTCTCTCCTTTCCTTCTCTATGAACGATATGCTTTGTTTGTATAGTGCGCAAGCACTGTTCACTGTATACTAATACATGTAACAATAATAAGTTAAATCGAACAAACTAACCGAAAGAGTTTCTAAACAAGATAGCGAGAGTCCTGATTTACAAAACTTCCATAACATCACCACATATTTGTTGCAATGTGACTATGTTTTATTAATTATTATTATTTTATTAGTGTCATAAGTAGGCTCACATTAAAACTCCAATGAAGTTACTGTGAAAATTCCCGAATCGTCACATTCATTTGTCTGTTTGGGTGAACTGAGGGAGATCTTAGCAGGGCCAATGCACTTAACCAGCATAACTTTTGGACTGTAGGAGGAAATCAGAGCACCTTGAGGAAACCCACACAGACCCAGGGAGAATGTGCAGACTCTGCACAGACAATCACCCAAGTTGGGAATCGAACCCAGGTCCCTTGGCACTTACCCAGGCAAGTGTGGAGTATTCTATCAAACCCCTGCCTAAGGCAATGGACAGGCTTTGAGGAGTCAGGAGGTCAGTAACTCATTGTAGTATTCCTAGCTTCTAACCTGCTGTTGTAGCCCCTGTGTTTATGTGGTGAATCTAGCTGAGTTTCTAGTCAATTTTAATTATGCTTACTTTGCTTAACCAATCAGAACATCTTCGCCGTTACATCATCAGTACCTGAGGGTAAAGAGAATAAGAGACAGCAGGAATATCTAATGGAACTGTGTGATGACATGAGGCGAGCCATTGGACAGGATTCTCTGACGTCATTCACCCTGCAACTATTGCCAGCGAGAATGGAGAATTTGGCGGCCAGTCATTGGCTGCAGCGGGACTGGAGAATCCCAAACGCAGGTGAGGTAGGAGAATTCTGCCCACAATTTCTTCAGGAAAAATAAAAGCTAAAGCGGAGAGATAAGAGGCAAGCGTGTTCAAAATGCTACTTAATAATTTCTCCAATAAAGTACTGACTACTCCAAACTGGGCACAGAGAACATTCCCCATGAGATGTGGGTTGGCAAGACACCTTATGACCATCGAAAGCACGCGCTAAAGTGTTAAATGTCTCCGGAGATGTGTGTCTGAAAGATTTAGTGTTAGAAATATATTGAAATCTAAGGAAAATGTACTCAGACCTGCCAGTACTTCAGGCAGTCACTGTTCATGGTGATTTTCTTTAATAATAGTTGCACATTAAATGAGAAGTAGGAGCTAAATTCTCAGATATGCAAATATTAAAATGACCTTCCTGACACAACTTACACTGTATGAATATGCTGACACTTCAGGGGAATATTGGGACTAAGATCCCACTTGTAAGTAATAACTCAGCTTAAACTTTATTTATTTGTGTCACAAGTAGGCTTACATTAACACTGCAATAAAGTTACAGGGCCAACAGTGATGCGCTCTGGCTTCAGTCCTACACACCTCATTCTCAGAATCTCTCATGTCTAAAGCTTCTCTTCCATACTGCGCTGAACAGGTGTATGCCCTCTGGCAAGACCACTCCCAATGTTAAATCCTTCTGAAGATACAGGGAGGGATGAGAGGCCTATGAGAAATTTTGGGTTCATTAGGACTGACAGCACTTTGGTTAAGCAGTTATGCAGGTTTAAGTGAAAACACTAGCAAATGAACAGCGTACTTCAGAATTGAGAATCTCCAATCATCGGTGACTTTGGTCCAATCAAAGTGAAAGTTTTGAGAGTAAGTCTGTGTATTATCTCAGCCTATCCAGCAAACCAGAGGAGTTGGTGTTTTGTATGGGGACAGAGCTATGGAATTGAGGGATTTAATTAACTGGCCTGGGAAGCAATGCAAATAATTGAGGAAATTTGTATGCGATGCTTGGGTATAAATGTCGCATTGTAATTACACCAAATTCATTCTGACTTGGATATCACAGGGTGGCACAGTGGTTAGCACTGCTGCCTCTCAGTGCCAGGGACTCGGGTTCGAATACCCTTGGGCCACTGTGCAGCGTCTGCACACTCCCCCCGTGTCTGGGTGGGTTTCCAAAGATGTGCAGGCTAGGTGGATTGGCCATGCTAAATTGCCCTTTTGTGTCAGGGGGACCAGCTAGGGCGAATGCATGGGGTAATGGGGTTAGGGCATCGTTGACATTGTGGTTGGTACAGACCTGATTGGCCAAATAGCCTCCTTCTGCACTGTAGGATTCTATTCTATTATATTCTAAGAATGCTCCTTCAGCATCACTGGGTTAAAATCTGGAAGTCTCTATCTAACACATCGTGACAGCATCTTCACAACTCAAACTGTAATTCAGCCCATCGAGTCTGTTCCACCATTCAATGAGATGACGATTGTTACGATAATCCTGAACTTCACTTCCCTGCCTTATTCCCATAACTCTTAATGACCTTATTGATTAAAAATTTGTCTATCTCAGCCTTGAACATACTTAATAATCCAGCCTCTACAGTAAAGACACTGCATCACTGGCTAACTGAGGTAAACCGATCCCCCTCTCAAACTGTTCAAAAAACTCACATTTCAATCCAAGTTAAGAGCGTGGAGCAAAGTGAAAAACGAGGGGAGGGCTCAGGAGGTCATTCCAGCTTTTATCGATTTCTATTACCTAACCTCCAGTACACAAAAGTTAAACACTGTGCTTTTTAGGCAGCAATAAGTCAGCCCGTTGGTCTATTTTTGCATGGCCAATGCGATGCCTGCCGCCTGTGTATCGCTTTAATGGCCCATCATACATCAGTCACATGACCAGTGCACTCCTGTGTCGCTGGAGACCTCAATGGGAACATAAAAACAACACAGCACATTAAATTATCACTCCATCGAGTACCACGCTATGGCAAATAAGGACACTTAGGAAGTAAAGGCAATTTCAAGCTTGCAGTCGCTTTTAGGGCAAGATTTTCTCATTGTGGTTTCACAAGACCTTCCTGCCATCATTAAAACTTGGATTATTACCTTACGATCATCTCAATGGCCAGCTGGTGTGAAGGGCTATGGGGAAAGTAGTGAGGATGTAGAGATGCCGGCGTTGGACTGGGATAAACACAGTAAGAAGTCTCACAACACCAGTTTTAAGTCCAACCAGTTTATTTGATAGTAATCCCACAAGCTTTCGGAAATGGTAGTGAGGAGCAGGATGAATTAGATGACTCGTAGGGTTGGTATGGGACATGATGGAGCAAATGGCCTTCCTCTGTGCGCTGTGATTTAACAACTCGGCTGCTCTCTTACAAAGAGATCAGCATCAAGTCAAATTGACACAGGCCTGTGAAAATGTATTAAAGTAAGATCTCAGCTTGGCACAGGGAGATGAAACAGGGATATGTAACAGGCATGCCAGGAAACACTACTGAAGTTTAAAGTTTATTTTATTCACGTCACAAGTAGTCTTACATCAACACTGCAATGAAGTTACCATGAAAACCACCTAGTCGCCACACTCTGGCACTTGTTTGGTATACTGAAGGAGAATTTAGCGTGGCCAATGCACCTAACCAGCCCATCTTTGGACTGTGGGAGGAAACTAGAGCACCCAGAAGAAACCTACACCGACACAGGGAGAACATGCAAACTCCGCACAGACAGTAACCCAAGCCGGGAATCAAATCATGTCCTTAGTGCTGTGAAACAGCAGTGCTAACCACTATGCCACCATGTCTTCAAGCATGTAAGGGGGATTTTTGTAGCAAATTTTAAAAATGAATCCCAGTTTTGGGGGAAAATGAGTTGCAAAATCCACCACAAACCTATGTGAATTAAGTATAAATTGCATGCAACTAACAAAGGAAACCACCCCCCCCACCTCGATAAGCAAACCTTGAAGCCATTAGTCATTGCTCTTTTCTCACCTTTAAAGATTCCTGTGAGCCAGCACAGTTTTGTGGGATCACCTGATGAAGGGGCAGCACTCCAAAAGCTTGTGCTACCAAATGAACCTGTTGGACTTTAACCTGGTGTTGTGAGACTACTTATTGTGAAATGTAGTATCATGCCCCCTGAAACTCTGCCCGGTATCCTCTGCAAAGACCTGGGAGTCCGGTAAACGCCACCATGTAACCTTAGGAAAAGTATTTGATTGTCTCTGGTTAAAGTCTGGATTTATGAGCATAATGGAACTTGGATGTCACCGTGGCGGGGCGGTGGGGAGAGGGGAGTTGGAAGAGAAATAGGCATTTCTAAAGCACATGCATGTTTGAGCGTTAAAATATATTTCATGTCTTTGGGATACGAGAATTTTTCTCTGACCTTTTTAATCGGGGATTGGTGACACACTCAGCTAAGACTGTTAGGGCCGCACCTGTCTGCTGGCTAAAGATGCAATGATTGAAAAATTTTAAAAAAAGCTGCATTGGGACATTTTTGGCACAGGTGAAGTGAAACAAAGAGATTAAAAAAACCCCCATGCTGTCGCTTATTTTAAATGAATCCTCTGCTCAGCGATGCAGAGATCAAAATAAACTGAGTACTGTTAGTTTGAGAGCTTCACCTGGGGCAGTGTTATTGATAAGTCTGTCATCCCTTCTAATATTGGAGAAGTAATGACAGCTGATGATTAAGGCCACTCCTGAACTATTAAGCACATTTCTTGTCCTCACACAAGAGCTTCTTAATCAAGTGGAAACAAAGCCTGCCTTCAGAGCGATTACGCCAGAAACGGTGGTCTGAGCTTCTCGACCTGAAAGACACAACTGTTACTCTCTCAGGATCCTCTAGAGTCCGTGTGCAGCTAGATGTCAGAGGTCACCCCGTGGTGTTATCTGAAATGAATGAGCTATGACTGACTGCGGCGATGATAGAAGCAGGCGGTGAAATTACACAAAATTGGGTATTTTGTCAACATTTCATCAGCAGATTTACAGAAATGAGTCTAGTCGCAGACAGTTAAATGTTTCAGTCAGGCAGAATTGACTGACAAAAAAGCTCTTATTCTTCTATGTTAAGAGTGATATTTTATATCATTTCTTTCAATGATTGTTAAGTGTCTGGACAGCCATCTTGACACGATATATCCCTAGAATACAATCCGTGTGGTTTGACAGAACATTTAGTAGAATGGAGATCATTTGAATCAAATATTTTCTCCATGAACTGGATTGTCGGTTTCAATCCCTATTCCCCTATTTATGCACCCCCAACCAATGTTTTCCTTCCCCATTTCCAAAAACCATATGGTGAACCAGGTTGAGAGGTTGAAGCCTGTAGACATCATATCATTAGCAGTCTTTGGTCAGCACAGTAGCACAGTGGTTAACACTGGGATTGTCCATGCTAAATTGCCGCTTAGCATCTAGAGATATCTAGGTTAGGTGGATTCGCCATGCTAAATTGCCCCTTAGTGTCCAAAGATAGCTATGTTAGGTGGATTAGTCATGCTAAATTGCCCCTTAGTGTCCAAAGATATCTAGGTTAGGTGGATTAGCCATACTAAATTGCCCCTTAGTGTCCAAAGATATCTAAGTTAGGTGGATTGGCCATGCAAAATTGTCCCTCAGTGTCCAAAGATATCTAGGATAGTTGGATAGGTCATGCTATAATGCCCTTTAGTGTCCAAAGATATCTAAGTTAGGTGGATTGGCTGTACTATAATGCCTTTTAGTGTCCAAAGATGTGTAAATTAGGTGGATTAGCCATGCTAAATTGCCCCTTAGTGTCAAAGATGTACAGGTTAGGTTGATTAGCCATGCTAAATTGTCCCTTAATATCCAAAGATGTGCAAGTTAGGTGCATTGGCCATGCTAAATTGCCTCTTAGTGTACTAAGATGTGCAGGTTAGGTGAATTAGCCATGCTAAATTGCCTCTCAGTGTCCGAAGATGTGCAAGTTAGGTGGATTAGCCATGCTAAATTGCCCCTTAGTGTCTGAAGATGTGCAGGTTAGGTGGATTAGCCATGCTAAATTGCTCCTTAGTGCCCAAAGATGTCTAGGTTAGGTGAATTGGCCATGCTAAATTACCCCTTAGTGCCCATAGATCTGCAGGTTAAGTGGATTGGCTGTGCTAAATTATCCCTTACTGTCCAAAGATGTGAGGATTAGCTGGATTGGCTATGCTAAATTACCCCTTAATGCCCAAAGATGTGCAGGTTAGATGGATTGGCCATTCTAAATCGACCCTAGTGTCAGGGGAATAGCAGGACAAATATGTGGGGTTATGGGCTTGGGTGGGATTATGGTCAGTACCGACTCGATGAGCTGATGGTCTCCTGCACTGTAGGGATTTTATAATTTTATAATTTTATAAGTGGAGGTAATCTTGTGCAGAGCATAAACATCATCATAAACTGATTGGGCTGAATGGCATGTTTCTGTGTTATAGATATTTTGTAGGTCTCCAATGGCCTGAATGTTTTGCCTGCTGGGCTTGTGTGCATTGTGGGCCCGGAAGCATGCATGATACGCATTCCCAGCTGCGTTTGGCCCCGAGCGCAATTCCACACCACTGACCAATTAATGGGTATCCAGTGCAAAACACACTCTGTAAAATGCTGAGTGCTGCCGGGAGGGCGGGAAGAGGGCAGGCACCAAGGATAGGGAAAGAGTGGGCTGGCGTTTCCAATGTGCTCCCTTGGGGAGGGTGGGGAGGGGTGCGGGATCAGTCACTGCGGTGCCGTCTCTGGGAGCTGCTGACCCGTGAGAAACAAGTATTGTTGGAAAAGCTATACCACAAATATACAGGCAGCACAATCACACGCACAATCCTCAATCGCTGGAGACTTGTTAATCTTATTTCCGCCCTCCAATTCATCCCACCCTGGAATGGCACAGTGGTTAGCACTGCTGCCCCACAGTGCCAGGGACCCTGGTTTGATTCCCGGCTTGGGTCACAATCTGTGTGGAGTCTGCATGTTCTCCACATGTCTGTGTGGGCTTCCTCCGGGTGCTCCAGTTTTCTCCCACAGTCTGAAAGACGTGCTGGTTAGGTGTATTGTCCATGCTAAATTCTCCCTCAGTGTACCCAAACAGGCACTGGAGTGTGGCAACTAGGGGATGTTCACAGTAACTTCATTGCAGTGTTAATCTGAGTCTATTTGTGACACTAATAAATAAATAGATAAACTGGATTGAGGTTGAAGCTAAAATGTGAAGGCCATTCAATCTTACCGTGAACACGGATGGGCTGCATAAACTTTTGTTCGGTTGGCCCCCGAATGGGTGAAATTGTCTGCTTAATCTTCAGTGGGTTTTCTTCCAACTCTTGTGTGCATCCACTGACCGAAATATTGTGTGATCACAAGATGATATCGGGATGCTAGCCCTGTGCCTTCCGGCATGTTTAATGCACTTCCAGGGCAGGCACACACCCACCCCAGCAATGTGAAATTCTGGCCCAGGCCTCAGCACTCTCCCATTTTGAGCTCCTTGCCCATCCCCCATTATCTTTGCTCCGCCATTGTCAGCCATGCAGTCATCCATCTGGATCCTAAAACTCTGGAATTCCCTCTTTCAATCTCTTAGCCTCTGCAACTCTGTCTCCTTCTCCGGGACATTCCTTTACACTTGTCTCTTTGTCCAAATATTCATCTATCCTAGTAATTCATTAACGTGAGTCAAATTTGATTTGGTAATTGCCACTGTGAAGAGCCTTGGGACATTTTACTGGAGTAAAGTCACAATATAAAAGCAGGTTGTTGTGTGAGAGACAGGGTACGTGGAGGGTGAGAAACAAGGCTGACAGAGTTTGAGCCCTGGAGCCACATACGATGCTTGGCTGCAGAGAGTGTGAGGAGAGATGGGAGTAGCAGTCTTCCGAATGGAAACTGCTTCATTAACCCTTTCTCATTCAATCATAGATTCACTACAGTGTAGAAGGAGGCCACTCAGCCCTTCGAACCTGCACTGACAACAATCCCACCAGGCCCTATCCCTGTATCCGCACACATTAACCTGTTAGTCACCCTGACACCAATGGGCAATTTAACCAATCAACATAACCTGCATGTCTTTGGAGTGTGGGAGGAAACGAGAGCACCTGCAGGAAATCCACGCAGACACGGGGAGAATGTGCAGACTCCACCCTGGCAGTGACCCGAGGCTGGAATCGAACCCTCGCTCTGCAAGGCAGCAGTGCTAACCACTGTGCCACCATGTCATCTATAAATCCCACTAAGTGTTTCTCGCATTTTCTGTCTGAATTTCAGATATCCTTTGACATTTTGCTATTTGTTTTAATCTATGACATCAATCTAGTCTAAGGTTTTGTAATTTTGTTTTTGCTTCAGGTGGGAAAAAAAAGCTTTTACCGTCAGAATCTTAACAGAAAATCAGATTGATTAGGTGGATTGGCCGTGCTAAATTGCCCCTTAGTGTGTCAGGGAGATTAGCAGGGTAAATACATGGGGTTATGGGGATAGGACCTGGGTTAGGGTTAGGGTTAGGGTTAGGTTTGTGGTCAGTGCAGACTTGATGGGCCAAATGGCCTTCTTCAGCACTGTAGGGATTCTATAACTGTCTTTGCTTCTTGTTTTACTTATTTGCCAGGGAAAAAATATTCTCCCAGTTTGCTCATATCAGTTACACTTGAAAACTATGGGCCTTTTGCAGTTAATTGACCCAGCCGAACATTTCAGTCTAAGTCATTGCGAGAACGTGACGAAGAATTATTGCATCTTTAGGACAATTTGACACTTATAACCATTGGAAGAAATTCTGACAGGGAAATGACAATTAAAATTGAATGGTTGTGAATGGGAGCATATGGATGAAGGATTTTTCAACAGCACATCAAACATACCCATGTTTCTCAGAGTAATTCATCGATTAATCTTTTTGTGTGGGGAAGTGATTGATTCGAGGAATATAGCGCACCGGTGATTGCGAGTCATGGCAGTTGTTCACTGCCTCTTAAGAATCTGTAACTCATGATCAGAGCTGTCGTGCGTGAGTTATGTTGGTCTTTTATACAATTGAAGGAATGCTCAGAAGTCGACATCACTTGTAAAAGTGGTGAGGTAGAGTCTTCTGCATCACTGCTTATATCATAGGATCACAGAATCCCTGCAGTGCAGAAGGAGGCCATTCGGCCCACCGAGTCTGCATCGACCACAAAGGCCCTACCCCCGTAACCCCATGTATTTACTCTTGCTCATCTCCCTGACACTAAGGGGCAGTTTAGCATGGCCAGTCCACCTAACCCCCACATCTTTGGACTGTGGGATGAAACCGATGCACCTGGAAGAAACCCACACAGACACAGGGAGAGCATGCAAACTCCATATAGACAGTAACCCGGGCCGGGAATCGATAATACATGTATTAGTATAGAGTGAAAAGCATTGTTTATTATACAGACAAAACATACTGTACATAGAGAAGAAAAGGAGTGAGTGCAGAATGTAGTGTTACAGTCATAGCTAGGGAGTAGAGAAAGATCAACTTAGTACAAGGTAGGTCAAGGCTGGTATTGAACCTGGGTCCCTGATGCTGTGAGGCAGTTGTGCTAACCGTTGTGCCACTGTGCCACCCTCACAGCATTGTCTCATTCTGTAAGTTATTTTTCTTTTTCTGCCGATGGTGAAGATGCACTTTCACAGACTTTGTTAACGAGCACAGAAGGTGTTTATTAATAAGAACTGTACAGAGGCCACATGTTTCCTTTTCTTTAATTCATTGGACATGGGTGTCGCTGGCTAGCCAGTATCTATTACTCATTCCCTAGTCGCCTGAGGGGATTCGAACCCAGGCCCCCACAATGTTAGCTGAATTTCCTGATTAATAGTCCAGTGTTAATACCACTAAACCATCGCCTTCCCTCAGGAGTGTTTCCTTTCCTAAAGAGAGGTCCGAAAATGTCCCTTTGCCTAAGAGGGCTCCACCCCCTGGGATGATTCCCCACTCTGAGTTGGAAATTGCCCACCCCCCCCAGGTCAGGTGACCCAAAATCTTCTGTGTGGTCCTTAAAGGGCCAATCACCACACTGAGCTTAACCGATAGGCCCATGACCTGTGGCCAGGGTTTCGAAGCAAAAATTACACAGGTTGCAAGAATTCTAATGTAAAGTCAGTGAGCTGAATCTCTGGGCTGGGGTTCACTAGCCCTCTGGGAATGGGTGGCTGGGAGCCTGGCATCTTCCCTCTGCCCCAGGATATTATCAAAGGCAGGAATTGCAGCTGCAGGAGGTGGATAGCCAACGAAACCAATCAGGAGATGAATAACTGACCAGTGTCAGAAAAGGCTGCCTCCATGTGGAGAAACTGCCAGGTAAACCAACTCCCCAGAAGATTCCGGTGGTTAGGAGCATGTAGCCTTCCTCCCTTCCTCTACAAACATGCCATGGCTTATATAGAACCCCTTCCCACCCCCACTGCCTTGTCCAGCAGCACTGACCATCTCTGCAGCTCTACCAGTGCTGCCACCCTGGGACACTGTGGAAAGAAAACTCACCTGGTGCTTGAGGGGGCCTCTTTCGCTTTGGGCCAGCAGGATTGAGAAGTGGGCATCCAGGATCCCGTGGTCTGTCCGCTCGCTTTCAGTCTCAGCAGCTGGGCAACCTGTCTTTCGATACAATTCTGGTCTCAGCTTCTCCTTCCATCGACATTGCCAGACCTACTGAGCATTTTCTGTTTTTACAGTGGGAATACACAAGTTGGCGAGTTCACTCTTCCATTCAGGAAGATTCTTCCTCACCTTTGGAACATCAAACATGGCCCATCTCCATTTCTATAACCTTCCAAAAGGCCATCAACAGGACAAGTAGCATCTTAGCATGGGAATTGATACGCACCTGAAAGCAACGCACCGTCAATCATGCAAAGGGCCAGTGCAACCATTGGGAATGGTTGTGCTGTTACCCATTATAACACCTCAAAACCCACCATTTGTTTCTTTACTTATAGAATCATCAGATCATTGAATCAATGAAGATAGGAAGAGGCCATTCAGCCCATCATCCAGGCCAGCTCTTTGCACCTCCCCAACCCTCCATCTCTTCCCCAAAAGTCCTGAAAATATTTTCTCTTCAATTCTCCTTTGAAGGCCATGATTGAATCTTTCTCCATCAGATTTTTATGCAGTCCATTCTGAATCCTAACCACCTTCAACATTAAAGGGTTTTTCCCCATGTTAGAATTGAAGAATAGAACCACTGCAATGCAGAAGGAGGCCATTCAGCCCATCGAGTCTGCAGCGATCACAATCCCATCCAGGCCCTATTCTCGTAATCCCACCTATTCACCCTAGCCAGCCCCCCGACACTAGGGTCAATTTAGCATGGCCAATCAACTGAACCTGCACATCTTTGGAGTGTGGGAGGAAACCAGAGCACCTGGAGGAAACCCACGCAGACACAGGGATAATGTGTAAGCTCCACACAGATAGTGACCCGAGGCCGGAATTGAGCCTCAGTCCCTGGCGTGGTGAGGCAACAGTGCTAACCACTATGCCACCGTGCCACTGCTATTCACTGCGCCATGTTGCCTTTGGTACTTTTGCCAATCACCTTAAATAGGTTTCATCGAGCTTTCCGCCAAAGGGAACTGTTTCTTGCGATCTACTTGTCTCATTACCACTCACTTTTGCCTGGCTCTATCATCCCTTTTCTTTCCTGATTCCACCCCCCCCTCCACCCTCTCACAAAGCTTCCCTTCTGCTCTTCCTGCCATTGCAGCCCACCCTCCCCCACCCACCTTGCCCTGCATTCTGATGGAAGGTTGCTGTCTTGAAAAGCTCTGTTTCTTTCTCCACAGTTGCTGCCTGTTGCACTGACTATTTACTGCATCATCTGCTTTCATTTTCTGCCTCTGTACCTGCTCATAACCAATTATATCTCAAACGTTTTCTCGTTCCGACCGTAAGTCATTGACCCCAATGGTGAACTGTTGCTCTCCCCACACGCTGAGGGTTTCCAGAATATTCTCTTCTTGTTGATTACTGGAATGATAACCTGATCCATTGTGTTAGGGGAGCATTTTATTACTGAAGAACTCTTGCCGCACAGCTGGCATTTCTTTCTGAGAAAAACTTTGATTTTTCTTTGGACGGATCTGATTGTTTCAGGACGACTTCCTGTGGTTGAATACAGGCTCATGATGGCAGACTTAACCAGCTAACAAACATCACAAACCAGCAGAACTCCAATCCCAGAGGAGACGTCCAAATTCTGGGAGACCCGTTTCAAATAGAGCTGCAGGAATAATGCCCCAAGACAGCCAGCAACGGTTGGATTCCGTACTTGGTTGATATTTAAATGGCATTTCATAATGGTGGCACAGTGGTTAGCATTGCTACCTCACAGCACCAGGGACCCAATTTTGATTCCTGGCCTGGGTCACTGTCTTTGTGGAGTTTGCATGTTTTCCTCGTGTCTATGTGGTCTTCCTCCGAGTGCCCTGGTTTCCTCCCACAGTCCAAAGATGTGCTGGTTAGGTGCATTGGCTATGCTAAATTCTCCCTCAGTGTATCCAAACAGGTGCCAGAGTGTGATGACTGTTAGGAATGACTTAACAGCAACCTTCCACTTAGAGTCATAGAGGTTTCCAGCATGGAAACAGGCCCTTCGGCCCAACTTCTCCATGCCGACCATTTTTGCTTTAAACCCCTAGGCTAATCCCAATTGCTTGCATTTGGCCCATATCCCTCTATACCCATATTACCCATGTAATGGTCTAAATACTTCTTAAAAGACAAAATTGTACCTGCCTTTACTACTACCTCTGGCAACTTGTTCCAGACGCTCACAACCCTCTGTGTGAAAAAATTGCCCCTCTGGACACTTTTGTATCTCTCCCCTCTTACCGTTATCCAATGCCCTCTAGTTTTCGACTCCCCTATCTTTGGGAAAAGATATTGACTATCTAACTGATCTATGTCTCTCATTATTTTATAGACCTCTATAAGATCACCCTTTTTGCTCCAGAGAAAAAAGTCCCAGTCTATCCAGCTTCTCCTTATAATTCAAACCATCAAATCCTGATAGCATCCTAGTAAATCTCTTCTGCACTCTTTTTAGTTTAATAATATCTTTACTATAACAGGGTGACCAGAACTGTACACAATATTCCAAGTGTGGCCTTACCAATGTTTTGTACAACTTCAACAAGACATCTCAACTCATCTATTCAATGTTCTGGCCAATGAAACCAAAGATGCTGAATGGCTTCTTCACCACTCTGTCCACCCGTGATTCCACTTTCAATGAGCTATGAACATGTGCCCCTAGATCTCTTCGTTCTGTAACTCTCCCCAGTGCCCTACCATTAACTGAGCAAGCCCTGCCCTGGTTCAATCTACCAAAATGCATCACCTCGCATTTGTCTAAATTAAACTCCATCTGCCATTCGTCAGCCACTGGCCCACTTGATCAGGATCAAATTGCAATCAGAGATAACTTTCTTCACTGTCCGCTATGCCACCAATCTTGGTGTCATCTGCAAAGTTGCTAACCATGCTTCCTATATTCTCATCCAAATCATTAATATAAATGACAAATAGCAGTGGACCCAGCACCGATCCCTGAAGCACACCACTGGTCACAAGCCTCTAGTTTGAAAAACAACTCTCTAAGCCACCCTCTGGCTTCTGTCAAGAAGACTTAAGACCTAATTTGTAGTTTAATTGTTTAATAGTACTCACCGGGATATATAAAGGGGTTACACGTGGCACTGGATGTTCGGTGTGTGTGTGGAGTTGAATAAGAAAATAAAGTGAGTTTATGAAGAAGCAGGACTTGCATTTTCTTTTAGTGGACTGCAACTGTGGGGCCCAAAAGTGACTGGGGGATTTTCACAGTAACTTCATTGCAGTGTTAATGTAAGTCTACTTGTGACACGAGTACATAAACTTTAAATACATAAAACGCTGCAGCTTGTATATGTGATAAACCAGAAGCAGCAGTGAAGCAAAATGAAATGGACAAAAACAGGTTTTGGGGAGAGAGAACAAGCTGGAGTATATAAAACACTAGAACATTAGGTTCAAAGCAACTCAAAAGTGTCCACGCAGATGTGAATTGACACTGGAGCTGTGAAAAAGGGTCATTGGGTTATTTTGATCAACAGATGGGAGAAACAAAATACATCTGAGTATAAGAGAGGAAGAGAAGAGGGCAGGCACAGAAGAACAAGGCAGTTGGCAGACTAGAGCGCAATACACAATGAGAGAGAGACAAAATAGAAATGTAAAAATGCAAAGCCGTCATTGTGAAATTGATATTTCCAGGAGAGTGGAGAGAACGCAAGCAGGAAAAGCCAGAAATCTTGGTTCCATGTGTTGAGAGATTGGCCAGAATTCCAACTGTTCCAAACTATTCATGCTAGTGGGATTCTCTGGTCCCACTGCAGTGAACAGAGATTTGCCTGAGTGCCAAATTCCCCATCCTCGCTTGCAGCAGCAGCAATGGGGCGTGAATGGGCAGAAAATCCTAGCCATTGTTTCTGCTGGTCAGGGAATCTAAAACATGGGGGAGGACAGTCTTGGGATAAGGGGCAGATCATTTTTAAGACTGCGATACAGAAAGATTTCTTCACTCAGAAGGTGCTGAATCTTTGGAATTGTCTATCCCAGAAGGTTGCAGATTCTCCATTGTTGATATATTTAAGAATGGGATTGACAGATTTTTCATCTCACAGGGAATCCAGGGATATAGGAAATGGATGGGAAAGTGGAGTTAAAGCCAAGATCAGCCATGATCATATTGAATGATGGAACAGGCTCAATGGGCCAAATGGCCTACTCCTGCTCTGATTTCTTGTGTCTGGCCATTACTAAGGGCATGACCAGCTGATTATCACTTCCTTCTTCTACTCCCTGCCTGGCACCCTGAGAGATTGAAAGAATGACTAATTGCTGGGTGGGAAAGCCATTGACAGAAGGCCACAGGCAGGGACTGTTGGAGGCAATATCTGGAATCAGGAGAGATTGGGGATTGGGCCTGGGAGAGGGACAAAGCCCATCAATCAGGAGTCAGGGAGGAAGAGATCAAGGTTCGGGATTAGGGCTTAAAGACAGGGGCGGTGAGTTGGGCTGTTGGCTCAGGATTAGGCTTGTTGTGGGAAAGGGTGCAGTCTCTGATTGCAGCAGTGAGGAGGTGTTGCATTCGGCAAAAGGAAGACCAGTGGCTTCTTGGGAGGGGCTGGGAATAATCCAGCTACTCCTGGCCCACAAGGAGTGCTACAAAAGACACTAACCTGCCTCAGTTTCACTGCCGCGACCCCTGGGAAACCTGGATGACAGCTCCAACTGCACTGTGAGAGCCAGAGGTAAATATGATAATGAAATCCAACAGGTTTATTTGGAATCATGAGCTTTCAGAACACTGCAAAAGAAAAGCGCTGCGAAAGCTCATGATTCCAGTTAAACCTGTTGGGCTTTAACCAGGTGTTCCGAGATTTCTTACTGTGTCCACCCCAGTCCAACACCAGCATCTCCACATTATGATAATGAAGTCATAGAATAGTTCCAGCACATAAGGAGGCCATTTGGCCCATTTAGTATGAAACCGTTCTTTTAATTTTACAGAGAATTTTCTGGTTTGGTTGAATTAAATTTGCGGCATTTCAAAATCAATTTCTTTACAATGGTAGAAGTTCTTTGGCTTTTAAAATATAGAATCTCTACAGTGCAGAAGGAGGCCATTTGGCCAGTCAAGTCTGCACTGACCACAATCCCACCCAGGCCTATTCCCTTAACCCCACATATTTACTCTACTAATCCCTTGACACTAAGAGGCAATTCAGCATGGCCAATCAACCTAATGCACACATCTTTGGATTGGGAGGAAACAGGTGCACCCGGAGGAAACCCGCGCAGACACAGGCAGAACATGCAGGGTCCACACAGATAGTGACCTAAGGCCAGAATTAAAACTGGGTCCCTGGCACTGTGAGGTAGCAATGCTAACCACTGTGCCACCATGCCACCCCATGTATATTTTCACTTTGTGTATCAACACAAACACTTCAGCCAATCTTAATCTCTTATGTTTTAATTGTACCTTAGATATTATTGACTATTCTTTATTTAATATACTGTTAATGAGCAACACAGCAAGAGTACCTGACTGGTCTACTTGAGTCTCCTCCACCTGTCTGCATGCAATCTTACCTATGTACCCTCTGTTTCTTTCTCTCTCTTGTGCTTATTGACCTTTTCTTTAAATGCATCTATGTTCTTCAGCGCAATCATTCTTCGTGGTAACAGCTAAACTCTCTGATGCCATATACCTGCCGCCACTGCCAGTGAGAGCACAGAATTTGGCGCTCAGCCAAAACTTCATTCACTGCACTAGGACCAGAGAATCCAAGCCTGTGGTGAAATTGGAGAATTTTGGCCTACAAATTTGAACCACTTTTAGGGTAAAGAAATTCTCCAGAATTTCCTGATGCATTTATTGGAGATCAAACATGTTTATTCTATTCAGTTTCTCTGCCCAACCCCTCCCGGGTCTGATGGTATACAAACATATTAACGGACATACAAATTAGCAGCAGGAGTAGGTCACTCGGCCCTTCAAGACTGCTCTGCTAGTCAATAAGATCATGGCTGATCTGACTGTAACTTCAACCCCACATTGCTGCCTACCCCCAATAACCTTCCACCCCCTTGTTCATCAAGAATCTATCCAGTTGTTCTTTAAAATATTCAAAGAATCTGCTTCCACTGCCTTTTCTAGAAGAGTTCCAGAGACTCATGGCCCCTTGAGAGAAAAAAATTCTTCTCAACTCTGTCTTAAAGGAGCGACCCCTTATTTTTAAACAGCAGCCCCTGATTCTAGATTCTCCAACAAAAGGAAAGATCTTTTCTACATCCATCCTATCGAGACCCCTCTAGCTCTTAAATGTTTCGATCAAGTGGCTTCTCCTGTACTCTAGTGGGTACAAAACTATCATCTCCAACATTTCCTCGTAACACCCTCCATAACTTTACCAAATGGCTCCTTTTATGTGTGTGATTCGGGAAAGAGAATGCAATTGAATTACTTGACTCTAGGGATATTATAGTCAATCCTCACCTGATCGTCAACCACAGCGGGAATGTCACATTTTCCAGGCAGTTTCGCTAAATACCCACCTGGAATTGGAGTCTTGCTGTTATTTCCCTGGCCCTCTCCCAGGGAACAGAGATCCTGTTGTATCATTACTATCATAATTCTGGATCAATAAAAGATGAAATGTTAAAACTGGAAACCAAACACAAGGGGTGCGATTCTCTGGACTTTTAGCCACATGTTTCCCACTGGTAGGAGGTGGCGCGTAGGTTGCTAGTGATGGGATTCTCTGGTCCTGCCACTGTCAATGGGAATCCCGCCGGTGTGAACAGCAGGAGAGTTCCAGCCAGGACTCTTTCTGCTCTTTATGACTCAGAGCTGCACCCCGTGGATGATGCTGGTGGTTTTGAAAATGCAGCTTTAAGTTTGAAAAAATCCCTAAATTTTCTGTCAATGCTACTTTGTATAAAGTTGCTGTATGTCGACATGATACAGTGTCGACATTCCCGTAGACCGGGTGGTCCCGTGGATGCTGGAATGATGTGGGTATGAAAGGAGTCACATGTTGGGAGGGCGTGTCAGACGCATGTAAGAGCTGCTCAGTATTATCAATAAACCTTTACTGTTGTTAGGTCCTAGTTGCCAGTAACTGTAGCCTGGTACTTGCTACAATTCCATCCAATGGAACATTTGGGCTCGAATACATATTTCCTCCAAGTGTCACATGACAACAGACCATTGTCCTGATTTGTGAATTTTCAATTTAAAGTTTACAATTCACCCAAACAGGAATTCTTTGTAAAATAAAATATTTTGCAAGTTTGCAGTGAAAATGCTGAAATTCAGCACTTGACCCAGAGGGTTAAGATTTTGGGATTCTAATGATGAATTTTATCGGAAATATCTCTTTCTATTTTTGCTTTCTGTCCACTACAATACAAAAATACTTTGCAAATTTAAATTCAGAAGATGATGAAGTTGGCTTGGCTATGTAAATGTTTTGATGACAGACTTTCATCTTTGATGTAAGACTTAGATAAAAGAACATATTTTGAATCTGAGTAATGAACAATGTAAACAACATTGCTCACAACCTTATGTTTGCAAAAATGCTAACTGGATACGATAAGTAGCAGAGTTTATTTGTACATTGCTCCAAACATGCACCAGCAACAAGGTAGAGTACGACTGGAGGCCAGTTTTAAGGTCATTGTAGGATTGAATCAAAGGCTCTGACCTTGCTCTTTGATGTGGCACACTTGCCTCCTGCTGATGTGTCTTCTGCTATCAGTCACTAGCCATGTGCTTCTCGGCAATTTTGTGCTGGCCTTTTATAAGTAATCTGAGAGCATTTGTAGCATGCTTATAGCAACAAGTACCAAATAACAGTGACACCGAGAGTAATTGGTCTACAGATGGCGCAGCGATAGGTAGAAATAAAAAAAAAGCTCACTGCTTCAGCAAACTATGAGAAAAAGTTTCTCCTTATTACAGAAGAAATGTATTTTTTCTCAGGTAATCATTGGTGCCCAAATTTGTCCCTTCCATAAGGTCATTTTTCAGTCGGCACAGCATAATATCCAGCTGCCCACTTCATATGGTATGTGGAATCCAGACCCTGATGTGGTGCAGTGAACTGCAAAACACACGGTGCAAAAATTGTAATTCATTAAATGACCAGCATAATTATTAAGCACTAGGTGGCATGATGGCACAGTGGTTAGCATTACTGCCTCAGAGTGTCAGGATTCTGTGGTTCAATTCCCAGTTTGTGTCACTGTCTGTGCAGAATCTGCATGTTCTCTGTGTGGGTTTCCTCCAGGTGTTTCAATTTCCTCCCATAGCCTAAAAGGCATGCTGGTTAGGTGCTTTGGCCATGCTAAATTCTCCCTCTGTGTACCCGAACAGGTACCAGAGTGTGGCGAATAGAGGATTTTTACAGTGACTAATGGAATTTATATCTTTTTAAAAATTCATTCATGGTACATGGGCCAGCATTTTTTGCCCATCCCTAATTGCCCTTGAGGGGGCAGTTAAAACATTGCTATGGATCTGGAGTTATGTGTTGGCCAGGCCTTGTAAGGGTGGCAGACTTCATTCCCTAAAGGACACTGGTGAACCAGATGGGTTTTACACCATTGATAATGGTTTCATTAGACTATTAAAACTAGATTTATTTTATTGACTTTGAACCTGGGTTCCCAGATCTTGCCTGGGGTCTCTAGATTACCAGTCCTGTGACAATACCATTGTACCACTGTCTACCCTATATTGTAGCACATCCAAACTGATGCTGACGTTGGATCTGTCTCTGGGTGCCATTCCTCACACTTGCACAAGAGATAATAGTGAATAGATAATGACGAACTCTGGACTGAGTCAGCAACAAGCACATTTCCAATGGTCCCTTCTGACCTTCAAGTTCAGGCACCTGATCCAAAGGTCCAAACTCGTAAAGTCCTTTTGCTTTGAGGAAATTTCAACTCTGCTTAACTCTTAGATAAGAACTTAAGACATAGGAGCAGAATTAGATCACTCAGCTCATTGAGTCTGCTCCACCATTCAATCATGGCTGATTTTTTCTCATCCCCATTCTCCTGCTTTTTCCCCATCCCCGTTCTCCTGCTTTTTCCCCATATCCCCTGATCCCCTTATTAATCAAGAGCCTATCTATCTCTGTCTTAAAGTCACTCAATGACCCGGCCTCCACAGCCTTCTGCAGCAAAGAGTTCCACAGATTCACCACCCTTTGGCTGAACTTAACTCCACATAACTGCCTGCCTGCTGGAAAACTCTTTACTTGACTTTTCAGACAGTGTCTGAAGGCAAGATTTGGAAAGTGCAACATGAGAGGAGAATGGACAGATCCCTTTCCAGACACCTGTACCCTCAGATACACAAACACACACTTTCAGCACACACATTTTCATATTGGAAAAAAAAAGACAGAACTCTGAACTCAGAGTGATGCAGTGAACTACAATATCCAGAAATGCCAAGCAAAATAGAAAGTGGGGATAAAATATACATTTTGCATCCCTTCAGGAACTTGTTCCCTTTTTCATTATACTTCAAATCTGGATTTTCCACATAGAAAGCAAACAATTTGGATGACATTTAAATTTGTGAATTTCAGTTAGTTATCAACGAGAGTTATTTGATTTTGTGTGAAAAATAGAAACAATTTGCAATCTTATTGACCATTGTAAATCCGCTGAGCCAAAGGTCCAAACTCGTAAAGTCCTCTTGCTTTGAGGAAATTTCAACTCTGCTTAACTCTTAGATAAGACCTAGGACATAGGAGCAGAATTAGATCACTGTTTGATTTAGTGTTTACTGACATACAATCCAAACCAATCATTCTAAAAAGCTAACTTTTTAGGACAGGACTCACTTAGTTCCTAAAGAAGGGACAAAGATTGACTGGCTGTAAGCTTCCTGTCTTGTACACGACTGTCAAATCTGCCAAATTCTAAATAGCAAACATTAAACACACATGGAAGGTAGTTAGCACTGCTGCTTCAGAGCGCCAGGGACCCAGCTTTGATTCCTGGCTCGAGTCACTGTGTGCAGAGTTTCCCTGTGTCTGCGTGGCTTTCCTCCGGGTGTTCTGGTTTGCTCCCACAATTTGAAAGATGTGCTGGTTAGGTGTGTTGGCCATGCTGAATTCTCTCTCGGTGTACCCAAACAGATTCTGGAGGGTGGCGACTAGTGGATTTTCACAGTAACTCCATTGCAGTGTTAATGTAAGCCTACTTGTGACACTAATAAATAAATAAACTTTAAACAGCATACAGAAAAGGGATTCGCTCCTGAGTGGAATGGAATGGACCTAAGTGACACGTTTTTGTCAATTAAAAAAATACTCAATCTTTTTTTTATTCTGCAGCCTTTGACAGATTATAAATGAAAGTATCTTTAAAATCTTTCATTCAGTCCTGGACTGAGAGAACAGATACAATTTCCCTGATTAGATCTTGTAATGCAGTAACATGAAATTATACCTAAAATTGTCATTATATAAATAAGTAGCTCATGATCTCTTATGAATGCCTCCAGTATGTGGTTCAGACGGGACTGTGTGCACTTGCTGGCAACTCTATCTGGTTTGTTTCGAATGGATTTTCTGGAATTTTCTGTCTCAGATGTACACAACATTCCACCCCAGGCTCTAATAGTCAGCCTCCAAAGGTCAACTATAAAACCCTGCACAATCACAGGTGCACAACAGGATGTTAGCTGGAAGCCACACACTCTGTAAATTGTAACCGCTGCGATCTAGCTGCTAATTAAAATTTATGAATTACCGGAGAGATGCCTATTTTGATCCACTGTGCGGTGATATTTCATTTCTGAAATATTCCTTTTCAAACAAACTTAAAAAAAATAATGGAATGACAGATTATGAATCACTCGCTCCATTAAATTTCCAGAAGCTTTTATTTTCCCCCAATCCGTCTTGCACTTGTGTGATACGGATTCGCTTCATATGACTTTTTTTAACATCTGAGGAGGGATTTTCCAGCCACGCTCGCCCTAAAAATTGGATAATCGCACCCGAGACCAACGGAGCTTTGCATGGTGTCCCCCGCCCTACCTGCTATGATTCCGGTGGCAAGCGGGATGGGAAAACTGCAGCCCCCACCACACCCCCCCCCCTTATATAAGAAGTATAATAAATTAAAGAGCTGGACATCCATGAGGTTGCGCTTCCTATTTTTATTCCTTCATGGGATGTGAACAGTGCTGGCTGGGCGAACAGTGGTCGCTCATCCCTCATTGCCCTTGAGAAGGTGATGATGAGCTGCCCCCGTGAACCATTGCAGCCCCTCTGGTGCAAGTAACACCCACACATTTCTCAAGAAGGATGTTCTGGGATCTTGATCCAGAAAAAGTGAAAATACAGCATGTTCCAAGTCAGAATGGTCTACAGCTTGGAGGGGGACTTGCTGGTGTTCCCATGTGTCCACCACCCTTGTCCTTCTAGGTGATAGAGGTCGTGATTTTCAAAGGTGTTGTTGAAGGAGCCTTGGTGAGTTGCTGCGATGCATCTCATAGATGGTACACATTGCTGTCGCTGTGCACTTGTGGTGGAGGGAGTGAATGTTTCCAGTGTGTTATGCGCAGTATGAGATGCTGTGAATGGATGTGACCACTAGAAATGCCGCAGTACAAGGAAAATCCTTCAAAAGGTGAAAACTCGTTCTTTAAGGGGGACACCTTGTGGTGCAGTGGATGGCATCCCAATCTGTGGGCCAGAAGCTGTGGGTTCAAGTCCCACTCCAGGACCTGATGGCCATGGCAGGTACATACATTACATGGCCAAGCTGGCTGATTATCAGCCCAAAAATCCTTCCAATACGCCTGATGTCAGACACTAAGAGCGGGAGAGTTTTCTGTCAGCCATACTGCAGAAGGCAACGGCAAACCACTGCATTACTTTGCCAAGAATATTCATGGATCAATCCAATGGAAGTCCATGGTCACCAATAAGATCATAAGACCTTCAGATAAAGGAGCAGAATTAGGCCATTCGGCCCATCGAGTTTCCTCCACCATTCAATCATGGCTGATATGATTCTCATCCCCATTCTCCTGCCGTCTCCCCACAACTCTTGCTCCTTTTATTGATCAAGAACATATCTATCTCTGTCTTCATGACACTCGATGACCAGGCCTCCACAGCCTTCTGTGACAATGAATTCCTCAGATTCACCACCTTCTGGCTGAAGAAATTTCTTCTCATCTCAGTTTTAAACTCTGAGGTTGTTCTCTTGAGTGGAAACACCCTCTCCATATCCACTCTACCTAGGCCTCTCAGTATTCTGTAAATTTCAATGCCCTCTTAGGGCATGGGACCTGAAGGAGGAGGAGGCCTTTGGGATAGGATCACGATTTTAAAAAAAACTTAATTGAGGAAAACCACTGGCTGGTCTTTCTGAAACTTTGTAAGGTTACGTTGGGAATCTGATGGGTAATTTCTAACTTGCTGCCCATTCCTGGTTTCTTGTCCATCTACAGAAGATATAGAACATTTGGGATGTGTCGGGGGTCTGTCAGCTATGTGATTCTCCCACAATTTCTCTTATAGTGTGCTCTGTGCACCTTTATATTCTTTACACTCTGCCAGTGGGAAGGAGACAATTAACCCTCTGCAAACATAGAAGCAGGAGTAGGCCATTCGGCCCTTCATGCCTATGCCGCCATTCGTTATGATCACAGCCAATCATTAAATTCAATTCCTTGATCCCTTTAGCTCCAAGAACCAACTCTTGTTCCTTCTTGAAATCGCATAATGTTTTGGCCTCAGCTACTTTCTGTTTTAGTGAACTCCACACATTCACCACCCGTTGGGAGAAGAAATTTCTCCTCACCTCTGTCCTAAAAGGTTTACTCCTTATCCTCAAATGATGACCCCTAGTTAAGCAAAGTTGTAAAAACTTTATATAGTAAAAAAAATTGCATTTCAGATTGTCTGCTGAAGGGAAACTTGACTGAGGCTGATGAAGTTATGAGGGGCCTGGATAGAGTGGACAGGAAGGATCCATTCCTGTTAATAATGAGGTGAATAACCAGGCGACACAGATTTAACGTATTTGATGGAAAGATTGGTGGCAAGTTGAGGAGTAATTTGTTTCCGCCTCAAAAGTGCTGAGAGTCTCAAACTCACTGCCCAAAAGGGTGGTGGAGGCAGAAAACCACTTTGCATTTCGGAATCACTTGGGATGGAATGGCAGTGTGGCACAGTGGCTAGCACTGCTACCTTGCGGCGTCAGGGACACAAATTTGATTCCTGGTTTGAGTCTGTATGGAGTCTGCATGTTCTCTCCATGTCTGTGTGGGTTTCCTCCGGTTTCCTCCCACAGTCCGAAAGATGTGCTGGTTAGGTGCATTGGCTGTGTTAAATTCTCCCTCGGTGTACCCAAACAGGCGTTGGAGTGTGGCAACTAGAAGATTTTCACTGTAACTTCATTGCAGTGTTAATGGAAGCCAATGTGTGATACCAATAAATAAACATTAAACTTTTAAACATTAAACTTCGAAATGTGATAGCTACAAGATTGTGGACCAAGAACTGAGATTAGGTCAATTGCTCGTTTGCAGCCGACGCAGATACGATGGGCTGAATGGCCTCCTTCAAGTGCTATAAATTTCCATGATCCTGTGAGGAAGGATTATTATTACATTGTATCAGTGATACCTTTGCTTCTAGTGGAATGTGCATCACTCTGAATTGCACCTTCCTGTGGGAATAAGATCCAACTCGGGTGTGGCTTTAACCTGCCATTTCTGAGAAATTTAGCATTCAGTAACAATGCTGAAACTGACAAACTGGATAGTATTTTCTGTGGAAAGTTGCTGTAAAGTTTCTGGAGTTTTCTAAACTTGCACCGCAGCTGCTTTGCACTCCATTTGACCTCCCTTCACCACGCACTGCTGGAGGGGAAGAATACAGGGTAATTTTGCCTGGGACTTTGCCAAAACCATTCTGTCATTGAATGCCAATAGGTGAAAGAGCATCAGATGGGGTTGGTCTTGGGTATGGATTTGCCCGTCTGTCCATCTGACGGTGTGCTTGTCCTCAACTTGAACTCTTTTCCCTGACGTTTGTAGATCTCTCTAAATGACTACTCACTGCTGCAGTAAGCCACATTTCTCCATAGCACAGTGCAGCACCAAAGCATTTTAGATTTCTTGTTTAAAGTTCAATTATCCCTTTAAACTTTGAACAGCTCTTGAATAAAGAAATCTGGAACATAATTAAAACACGTAGCAGGTAATTTGAAAATGGGGAGAGATGCAATACAAACAGCTTATATTTCATTGAATCCCTACAGTGCAGAAGGAGGCCATTTGGCCCATCGCGTCTGCACCAACTCTTCAACAGAGAACTCCACCCAGGACCTATCCCCGCAACCCACATATTTACCCTGCCAATCCCTCTAACTGACACATATTTAAGAGGTAATTCCATATGGCGAATCCACCTAATCTGCACATTTTTGGAGTGTGTGAGGAAACTGAAGCACCCGTAGGAATCTCACACAGACATAGGAAGAACATGCAAACTCCATACAGACATTAAAGTTTATTTATTTATACCACAAGCAGCCTTACATTAACACTGCAATGAGTCAACTGTGAAAATCCCCTAGTTGCCACACTCCGGTTCCTGAGGGAAAATTTAGCATGGCCAATACACCTAACCAGCACATCTTTCAGACAGTGGGAGGAAACCCATGCAGACACAGGGAGAATGTGCAAACTCCACACAGACAGCAACCCAAGGTTGGAATTGAACGCCTGGCAGCAGTGAGGCAGCAGTGCCACCATGCCTTTTACACTAACATCTAAACACAAATTTACTCCCGCTGACAATTTTTAGATTTCAGCAATGAGTTCAATTATTTTTGTTTTAAAATGCAAAGCCTGGTGTTTATTCCACTGACTGCAGCACCATTATATGTTTTCAAAGTCTCCCAGCTTATAGGTCATCACCTCGTAACTAAAGCTGGCTGGGTTTGCACCGGTTTAAGATTTGTGCAACTGAACTGAAATTAATTGTTCTTGTGGATTTCCATGTACACATATGGTGAGCAGAGCTTGCTGTGTACATGTGGATAGCAGAGGCCTGTCCAAGTGGAGAGTGAAGCAAAGCTCCATTCTCTGTCACACAATTAAATGCCCAGTTGTGTCTGATTGCAGGCACTTTCAGTTCCTGTGGAGCCACTTTCACTGTGAACCAGACCAAAATGTTTGAAATTTATTCCACAAAGGACCCCCAACAGCTGGCAAAGATCATCACTTCATCAGGCTGGGCAGGATTTGAATCTGGAGAGGAAAGAATCTAATCCATTTCTTTCCCGATTGCGACAGACGCACCACAGCGCAGACTTTGAAAGCCTGCCGAGAATAAAACCTCCAGATGTGCCAGCTGTGGCTGGGTGGATAGCGCACCCGTCTTCCAGTTGCAAGGTTCTAGGTTACGATCCAATTCCATGGGCTCGAGCCCAAAAGTCAAGGCTCGTGTTCCAGTGCAGTGCTGTGGGAGCACTGCACTCTCAGAGGTGCTGGCTTTCAAATGAGACATTAAACCCAGGTCCCTGCGTGCCTGCTTGGATGGATGTAAAAGAACTCATGGCACTATTTCGAAGAGTAGCAGGGGAATTATCCCTGGCGTCCTGGCCAATCATAGAATCCCTACAGAAGAAGGCCGTTTGGGCCATCGAGACTGCACTGACAATAATCCCAACTAGACTCTATCCCGGTAACCTCACATATTTACCAATGCTAGTCCCACTGACACTCAGGGGCAATTTAGTGCGGCCTATCAACCTAACCCACACATTTCTGGATCGTGGGAGGAGACCAGGGCACTCGAAGGAAACCCACGCAAACACGGGGAGAATGTGCAAACTCCACACAGTCACCTGAGGCTGGAATTGAACCTGGGTCCCTGGCACTGTGAGGTGGCAGTTGTAACCATCATTAATTAGTGATTAATATTTATCAAGATTACAAAACATAGATGCCTTGGTCATTATCACATTGCTGTGTGTGGGAGCTTGATGTGCTCAAATTGGCTGCTACATTTCCTACATTACAAGAATGACTGCCCTTCAAAAAGTACTTTGTTGGCTGTTAAGCACTTTGGGATGTCCATTGGTTATGAAAAGTACGATAGAAATGCAGGTCTTCCGTTTCTGTTTTTACTGCTAGGGATTCACAATGACAAATATTGCAGGATAAATATGACTTTTGGTCTGGTTCACAGTAAATGTGGCTCCGCAGGAACTAAAACTGCCTACAATCAGGCAAAACTAGGCATTTAATTGTCTGACGCGGAGAATGGGCTCCATATTACTCTCTGGTTGGTCAAAGAGGTGCCCTCCGACAAGTACGCAGCAAGCTCCGATCATCGTATGCACACATAGGCCAGGATCTTCATGCCCGCTGACACTACCAGCGAGGATAGAGAATCTGACACTCAGATAAATCACCATTCGCTGCAGTAGGTCTGGATAATCCGGTCAGTGTAAACACCGGGAAAATTCCACCCATGGATTCAACAAGGACAATTAACTTTTGGTCAGTTGCGTGGATTTTAAAAAGTCAAATGCATGCAGCTGGGCACTGACTTAAAAAAAATAATAAAATGCCCCGCAGTTAGTGGAATAAGCACAGTTTACTTTAACAGAAATCTAGTTGAAATCATCGTTGAAATGTAATACATGTAGAATCGTGTGCTGGTACTAATCAGAAGCTGTTTAAAAACAAGAAGAAGACCAGAGACACCCAGCAGACCAGTCCAATGTTGGTGGGCAGAACACACAGTGAAGATTTCATTGCGTGGGTTTCCTCCGAGTGCCCTGGTTTTCTCCCACAATCCAGAAATGTGTGGGTTAGAACATAAGAACATAAGAAATAGGAGCAGGAGTAGGCCATCTAGCCCTTCGAGCCTGCCCCGCCATTCAATAAGATCATGGCTGATCTGTCGTGGCTCAGTTCCACATTCCCGCCCTCTCCCCATAACCCTTAATCTCCTCGCTTATCAAAAACCCATCAACCCGCGTCTTAAAAATATTTAGCGAGGCAGCCTCCACCACTTCAACGGGCAGAGAATTCCAGAGATTCACCACCCTTTGAGTGAAGAAGTTCCTCCTCAACTCCGTTCTAAACCACCCCCCCTTTATCTGGGTCAGGAAATGGCAAATGGAATTTAATGTTGGCAAGTGCGAGGTGGTCCACTTTGGTAGGAATAATGGTAGGAAGGGCTATTACTTACGTGGCAAAAAACTGCAGCAGGTGACAGTGCAGAGGGACCTCGGGGTCCTTGTGCATGAGTCGCAAAAACCCAGCCTGCAGGTGCAGCAGGTGGTCAGGGAGGCGAATGGGATGCTGGCCTTCATAGCGAGGGGGATTGAATATAAAAGTAGGGAGGTCTTGCTGTGGCTGTATAGGGCATTGGTGAGGCCGCAGCTGGAGTACTGTGTGCAGTTTTGGTCGCCGTACTTACGCAAGGATATTTTGGCCTTGGAGGGAGTGCAGAGGAGGTTTACTAGGCTGATACCGGAGTTGAGGGGGTTGAACTATGAGGAGAGGCTGAATAAACTAGGCTTGTACTCGTTAGAGTTTAGAAGAATGAGGGGAGATCTCATTGAGACATATAAGATGATGAATGGGGTGGATAGGATAGAGGTGGAGAGACTCTTCCCGCTCAGAAAGGACAGTAGGACAACTCAAATGAAGGGATTTGAAAGAAAGGGAAAGGAGAGGAAACAATAACACAAACACTGTTTCTCAGTGCCCACGTGGGAACTGTAACTGGCTTTGCTTGGCCTTTCCTTGCTTCCAATTTGACCTATCTAACCTTACCCCCACCACAAACCTCTCAGATCTTCATGCGTTCTCTGCCTCGTCAAAGCCTTCCCTTTCTCCAAGTGAGCCGGCGCCCAGTCCAGTCCATGAGCCACAATTTGCCATGGGGAATATTGAACCCAATGGGCTGGATTCTCTGACCTCGCCCACAGCTGGGATTCTCTGGTCCCGCTGCCGAGTGCCAAATTCTCCGTTCTCGCTGGCAGTGGCAGTGAGGTGCTGGAGAATTCCTGCATTTGTCTTTGGTAGCACCCCGCCCCCCCCCCACTCTTGCTACAAACCTTATTCTGATCACCTCTGATTCCATTCCCCTCCATGGCCAAGGACTCAGGCTTAACTGATCTATTCATAATCTTGCCATCCTACATGATCCAAAACTGAGGCTGGAATCTTACCGGCATGCCCACCCAAGATTCGTAAGATCGTGCCCGCAGCCAAAAGAGAATGTCCGGTCAAACCAGGACCTGAGTCTCCATCTCTGTATCCATTCCATCACAAGGAGTACTTAATTTATTGCAGTGAAGCATCCCAACAGGAATGGAATCGGACAAGCAATCTGACACCAAGCACAATAAGATAATGAGGAGCGGTGACCAGGTTTTAAGATGGGTTCTAAAGGAGAATGGGGAGGGAATTCAAGAGGTTGGGCCAAAGGCAGCTGAAGGCACTATTACCCCAGCCCCCAGGCATGGGGGAAAGGTGTTAGCCAGGTCCCAAGATGCCAGAGTTGGGGGAGGTTTGTAGGACTGGAGGATGTCACAGGGATAGGGAGGGAAGAGGTCATGGAGGGATTTGAAAACAAGGGTAAGAATTTTAGAACTGAGTTATTGCTGGAAAGAGAGGTAAAATAGCTCAGCAAACAGGCCAGGGTGATGCATAAACTGGACATGGGGTGACTTAAGATATGGTCAACAGAATTCTAGATGAACTGTGGTTTATAGAGGCTGGAAAATGAACCTGAGGAAATCCTGGAATCAATAAGGCTTTGTGAGTCACCTAAAGAATCAGTTGCATTAGGTTGGTGCCCAATTTTACAAATGTGAATCTACTGCCAATGAGGATAGCACTACTGATAAGGTCTGGCTAAACTATCTCTTTCATTGTGACCATTGACAGATTGTTATCCATTGAAACCCTCCAAAGCTTTTGCACACACACTACACTTAAATCTCAGATTTCCTGAAACAGGAATAATGGTGAGACACAGGGAATTCATTCCATCAAGCTATTTGTTTTGACACCAGAAAGAAAACTAACACCTTTTCAAGTTCCATTATAACTTTCTGTTATAGTTTGTCCAGGATCAAGGAGTTATCAGTCAGAAGGAGGCAGTACAGTCAGCAGGAAGCTTGCTACATGTTTCACAGTGACTCCCAGTGAGTTAGGCTTTTGCCACTGCTGTGTTGTGATTGGAATGATAGGGAGAAACATATGTGTTCAGCTCACAACCTGGGTAATATTACCCAATGGTGGTACCAAGGGAAAGGGAATTCTTCTTTTCATTCATTTGTGGGACATGGGTGTCAGTGGCTGGCTAGCATTTATTGCCCATCCCTAGTTGCCCTTGAGAAGGTGGTGATGAGCTGCCTTCTTGAATTGCTGCAGCCCATGTGCTGAGGGTTGACCTACCATGCCATTAGGGAGGAAATTCCAGGATTTTGACCCAGTGACTGCGAAGGAATGGCGATATATTTGCAAGTCAGAATGGTGGGTGGCTTGGAGGGGAACTTTCAGATGGTGAAGTTCCCATGTATCTGCTGCCATTGTCCTTCTAGATGGAAGTGTTTGTGGGTTTGGAAGGTGCTGTCTAAGGATCTTTGGTGAATTGCTACAGTGCACATTGTAGATAGTGCACACTGCTGCTACTGAGCGTTGGTGGTGGAGGGAGTAGATGTTTGTAGATGTGGTGCCAATCAAGCAGGCTGCTTTGTCCTGGATGGTATCAAGCTTCTTGAGTGTTGTTGGAGCTGTACCCACCCAGGCAAGTAGGGAATATTCCATCATACTCCTGACTTGTGCCTTGTAGACAGTTAACAGGCTTTGGGTAGTCATGAGGTGAGCTGTTCACCACAGTATTCCTAGCCTCTGACCTGTTCTTGTAGCCACTGTGTTTATGTGGTGAGTCCAGTTGAGTTTCTAATCAATGTAAACTCCAAAGCTATTGACAGTGGGGGATTCAGTGATGGTAACACCATTGAATGTCAAGGAGCAGTGGTTAGAGTGTCTCTTATTGGTGAGGGTCATTGATTGACATTTGTGTGGCACAAATGTTTAACTTGCTACTTGTCAACCTGGGCCTGAATATTGTCCAGATCTTGTTGCATTTGAACATTGACTGCTTCTGTACGTAAGGAGTCATGAATGGTTGCAATGATTGGTGAACTTCTGACCTTATGACGAAAGGAAGCTTATTGATGAAGCAGCTGAAGATGGTTGGGCCGAGGACATTACCCTGAGGGACTCCTGTAGTGATGTCCTGGAGCTGCGGGAAGGAGAGACTATACGTGAAGGATGATAAATGGGGAAGCTTGCTAATGACATTTAAATGTATGGCAATGGGGTTCCTGTGCTTTCATGGCGGGAGCCCCATTACTTCATTGGTGGGGGACAGGCGCGATCTGAGTGGAAAATCCTGTCGATGTGGATACTGTTTTGGTACTCACATCGGAGTTCCAAACCGTCCCTGACAGAATGCAGCCTTGTGTGTTTTTAACAAACCATTGATTGACCTTCCACCTGGATTGGGTGGAAAGTGGTTTTTGGTGGATGGAAGTTCAGGTGATTTGGAGCCTCCACTGACACTCAGGCAAGTGCAGGACCAAAGGTTCCTGGTGGTTTGGGGCAATAGTTTCCTGATATGGAAGGTGGCAATCTTGTCCCCATTTAGGGCCTAATTTTTCCTGTGGGTGTAGCAGGAATAACCTGTCTTGGTGGAGCAATTAGATAACAAATTACTGTATATCCAGCCTCCTCGTTGTTGATGTAGTTACTTTCCCCTGTTTCAGTATATTAATGTTTCAAACAGCATCCAATTTATTCAATGGATCTTGGCAACTTAACTCACATTGAATCCAATTATGATACAGAGATGATGAAATGATACATGGGGGATTTTTCAGCCACGGAAGGTTGAGTCAAACTGTGCAAGAGGTGATTCATGTGTGAATGATCTGCCTCACGAGGGGGTTTATCAGCCCTGTGTTTCCCACACAGGGAGGGTGCTTTTCTGCCCCTTTTCTCAATGGGTAGGAAAGCCAGAGGGGGGCGGCAAATCCGATGGGAATACCAAAACGGTACCCACACCAACAGGATTTTCCATTGAGATAATGCCTGTTCCCCGCCAATGAAGTAATGGGGCTCCCACTGTGAAAGGGCAGGAACCCCATTGCCATACATTTGAATATCATTAGCAGGCTTTCCTCCCCTTATCATTTTTCATGTGGAGTCTCTCCTTCCCGCAGACCACCCCACAACAGTCCCCAGCAGAGCTGGTTGCCGTTGCTGGAACTAAATTCCACCCATTAACTCTTTCTCTTCCACAGATGCTGTGGACCTCTTGAGTACTTCCAACAGTTTCTATTTCTTACTGAGAATATGTCACGGTTGACAAATCACAGTGTTTAATACCTTGAGTTACATTTGCTCACAATTTCTTATATGCTGCAATATTTACAAGTGAAATTGTGTAATTTGTATCTTCAACTTACAATCAATAAGAGTTGACCGACCCTTAATCCAATACATTAACAAGCAGTGTCCAATACTTCAGCTAGATCTGTGGGAATGTCTAGAATTACAGAATCATTACAGCACAGAAGACTTTTGAGGCAGAATCATTACAGACACAGTAGAATCATTACAACACAGAAGACAGCACAGCCCATCATGTCTGAGTAATTCCTAAGGTGTAATTCACGTACTGCCACTCCCCTGGCCTCTCCTCACATCCTTGTACTTAGAATCATAGAATGCTACAGTGCAGAAGGAGGCCATTCAGCCCCATCAAGTCTGCACCGACCACAATCCCATCCAGGCCCTATCCCCATAATACCATGCATTTACCCTAACACTGACGCTAAGGGGCAATTTATTATGGCTAATCCACCTAACCCGCGCATCTTTGGACTGTGGGAAGAAACCAGAGCACCCGGAGGAAATCCACGCGGACACGGAGTGAATGTGCAAACTCCATGCAGACAGTGACCTAAGCCGGGAATCGAACCCAGGTCTCTGCTGTTATGAGGTAGCAGTGCTAACCACTGTGCCACATTCCTCTTCTGCAGTTACTTAGAAAATTTAGACAAGGTTGTCAAGTTTGTGGCACAGATGGAGGCCATTCTGCCCATCATGTTTGTGCCGGTCCCCCAGCATAATCCCATTTTCTAGCACTTAGTCTGTAGCCCTGGAGGTTATGGAACCTCAGGTACATATCTGGATACCTTTGCAAGGAACTTCTGCCTCTACTACCCTTTCAGGCAGTGAGGTTTCAGCCACTTTAACTCACTGAACACAGTGGGGCAAAGCCCTGGTTAGATGCCCTGTAGAATATAAAGCAGCATAGACCAGCAAGTCAGAGCAAGTGTACCTCATGGACCTAAAGAAGCCAAATCATCTAACACAAGTTGCCCAAAGGTTTATTTCAGCAAGATGCCTGCCTGTTTTTTATTCATTTGGGGGACATGGGCGTCGTTGGCTGGCCTGCATTTATTGTCTATCATTTGTTTGACGGTCAACCACATTGTTGTGGCTCTGGAGTCACATGTAGGCCAGACCAGGTAAAGATGGCAGATTTCCCTTCCCTAAAGGGACATTAGTGAACCAGATGGGTTTTCACAATAATCGACAATGGTTTCATGGTCATCGGTAGATTCTTAATTCCAGATATTTTTATTGAATTCAAATTCCACCATCTGCCCTGGCAGAGTTCGAAACCAGGTCCCCAGAACATTAGCTGAGTTTCTGGATTAATAAACTAGCAATAACACCACTAAGCCATCGCCTCCCCTGTACTCATACAGCCGACGTCTGCCTTCATCCCAAGGCTCCTAGCAGATAGTCGCAGACAGATACAAGGATACAAAATGTACGACCCTAAAATTCATCTTGTTTACAATAATCAGAGAACTTAAAAAATAATCACACAGGCTGTCTCCTCCAGGCAGTAGGGGGAGGACATTGTCGCAACAGAGTGTAAAATTTTTAAATATAGATTTTAAATCTAATGTAAAAATCCCAGAGACGAGTGAGGCGAACTGATTTGATTTGTTTTTTTCCCCTTAAGCAAGTCTGACTGTAATTTAATGGTGGTTTAAATTTAAGCTTTCAAACAACTCAAACCCAATCTAAGCAAATGAAATTGTAACACAGATTTTAGCTCTTGCAATGATGCTGAAAACTGCTCCAAAAAGGAGGTGGGTGGTGGGTTAAAGGGGGGAAGACACTGAAACCCTAATCTCCAGAGTTACCAGCAAGGCATCATTTCTGATTTAACCAGATCACAAAACAGATTGAAGGAGGATGTTTGCAGCTGTAATCTGTATTAATGACATCTATATCTTTAAGTGAAATCATAGAATCCTACAGTGCAGAAGGAGGCCATTCAGCCCATTGAGTCTGCACCAACAACAATCCCACCCAGGCCCTATCCCTATTACCCCGTGTATTTGCCCTGCTAATCTACCTGTTACTAAGGGACAATTGAGCATGGCCAATCTACCTAACCCACATATCTTTAGACTATGGGAGGAAATTGGAGCATCCAGAAGAAACCCAAGCAGTCACAGGGAGAACATGCAGACTCCACACAGACAGTGTCCCAAGCCAGGAATCGAACCCAGGTCCTTGGTGCTGTGAGGCAGCAGTGCTAGCCACTGTGCCACTGGCGCATCATTGGAATGTTATCTCATTCAAACTGCCTGGAACTCCTTGAAGTCAAAAAATATAACATTTTTTTAATTTTTAATTCGAAATTTGATTTATTATTGTCACATGGATTAGTATACAGTGAAAAGTATTGTTTCTTGCATGCTTTACAGGCAAAGCATACCATTCATAGAGAAGAAAAGGAGAGGGTGCAGAATATAGTGTTGCAGTCATAGCTAGGGTGTAGAGAAAGATAATTAGAGCATTATCAGAGAGTTTAAGAGTTAGAGCAGAGTTAGAGCAGAATGTAACAAGAGTAAAAGATAGCTTGCAAGAAGTCGTCATACTCTAGCAGCCGTTTTGGTGTTGGACACGACTGTGGGTGAAGATATTCCTTGCACAGAAAGCAATCCAAACAGAAATAGCATTGCTGTTCAACTGATTTCCCCAAAACAGCTCCCTCCTGCACAATATCAATGACTGTCCAACATTTTGAGGATCGATCCAGGATGCAAACATTTTGAAAATGGGTTAACTGTTCATCCTTCAGCCAATGTGGGTGGCAGATCTAGAGTTTGCTGTTAAACTGCCAGTAATGTTTTCCTCAGCGTCAGGGCAACTGGTAAAACAGCATATTGCAAGCAATCACAAGTATTTGTGGAATAAATTGGCAACGTATGGAGTTTCAGTCAATTAAAGGAAGCCAGCTGGGAGTTTCTGATTCTGCAGGCCTCTCAATGGCAACTCTGGAGATTGGAGGGGTGGTTATGGGAGGTGGTGCTCCAGGTAGACTTAGAGACCCTTACTGCCTGCCTGAGGGCTGCAGTTGCTGAAGGCTACTCTGTAGCAGACCATAACATAAAGGAGCAGAATTAGGCCATTCGGCCCCTCAACTCTGCTCCACTCCCCAGAAAGGAGCTTTCCCCACTTCCCCCATTCAATGGTGACTACAAGACCTATTTTTGAGTTTCAAGCTGGAAGGAAGACACCTCCATTTTGAAATACCCTCACCCCTCACGCAACATCCAGTGCTGCCTGCTGCTTCTTTCAAGGTCACCGGTTGGCCCTCCTTAATTGGAGAGGGAGCCCACTCTCTTTTGATTTGATTTATAATTGTCACAAATATTGTTTCTTGCATGTTGTACTGACAAAGCATACTGTTCGTAGGGAAGAAAATGAGAGAGTGCAGAATGTAGTGTTCCCGTCATAGCTAGGGTGTAGAGAAAGATCAACATACTGCAAGCTAAGTCCATTCAAAAGTCTAACAGCAGCACAGAAGAAGCTGTTCTTGAGCCGGTTGGCACATGACTGTAGACTTCTGTATCTTCTTCTCGAAGGAAGAAGGAGGAAGAGAGAATGTCCGGAGTGCGTGGAGTCCTTAATTATGCTGGCTGCTTTGCAGAGGCAGCGGAAGTGTAGACAGAATCAATGGATGGGAGGCTGCTTTGCGTGATGGATTGGGCTACATTCACAACCCTTTGTCATTGCTTGCGACCTTGGGCAGAACAGGAGCCATACCATGTTGTGATAAAACCAGAAAGAATGCTTTCTATGGTGCATCTGTAAACATTGGTGAGAGTTGTAGCTGACATGCCAAATTTCCTTAATCTTCTGAGAAAGTAGAGGCATTGGTGGGCTTTCTTAATTATAGTGTTGGCATGGGGGGACCAGGACAGGTTGTTGACACCTAAAAACTTGAAGCTCTGGATCCTTTCTACTTTGTCCCCATTGATGTAGACAGGGTCTTGTTTTCCTTTACACTTTCTGAAGTCAATGACAACCTCCTTCGTTTTGTTGACAGATTATTGTTGCCGCACCAGTTCACTAGATTCTCTATCTCAATCTTGCACTCTGTCCCATCATTGTTTGAGATCCAACCCACTACAGTGGTGTCGTCAGCAAACTTGAAAATCGAGTTGGAAGGGAGTGGGTCCTAATTAACCTCATTTCCTAATTTCCCATGAAAAATCTCAATGGATGATCACTTCCCTCCCACTCCCTTGGACAGTGTGAGTGTTCTCCCCACATTTCAGCCTGAGAGCAGGGCTTAGAATCAGTCTGGTGGGCCACAAAAGCATATCCATACACAAGAGTCCTCCATGTTCAATTTGAATAAATGTCGCAAATAGTCAACAGCAGGTTCTGCTATTAGAATATTGAATATTAGAATTCAATGACTAGAATATTGCTGCAAGTCTCATAAGCTGACTAGAGAGCATTAAAGCTTGACTTGTGAGTTTTATAACGTAATTCAATGCCCCTAATTAGATCGGTGCATTGGAATGATTGCCACGTATCCATTACTTCAGTTATTAACATGAGGCAGCAAATGGCCACCCTTATTAACAGAAAAACAAGGTTAATGACTGACTTGGACTCATCATCTTGAGAAGCATGTTAACAACATTGGACCAACTGTGCGCGAACATGTAAAAGTGTAACCGTGGTGTTAAATGCTCATTAAAGTGTTGCTACGTATTTACTCAGAAGCACTCTTAAGAAAACCATCAACCCAGGAGTTCATCGCGAGCCCTTCCCTCATTATGCTCTCTTACTGGGGCTGCCTGTCCGCTTTCAGCGTCCAGTTTTCCGAAGGAAATGCGTTCAATTCACCAAACCTTCATTGCAGAAAATGAGACTGGGGTTTCCTCGGAGAAGAAAACTTATTAAAAATTGCAGGGAGCGTGTTTTTTTTCTGCAAAGTTTCTTTGTCACCTCTTTAAATTTTAAAGCTTTCTTTCCCCCCGTCTGGAGAATGCAGGAGTCCTTCTCCTGAGGAATCTGCTGAGGCACTCTGGGTCAGAACAGACTATAAATTTGGAACATTTCATTTTAAACATTCAATGTTCAGAATCCGACCATATGGACTGCTTAACCCTTTGTGCTCTGACTATACCTCGCCCCTTTTATTGGACATAAATTCTAAGGCCGTAAATCTATCAGCGTGAGAACTGCAGGAGGAGTGATTATTGGGAAGCGCAGAGTATTTGCCTGACTGCAGAGTCCCACGACACTGTCTTTCTGAGGTGATGGTGGGCGGGGTGAGAAATTGCCAAAATGGATTTCAAAATAAATAATCCATACTAATTTCACATATCGCCGCCCAGCTTCAGAAACCAAATTTAACAAGAATCCAATGCCACATTCCATCAGTGGATGTTGCCTATTGCAGGAGAAAATAAAACTGCTGTGTGCCTGATGTTTCATTTGGTTCATTATTGTCACATATATTGAAAAATATTGTTCCTTGTGCACTATACAAAGTATACCATACATAGAGAAGGAAGTGAGAGAGTGCAGAATGTAGTGTTACAGTCAGAACTAGGGTGTAGAAAAAGATCAACTTAATATGAGGTAGGTCTATTCAAAAACCTGATGGCAGCAGGGAACAAGTTGTTCTTGAGATGGTTAGGATGAGACTTCGGATTTTTGTATCTTTTTCCAGATGAAAAAAGGTGGAACAGGGTACATCTGGGTGCATGGACTTGATTATGCTGGCTGCTTTGCTGAGGCAGCGGGAAGTGTAGACAGTGACAATGGATGGGAGGCTGGTTTGCATGATGGATTAGGCTTCATTCACGACCTTTTGTAGTTTCTGGTGGTCTTGGACAGAGTAGGAGCCATACCGAGCTGTGATACAACCAGAAATGTTACTTTCTGTGGTGCATCTGTAAAAGTTTAAAGTTTTTAAAGTTTATTTATTAGTGTCACAAATAGGCTTACATTAACACTGTAATGAGGTTACTGTGAAAATCCCCTAGTCACCATACTCTGGTGCCTGTTCAGGTACACTGAGGAAAAATTTAACATAGCACCTAACCAGCACATCTTTTGGACTGTGGGAAGAAACCAGGGCACCTGGAGGAAACCCACGCAGACTTGGGAGAACGTGCAGACTCTGCACAGATAGTGATCCCGGCTGTGAATTGAACCTGGGTCCCTGGTGCTGTGAGGCAGCTGTGCTAACCAATGTGCCACTGTGCCATCCCCTGTAAAAGTTGGAGAGAGTCGGAGCAGGCATGCCAAATTTCCTTAGCCGCCTGAGAAAGTAGATCAAGAAACAGCTGAAGACACGGGGTGCAGCAAAGGCTACTGATCCTGACAACATCCCCATTGTAATGCCTGAGCTCCAAAACCAGCCCCATCTCTAGCCAAGCTGTCCCAGTACAGTTACAATGCTGGCATCCATCAGACAATGAGGAAAATTGCCCAGGTGTGTGCTTTCTTCCAAAAGTGGGGTAAACTCGTTCCGGCCAATTCCCACCCCATCAGTGTACTCTCAATCATCAACAATGTATTGGAAGGTGTATTGTCAGTTCTATCAAGCAGCACTTGCACATCAATGACTTTGAAATAACTCCTCAGGGGCCGGTATCCCTTCACTAGCTTCTCTGTATTTATAAACTTATCTCTACTCCAAAGAGTGCTTTAGGCACAAGCCAGAATCCAGACTGTCAGTCGCCCTGACACTCCTCAATATATACACAGGTGAGTTTCCCTGATTGGGCAGGCAATCCTTGCCTCAGGGAGCTCATACTCCAAGAGGCCCACCTTAATGGCCTTGTTGAGGTCATGGCAGATCTATTCACTGATGATCAATTTGTGTCCCACCCAGGACCATTCAGCTCCTGACCTCACCTCACCTTGGTCCAAACAAGGACAGGGGAACTGAATTCCAGAGGTGAGGTAAGAGTGATTGCCATTGACATCAAGGAAGCATTCAACCAAGTTTGACATCAAGGAGCCCTCATGAAATTGGAGTCAATGAGAATCAGGAGGAAAACTCTCACTGGTTGGAATTATAACTGGTACAAAGGAAGATGATTGTGTTTTTTGCAGATCAATCATCTCAGTATCAGGATATCACTGCAGGAGTTCTTCAGGGTAGTGTCTGAGGCCCAACCATCTTCAGCTGCTTCATCAATGGCCTTCCTTCCATTATAAGGTCAGAAGTGTGATGTTTGCTGAAAACAGCACAATGTTCAGCATCATTCATGACTCCTCAGATACTGAAGTCATTGCTTCAAATGCAGCAACCATAACCAGCAAGACAATAAAGAAGATTTAAACTTGGGACGACAAGTGGTAAGTAATACTTCTGTCACACAAGCAATGAGGATGTCCAACAAGAGAGAATCTAACTCTAGCCCCTTAACGTTTAATGACATTACATCACTGATTTCCCAACTCTCAACATTCTGGGAATTACCATTGACCAGAACTGAACTGGACTAGCCATATAGATACTGTGGCTACCAGAGCAGGTCAGCAGCTGGGAATCCTGCAGCAAGTAACTCACTTCATGATTCCCCAAAACCTGCCCACAGGGAACAAGCCAGGAGTGTGATGTAATATGCTGCACTGGCCTGGATGAGTGCTGTTCCAAGATATTCAACACTCTCCAGGACAAATCAACCCACTTGATCAGGCCTTTATCCACCAACTTAAACATTCACTCCCTTCACCACTGACACACAGTGACAGCAGTGTGCACCATCTACAAGATGCAATTTAGCAGCACATCAAGGCTGCTTCAAGAGCACCTTCCAAACCTGTGACATCTGCTGCCTAGAAGATCCAGGGCAGCAGATTTCTGGGAACAACTACCTACAAGTTTCCCTCCAAGCCACACATCATTCTGACTTTGAACTATATCAACATTCCTTCAATGTCCCTAGATCAAAAATCACAGAATCATAGAAACCTTACAGTGCAGAAGGAGATCATTTGGCCCGTCAAGTCTGCACTGACAACAACCCAGGCCTTATCCCCATAACCACGCACATTTACCTCACTAATCCCTCTAATTTACACATCACGGGACACTAAGGAGCAAATAAGCATGGCCAATGCACCTAACCTGCACATCTTTGGACTGTGGGAGGGAACCGGAGCACCCAGAGGAAACCCACGTAGACACCGGGAGAATGTACAAACTCCACACAGACAGTGATCCAAGGCAGGAATTGAACTCAGGTCCCTGAGCTGTGAAGCAGCAGTATTAGCCAGTGTTAGGATGGGAATAGAGGGATATGGTCCCCAGGAGGGTAGGGGGTTTTAGTTAAGTCAAGCAGCATGGTCGGTGTAGGCTTGGAGGGCCTTAGGGCCTGTTCCTGTGCTGAATTTTCTTTGTTCTCTGTTCTTTGCTCATAAAGGGTGAGATTCTCTGGTCTCGCAGCTCTGTGTTTCCTGCTGGCAGGAGGTGGCATGTTGGTTGCTAGTGGCGGGATTCTTTGGTCCCGCCACTGTCAATGGAAATTCCCATTGACATCACCCCATGCTGGCGGGAAAACCATGGGTGGGAGTGTGCTGCCAGCGGGATTGGAGAATCCCACCGGCATAAGCGGCCGGAGAATTCAGGCCAAAACACCCTAAGGTGACCTGACAGGGTAGATGCTGAAATAAGGGCCAGGATTGGGCATCATTGTGGGTGGGATGGGAAATTTTGGAACTGAACTGACTTTGACTGATTTCCAGATTTTTCCATCCTGTCCATGACAATGTCCATCATTAGCACAACAGGAAAGTCTTGGTCAATATTTCCCCTGGTGGGATGGACTAGAACGTGACACGGTTGAAAAATGAAAGTTTTCCACTTGAGATGGAGATGAGGAGAATTTTTTTTCTCTCACCGGAGGGTCATAGATCTGTGGAGCTCTCTTTCTCAGGGAGCAGTGGAGGCTGGGTTAACAAATACTTTTTAAGCCCGTGTTAGATAGATTTTTAGTTGACAAGGGAATCAAAGGGTAGAGGGACACAGACAGGAAACTAGAGGCTGTAATCAGAACAGCCATGATCTTCTTGAATAGCAGAGCAGGCTCAAGGGGCTGAATGGCCTACACATGATCCCAGTTCATATGTTCGTCTATGTGTAGTTCAAAGCAGTTGAAGCTTTAAATTCATATAAAGTGTATGATGCAAGACAGAGGTAAAGTTCCCAAACTGGAGCTGCTTTTCATTTCACCCACCGATCATCTTGGACATCAATTTCAAATCATAGAATCCCAACAGTGCAGAAGGAGGCCATTCAGCCCATTAAGTCTACACTGACCACAATCCCACCCAGGCCCTATTCCTGTAAACCTTACATATTTCCCCTGCTAATCCCCTGACATTAAGGGGCAGTTTAGCATGGACAACCAACCTAACCTGTACATCTTTAGAGTGTGGGAGTTGTCACACTCCTGCGGCTGTTCGGGTACACGGAGGGAGAATTTAGCACGACCAGTGCCACCCAACCAGCACATCTTTCGGATGGTGGGAGGAAACTGGAGCATCTGAAATAAACCCACGCAGGCATGGGGAGAACATGCAGATTCCACACATTCAGTCACCAGAGGATGGAATTGAACCCGGGTCCCCGGTGCTGTGAGGCAGCAGTGCTAACCACTGTGCCACCCAAATTCTCTGCTTCATAACCATGGGAAACTGGATAAATACCTGAGGGGGAAAGTAAAGAAAGACTTGCATTTATAGGGTACCTTTGATGATCTCAGAATGTCCCTCAGCACCTTACAGCAATGCAGCCACTTCTGAAGCATAGTCCCAGTTGTAATGCATGAAATGAGACAGTCAATATTCCACACAGCAAACCACCGTGAACTGTAATAATTCTGGATAATCTGCTTTTTGAGCTCGTCTGATAGAGTTTTGGCAGGAGCATTTGTACCTTTTATTAATGCTGACAGTTTCCCCCGCTACTGTCAATGTTGTGGCTGCTGACTTATGCCGTGTTGCTTTGTAGGACAAAGGGGATACCTCACTGAAAACCACTCGTCTTATTTTGTCACCAGGTTTAGGAAACCCTTCCGTTAGCACAGGAAGTGACAGGGTCTTACCATTTGTTTTAAGCAGACTTAGTCCAATGCTTTCAAAAAAGCAATCTCTCGCCTCTTTTTTGCCCCATCTTTTCGACTCAAAGAGTGGAGCAGTGCAGCGACAATGACACTGTGCATTTATATGGCACCTTTAACGTAACAGAGCAGCCATGTGCACCCCAGCAATTTTACCAAAAGGTGACACCGTGATTAACATAAGGAAATATGAAATCAGGTGGTCAAAAAGGTTCAGCTTTAAAGGAGAGCCTTAAAGGCAAAAGGAGAGGTAGAGAAGTTTCCAGAAGAATTTAGTTTCTCAGGGCCTAGGAAGATGAAGTCCACCATTGATGAGTGATGGAAGGTGGCAGATGTGTACTAGGTACCAACTCTGCTTTCTCAGGAGGCTAAGGAAATTTGGCATGCCCGCTTTGACTCTCACCAGCTTCTACAGATGCACCATCTGTTCTGCACCTGTTGTGATTGTATCACATCTTGGTAAGGCTCTATCCAACATTGCAAAGGACTATAAAAGGTCATAAATGAAGCCCAGTCCATCACGCAAACTATCCCCCCCATTGATTGATTCTGTTTACACTTCCCACTGTCCTGGAAAGACAGCCAGCATAATCAAGGATCCTATGCATCCCAGACATCTCTCTTCCACCTTCTTCTGTCGGGAAAAAGATACAAAAGTCTGAAGCCATGTACCCATCCAACTCAAGAACAGCTTCCTCCCTGCTGCCATCAGACTTTTGATTGACTTACCTTGCACTAAGTTGATCTTTCTCTATGCTCTAGCTATCACAGTAACACTACATTCTGCACTCTTTCCTTTACTTCTCTATGAATGGTATACTTTGTCTGTATAGTGTGCAAGAAACAATACCTTTCTCTGTATACTAATACATGTGACAATAATAAATCAAATACAATATATCTGGAATTAAGACTCTATTAATGACCATAAAACCTACACCCTAGCTATGACTGTAACACTACATTCTGCACTCTCTCGTTTCCTTCTCTATAAACGGTATGCTTTGTCTGTATAGCGTGCAAGAAACAATACTTTTCACTGTGTACTAATACATGTGACAATAATAAATCAAATCAAATATATTTGGATTAAGAATCTATTAATGACCATTGAACCATTGTTGATTGTTGGTAAAACTCATCTGGTTCACTAATGTCCTTTAGGGATGTTCTGACCTACATGATGCTCCAGAGTCACAGCAGTGTCCTTGACTCTCAGCTGTCCTCCAAGGGCCACAGCAATGTGGTTGACTCTCAACTGCCCTCCAAGGGCAAGTAGGTATGGGCAATAAATTCTGGCCAGCCAGCGACACCTGTGTCCCACAAATAAAAGAAATCAAATCAAAAGGTCACAGTCAGAACAGTGTAGAGACCTCGTGGGGTTGTGAGGTTGGAAGAGATCATAGGGATTTGAAATCAAAAGGTAAGCGAAGTATCAGCTAGCAGGTAGAAATGGCTGAAAGCACTAATGGATTCTTTGGCCTGATTGAGATTCAATGAGTATTTGTTGCCTGATCTGAGCATACTGTACCTGTAGCCTTGTGTTTGGTATGCAGGCAACAGTTCAGCTAACATCCACGGTGGAGCTGCAATGACATGATGCATTGCACATACAATACATCATATAGCTAAGGCACAAGGGATATCGCTTTGTTACGTTACATCATTCCCATTGCGAATTGCGTAAGTGGGGAAACAGCAAAGTTGGGCAAGTTTAAACCAATAATTAATGACAGCCAATTACTTATTTCGTAAGTGCACTTTTAATAAATATATTTTGCATTCGCAATAAACCCTTTGGCATTTTTGTAAGCCGGCACTTCATATAGATAGAAAGAAAAATAACTAATAACACATATATTACATATCCATTTCACTGACAACACTCTTCGAGGCTCATGTCCCAAGGCATGAATCATATACTGACAGAATTTTGAACTAACCTAAAAGCAAATCATCACCAGGAATGCAACGAGGCACATGGGACATGGGTCTGGTGAGAGAATCAATAAATCATTTGACTTCCATTCCGTCGCATACCTGTAGGATCAATCTTAAACGTGTGTCCATGGTAACAATGCTGCAAAGATATATGGTCTGCTTTTATATGGATAAGGCAGTGGTTATTTCACAAATGGCTGAAGGGTTCCCCAAGCTAACTTAATGCTCTGCAGTCCGCACGTCTTTTAGCCCAACATTTTTCTGTGGGGAATTCCTTCTGAACAATCAGGTGACATTTACTGGATTCAACAGGTCATTAACCCAAGGCGCATTGGGCACATTAAATAAAAAGTTGAAATAATGCAGGACTTAAAACTAAGCATAACTTTAAACCCAGTAATTGATACTTTGCTCTCTCCCCAGCTGTGTGGGACCAAAACTTCATAGTTTTCCTCGATCCAAATGGGTAGGGAGCCTCTTGGCTCCCAAGATCCAGGAGCTGGGTAGTAATTGTGACCATAATGGGCGGCACAGTGGCACAGTGGTTAGTATTGCTACTTCACGGTGCCAGGGACCCGGGTTTGATTCCTGGCTTGGGTCACAGTCTGTGCATAGTCTGCACCTCCTCCCCGTGTCTGTGTAAGTTTACTCCTGGTGCTCCAGTTTCCTCTCACAGTCCGAAAAACATGCCAGTTAGGTGCATTGGCCATGTTAAATTCTCCCTCAGTGTACCCGAACAGGCGCTGGAGTGTGGCGACTAGGGGATTTTCACAGTAACTACATTGTTAATGTAAGTCTGATTGTAACATTAATGAATAAACTTAATATGGGTGGGAAATTAAAGAAAAACTTGCATTTATAAAGCATCCTTCATGACCAAAGGATATCCCAAAGTGACTCAAAAACAGAAAAATGCTTGAAAATCCCAGCAGGTCTCGCAGCATCGATGGAGAATAGAGAGACCAGAGCTCTGACGAAGGGTCATCCAGACTCAAAACATTAGCTCTATTTTCTTTCCACAGATGCTGTCAGACCTGCTGAGATTTTCCAGCATTTCGGGTGGTTTTTGTATCAGATTCCAGCATCCGCAGTATTTTGCTGATATTCCCAAAGTGCTGTATTGCCAGTGGAGTATGTTTTGCTGGGTAATTACTGGTGTAGGGAATATGAGAGCCAGTTTGTACACAACAGACTCCTGCAAATGACACTGTGGTGAGAATCTGTGGTAAAACCACAGAATCTGTTCCTTTCTATGTAATATTAATGGAGGGTTAAATATTGGCTGGGACACCGAGGGGAGTACCCCTTCTTTTCTTCAAACTAGTGCCATGGGGGTCTTTTGTATCCACCTGAACTGGCAGACAGGCTTCAATTAAATGTTTGATCCAAAACAAGGCATCTCCAACTGTGCAGCACTGCACTGGGGTGTCAGAGTAGATCTTTGTGAAGCCAATTTGGCTTTTGTTTGTAACAATACACCACTATATGTATCATTTGGGAATAAACAAAACACATTTTTCATAAATGCTGCAAGTGCAGAATTTTTTGACAATTATAAATTACGCCACATAGCTAGGTTTTCAGAGGTGAACAATCCTGCCTCTTGGCAGCTCACCTACCTCCCTCCCATTCCCACTATAAGCTGGTTTACAACTCTTAGAATGAATCATGCTCCGCTGTTCATTATCCTAAATTTTCCTTGAAACTGTAAACGTGCCAACACGCTGTGCACATCTGCTACACATTGGCCTGCGTGCTAATGTTGATTTTTCTTCTTTTTAATCTCTGATTTTGCAACGATTAGATGAGGATGATTCATTGAAAGCCCGACTGAAATCTCTTGCTGAGGAGAGGCTGTGAGCCGAAGGTTCACAACGTTCAGTTCCGCTGTATAAAACAAGTGTGAAAGGCTGTATAATACCAGCCCCTTTTGACTGCCAGGGATTCAGGTCTGGGTTCCTGCCGGGGGTCTAATTGTAAACCAGTTAAATGGCCTCTCAATTCCACATCTCACCAGGGAAGCTCTGCCTGTACCTCTGTTGCTCATCCTCTTGCCTTACACATGGTCCTAGCTAACACTGGCAAGCACAAGGCTCCAATCCTTCACTGGCTGTGGATACAGCTGTTTTATATATCCTTTCGATCATGATCCTAAGCTATTAAATACAGAGGAGAGTCCATCTTATAAACCTTGTGCTTCAGTTCATGTTGACTATCTTCTGAGTGGCAGGAGGTGAGTTACCTGATTTTCTACAGAGACATTTGAAGAACTTAATGATTTATTCTTCAGACTGAGTGGTGGATGTCAGTCCTTAATATGAAATTAATGTGAACACCAACATCTCTAAAAAGAGATACACACAACACACACAAACACTCACTCATACACACATACACATGCAATACACACAACAAACACACACACACTCACTCACACACGCACATACACACGCAATATACACAACAATCACACACATTCACATATACACACACAACAAACACAGACAAACACACAGTTACTCATACACACACACATGCACACACACAACAAACAACACAGACACACAACAAACACAGACAAACACACTCACTCATACACACACATACAACAAACACACACAGACACACAACAAACATAGACAAACACACACACACTCATACACACATGCACATACACACAACAAACACAGACAAAGACACTCACTCATACACACACATAACAAACACAGACAAACACGTATTCACTCATACACAAGCAATGCACACAACAAATACATACAGTCACTCATACACACACAACAAACACGAACACACTCACTCATACACACACACACACACACACACAAATAGACACAACAAACACAGACAAACACACACGCTCACTCATTCACACACGATAAACACAACAAATACACACACTTACCCACTCAAACACATATACACAGACTCACAACAATACAGACAAACACACACGCACACACACACAACAAATGCAGTCAATACACACACAGAGTAAAGTTCCCTCTTCCTCACCACATCTTGGGTCTGATGCTCCCATCCCAACGTGCACATTTTTTGGCGTGCCAAGTGGGAGATGCGCCTGTTGGCCATTTTGTAGGATTTGTGCCTGCATTCCCGACGCATGCGTGTCTCCCACAGCCGGAGAGCAGGTGCAGTCGGGACCGTGCTGAAAACCAGCGGGAAGACAAAATAAGCGATTTAAATCTGTTTTTACTGTATTGTAAATGTCATTATCAGGCCCAAGGCTGATTCTCTGGCCCCGGTAGCACTTCCACCCCACCAGGAGTATTTCAATCTGGCGGGGTTTGGAGTAGCTCCACACTTATGGGGAAATAGCAGGAGACCCACTAGTGTGTGTGCCAATCTTGTGTCCCCGGCACTGGCCAAAGGGCAAAGTGCTCATGCCCAGGGCCACCTTGGCACTGCCCACCCAGCATCGGGCAGTGCCACTGGGGCAGGGCCATGGGCAGCGGAGCCTATTGTGGGAAGGGCCTGGGTGATCGGTAGGGGTGGGGGTCCCGCTGTAGCTCTGCAGACAGGATCGGTCGGGGCTGGACGGAGATCAGCGATCAAGGCGGGGTGCAGCAAGGGGCAGCAGTGTGGCGTGTCCCAGGCTGGCCAGCCATCCAGCTGGCCAGCAAACTGCAACCTGACAGCTCGTGGCCACTGTGCACACGCAGAGGCCTGGAACTATCAGACTCTGGAGAGAATAGGCCCACAACTCCTGAACTTTTAGTAATATTCACAATTGTGACGTCTGCACTGCACAGAGTGTGGGAGATTCGAGTCTGAGCTCCCACTGAAGAAAACAATCGTGAATATTTTTCCTGCCAATTCAGCACTTAGAATTATTTTGGGAGAATTGAACCCCTTAAGTCCTATCGTTAGAACAGTATCATTTTTTAAAAAAGGTTAAAGTTTAGTTTTTAGTGTCACAAGGAGGTTTACATTGACACTGCAATGAACTTATTGCGAAAATCCCTTAGTCACCACACTCTGGTGCCTGTTCGATGACACTGAGGGAGAATTTAGCTTGGCCAATGCACCTAACCAGCATGTTGTTCAGACCACGAGAGGAAATCAGAGCACCCAGAAGAAACCCATGTAGACATGGGGAGAACATGCAGACTCTGCCCAGACAGTGATCCAAGCTGGGAATCAAAACCAGGTCCCTGGCACTATAAAGCAACAATGCTAACTACTGTGCCACTGTGCCACGCCAGTATAATAATCCCATTATCCAGCCAGTTTATTAATTCTCTTAACTATAACTGCTAAATCAATAACAAAATGCAAATATGCGCACATGGGCATGTGTGTGTGTGTGCATGTGTGTGTGTGTGCGTGTATGCGTACACGCGCATGCGTGTGTGTGTGCATGTGTGTGTTATGTGTGCATGTATGCGTGTGCATGTGTACCTGCATGCTTAGGTGTCACAAACATAGATGAAACTGTCCCAAATTATTTCTCTTAGGGATGTGTCACAGACTGTCTCATCAGCTCTTTATGTTTTATGCTCTGGAATTCCCTCCCGTCACAGTTGACCTCGGGGAAGCCAGACAAAGTGGCATAGACTTCATCAAGACCAGAAGATCCTGCCAGGAGCCAATGGCAAGACAACAGTGGGAGGGGAGGCTGGAAAATTCTGGCCCAAATAACTACAAAATTACAGTTGTTGAGACACTGCAAAGAGCCATTTTGCTATGATTCAAACTTACTTGCAGTCATATGTTCATGGTCTGGTCTGGATTTGAATCCAAGTCAAGCAGGAAAAAGGCACAGAACATCATTTAGTCTTGTCCAAGTTGTCTAGACAATTGCCTGGCTTTTAGCAAATCTCCCTTGTGGCCCAAAGTCCAAAGATGTGTGGGTTAGGTTGATTAACCATGCTAAATTAACCTTATTGTCAAGGCGTTAGTATTGCCAGGGGGTTAGCAGGGTAAATATGTGGGGTTACAGAAATAGGCTCTGGTTGGGATTGTGGTCAGTGCAGACTTGATGGGCCTGATGGTCTCCTTCTGCACTGTAGGGATTCTATGATTATCCCTTCAGCGGTATCTGGAAAGATACCAGACACTCCAGCCTTACATCAGAATGAAATGGTTAAGAATGTGAGGGCTCACGGGGGCTGGAATATCAAGGATTACTTTTTGGAACGGTTCCTACTTTTTGTTTCAAAAATTGATGGAAACTTGAACTCAGATTTTGCAGCCTGGGAGAAAGTTAGCAGCATGTGTCGATGATGAGTAAACTCTTCATGTCAAGTTTCAAGGATATACTCAAAAAAAAATGAAATAAAGGGCATGCCGTTCTACATTGGAAGTATTGTTCGGGGTAAGTCAGTGATTCAGAGACTCAGTGAGCAGCGTGGGAGTTTGCTATGCTTCAGATGTAATCCTTTTAAATACAGAAAGTGAAGTGGCCAATTTGTTTTATTTTTGAAATATAATTTGGCAAATGAAACTTATTAAAACAAGAAGTTAGAAAGATAGCTTCAGGAAAGGAGGAAAGACAGACAGAAATGCTTACGTTGGTAGAATCTTTCATGATCTCAGGAACTCCCAAGGTGCTTTGTAGATAATGACCTGCTTTGGAAATTTAGTCACTGTTGTAATATTGGAAGAGAGGCAGTCAATTTGATCAAAGGGTTTAAGGAGCGTTATAAAGGAGAAGGGGAGAAAGAAAGAGACGTAGAATAGCAGAGAGGAGAAGGTAGGGAATTCCACACCCTAAGATCGAGGTAACTAACAGTACCACCATTGCTGGTGGAATGAATAAAATTGAAGATGCCCAAAATTGTTGGAATCCAAGAAGCCATGGAGAATTATTGGACTGGAGGAGGTTACAGAGACAGGGAGGGCCAAGGCCAGGGAGGGATTTGAGAAGAAGGATGAGAATTTTCAAAACAAGGGGCAGGATTTTACTGCCTGACTCGCCCCAAAACTGTAAAATCCCGCCCAAGATCGACAGACCTTTCTATTATCTACCCCTTCTCTGCTCCGATTCCCATGGTGAGTGTGATGATAAAATTCTAGCCAAGGTGTTGTAAGATAAGAAACAAGCATAGGATCCAATATGGATGGCAACGTGATTTTGATCATCGGTTGATGGGAAAATATTGGGTAGGGAACTGTGGAGAATCCCCCTGCTCTTCTTCAGAATGATGCCACAAGTTCCTTTACACCCACCCAGTGAAAATAACATGCAGCATTGGCGATATTATCTGTTGTATTATTCATCAGAATTGCGCTATCAAATTATCAGAAATTGGTTTAATATGGGGGCGTCTGGATTCAGTCTCTCCTGAAGTTTCCCCCATTGCATACTTTCACAGACTTGCAGCTATTCTTTCCCTTTCACTGATAGAGCATCTAGAATGACCCAGGGTGGTCTGCTTTCCAATTTTCTCTCAGTATAGAAAGAGCTTAATCTCCATTTCTTATTGGAATAGCTCAGAAAGAATAATCAACACATCTTATCATAGAATCTCTACAGTGCAGGAAGTGGCCATTTGGCCCATCGAGTCTGCACCAACTCACCTTTTCATCTTACCGAGTTCCTATGCCCATAACCCCACAGATATATCCTGCAAACCCCCCTAACCTACACACCTTTGGATACTAAGGGGCAATTTAGTATGACCGATCCACCTAACTTACACGTCTTTGGACTGTGGGAGGAAACTGGAGCACCCGTTGGAAATCCACTCAGACATGGGGAGAATTTGCAAACTCTACACAGAGAGTGACCCAAGACCGGAATTGAACCCAGGCTCCGACGCTGTGAGACAGCAGTGCTAACCACCATATTCTGGCCTCCATCCTGAACTCTGGAGGCAGCCCCAAGGATTGTTCAGATGAGTCCCGACACCTGCACGGCACGCTGTTCCGTCCGTGTTTCACGTTGGTGTGTTTTCTTTCCCCACCATGGAAAATCTGGTGTGGGATGAGGGTGGTGCTGGGCCTTCATCTGCATCTCATTAACAGGATGCATATTAGGTTCATGTCAGCTTCTGTGAGGTTTTCCAACTCACCGTGGTGGGCATCAGTAGAAGATCCTGTAGTATTCACGCCCAGAAATCATCATGAAACCAATTTCTGGATCTTTACAATATTCTCCCAGTTTATTTTACCCAAAAACAGTGGCCATCCTGAACTGGCCTGGCTAATATTTAACTTTTGTCCAATGCTAGATGCTTGATTCCTTACTGACCTCTGATATGGTCTTGCGAGCCCCTAAGCTATGCCAAAGCTGAGGAGTTTCAACATGACCGAAGCAGTTGTTCCCATCCAACCAACATACCACGAGTAATCATGAAAGATTGCTTTTATTTTGGGGTAATTTCTAAAAAAGGACAAGGACAATGGGTTTTAAAGATGAAAGAAAAAAAACAGAGATGAGGAGAGGTTAGAAGCTATGCTAGAAGATATGGCTATGTGAGATCCTGGCATGTGTACTGCACTAAGACAGCAGTGAAAGATGCAAAATGAGCTGTCTGCAGAAACCCCAAATGAGAACTTGTTTGTTCCAGAAATCAGGGTTTTATTTAAATCCTTGCATTCCCTGCATTGAGTGAGAGGGTGACTCTGTTCAGCATCTCCTCAAGGGCAACTGTGGTTACCTTGTGGCAATAATACTGGAATTTTTATGGGTTAAGACCAGAATTCTCTGACCTTGCCCATAGCTATATTTCCCCGTTCCACAGTTATGAATGGAGATTTAGCTGAGTGCCAAATTCCCCTTTAGCTGGCAGTTAGGGTGGCATGGTGGCACAGTGGTTAGCACTGCTGCCTCACAGCACCAGGGACCGGGTTTGATTCCTAGCTTGAGTCACCGTCTCTGTGGAGTTTGCACGTTCTCCCTCTGTCTCGTGGGTTTACTCTGGGTGCTTTGGTTTCCTCCAAAAGATGTGCAGGTTAAGTGATTTGGCCATGCTAAATTCTCCCTCAGTGTACCCGAACAAATGTCAGAATGTGGCGACTAGAGGATTTTCACAGTAACTTCATTGCAGTGTGAATGAAGCCGTCTTGAGACTAATAAATAAACTTTAACTTTAGTGACGAGCTATACGAGACTGGGAGATTCTGGCCTAAGTATCTATAGGGACTGTTGCCTAAAAAGTGGTGATCATTTGTGAGTCTAACTAAGTAAAAATTCTTAGGAGAAAATTATTGTAAGACTAGTTCTCAACTGTGTAAATGTCATCTTGTGTGTTTAAGTTTTCTTTCCTTTTGTGAACAAGTAGTTTAATTTAACAAGTAAAAATCTCAAAAAAGTGGCATTTTTTTTGATTCCTGACTTCAGTATACGTGGTTTCTCATAATAAAATGCAAATTGCAAATCGCTATGATGGTTTGCCTAAATTTTCCTTTGGGATTTGGACAGCCTGGCAATTACCAGCTGTAATTTCATAACATAATGCAAGAAATGTGTAAATACAACATGGGGGACAACACAGCACTGAGCATTTGGGTCTCCTAAATCCTCAGTCCTCAGAATTAGCTTGAAGTTATTCCGTGCATGTTTTATTGACTCGACCCTGTGTGGTGGCTGCTTTTCCTATGCTCAAATCCAATTAGCCATCAAGAATCATAGAATCATAGAAACCCTACAGTGCAGAAAGAAGCCATTTGGCCCATTGAGTCTGCACCAATCACAATCCCACCCAGGCCCTACCCTCATATGCCTACCTATTTACTCACTAATCCCTCTAACTTACACATCTCAGGACTCTAAGGGGCAATTTTAGCACGGCCAATCAACCTAACCCGCACATCCTTGGACAGTGAGAGGAAACCGGAGCACCCGGAGGAAACCCACGCAGACACGTGGAGAATGTGCAAACTCCACACAGACTGTGACCCAAGCTGAGAATTGAACTCAGGTCCCTTGGGCTGTGATGCAGTAGTGCTAACCACTGTGCTATCGTGTCGCCCAGTAATAAACAATATTACTGCAACTCAAAACACTGACAATTTAATGACCATTGGAAAATCCAGTCTTCCATGATTTTACTGCCTACCTGGAAGGGAAATGAGGTAAAACTTGGAAAGGGCTGGTACTGCTCCCATCTGGTCCCATTTTAAGGTACACAAAACCCAATTCGGACAACTACCGGTCATTCTCCAAGTTTGGCTGTTTTTTCCTTCTGGGTTGTAGTTACAAATGGCCATTCCATCCTTCTGTTGCTTCTATTAGTTGAATGAAACTCAGATTCATAATAAACAGGGAGTCGCCCATGTTGGTGAGATGCTACAGCCTGGGTTAGGGTTTCAGCAGCAAGATGTTGACCCAGGAGCAGAGTAAGTGTTTGGAGGTCAAAATAGGCAGTGTTGGTGCTGGTGCTGATTTGTGGCTGGGAGCACATCTCGGAACATCAAGCTCATGGATGATTTTTTTCAGCCTCAAACAGCTGCTAGGGAGAGGAATGGAGTCAGTGCCTAGGGAACAGAGTCTGCAGCGGGCACCAAAGATAAGTGGAGGAAATTTCTGGTCATACGAATAGAATCATAGATTCCCAACAGTGTAGAAGGAGGCCATTTAGCCCATCGAGTCTGCAACATTTCCACCCAGGCCCTATCCCCATAACCCCACATATTTACCCTGATAATCTCCCTGACACTAAGTGGCAATTGAGCATAGCCGATCAACCTAATCCGCACATCGTTGGAGTGTGGGAGGAAACTGGAGCATCCAGAAGAAGCCCACATAGACATGAGGAGACTGTGCAAACTCCAGACAGACAGTCACCCAAGGCTGGAATTGAATCCAGGTCCCCGACGCTGTGAGACAACAGTGCTAACCACGGTGCCACAAATATTGGATGAAATCAACACTTACAGAGCATCTTTCATTTCAGCTGAACACTTGAGTGGCACAGTGGTTAGCACTGCAGCCTCACAGTGTGAGTGACCCGGGTTCAATTCTGGCCTTGGGTCACTGTCTGTGCGGAGTTTGCACATTCTTCCTGTGTCTGCATCGGTTTCCTCCGGTTGCTCTGGTTTCCTCCTGCACTACAAAGATGTACAAGTTAGGTTGATTGGCCATGCTAAATTGTCCCTTACTGACAGGGAGACTAGCAGGGTAAATACAGGGATAGGGTATGGTTGAGATTGTTGTCGGTACAGACTCGATGGGCCAAATGGCTTCCCCTGCACTGTAGGGAATCTATGGATTCTATGGAAAAGGTTGGCTGGTATTTTTCAAGCCTACCCCACATTCAGAGTACCTAAACCATCATAATGAGTTACATATCACCTCCCCAACTACCAACCCCCTGTCACACATCACTGCTGCTGCCATCACCCCACACATAACCCCACCATCGTATAAACAACATTGGTCTAATCTCTCATGCAAAAGATGGCATCTTCACCAGTGCTGTACTGAAATGTCAGTCTAGATTATACACCAAGCTTCCAGGCTGGAGCGTGAACCCACAGTTTTCTGACCCAGGGGTATCGTGCAACCACTGCGAGCAAGGCTGAACTTTTGAGATTAAAAATAAGATAAATGTATTTGTCAGCGATTCCCAAATCCATTGGATGAGGGTTTTCAGTACTTAATAAACTGCACACCTTAAACATCAGTTATACTGTAGGAATTACTTTGATTAAAAGCATCAATAATAAGAATCTCCCGATTGAGGCCAGTTTCAGGGACAGTATTGGGATTGATGTGATAAAAATACTGGTAGTTATCAGGCTATAGATATCCGTGTAGCTGAAGGTCCCAGGGTTACTATGTGGTTATCGGTGCAAAATAAATCCTCTCTGGGTGGCAAGAATTCAGAGACATGATTTCCCAAGTCCATCAAACCATCGTCATAATCAATTGTAAGTACAGGACGATTATGTTTAGGCCACTGGCATTTTAGCAGGCACATCATCCTTTGAAATGTTACACAGACATGTTTCCAGTAACTCACAACACCCTTCACAGCCTCATAACTATAACACCACTGGCATGTCATTCTGTACAGTTCAAAAGACACCACCTTGTGGCAACAAGCTGTTGTAACTTTTCCTCTCTCCTTTTCATGTATGAATATTGAAGTTTTAAAAATTTATTTATTAGTGTCTCATGTAGGCCTACATTAACACTGCAATGAAGTAAAATCCCCTAGACACCACACTCCAGCGCCTGTTCAGGTACACTGAGGGAGAATTTAGCATAGCCAATGCACCTAACCAGCGCGTCATTCAGATTGTGAGAGAAAACCGGCGCACTTGAGGAAACCCAGGCAGACACAGGGAGAATGTGCAGATTCCTCAATGACAGTGACCCGTACCAGGAATTGAACCCGGGTCCCTGGCGCTGTGAGACAGTAGTAAAAATGACTGTGTCACCGTGCTGCCCCAACAAAGCTCCAGTCTGCTCAGAAGCTGTACGGGCAGATGGCATATCAAATCCCAGAATGAAATAAGGGCATTTCAGATCATTTCAGGCAGTTCAAATGGTGAATTATGGCAATCAAAGCCCCAAAAGGAGGGGAATATTCCACACTCCTTTTTGGACTGTGGCAGTTCAAGAAAGGGGGCTTCCACCATCACCAGCTTCTCAAGGGCAGTTAAGGATGGGTAATAAATGCTGGCCTAGCCAGCAGCACTGACATCCTGTGAATGAATATTTTTTAAAATCTGGAAGAGTCATCTTGCATTGTACAAGACCTCATCAGCGTCTCTCAAAATGCTGGTGGCCCAGCAGTTAGCACTGCTGCCTCACAGTGCCGGGGACCTGGGTTCGATTCCCGACTTGGGTCATTGTCTGTGCAGAGTCTGCACATTCTCCCTGTGTCTGCATGGGTTTCCTCTGGTTGCTCTGGCTTCCCCCCACAGTCCGAAAGATGTGCCGGTTAGGTGCATTGTCCACGCTAAATTGTCCCTCGGTATAGCTGAACAGGCATTGGAGTGTGGCAATTAGGGGGTTTTCACAGTAACTTCATTGCAGTGTTAATGTAAGCCTACTTGTGACATTAATAAATAAGCATTAAATGTTCCAAAATGACTCATATTCAATTACTCTAGAGTGTGAAATACAGCCACCAAGTTGCCCACCCCAAAGTCCACAAATAAGCAATTATTTTGGTGATTGATATTGTTGCTTTAGGGAGGAACGTTGGCCAAGAGACCAGCATAGCCCTCATTTCTACGCTAATGTCATGGAATCTTTAACATCTACTTGAAATCACTTGAAGAGACAACTTGTGCTGAAAATGAACAGGGATATAATCAATTATAAAGGTCTACAAAAATATCTTTTTATTTCTATCTGGAGAGAGAAGGGTGGAAAGCTGTTAGCACTGCTGCCTCACAGCTCCAGGGACCCAGGTTTGATTCTGGCCCTGGGTCACTGTGTGGAATTTGCACAGTAAGAAGTTTCACAATACCAGGTTAAAGTCCAACAGGTTTATTTGGTAGCAGAAGCTTTTGGAGCACTGCCCCTTCATTAGGTGAGTGGGATTTGTGTCACAAACAGGTCATATATAGACACAAACTCAATTTACAAGATAATGGTTGGAAAGCGAGTCTTTATAGAAAATCAAGTTTTAAAGGTATAGACAATGTGAGTGGAGAGAGGGTTAAGCACAGGTTAAAGAGATGTTTATTGTCTCCAGCCAGGACAAACTTTGTGGAGTTTGCACATTCTCCCCATGTCTGCGTGGGTTTCCTCCAGGTGCTCTGGTTTCCTCCCATGGTCCATGCTAAATTACCTCTCAGAGTGCCAGGATGTGTAGGTTGAATGGATATGGGAAATGTGGCAGGTTATTGGGAGAGGGCTGAGTATAAGATGCTTGGTCAGCGAGTCGGTGCATACTGGGCTGAATAGGCTCTTTGGGATCCTACAATTCTATTACAGAAAGAAGTGTTGGGATTACAAAATCATTATCTTCTGAGCCTTCTGCATCTGAACAAGGAGATGAGAGTGAGGGGTCAGGATCCAAAGGGAGTATAGGGAGAGCTTAGGCAGAACCCTTCATCACATGTGGGGGAGCGGGGGGGGGCCAGCACAGAGAGGCTCAGCAAGTTGAAGATGACAAAGGCCTTGACAATCTTCGTCCAGGGTGGCTGAAGAGATGCAAATTCCCTCATTTGTATTTTTGGAAGCTCGTCAGAATTAGGTAAGAGGCCACTGGGTTAGAAATGAATAAATGCGACTCCAGATTCAATTCCTGGTTTGGATGACTGTCTGTGCAGAGTCTGCACATTCTCCCTGTGTCTCCATGGGTTTTCTCCTTAACAAATGGGTGAATTCTCAAATTGCTGATCTGATAGCAGGAAGAGGACCATGTCTGAGCCAAAGTGGCAAGTTGAAATCGACCAACTTGCTGGGGCTTTCTGAGGAAATTCCAGATCTAGTAGATATTTGCCATCTGGTTTTCAGAAAGGTATTTGACATTGTCCCACTCACAATCAGGAAAGAGTGAAAAAGCACATTTTGTCAAAAGCAACAAGAGTAGTAATGCCAAATGTACGGCCGAACAATTGGTTCAAAGATAGGAGACAAGAATTCTGGCAAAGGCCTGAATGTGTTCAGGCATGGGCCGGCTGCACTGCTCCAGTTTTGGGCCACTGCTCCGATGGTGTTGAAACAGAGGCCTGACCTCAAGGACATGTGTGGAATAACAAGAGAGAGAGTGAACCACATGTGACTGGAGCCAAAGCTAACAAGTCTCTTTCTCCCGTTAACAATTATGCTTCTTGGTGGGAGATTAAAATAACACATCATATTTTCCATGTATGCCACCTTATAACATTTTATCAAGTGTTGCCAAATCAGAGGATTTGTACGCTGCACTGAAAAATAACTCAAAAGTAAAACAGGAACCTGCAACTCCTTTTGTTGACCCTGAAATCGAACTTGTTACTTTTCATTATGAAGGATAAAGGGTGGGATACACCATCCGCACTCGCCCCAAAATTGGAGAATCCTGCCTGATGTCAACGGACCTTTGCGAAGTTCCTCCCCTGCCCACTACGATTCCCATGGCGGGCAGGGCGGGAGAACTCTCCCAAGGCTTTTCTGGTGCTCTTCAATACTCATGTTACATTACATGTCCTGTAATAACCATGTAATAAACACTCGAAGATTGGCACTGCGCTGCAGTGGTTAGCACTGCTGACTCACAGCACCAGGGACCCCAGTTCAATTCCAGCCTTGGGTCACTGTCCATGTGGAGTTTGCACGTCCTCCCTGTGTCTGCATGGGCTTCCTCCAGATGCTCCGGTTTCCACCCTCAATCCCAAAATGTGTGAGTTAGGTGGACTGGCCACTCTAAATTGCCCCTTAGTGCCAGGGGGATTAGCAAGCTAACTACATGGGGTCACGGGGCTAGGGCCTGGGTGGGATAGTTGTCAATGCAGTCTCAATGGGCCAAGTGGTATTCTTCTACGATTCTATGAAAAGAGTTAAAAAAGTAAATAATTTCTCCTTTGCGTTATAAGCCAGAACAAAGTGGACTTGCCTGATGCTTGGTTTATATATGCATGTAAAACACAGAAGAAGTTCCATAACACTGCTCAGAGTTTAATTTGGCATCAAATTAAATCTGGAGTAGTCCACAAAAAGAAAGTATGGAAGTTGCCTGCTTGAAATTACCATGCAAGATGCACGATTTGTATCTGAAATAACTGTCTTGGTACTATCGCCAAGGTTCACACAATGCTCAAATGAGTAGAAATTCCTGGAATGCTTGCTGCCACGCTGTTCCTATGGCAATGTGCCTTTCATTCAAATACCTGAGAATGTTCTCTTGGAAGTAAAATTGTCCTGAATTTACATAAAGTAAATTGCTGGGGCAAGCGGAGCCTCCTCAGTGTGAGCACATATTTTGTTTTCATCGCATGTCAGGCAGCACCCCGCAGTTCTCAAGCTTGAAGGTGGTCTCAGGGAAACCCTTGCCACACAGTTAAGTGCCTAAAACTGTGACGGTAATAAGGGCAGGAGACACTCATAGATCGAGTTAAAGAGAGTAACAGAGTTGGTAAATTCAACTTGTCAACCAGCTCGAGGTAGGTCACCTCCTGCTTTAATTAGCTGAGAATCCAAGCAACTCATCAATGTCCACAACTTATTCATCTCCAGTCCCTGACAGTTTCTTTTATTACATTATGTAATAATACTTCTTGCAGCACCTTCCAACCCCCACTGACCACTTACTCTTCTGTACCTGAAGTATTATTAATTTCTTCTCAAAATACATTTTTTCTGACAAACTTTTGATGAATGAAGTGTTAACTTGAGTGAGTGCTTTGCTTAGAAGGAAGATCATTTGCAAATGGAATTTCTTCAGCCACAACACTGGGTTAAAGTACTGCCCACCCTGCGTGGATATAGTTGGGCACTTCCCTCTGTGACAATGGATGTGTTTTGTTGAAATATTTCTGAAATCATGATGATATTCTGTAAAGAAATATGTATGTGCATGTGCCCACGATTAATTAAACAGGGATAGCCTATCTGTGAGAACTGGGAGGGTAAAAGGTGTTTGTTACATTCACTTGTATTGAGGGGTTGCGATGTGTTTGAGTTATTAGTAAACAAATTTGTATTATGGGTGGAATTTTACGACCATCGCATCATTTTGCGGTGGGAAAAAGTCATAAAATCGGGCATGGTGGAACTGACGGGAATGGCAGCCATTTTTGTGCCCATTCCCATTTAACAAAGAAAAAAAGTTAGTGCGATCAGGATCCCACCCAAAACGGGAGAAACATTAATTTGCGTTTCTTTGCATTCATCACAATTAGCGAGCTTCATTTCCAATTGCCCCACCTCATATCTGCCTAGCGTTTAAAACTTTTTTTCACAAGTAGGCTTACATTAAAACTGCAATGAAGTTACTGTGAAAATCCCTGAGTTGTCGCACTCCTGCATCTGTTCAGGTACACTGAGGGAGAATTTAGCATGGCCAATGAACTTAATCAGCACATCTTTCAGACTGTGGAAGGAAACCAGAGCACCTGGAAGAACCCCGTGCAAACATGGGGAGAACGTGCAAACTCCACACAGACAGTGACCCAAGCCAGGAATTGAACCCGGGACTGTGGTGTTGTGAGGCAGCAGTGCTAACCACTATGCCATCCCAGATCAGTCAGGAAAACATATAAAAGACACATTCAGATGCCTGAGCAGAGAGGGTGTGTGGGTACAAGGACTCAAATCTCAGGCACACTATCCCCTGTCTTCGCCTTCTCCTGGGGTATTCTTATGGGTATTATTCCCCTGTAAGGACAGAAGGAGCCATGTCAAATCTGATGGCACAGATCCTGCAGGGGTTGCCTTCAGTGGGCAAGGATTGAGATACTCTTGGAGGGGAGGAGTGCTTGGGAGTCAGGGGCTGGAAGCATGCAGGGTGTTGGGGGTGGGGGACCTGGAGGTCATTTAAGGGGGAGATGCTAGATGAGGTAAAACACTCACTCTTGCTGCCTGGATGAGGTCATTCAGTTTCTTGTGGTACTGCTTCCCAGTTTTCCTGGCCAGTGCCCTGGCACTAACACATGCTGCCACTACTTCCCAGGCTGCATTTCCATCCCTTCCCCTGGGACGGTGTCCTGCTCAGGGGAAGAGGGTATCCTGCCTTTCCTCCACTTCCTCCAGCAACCTGGCCAGATCAGCATCAGAAAAATAGGGAGCTCTTTTCCTGGAGGCCATTTCTTCCTGCACTGCCTGTCTGTCCATTCTTGGGGTTTTTATGGAACTCTCCCTTGTTAGGGCAGATCAGCTACAGGAAGTTTGGGTGAGTCACGTGCACGTTAGAGCATTCCAGCAAGTTTGATGCAGTTTGCCCTTGTTACCGTGAAGGGGAAGTCGGCTCAGCGCTTGCAGTTGCGCTGATGGAGATGGGGTGGGGTGGGTGATTTGTGCCGCTGTAATGATCAGAGGCAGGGGACAGAGAGGTTCATGTCACTCAGCCTTCAGGACCAAGGGGCTGATGAGAAGGCCATGTACAAGGGGATTAGAGATGGCAGGGTAAGGGAGTAATGTAATGTTGGCGGGGGGGGGGGGGGGGGGGGGTGGCGGTGGTCTCCGATGTCTATGAGAGGGGAGGAGAGGCTGTATCTGACCCAGAGGTGTTCTCAGGAGGGTTGCTTTTTATTTTACTTTTTCCTGTAACTGTGCAGTTTGTGGCTCCAATCTGAGCCGCTAGTGAATTAGGCCCCACCCACTGCCTCTAATGGCTGGAAACAGTCTAGCTCATTTTTTCAAAGACTGAGTGCATAAGATTCTGTGTGAAAACTCACCTGGAAAACAGGTCAGGAACTCTCCATTTTCATACTAGCTCGACACTTAGTAAAATTCTACCCCATATGTGGAAATTTGACTTTTTAGCTGTTAAATATTAAAAGAGAGTTCTGAAGTGATAAGTAACTTCTACAACTTACAAAGGTGTTACAGGCAAACAGGGGAAGATATGTTAAATTTTATTGACTAATAGAGACCGAGAAGGAAAAGGTGAAAGATTTTTATATTTGGAGAAGTTGAATTCAAAGAGGTGTCTGAGGTCAATGGAATCTGAGACAAAAGGGGAAAAGATCATAGAATCCATACAGAGCAGGAGGAGACTATTTGGCCTATCGAGTCTGCACCTACTCTTTGAAAGAGAATCTTATCCAGACCTGTCCACACCATCCTATCCCTGTAACACCATGCATGTACCATGGCTAATCCACACAACCTACACATCTTTGGATACCAAGGGACAATTTAGTATGGCCAATTTACCTAACATCTTTGGACTGATTTTTAAGGAAAGAGATTGAACTGAGTGGTCATGATGGGGAGATGCCAGTGTTGGATTGGGGGAGACACAATAAGAAGTCTCACAACATCAGGTTAAACCTGTTGGACTTTAACCTGGTGTTGTGAGACTTCTTACTGTAACTGAACAGTGGCGGCCATGTGGGCAAATGTTCTGAGCACCAGAGCTGGAATTCTCCAGCTGTTCACAACAGTGGGATTCTCTGGTCCCACCAGCAGTGCACCCCCGGGCCCTCGCCCTCTCCCCGTGGGTTTTGTGGCAACATGAGGTGACACCAAAGAGAAATCCCATTGACTTTGGTGGAATCAGAGAATCATGCCATTAGTGAACAGTGTGCTGCCTTCCACCATTGGGAGGCACACGGCTGGAAGGCTGGAAAATCTCATCCAATATCTGTGTGCTGGAAGGTATGAAAGTTCTGACTCTGAAACACTCATCAATTTCAAACCAGGAAAGTCCTTGTTTTTCAACGAATAGTCTGTTCCTCAACCTATGCTTTGTTTTTCCAAATCTGAGTAGATATGGATGAGTTGCATACTTACTGAAGTGACAACAATTCTTTGCTTTGGGTAATATTATTGGTTTCTAGAGTTAAAAAGTCTTTAAGGGAGTTGGGGAGTTGTTGACAAGAAGGTAGTTTACTTGTGTGCTTTGATCAAGTGGGTTTTTGGGAGATGGGGGAGCGGGGTTTGTCTTAACTGTGTAATTTTAATCTTACGTGCTTAAGTTTCTTTTTCTTTTTAATAAACGAAAAGGGCCCCCTGTCCCTGCAACAACTGGATCACATGAATTTGGTTTGAATGGCTGTAAACCCTGGATGCCCATTAAATACCTCAACATGAGTAACATTTTGGCAACTGTAGTAAAAGTCTGGGCATCAGAGTTTTCTACCAATATTATCAATGCCCTGGATTTCTTAGGAAAGAGGACTTTCCCCCAGCCACAGCAAAGATATAACTTGTGGGATAGAAATAGTGCTGCAATAGCCATGAGAAATGATGGCTTCAGTTACAGCAATTTACAATGGTTGCGCTAGATTATCTTTCTAAAGGGGGAAATCATTGCAAAGACACAGGGATGTGTTAGAACTTCAGTGTTTTCTATTTAACACCTCAGTATCACAGCCTGGAATTTCCTCTGCATTGCTGCATTGATGCACACACAACCTGAGCCCATACCAGCTGAAGGTTTGTGGGATTTTGACCGCAGGTGTGTTAACACAGGGAGCTGCGACACGTCCAAGTCTCCCCCATCTTTCACATTTGCCCAACAAACCCCCATCCCCGCCTGAATAAATCTCCTCCCGCAACTCTGGCCACTCCCCCTGCTTCCCAATCAGTAAACTAGAAGCAGGAGTAGGCCATTTGGCCCTTCAAGTCAGTACCGTCCAGTAGCTTGTGTTCAGCCGCCTCCCAACTGTATGCTAGGATTTTCAGGTGTAGCTGCAAACAAGTTCATTGATCCTCACTGAGACCAGCTCCATATATTCTGTTTCTCTGTAATGTATTCTTACAACAGAAGTGAGGCACATTAACAATTGAAAAGCTTCCTCAACCGCAGGCTCTTAAAACATACCAAGTCTGATGTCGATGAATGATGGTTCAATGAGTTGAAACTTACAATTCAAAGAAGAACTTTCCTTGGGTCCCAGTTGTTTCAGCTGATTTATGCCCAAGTCCAGGTGTATTCTAATAAGATTGGGAGGGTGTGGGGGTAGAGTGACTTGATATTGGAAAAATGGGCATTAAAATGGGCATCATTTCAGATTTAACTTCAGGGCAGCATGGTGGCACAGTGCAGACCTGTCAAAAATAAGCAGCGATGCAAATGTTACGAAAAGAGTGTGCAAGCAGCACAATCATACGCAAACCTTAATCCCCCGTCTTAGAGTGACAACTTTGTATTGCATGCAATGTGACCAATGGTAACAAGCTGTAAGGATCAGCTGACCCAGTAAACCATGGAACCAATGACAGAATGATGTGATGGTCAGTTGACCAGCTGACTCACTATAAATAAGAACCTGTTGGGAATTGTGAAGAACTTGGATTGGCTCAGGGCGAGGCCCTAAGTTTGGAGTAATGAAGTTTTTTTTTATTAAACCCTTTCTTTGATTTATAAGTTGAATAAGTTTTGTTATATTTTTATTGCCTGCATTTGAAGAGTTCCTTCTGAGGAAGCAGCTGGGCATGTTTTAAAAATTTTATTTCAAACCAGTTGTGCTTGCTGCACCTTTCTGTTTTTGTATGTTGCTAATTATCCCAGTGTGCTTTGGAAATTGCGACCTTAGCTGGCCTATTTGGCCACAGCCTGGACAATACATCCCACCCTGGTTCAAGGTTGAAGCCAAAATGTGTAGGCTACATGGCCAATCGGCCCGTTTGCTAACCGTAAAAGCAGGCGGGCTGTGTAATATTGTGTTTGATTGTCCCCTCACTGGGCTCAATTGGCCTGTCTGGTCATCGGCAGGCATGCTTCTGACTCTCGTGCATGCCCTCCCACTGAAAAGTTGCATGAGGTCATGATGGTGTCGGGATTCATGCCTGACACATGTTCATGCGACCCCATGCACTTCCGGGGTTAGGTCCACACCTGCTGGAGCAACGTAACATCCTAGCCCTTGTGTCCAGTGAGCAGGAGACAATCAAGGAACTTCAGCTGAGGAGAGAAAACTCATGAAAGGAAGTGCATTGTTCACCTGTCCTTTAGTACAGAGAGTAACATCTACCGATTTAAATTAAAACTCTATTTATAATAGTTGAACATTTTTGTCTAAAACATCCAGGGCTTTTTTTGGCTGCTCCTGAAGCTGGACATTTTGTGGTCAGTTTCATATTTCTTTCTGTTTGCCAGTTGCAAGGTGGGTAACATTTTGAGCAAGTTTCCACCTTATCCTCATCCGTTTTTTCAGTGGAAAACACCGTGGTGTCAGTCTTGGCAGGCATCCCACATGTATTAACTATCAGGCAGGCCATGAATGGGTAACCCCTGTGCAGTGCTGCTGTCCCTGGCTGTCAGGTGGCTGTTTGGATATTAGGTGCCAGGTGGGGTCCTATACCCGCTAGTAGGCTAACATGAATGGTGTTTACCATCAGACACTCTGAGGTGCCAACAATGACCCCCATAGAAGCTTGGAATCCCTACATTGTACAAGGAGGCCTTTTGGCCCATCAAGCCTGTACTGACAACAATCCCACCCAGGCCATAATGTCTTAACTCCATGTATTAATCTTGCTGGTCCCCCTGACATTAAGGGACAAGTTAGCATGGCCAATCTACCAAACCTGCATGTGCTGATGAATCCACTGCGAACTTTTGACAGATTTATGTTTTAGTCGCACTTTTGCGTTCTGTCAGCTTTCAAAACTGTTCAGTTAAATTTTATTTTATTAGTATTTAAAATTTTAAATTTTATTTATTAGTATTGCAAGTAAGGCTTATATTAACTTTGTATGAAGCTACTGTGAAAATCCCCTAGTCGCCACACTCTGGCGCCTGTTTGGGTACACTGAGGGAGAATTTAGCATGCCCAATGCATCTAGCCAGCATGTCTTTCAGAGTATGAGAGGAAACCGAAGCACCCAGAGGAAACCTATGCAGACATGGGGAGAACATGCGGACTCCGCACAGGCAGTGACCCAAGCCGGGAATCAAACCTGAGTCCCAGGAACTGTGAAGCAGCAGTGCTAACCACTGTGCCAAAGTGCTGCCCCACTCTTTTTTTTAACACCTCCGGGTGCCTTTCTGATCCTTGCCAGGCCAGACGTGAACCTGCAATGCTCTGGCTCCGAGGCGAGATGGCCATGGCTAACGTTTGAAATAGTGTTACTTTCTGTGCTGTACCAAAGATAAATCTGGAATGTAATGAAATGAATTTAGCGTCTTGTACAATTTGTATGGCACCTTTCCACAAAGCATCAGACAATTTTGATTTGACTTAGCAGATGATTAATTCGGGATATACAGTCCTCTTCTCCCAATTGGATAAAGTGGCATCGCCAGCATAAATATTGGTTTGGAGTTTCAGATTCTCAGGCACAGCTGGGAACAATAATTTTTCTGGTCTTTCTGCGATTCTTTTTAGTGTGCTTTAGAATTTAACTTCATCGAGGCTTTCTCTGTATTTTCTGCCTGTTTCAATGCATTTCTGTGCCTCAGTCATAATTGAAGAAATTGAGGAAGTTTCCCCAGTTCCAGGTTTGTAAGCACATTGCCCCGATGGTCATGAATGATGGTAAAATGAGGGAAAATTCACATTTTAAGACTCAGAGAATTATGCCGCCATGGCTTCGGAGTTTTCTTGGGGCCCTGGGCTGTTTCTGCTGCTTTCAACCCAATTTCATCCATTTAAAGTTTGAGTGCATTTGAATGAGTATCGGGATATAACTTGACATTGGCAAACTGGGCACCGTGCTGGGTAAGCGGAACTTCAGGGTTGTATCCAAGGAACTTCAGCGGTGGGATTTTACATCTGCGTTGCAGCAGGGGTGGGGCCATAAAATGTAGCGAGTCATTCAGAAGCCCATTGATTTCGTCTGGACTGGAAAATGCTGCCAGTGAGAGGAGCTGGAAAGTTCTGCCCCCCGGTGCATCTGCAGTATAATGGGCTAGGCCCAGCCTAGATTTTAAAGCTTATCAATGCACTAGATGGGAACAATTTGATTGTAATTGGATTGCAGTAGATTGCTGTATATCGTGTAGTCTAAACACATTATCATCACATATTGTGGCACAATCAGTACACCCTTATTTGCAATGGTGCATTAATCTGTAGATGATGTGATGGGCAAGAAGGGGAAGGAGTATTGGCCATTGTCTTAGATAGCTCTTTCAGTGTCACTGTAAGTATAGAAAGGTGTGAATAGGTCGAGGGGCTTCCCCCAGGGGCTCAAAGGTAAGTATAGCCCCCAGGGTGGGGAAGGGGAACATGACCAGGCAATGCCCTGGCACTGGCTCCTGGCATGGGTTGGCACTATCCTGGCAGAGGTTGGCAAAGCTCACTGGCACAGTTTGGCACTGTCCAGCACAGATTGGCACTGCCCAGCACAGGTTGGCACTGCCCTCCAGCACTGGTTGGTATTGCCCCCAACACAGATTGGCACCGCACCAGTTCAGGTTGGCACTGCCAGTCACCAACACCACTTCAGCTTGGTATGGTATCTGGAAGTGCCAGTCTGTGTAGACTCTCTGGGGAGCCTCATAGAGGGGAGGGTTCCTATTATGTTCGCTGGGGGATGGGAGGAGAGGAGCCTTGGTGGTTGTTCAGTGGTTTTTATTCCAATTCAATCCAATCAAATCCAATTCAGAGTCTCAACAAGTTGAGACATTCCCGATCCAAGCCGACAAGACAGGGCTCTCACCTCCTGTCTTGGGTTTGATCTACATGATCCAAGCTGATTGGAGTAGGCATAGCCCCTCCTCCAAGTCTTGATCTCATTTGCATCTTAGTCAAAAGGCCGAGATGCTGCTTTTAAAAATTGCTTCAAATGAAGCTAAAATGTAACCTAATGACTTCGACCAAGCACAGCATGTCGATACTACAACTGATCTTAGCCAAAAGGCCGAGAAATGGGGTTTATTTTTAGTTCAAATTAGGGTACCCTGATCACCGTGGTGCTGGCATTGCCACCTCCTGCGTAACCTGCCCTATCACAGGGACGGTATAACCCACACCTTTATCTTTTCTTAGAGTGTCAGAAAATCTGGTCTGAAAAGTGGGCAGTGTACGAGGGGAGACACACACTGGTTTTCAGTCAGAGCCTGATTCTCTGATAGGTAATGAGAATATTCCGCCCACACTTTCTCACAGCCTATAATAATTATTCCTTGTATACGTTCAATCCAAGCACCATGTTTCCTGTGTCTAAGGAAGGAATTTGTCTCTGTGATTAACAGGTAAAGTCACCAGAGTCCCAGATTCCAGAGGCTGCTCTCCCTGTGAGGGAGGGAGAGCTGACAGGTGATGATTTAACCTGAGGGTCACCACTCCTCAGGCGAGGGGCAAGGTTGAGAAGCTGGGGCCTTCATGAATAGCCTCAGCCGGTACGGGAATTGAACCCACGTTGTTGGTGTCACTCTGCATCACCAACCAGCCATTCAACCAACTGAGCTAAACCGACCCAATACACACCAGCTAAAGGCCATGGCCACCAGTACTAACATTTTCAATAATATAATAGGATTAACCGAGTATTCGTTCTGGACGTCTGAACAAAATAATTTTCATCAATTCACAGTGGGGTAAAAGCTGGTGAAGAGTATTTTGTACCAGGCCTGAAAGGAAGCAGTCTTTGCTTTGTCCAGGTGCTGATGAACCCACTGTGAACTTTCGACAGGTTTATGTTTTATTTCAGAAGCTTCAGTTCTTTCCATCTTAGTTGCACTTTTGCATTCTGTCAGCTTTCAAAGCTCTTAAGTAAAGTTTATTTATTAGTTTCACAAGTAGGTTTACATTAACACTGCAGTGAAGTTACTGTGAAAATCTCCAAGTAGCCACACTCTGGCGCCTGTTCGGGTACGCTGAGGGAGAATTTAGCATGGCCAACTCACCTAACCAGCTTATCCTTCGAACTGTGGGAGGAAATTGGAGCACGTGGAATAAACCTGCACAGACATGGGAGAATGTGCAGACCCCACACAGACAGTGACCCAAGCCGGGAATCAAACCCAAGTCCCTGGCGATGTATGGCAGCAGTGCTAACCACTGTGCCACTGTACCATTCTGTCATCTGCCTTCTTCAAAAATTAATATCAGATAGAGGATATTTCTTTGCATGCACATTTGATCCACAGGAGCTCGCCTTGATACAGCCTGGAGCCTTCCAGCCCATCAAACATTGCTTTAAATTGCATCCCCACCTGGGGCTCGGGAGGAGGGAATATTTCAACAGTCACCAGCACCACTTCAGCTGTTTCGGAATGTTCAACCCCTAAATGTCACACACCGATCCATCAAGTCACACAATCCAGGAGAAAAGAAAATATAGCCCAATTGAGTAGCCATTAACCTCAGTGGGAATACACGGCACAGACGTGCTATAAAAAGCAAACGTTACTGAGAGGGAGCTGTGCAAAGTCATTACCATTAAAAATTAATAGAGCAAAAACTGCTTGTGATCACTGTCGTCATGGTGAGAAAGTTCCTCTGGAGAGAAGCTCTGCCTGCTCTGGATTCAGAATGCTGGGGAACAAATCTCACCGCTGCTGCTTGTTTTTATGAGATTCCTTCCTGCTCCATGCAATATTAAGAGCTATTAACATAAATCGCCTTTCTGCACCGGTACATCAGTGTAAACATTCATGCTCAGCTGCTTTGTCAGCGTAATACATAACAATTCTGCACATATCTCTTCCATTTCCAGGTTATGTGGTTACACAAGTGTCAATTCCTCAGCTTAAATAAACACAGTATAATTCACACATCTACAAGAAAATAAAACTACCTGCATTGAAAATTATACTTGTACGTAGATGGTGTGGCAGAGTCAAAACCTTCAGATAAAGAGATTGAGTATTTTTTAAAAATTCCCACAATCAGGGAATTCCAGGATTTTGACCCAGCGACTGTGAAGGAACTGCGATATATTCTGGCCTTGGGTGACTGCCTGTGTGGAGTTTGTATGTTAGAATCATAGAGACCTACAGTGCAGAAAGAGGCCACTTGGCCCATCGAGTCTGCACCAACCACAATCCCACCCAGGCATTATTCCTGTAACATATTTACCCTAGCTAATCCCCCTGACACTAGGGTCAATTTAACATAGCCAATCCACCTAACCTGCACACCTTTGGACTGTGGGAGGAAACCAGAGCACCCGGAGGAAAACCACACAGGCTCAGGGAGGATGCGCAAACTCCTCACAGACAGTGACCCGAGACCAAAATTGAACCCTGGGTCCCTGGTATTCTGAGACAACTGTGCTAACCATTGTGCCACTGTGCAGCCCCGTTCTGCCCATGTGAGTTTCCTCCGGGTGCTCCGATTTCCTCCCACAGCCCAAAGTGGGGGTTAGGTGGATTGGCCATACTAAATTGTCCCTTAATGTCAGGGGAGACTAGCTAGGGTAAATGCATGGGGTTATGGGGATGGGGCCTGGGTAGGATTGTAGTTGGTGAAGGCTCAATGGGCCGAATGGCCTCCTTCTGCACTGTAGGATTCTAATTCTATAATCATTGCCTCTGACCCAAAGGTACAGCAAAAACCGATGTTAATACCTGAAACACAAAGCATCAAGACTGTGCAATTCTGGATAACCATAAATGTTATAAAATACCAGACAGTCACTTTCACCAACTGACCTTATTAATCTTTTTTTAAGAATTCAAACTAAAATTAGACTATCTATAATGGCTGTTCTGCACCCATTTGTTTTGAGAGAAAAGATGAGCTTTCAATGGACTTTACAGCTCAAAAAATACGTAATGACTTAATGAAAATAGAACCAGAAGAGTTGAACTAGAACATCAGTAAGCTTAAAATAGATTTTTATATTTTTGTTAAATATGAATAATTGTTAAAAGTGAACTAGCTTACCGGAAATTGCAATTCACAAAGAACATTCACAAAGAACATTCTGTTGGGCCAACAGCTGATTTGTCCGTCCGCTCTCACTTGACTGGTTCTTTTTTTCACTCATCCATGGGACATGAGGCGTTGCCGGCTGGCCAGCATTTATTACCCATCCCTAGTTGACCTTGAATCAAATGGCTTGCATTTCAAAGGGCAGTTGAGAGTCAACCACTTTTACTCTGGCTCTGGAGTCACATGTCCAACAGACCAGGTAAGGACAGTAGATTTCCTTCCCCAAAGGAGGTTAGTGAACCAGATGGATTTTTTCCGGCAATCAGTAATGGTTTCATGGTCATCAGAAGATTCCTAATTCCAGATTTTTTTAAATTGAATTCAAATTCCACCATCTGTTGTGGCAAGATTTGAATCCGTGCCCCTTGAACATTAGCTGAGTTTCTGGATTAATAACCTAGCGATAATACCACCAGCTCATCGCCTCCCTGGTGGTCCCAGTCCTGGCATCATATTTAAATACCAGTTCAACACACTCTAATCACTCTCTCCAGCTCAACTTCCAGCAGAGTGTGCAGGATGCCTGAAACTCAAAGGGAAAAGGCTCACAACTTCAAGAAAACGCCTGCTGTTTGATTCAATCACCCTCATGCGAGCCCATCACCTGTGAGGTACCCATGTCCCACTTGTATGTCTACCTCTGGAACCTTCATCCATCCCCTTCCAGCCTGAACAAACTTACTGCGCTTGTCACAAAATGGTTAATGCAGAACATTCTTTCCTGCTGTGCATCACTGCAGTGATTTTCAATCTCAAGTCGCATGGCTCATCATTAATAATGCAAAACTCTTCCAATTTTTTTTATCAAGGTTGCATTATTGTTTTGACTTTCAAGAAACTTCATGTGAAATCTTAAATTTATTTCTGAGTTTTGGTTTTTCTAACATTCCCAAACCGGAGTTAGTGAAAATCCCCTAGTCACCACACTCTGACATCTATCCAGGTACACTGAGGAAGAATATAGCAGGGCCAATTCCCTAACCAGCACATCTTTCAGGCTGTGGGAGGAAACTGGAGCACACCCATGCTAACAGTGTTGCTTCCGCACAGACAGTGACCCAAGCTGGGAATCAAACCCAGTTCCCTGGCGCTATGAGGCAGCAGTGCTAACCACTGTGCCACCATACGAATGAGTATTCATACAGACCTCTCTGCCCATACTATGTATCAGACTCCTTAAAATAGAAGTTGGATTAATACCTGGTGTGTCAATATTCAAAGGAGAGTTTTGTTTTATGAAATCCAAACAAGGTGGAGGGTCTGGAAATTCTCTTCACTGTAAATGGAAACTTGCTTTGCATAATTAGCAATTTACAAATGAATTTGCAGGAATGCAAAATTAAACTGTAGACTTTCTGACACAACAATTAATGTGTCAGTTTGTAATTTAGAGAGGGCTCAGCTTAATTGTTTAAAATGGAAGTTTGAATTTTTAGTCAGTAACAAGTAGCCTATAAACATATTGGACAGGCTTTACCACCCAATCCACTGTGTGTTTCAGGGTGACAAGAGAGGGTCCACCATTGGCTGTCAGCAGAATCTTCTGGTCCCACCACTGTCGATGGAGTTTCCTGTTGGATACACCCCTTGCTATGGGGAAACCCACAGCAGGGGTGCATCATCGGCAGGACTGGAAGATTTTGCTGGCTTGCACAGTTGGGATATTCTAGCCATTGAGATAAATTTTCCAATCCCGTCTGCCACGGGAATTTTCACAGGCGGGGATGGACAATTTAATGGACAGTTAAAAGATCTGTTGACCATGGGTGGGAGGTTTCAGTTCCCAGCTGGGTGAAACCAGAAAATTCTGCCCATTAGATGAAGAGGTTCATGAAAGAGACAAGGTTTAAGTCTGATGGTGACTGCTTTTAAGTTGTCTCTTAAAATTCAGAAATGACTCTTTGAAAGAGCTTGTGGGCTATGTGGAGCCTTCACAAGGAGCACTTTCAGAGTAAAACTCAACTAGCCCAGTCTACGATACAGATTAAAAGGTAGTCTGACTTCCCCCACACACACTGAAAAGTTTAAAATTAACAATTCATGCAATAAAATGCATTTGCATGAATACATCAATGTGGGATAGCGATGATTAATGGGAATGATACTTCTTGACTAATTTGAACACTGTAAGGACTATAAGCCATAAGAATGAGGAGCAGGTGTAGGCAGTTCAGCCCCTCGAGCCTGCTCCGCCATTTAATACCATTGTAGCTGATCTCATCTTGGCCCCAACTCCCCTTACCTACCAGTTTACAGTAGCCCTTCAAACCCTTGTCAATTAAAAACCTGTCCCCCTCTTCCTCAAATTTACTCAATATCCCAGGATTCTCCACACTCTGGGATAGTGAATTCCACAGACTCACGCCCATTTGAGAGAAACAATTTCTCGTCATCTCTGTTTTAAATCTGCTACCCTTTATCCTAAATCTGTGACCTCTTGTTCCAGGTTGCCCTACACGAGGAAACATCCTCTCCACGTCTACTTTGCCAGTCTTCCTTAACATCTTATATACCTTAGAATGATACAACAAACTATCTACTCACATGTCATCTGAAGAGGAAAAGACCAATTAAATACAATTGGGCAAGAATGAGTTAAATGTCAATTTGTGGGCATTATGTTACCAAATTTGGATGGCATGGTTGCACAATGGTTAGCATTGCTGCCTCACAGTGCCAGGGACCCGGGTTCGATTCCCAATTTGTCTGTGTGGAGTTTGCATGTTCTCCCTGTGTCTGTGTGGGTTTCCTCCGTGTGCTCCGGTTTCTTCCCACACTCCAAAGATGGGGGGGGGTGTGGGATTACTTGGATTGGCCATGCTAAATTTCCCCTCAGTGTCAGGGGGATTAGCCAAGATAAATGCATGGGGTTATGTGGTTAGGTCTGGATGGGATTGTGGCCAGTGCAGACTTGATGGGCAGAATGGTCTCCTTCTGCATGGTAGAGTTCCTATCATTCTATGAAATTTAAAATGTATTACGATGTAAATAAATGGTTTTCTCACTTGCATTCTTCAAATTTTCTTTCTCAACTCTTCCAGGCCCATGGTATGCTGTCTTTTAAGCCAGGCTGATCAGAATTTTTCCACAGCACTTTATCCATACATATCATCGCTCTGCCTCAGTGGAAGCCTTAGTCTTAAAGGGGTTAAAATTATTGAATGCAGTAGAGTTCTCCTGTCAATTCAGTACATCACAGTTCACAGGGATACCGCTGTGAAGATGTTTCAGTGCACTTCCCACACTTACAGATGGGCAGCACAAACAAGCTGACCAAAGAACGAGAGGGTGAGGGGTCTGCTAACTACAAAATGGTAGCCATTACAACAGGTGCAGATGCTCAAATGTCGTAACCATGTAAGCTGTAATCATTAGTAATTAATCATTATAGTTAAATAAACATATAGAGACAGTAACTGGTTAGCTATATTCACCTGACATAAATGAAGTTTAACCTGGTGTTCTTACTATAAATGAAGTAGGCAGGGTGCTTAGTTGTAATTGGCGATCTACAGAACAAATGTATACTTGTGATTGGTTTATGCGAAACATTTATAAGATAAGCAAAGGTATAATTCTTCATGCCATGTAACACTCAGCAAGTCTGTATGCCACCTTGTGGAAGATACAAAGAACAAAGAGAACAAAGAAAGGTACAGCACAGGAACAGGCCCTTCGGCCTTCCAAGCCTGCGCCGATCATAATACCTGCCTAAATTGAAACCGTATACACTTACGGAGTCCGTATCCTTCCATTGCCATCCTATTTGTGTATTCGTCTCGTTGTCCCTTACTTGCCGCTGTTGTACCTGCTCCCACTACCTCCCCATGCAGAGCGTTCTAAACATTCACCACCCTCTGTGTAAAAATCTTGCCCCGTACATCTCTTCTAAACATTTCCCCATGCACCTTAAACCTATGTCCCGTGGAACTTGAATGTTCTAGGAAAGAGGAAAGAGCAGCTGACTATCCACTCTGTCCATGTCATGGAGCTAGATTTCCTCGCCAAAGCTTGAATAAAGATTGGTTTTCAACTCTGAAAGCTTCATGTGGTCTGTTGAGGGAACAAGGTATGAATTTTGTTGGATTGCAGCAAAATTCCATGTCACTGCCACCTTGACTAGCTCCCTGGATGGACTGGCCCAGCTCCTGAAAGTTGACCTCCGACTGCACATCTGTCCTTTGTTTCAGAAGGAATTTGTTGCTCAGTCATTACAAAAAAATGGAAAAGAAAACATTTCAGTGTGAGGGGATTGGGAAGAAAAAGATTGGAGAAAAGGACATAGCGTATGCATACAAAGGCAACTGACCAAATGACAACATATTAATAGACCTTTTGGCTAAGATGCAAATGAGATCAAGCCTTGGAGAAGGTGCATTGCCTGTTCCAATCAGGTTGGATCATGTAGATCAAGCCCAAGACAGGAAGTGGGAAGCTTGTCGTGTCTGCTTGAATCTGGAATATCTCACTTGCTGAGACTTTGAATTGGACTTTGACTGGATTGAATTGGATATAAACAAAAACAAAACTTATTAATAGTTTTGTGGCAGCTCGCACATTTTCCACATGCATAAGAATGGAGCAGAAATAGGCAGGATGGGTCCTGCTCCCCCATTCAATAGGATCATGGCTGTTCTGTCTCATATCCAGTCTCCCACACAGGCCCATGCTCTACTGAAGCACACTAATGCTTTGTGTAGTTTTTGTTGAGTGACTGCTGTTGCTCCCTTTCAAGAAGTAAACTCAACTTTTAAGTCTCATAAATATATCACAACTAATTTTTGTGCGCAGTTATGAAACCTGTTAAATTTTATAGCATTGACATTGACTCTGATCTGTGTAATGATATGTATATGATATGCTTTAGCAGCAGATGGCTCTATGATGGGAGTGAGCACAATGTAGCAATTACACATATTCTGTCATACTTCTGTTATTTTTTGCTTAATGCTTCAAATAGTCTTGGAAATGAAAACCATTCATTATTATGATAGTAATATTAAGTAGTCTCACAATGTCTGGTTACTGACTATGCCCACCCCAGTCCAACACTGGTATCTCCACCTCATGCATATCAATGTTCACACATATGGGCAGCATTAAGGATAAAGAATAGTGCATTTGATAAAAGATTGAATACTGGAAAGCTTTTTTTTACCTCAGTTGTGGTCTATCTCATTAGTGATTTATTTTAATCATAAACGCATTGGTTAGAAATAGCATAGAATCCTTACAGTGCAGAAGGAGGCCATTTGGCCTGCATTGAGTCTGCATTGACTTTCTGAAAGAGCACAGAACCCCCCATGCCCCTCTGCACCCTCTCTCCCCCATCCCCGCAACGCCACATTTACCCAGGCTAATCCACCTAACCTGCACTTCTTTGGACACTAAGGGCCAATTTTAACAGAGTCAATTTGCCTAACCTGCATATCTTTGGACTGTGGGAGGAAACCAGATCACCCGGAGGAAACCCACACAGACACGGGAAGAACATGCAAACTGCAGACAGATAGTTACCTGAGGCCAGAATCAATCACAGGTACCTAGTGCTGTGAGGCAGCAGTGCTAACCACTCTACCACCATGCTGCCCATTGGAAAGGATAGGAATTGTCATATGGTGTTCAACTGGATTGAGTGTGTGGAAACAATTAGTTTAAAGTTTATTTATGTCACAAGTAAGGCTTACATTCACACTGAAATGAGTTACTGAGAAAATCCCCTAGTTGCCACACTCTGGCGCCTGTTGAGGCACACTGAGGGAGAACTTAGCTGGTCAATGCACCTAACCAGCATTTTCAGACTGTGGGAGGAAACCAAAACATCCAGAGGAAGCTCACACAGACACGGAGAGATTGTGCAGGCTTCGCACAGACGGTGGCCCAAGTCAGGAATCAAACTCGGGTCCCTGGCTCTGCGAGGCAGCTGTGCTGACCACTGTGCCACTGTACCATTGAATACTGGAAAACTAAATTTGATTGGAAATTGGTAATATATGCCCAAAAGGGTAGAGTTTTGCTTACTGCCTGCAGACCTGCAGGTATACGTTGCTAAAGGAGCAGACCACTCTTGCCCTGGCTGAAGGCCAAAAGCAAGAAGAGTTGGTCAAATTTGTCAAGGAACTTCTAAGCCCAAAACCACTCCTTATTGTTGGATGGATCGAGTTCAACCTGGAATCAACCCACTGTGGTTCCAGCTACCTGTACTCCAAGTGGCAGAATTTTTCCTCAGTTTCTCTGTGTCTCCCTTATTTCTCTGTTCCAAACGTCTCCTGATGGTGTCAAGCTGTGTTTGATAACTCTCCCGTGAAGTACCTCAGGATGGTTTAACCACATTCAAGGTGCTACGTAATGCAAGTTGCTGTTGTTAAACAGAGAAGGTAAAGGGTGACGATAATGTATCTCAGGTTGTAGCAGACTTGAGGAGACTGTCCAAAGCATGTGTCACCTTGATGTGGAGATGCCAGCATTGGACTGGAGTGGGCACAGTAAGAAGGCTCACAACACCAGGTTAAAGTCCAACAGGTTTATTTGGCACTACGAGCTTTTGGAGCACTGCTCCTTCATCAGGTGAGTGGAGAGTTGGGTTCACAAACATGGCATCTATAGACAAAGACCCAATTGCAAAATAATGGTTGGCTCTGACCCAAATAAACACAGTAAGAAGTCTCACAAAACCAGGTTAAAGTCCTACAGGTTCATTTGGTAACAGAAGCCACCAGCTTTCAGAGAACTGCCCCTTCGTCAGGTGAGTGGAAGTTCTATTCACTGTTTGTGAATAGAACTCCCACTCACCTGATGAAGGGGCAGCGCTCCAAAAGCTAGTGACTTTTGCTACCAAATAAACCTGTTGGGCTTTAGCCTGGTGTTGTGAGACTTCTTACTGTGTTTACCCCAGTCCAACACCAGCATCTCCACATCATGACTACCAAATAAACACCGCAAACCATCACTTCAAAGTGGAGAGGATCGCCAAGAAGTTCGTGCATATCGACACAGACATCAAGTTTCTACAAAGGTGCAAGAAAGCAGACAAGATCCCGAAAGGACTGCCTGAAAAGATTCACATTCCAACCATTATCTTGCAATTGGGTCTCTACCTATATATAATTGTCGTATTTATGAGCCCAACTCTCCACTCGCCTGATGAAGGAGCAGCGCTCCGAAAGCTTGTGATACCAAATAAACCTGTATGAGTCATAGAATCAAACAGCACAGAAACAAGCCCTTCAGTCCACCGTGTATATGGTGACCATCAAATACCAATCTGTACTAATTTCAATTGCAGCACTTGGTCCATAGCCTACTATGTCTTTAGTATTTAAGTTCTTGAAACACTGAGGGTTGGGGCAGCTGAATATCTTACCAGAAAATGCCTGTTATTGAGACATTATGACCTTAATTTTCAGTTGATGCATTTCAAATTGGAAGGGGAGCTGCAATGTGCTGATGGTTCAGAATAACTGTTAGTGTTCCCCTCACATAATGTACAAACTATGAGGGACAAATGCCGGAATTCTGCACCCTTCCCTCGCCACAGAAGCGGAGCGGGCCAGGGGCAGACAATGGACACGTCCACTGACCTCGGTCAGGATTTTCCGGTTTTGGGCCAAGCGAGGCTGTAAAACCCCACTCATAGATAGGGTGGATAGTTGAGGCACAGAATATTAGAGCAGGGAGGTTATGATGAAGCTGAATAAAACGCTTGTTAGGCCACAACTGGAGCATTACGAGCAGCTCTGATCACCATAATATAGGAAAGATATAATTGCACTAGAGATGGTGCAGTGGAAGTTCGCCAGGATGTTGCCTGGGCTAAAGGATTTCTCTTATGAAGAGAGACTGGTTAGGCTGACATTATTTTCCTCAGAGCAGAGAAGGCTGAAGGGGGACCTGATTGAGGCATACAAAATTATGAGGGACGTAGGTGGGGGAGATAGGAAGGAACCTTACCCCTTAGTAGAAGTGTGAATAACCGGGGGCATAGATTCAAGATAAGGGGCAGGAGATTCAGGGTGGGATTTCCCGACTGTGCTTGCCCCGAAAGTGGAAAAATCCCATCTGAGGTGAATGGACCTTTCCATGGAATGAGAAAATTTGCCTCCTTAAAGGGGATTTGTGGAAAGACTTTTTCACCCAGAGGGCTCTGGGAATTAGGAACCCTCACAGCTTTTAAGAAGTATTTAGATGCGCGCTTGAGATGTCATAGCATACAAGGCTATGGAGCAAGTCCTGAAAACTGGAGTTAGAATAGATAAATGCTCGATGGCCAGTGTAGGCACGATGGGTCGAAGGGCCTCTTTTTGTGCTGTAAAACTCTGACTCTATCTCCCTTCCTGAACAGTCGGTAACAGATTATATGTAAAGTGCTTGAAATTACATTTGTAATGAAGGTTTTTCACAAATACCCATTGGAACTTATTGCATGCTGTACACTAATCTGTTTGCCGTTTACAAAAGCCTTTAGTTTTCATATTCACAGGGAGCTGAGGAATACCTGTTTAAACCTCTATGAGGTTTCAATGGTCACCTAGTTAATTATCAGTTTAACAGGATAATTAAGATTGAACTATCAAAATCAAATACCAAAGAAGAGGATATTTCTATATCGGATTCATCTCACGAAGTTTTAGCTATCAAGAAATAGTTGCTGAAATGTTTGTTGACTGCTACGGGGCTGGAAAATGCCATCAGCAAGAGGGTCTGGAAAATTCTAGTGGCTGAACTCACTTGCCTTCACAATCATGCAGACATGTAAAGCAACAGGACATGATCTTATACCATCCTGTTTTATTCACAATGTATCGAATGGCTGCTCTCAGCGGTGCTTATTCTATAGATGTTGAAATGATTTGTTGATTAAGCATGTGTGCTTACTTACTGAATCATAAAATTCTGAGAGGATTTGACAGGAGAGATGCTGGGAGGATGTTTCCTTTATTGGAGGGGTGGGGGGTCTCCTTTTTTTGCATTGAGAATCATAAAATCCCTACAGTGCAGAAGGAGGCCATTTGGCGCATTGAGTCCACACCAACCACAATCCCACCCTATCCCCGTAACCTCATGTATTTACCCTGATAATCCCCCTGACACTAAGGGTCAACTTAGCATGGCCAATCCACCTAATCAGCACATCTTTGGAGTGTGGGAGGAAACCAGAGCATCCGGAGGAAACCCACACAGACACAGAGAGAACGTGCAGACTCTGCACAGACAGTGACCCAAGGCTGGAATCGAACCCGGGTCCCTGGCGCTGTGAGGCAGGGAATGAGAATTTTTTTGTCTCTCAAAGGGTTGTTAGTTTTGGACATTTTCTTCCCCAGAGGCAGTGAAGGCTGGATCCTTGAATACATGCAAGGTTGAATTAGGCAGACATTTGGTCGACAAAGTGTTAAGGGTTTAAGGGGGAAGCAGACAGGAAAATCGTGTTGAGGCCACAATCAGGTCAGCCATAATGTAATTGAGTGGTGGAGCAGGCTTGGGGGGCCGAATGGCCTACTCTTGCTCCTAATCCTTGTGCTCTTCACAGATGTTACATTGCTATTCCACACAAATTCCAAAGCCGCATGATCCAGGAACTACACGTTGGTCATCCTGGTGTAGCAAGAATTAAGTATTATCTCAAGCAGCACATGCTGTGGCCTTCGCTCTACATGTAAACGTCAAGCCTGTCATGTCTACTTATCAATAAACCTTGTGAAAACTAGTACTTGGCAATTCCGACTCTGTATCTTTAGGGATTCTCATCCCCATAATTACTGTTGAATGACTCTTGCTACAAAGATGGTGGGTGTTGATGGTCTCTCAGGCTCTTTGCCAACACTCACTGCATGGGAGCTCTCCCGTGAAACATGGCAAATTACACCAAATGGCTGGTTGCCCACACAACAGTACTCCAAGAGAAGAGAAAATTAGCTGCGCACTCTACCACTTTATTGCCAATGGCCACAAAATATTATTTTTTCTTGTGCTTATTTAGTCAAATGTTCTTTAGTGCTTTAACGGCATTTTATTGGGGCATATTGTGTTCAAACCCTTCCACAAAGAGTTTACACTAATAAAGTTGTACGTGGAAACTCTCAACATCTGTAAGAGTTAAGCAGTATAACATTGTTCAGAAAATATTTAGTGAGGTGGTCTGCTGTCAAATGTTGTCCATATTGCAAAAGAAAATTGTCCATCAATTAACAAAGGGAAAGCTTTATTTGCAGAGTTGCACATTAGAGGGGTTTTTTTAAATTCATTTGTGGGACATGGGCGTTGCTGGCTGGCTGGCATTTATTGCCCATCCCTCATTGCTCTTGGAAGGCAGTTGAGAGTCAACCACATTGCTGTGGCTTTGGAGTCACATGTAGGCCAGACCAGGTAAGGATGGCAGATTTTGTTCCCTGAAGAACATTAATGAGGGTTTTTCTGATCCCTGTCCACTTGAAGCCTCGGTTGCAGACATCCTTGTATCGAAGACATGGGCAAGCTATTGGTCTTGTGTCAAGAGCGAGCTCACAATTGAACATGTTTCTGGGGATGCCAATATCATCCATTTGGCACACATGACCAGCTAATGTAGTAGCTGCTCAATCAGGAGGATAAATGTGCTGAGGATCCCAGCATGCTGATGTATGTCCATATTCCACACTCTCTCTTGCTAGATGCCCAATAATTATCCGAGTTAGTGGAGGTGGAAGCTTTCTTGGTTTGCCTAAGTTTCGATACTGTAAAGGAGGGATTTTTTCATTCATTTATGGGTTGTGAGCGTCCTGGCTGGACCAACATTCATTGCCCGTCATAAACTGCCCTCCATTTCAGAGAACATTGTAGATTCGATCACATTGATTTGATTTGATTTGATTTATTATTGTCACATACAGTAGCATACAGTAAAATGTATTGTTTCTTGCGCACTATACAGACAAAACATACCATTCATAGAGAAGGAAATGAGAGAGTTGCAGACATAGCTAGAGTGTAGAGAAAGATCAACTTAATGCAAGGTAAGTCCATTCAAAAGTCTGACAGCAGCAGGGAAGAAGCTATTCTTGAGTCAGCTGGTACATGACCTCAGGCTTTTGTATCATTTTCCCGACGGGAGAAGGTGGAAGAGAGAATGTCTGGGGTGCGTGGGGTCCTTAATTATGCTGGCTGCTTTTCCAAGGCAGAGGGCAGCGTAGACAGAGTCAACGGATGGGAGGCTTGTTTGTGTGATGGATTGGGCTACAATCATGACCTTTTGTAGTTCCTTACGGTCTTGGGCAGAGCAGGAGCCATACCAAGCTGTGATACAACCAGAAAGAATGCTTTCTATGGTGCATCTGTAAAAGTTGCTGTGGGTCTGGAGTCACATGTAGGCCAGAATGAGTAAGGATGACAGATTTCTTTCCCTAAAGGGCATTAGCGAACATAATGGATTTTTCCAACAATGGACAATTGTTTCATGGTCATCAGTAGGTCCCTAATTCCAGATTTTTCTTTTATTGAATTCAAATGCAACCACCTGCCGTGGTAAGATTCGAACCTGGATCCCCAGAATGTTAACTAAGTTTTTGGATTAATAATTTGGCAATAATACCAATAGGCCATCACTTCCCTGTGAAGGTAATGATAGACCAAGGGGCTGTTCGTGCATGAGACCAAGAACAGCAAATTGTAATGCCGAACATGATTCTCCAATATTAACCGGTGGATAACATGCTAAAGCCCATTCTTCTTATCAGTGTTTGTAACTGCTGAGTTTTCTCACTGATAGTTAATAAAGGCTTTGTTAATTGAAGGGAAAAAAAGATTTCTTTTTTCATATTGCAACTTCATATTATAAACTTTTTCTTTAAAAAAAGACCGTCCCAATAATGCCGTGTTAGAGTCGCTCTTCCTAATCTGACACAGATTGTCGGGGAATGCAAACATCGGCTGAGCCATCCTTTTGGTGCATGAATCTCACGACGTGATTCCGTGCAGAGTTCACTGTCTGAAAGGATCACATACTGTAACGTCTGAGGGAAAGCAGGGTGGGATTAGATGGAAATACGAACCATGTGCACTCCTGCAAGAGACAGGTCCAATATCTTCCTCCACATTGTTTGGTTAGCCTGTGTCCTGCAAGGACTGGAAGGTAAACACATGCACAAATAAGCAAGAGGTCGAAAATATTAATAACTTCCAGATTGCTTTTAAACTCTCCTTTCTCCTACCAAAAACCGTCGACTTTGAAGGAGTTGAGCCATTTAAAGTTAAGAAGCATTCCGCCAGACCTTTCAATACATTCAGGAAATTTGAAAGCAGATCATTTCAAATTAGATTAATAAGATGCAGCAGCAAATGTGTTTCACAGATAAGGGGACTTGGTTTGCAGATAAAGTCATTGTCACATAATAAGTGTGAAAGCATCGATATTCCCACACTCCTGCAGTATTTCCACACTAGGTGCTGACTCGAATGTGAAATATTAACTGGTAGAATTATAAAAACAATGGTGGAATGGAAGGAAGATTTGAGGAGTAATAATGACAGCAGTAACATCAATAATAGATTAGGGAGAGGCTTGTCACAAGCAGGCTTACAGGAACAGTGCAATCAAGTTACTGTGAAAAGCCCCTAGTCACCACACTCCAGCGCTTGTTTGGGTACACTGCATGGCCAATGCACCTAACCAGCACATCTTGTTCTCAAGATCATGTCAGATAAGAGAATCAGATGTAGCTAAAGGTAAAATACAGTGGATGCTGGAATCTGAAAGGCAAACAGAAAATGCTGGAGAAACTCAGCAAGCCCGACAGCTGAATGAAGAGAGAATTGAGCTAGGTCATCCAGACTCGAAATGTTAGCTCCATTCTCTCTCCGCAGATACTGTCAGACTTGCTGAGACACTCAGATGTAGGATTTCTTTAAAAATAAAAGAACACTAGCCTGTCCAGTCCCAGAGCAATTATGAAGATATGGTTTATTGAGAGTAGCATGGACCATCATCAAACATTCTTTGCACCTTTTTGAAATTGCAACAAATTCAGTCAAGTTCAAATGACTCTGATTGCAACGGGTGCAATCTTTATCGGTGAATCTTTCCTGACATGTAATTCATTTTGTTTATCAAGCAAAATAATATTGCTTTGCTGATTTCCCACAGGTCACTTCTCCCCAATCCTTATTTATACTGTTGGTCGAATTATTTGACCAAGAAAAGCCTTGCTAAAAGTTCCAGCCAAATCTCAGATCTGCTGAGATTTTCCAGCATTTCCTGAGTTGATTTCAGATTCCAGCATCCACAATATTTTGCTTTCAGGCTGTTTTGGCTTCTTCCAGCACTGTCTCCTCTACTTGTGGTCTTCTGTCAGTGGAAAAACCCTTTCCTGTCCCTGATCTGAAATGTCAGCCTCTGATGGTGGCATTGGATGCCAATGATGTCGATATGTCATCAATCTACATACTTACACAAGGAGCTCACAGGCTTAGAACAATAGCCTTGTTGCCTATTCAAAAAAAAGCAGTGGGAATGGAGAAGGACATGGTGATATAATTTACTGGACTGCTTTTATTTCTAAGGGGGTGAGAGATATAACTGTGGAGTAAAAAGTTAACATCTAGGACACACGATACTGATGTAACTACTAAACTGAGGCAATAGCAGATGATTAAGGGATTGAGAGCTGGTGGGAAGCAGAATTATAATCTCATGTGGAGTACAGAGAAGTATATAGATCTGTAAATATACAAGGATGGTTTTTATGATTAACAGTCTAAGGTAGTTGTCTTAGGCTAACAGGCAAACAGTAAAGAAATTCTATCTGGATCCTGAACCCAATACAAAACATGATGGTGCTGATGATTTCTGTTGACTGTTCGAGTGCACCACTCAAAACATGGTGGCAGTGAACAGTGCACAAAGATTCAGAAAATCTCCCAAGAGAAGACTGCAGGCTTGACTTACAAACCATTGGGAAAAGGATAAACAGGAAGAAGATTGAAGACTTACCTGAGAACAGAGCATCTTGTTTCCTGTAAGTGCAAGCAGACACACAGACCTAGCTTCCAAATAACAGTGAGTACAGATCACAATATACAAGGGAGAGCTAATGAGGTAGCAACAGATCCAGAGAGCAAGCATGAAGTCTACATTGCCGCTCCCAGACCATTTTGGAATGCTGAAGGCTTCTAATAGACCGAACACTGGAACAATTGGAGGAAGGGGTTCTCCAGATACAGAACAGCTTCAGGTTTGTCCGTTCCTTGCCCCATGCAGTAGGGGCCATAGCAGATGATGTTATTGCAAGACAAGGCATCAAAGTTCCTCCAGGCTCTAATGAGGAAATCTTCCAGGCATTTAATTCATATGAGAGTGCTTAAAAAACATCACAGAGTGAGGAAAATTTAATAGGAGGAAGCAAAAACCAAGCAAATCCATGGAATCATTTAAAATGACCTGTCCAAATCCCCTGGACAGGAATTAATCCCCTGGACAGAAATACAATCATTTAATGGTTGGGGTCTTAAATGAAATCCTCTCAGAACTTTTGCAAGCCAAGGAAGATTTAACTGTCACATATGCTGTGCGGCAGACTGAACTTAGGAAACAAAACAGAGCTGTTGCGCAGGAGAAAATGATTTCCATTGGGAAAAACAACTGTGGAGCAGTTCAATATATCGGACAAAAAGGTGATGCAAAAGTTCTTGAAATTGGGATAAGGCAAAGCGACTGTCATCTTAAGATGGTCTCAGCATGGTGGGAGAAACCTACACAAATGGGAAGAAGGACCAGCAGGGGGAGCTGAAAGCCACAACTGCAGGAAATTAGGACATTTTAAAATAGTCTACATATCCATAGTTAACTTGCTATAGCTCATAGGAAGAAAGAGACAGCAACAAGACCTAGTAAAATCATAGAATTATAGGATCCCTACAGTGCAGAAGGAGGCCATTTGGCCCATCAAGTCTGTTTTGGCCACAATCCCACCCAGGCCCTATTCCTGTAACCCAACATATTTACCCTATTAATTCCCTTGACACTAATGGTCAATTTAGCATGGCCAATCCACCTAACCTACACAACTTTGGACTGTGGGAGGAAACCGGGACTCTGGGAGGAAACCCACGCAGACACAAGGAAAGCATGCAAACTCTGCACAGTCACCCAAGGCTGGAATTGAACCCCAGGTCCCTAGCGCTGTGAGGCAGCAGTGCTAATCACTGTGCCAGCATGACACATCCCCACTCTTCCCATTAAAAAAAATTACAGAAATAAAAGAAACAGTAAAGTTTGAGACTTTGAGGGAAAATGTGGGAGCATGTATAAAGTTGGCATAAATCCTGGGGGGCATGGTACCACAGTGATTAGCATTGATGTCTCAGAGAACCAGAGATCTGGGCTGGGTGTCAGTCAGTTTGCACATTCTCCCTGTGTCTGCCTGGGTTTCCTCCAGGTGCTCTGGTTTGCTCTCACAGTCTGAAAATGTGCAGATTAAATGGAGTTTACACGCTCTCCCTTGTCTGTGTGGATTTCCTCCAGGTGCCCTGGTTGCCTCCTACACTCCAAAGATGGGTAGGTTAGGTTGATTGGCCATGCTAAATTACTCCTTGGTGTCAGAGAGGTCAGCAGAGTAAATACCTGGTGTCACAGGGATAGGGTGGGATTGTTGCTGGTGCAGGCTCGATGGGCTGAATTGCCTCCTTCTGCACTGTAGGGATTCTATGAATAGGTAGCACAAATGGTTAATACCCAGAGCACCTGATACAATGTAACTATTGATGTAACTGGCGCAATGTTGCATGACAAAGAGACTGAGTTCTACATACAGAACTATAGCCATATGTAAAGTATTGACATGTGTATATATCTGGAAACAAACAAGAATGGTTCTTACAGATAGAGGTGTGGCAGCAGTCATAGGGTAACTAGCAAACCCTAAAGAATCATAGCATCTCTACACTGCAAAAGGTGGCCGATCGACCCATCAGGTCTGCACTGACAATTCCACCCAGGCCCTATCCCCGTAATCCCACATAGAACATAGAACACTACAGCACAAACAGGCCCTTCGGCCCACAAGTTGTGCCGATCGTATCCATACCTACCAGGCCTATCTATAACCCTCAATCCCATTAAATCCCATATACTCATCCAGAGGTCTCTTGAAAGACCCCAGCGAGTTTGCCTCTACAACCACCGACGGCAGCTGATTCCACTCACTCACCACCCTCTGAGTGAAAAACTTACCCCTAACATCTCATCTGTACCTGCTTCCCAGCACCTTAAACCTGTGTCCTCTCATAGTGACCATTTCAGCCCTGGGAAATAGCCTCTGAGAATCCACCCTATCTATACCTCTCAACATTTCATAAACTTCTGTCAGGTCACATATTTACCCTTCTAATCCCCCTGACACTAAGAGGCACATCCACGTAACCTGCACATCTTTAGAATGTGTGAGGAAACCAGAGCACCTGGAGGAAACGCACACAGTCAGGGGAGAATGTACAAACTCCACACAGACAATGACCCCGATCCCCGGATTCAATTCCGGCTTCGGGTAACTGAACCCCTTCTAGACCGTGATCTCAAGATGAAACATGAAGTGCATGATGAAACATGATGAGGCATGGTGGCACAATGGTGAGCACTGCTGCCTCACAGTGCCAGGTTCCCAGGTTCAATTCCAGCCTTGGGCCACTGTCTATGTGGAGTTTGCACGTTCTCCCCGTGTCTGTGTGGGTTTCCTCCATGTGCTCTGGTTTCCTCCCCCACTCCAAAGATGTGCGGGTTAGATGGATTGGCCATGCTAAATTGCCCCTTACTGTCAGGAGGATTAGTAGGATAAATGCACGGGGTGATGGAGATAGAGCCTGGGTGGGATTGTTGTTGGTTTGGGCTCGATGGGCTGAATGGCCTCTTTCTGCACTGTAGGGATTTTTTTAAAATTTGAAATGCAAATAATTCTGTTCTCTTGATCCCACCCTCTCCTTTCCCCCACGAAAGCTAATTATTAAAATAAAGGCAAATACTCTAGATGCTGGAATCTTAAATAGGAAATGCTGGAAAATCTCAGCAGGTCTGGCAGTATCTGTGTCTGGAGAAACTGAGTTAATGTTTCGAGCCTGTTAACACCATTTTCTCTCTCCGCAGATGCTCCAGGTCTGCTGATTTTTTCCAGCATTTTCTGCTTTTGTTTCAAAGACCAATTATTGATTCCTCAATTTTGAAGAACTCTCACAGGGAGAAGAATGGTCAGAATATTTTGGACAAAATCATTATTTCCCCCAACAACTGTTCCTATTGTGAAATGTATCCTACATAATCGGAAAATTCCATCTTAGAATCATTGAAACTCTACAGTGCAGAAGGAGGCCATTTGGCCCATCAGATTTGCACTGACAACAATCCCACCCAGGCCCTATCCCCCTAACCCCACTAATCCCTTTAATACTAAGGGACAACTTAGCATGGCCAATCCACCTAGCCCACACATTTTTGGAGTGTGGGAGTGAACCGGAGCACCCGGAGGAAACCCGCGCAGACACAAGGAGAATGTGTGAACTCCACACAGCCAGTGATCCAAGACCGGAATTGAACCTGGGTCCCTGGCACTGTAAGACACTAATGCTAACCACTGTGTCACCGTGCCACCCCAACTTTTCAATAATGTTTCAATATAAATCCCAACATTAAAGAATTTACTTTAGTCAAAAATACAATGGAGTTGTATCAATTACTTTTACAATCTTGTGCCGCAGTACAATTGATTGAATCAATGCTACCACTTTTAGCCACTGGATGTTACAATTCCGCAATTTGTGAGCTCGGATCGAAGGTGATGATTTACAGAATCACAGCAATCTCCCACGCTGACCATTGAACAACCCTTTAAATTATTTACTCTGTGCTCAAATGATAGGTTGACCTCACTGACCTGGTCAACAGACTGGGTCAGAATGAGGTGCAGGTCATATAATACCCGTAGGAGTTCTGCAAGAGAATACTTCACTGCTCAGTGAGGGATCAGTATGGTAAGAAAATATCTTTGTTAAAAACATACCCTCCATGTGTTACTCTTCATTGATCTCCGCACTATTTGTAACAGCATGGAATGGGGAATGTGATAATCTGACTACACAGGCCCAAAGAAGCCTACACTAAAAAATATCCCACATTGCTGGCATTCTGAATAATACCCGTACAATTTTGACTACAGTTTTGCTAGACTTCCAAACACATGACCACAATCACCCAGAACAACAAGAGCAGCAGAAACGTGGGAATGCTACACCTGCAAGTTCCCCTCCAAGTCAGTCAACATCCTAACCTGGAAATATATCATCCTTCCTTCATTGTCACTGGGTCAAAATCCTGGAACTCTTTCCTTAACAGCACTGTGGGTGTACCTACGCCTCGGGGACTGCGGCGGTTCAAGAAGGCAGATCACTGCCAACTTCTGAAGGGCAACTAGGGATGGGCAATAAGTGCTGGTCTAGCCAACGATGCCCACTTCCTGTGTAATTAATAGACTGGCATGGTTTTCCCCTCAGTAAGGAACAGACTGACAAATTAGTTGGTACCTGAAGGATTTCCTATTTTTAAGTTTTCTTGGGAAATCTCAGATGTTTATGAGCTGGGAACCAGAGTAGTGAATGTTATTTAAGCAGAAGCATTGAGGACAATCTCTCCTTAGTGTTGAATTCTCCTTCTGCTCTTTATTAAAACTGATTCTTAAATGCAACACAATGGCCACTCACCCTCAAAATTCAATTTCTGTTCAGAAATGCCCATTGGCTTGTAGTTTTCATCATGTGACAGTGGCTAGAAGTTTCTACTTCTAAAGAGGGGGTTGAGGGGAAGATGTGCACAGTGGCAGAGAAAGAGCATGAAAGTAGGTCTAACTGGATAACTCTTCCAAAGGGCAGCACAGGCCCGATGGATCAAACAGCCTCTTTCTGGTCTGATCCTGGTTGTAATTGGGGTGGCACAGTAGTACAGTAGTTAGCACTGCTGCCTCACAGTGCCAGAGACCCCGGGTTCGATTCCTAGCCTTGGGTCTCTATGTGTGTGCACACTCTCCCCGTGTCTCCGTGGGTTTCCCCTGTGTGCTCCGGTTTCCTCCCACAGTCCCAAGATGTGCAGGTTAGGTGGATCGGCCATGCTAAAAGTTGCCCCTTATTGCCAGGGAGATTAGCTAGGCTAAATGTCTGGGGTTAAGGGGATAGAGTCTGGCTGGGATTGTTGTTGGTGCAGACTCGATGGGCCCAATAGCCTCCTTCTGCACTTTAGGATTCTATGATTCTATGAATTCTGGATGCTTCCAGCTACCTTCAAGCAGCAGAAATACACTCGAGGAATGGTGGTGAGTGAGTTGAGAGCAGAAGCAGGGACAGAAGGAGAATTAACTCTGATGTGATAAAGAAACTTGGTGCACCAACTCTCGATCCTTTCAATGTGCGGGATTAATAAGTTAGGGTGCTGCACAATGAACAATTTCCTTTTTAACCAGGCTATTTCATCCCATGGTAGCGCGCAGATTGCCTCCAATTAAATAGCCTCTGTTGGGATAATTACTACACACATTCCCTGCACTTCCATGTCTATTTCGAACATCTTAGTCTTATTACCTGCAAGTAAATCACAGGGGGATATATGAGATGCATAAGCTGTCTCCTCAAAAAAAAAACAAGTTGTCAGATTAAACTACCCTGTCAGTTTCATTCCTGGATTCTCTGAAGGCAGTGTAATCAATCGTCAGCAATCAAAATCACTGTAAGTTGGGAGGCTGCTGTTGAACCTTGCTGAAATATGCATTACGCCGCATCCAGTTTTTGTCCTCAGACCAAAACATTTGATTTGATTTGACTTATTATTGTCACATGTATTAGGATACAGTGAAAAGTATAGTTTCTTGCGTGCTATACAAAGAATACATTTCATAGACTACATAGGGGAGCAGGAAAAGAGAGGGTGAAGAATATAGTTTTACAGTCATAGCTAGGATGCAGAGAAAGATCAGCTCAATATAAGGTAGATTCTAACAGTTTGCACTTGGAGCAACTGCTTCACATTTTAATAGTTCATTGAATCTAAGGCAGCACAGTGGCACAGTGCCCCACAGTGCCAGGGACCTGGGTTCAATTCCTGGCTTGGGCCACTGTCTGTGTGGAGTTTGCACATTCTCCGTGTGTCTGCATGGCTTTCCTCCAGGTGCTCCGATTTCCTCCCACAGTCCAAAGATGTGCAAGTTAGGTGAATTGGCCATGCTAAATTCTCCCTCAGTGTACCTGAACAGTTGCCGGAGTGGGGTGACTACAGGATTTTCAGAGTCACTTCATTGCAGTGTAAATATAAGCCTACTTGTGACTAATAAATAAGTACACTTTACTTTACTGAATCTGGTCTTGTTCCTGTGAGATAATATGTGCCCCCTCCTTTACTGTAAAACTGAAGGGAGATTGGTCATTTCAAAACTATATGAAATAAAAGCAAATTATTGGGGATGCTGGAATCTGAAGCCAAAAGAGAAAATGCTGGAAGATCTCAGCAGGTCTGGCAGCATCTGTAAGAAGAGAAAAAAGCTGACGTTTTGATTCCAGACAACCTTTTGTCTTCTGGCTATGTGAAATGAAATCTGACATTTCCCGGTAGGTAATAACAGGTTTGCCCCATTCCCCTCCTGACATCCCAAATTTTCACTTTGGAGCTGGGATCATCAGACAGCCACCAGGGCAGAGTTTTTTACTCATTCGTGGGACATGGACATTGCAGGCTGGCCAGCATTTATTGTCCATCCATGGTTGCTCTTGCTTTGGCTCTGGAGTCATATGTAGGCCAGACCAGGTAAGGATGGCAGATTTCCTTCCCTAAAGAACATGAGTGAACCAAGTGGATTTTTCCAACGATCAACAATGATTTTCTGGTCATCAAAATTGGAAACAAATTCCACCATCTGCCATAGCGTGATTCAAACCTGGATCCCCAGAATATTAGTTTCTGGATTAATAAGCTAGCGATAATCCACTAGATCACCACCTCCCCAATCTAAAAGGAGAGAGTCTAAATGTTTAAATAAAATATCAAGTCAATAATTTTGCAAAGCTAGTGGAAGCTGTTACTAAAAAAAATGACAAATTTCAACTTAATTTTGTAACATAATGTTTAAAAACTTGCACATAACAAAGCTTACAGCTGGTCCATTTAAAGGAAGCTGAAATCTGGTCAATATAGTGCAGTAGCCTACATTTTTAGTCATCTATTACTGTCAACGATGAATCTCATGAAATCAGATCATTCGCACATTCCTGTTAATGGGGATTATATGAAAGAAAGAAGACACTCATTCTCTAACAGGGTTTACAAAGTCATGCCAGGACATTACACACTGTCCTGATGTTTTCAATAGAAGGTACAAGTCACTATTGAAAACAGCCTCAATCTATCTGCTGAAACCATGGTGAAATCTGTTATTCTGCTTTCAGGGGGCCCACAGCAACAATAGCTGGCTTAGCAACGAGGAGGTGAAAGATACAATGAACCTGTTGGTGGAACCAGAGCATTCCCGCGTTTTGCTGTCCTGTGACAAGGTTAGAAATCTGATTAAATAAAACGAGACTTTATAGAATTGCTACAATGGAGAAAGAGGCCAGTTGGCCCATCGAGTCTACACATTTTCTCTGACAGAGCATCTTACCCAGGCCTACCCCCTTTCTTCTATATATTCACCCCGCTAAGGGACAATTTATCCTAGCCAATCAATCTAACCTGCATATCTTTGGACAGTGGGAGGAAACTAGAGCCCTTGGGGGAAACCCACACAGTTATGGGGAGAATGTGCAAACTCCACACAGTCACCCAAGGCAAGAATTGAACCCAGGTCCCTAGTGCCGTGAGGCAGCAGTGCTAACCATTGTGTTACCGAGCCACCCCAATTTTTCAATAATGTTTCAATAAAAACCCCAACATTAAAGAATTTATTTTCTTCAAAAATACAATGAAATGTGCCCTCCCCCCCGACCCCTGCCCGCTATAATTCCCGTGGTGGGCGGGAGGGGAAATTCACCCTCAAAATGTTGCAAGTATTCATTAGTTCACTGATGTCTCCTGTGGGAACTTCAACAATGCATCCACTGGAGAAGCTTAATCAATGAAAGCCTTGGCACATGGCTTTTATTTACACCAGCAACATTGCCTTCACAATGCAGGTAAAATCTTTAGCTAAGTTCTTTGCATGGTCAGCCACTCTTGCAGCATTATTGAGGAGGAAAATTGTAATGACTTCAAGCAGGCCATTGAGGTTGGCCTATTGGAGCATGAACTCCCTGATTAAGGAGCCAGTTGATGGGCCAATCAGGGAATCTTCTTGTATTTAACCAGGAATGCCAGTCCCTCTGGTGCTCCTGAAGGTAGTCTGCTGACTGATAGCATTTGCTGTAGTAATTGCAGATAAAGGGAGTTTGATGATTTTGCCTCTGAGGATTTATTATAAAGATACTTCTGGTGCTCAGGAAAGTAAACTGCTGGTATTAATGAAGCATATCCAATGGCAGTTTTGTCAGGGTTTTTGTTAGTCTGTGACCTTTTGTTAGGCAAGGGCTTGAGGAGCTATTGAGACAGTAGGCCAGTCGAAGGTGTAGATGGAGTTAGGATGCTAACTCTGTGATCTAATAGTGGAACAGGCTCAAAGGGCTTCTTCAGTCCCTTGCTTGTATGGGACTGTTGACTCACTTTCCTTAACCTAGGAATTACTTTAAGCAACGTGCCCAAGCCACAATGATATGCTTTGTAACAAGTAACCTACACAAGTCTTACACAACGAACAAACAGAAGGGATTGCTCCATTGGTATAGGCTGGTCTCAGAGTCAGCACTTCTCAATGTTTAAAAAAAGCATAATTATTTCATAATTGTTGTAAACTCCATTGTAATTTGAAGCTAATACTTAGAAAATTGAGTATTATAGGTCATGAGCTGCAGGCTTGCTTTAATGATATTTAGGTCCCTCAGAATTCATGTTAGGGGAACACCACTGGGGAGCTTGTTGGACAATTTACAGGGAAGCAGTGGGCTCACTGAGTCCAAATTAAAATTTGTTGTTGTCAGGCTGTTCAGTAGGAAGGTGCAGGAAGATACACATCTTATCCATGGACCAATGAGCTGCCTGGGAGGACATCATTGGGTAATTAAGGGTCCTATTTTACCATTTTGATTCTAAGTGCTGGGTAGAACTTGAAACTGGGAGTGTTCCAGATCCAACTTTTAGGCTTGTTGTCAGGCACTCTGTACGTAAACATTCTGCTTGCAAAAATATCAACGAGTCCAAATTGTGCTGCACAAGCCTGTGGGTGGGGCTTAATACACCTGAAACCCTGCAACTCCGATTGGAGCCTCTAACTGTGCATGTGCAGAAAAAAATGATAGAATGCTCCTCCCCTACCACATCCCTCCTAGGCCAGATAATCCTTCCCCCTCGCCCTCACAGACATTTCCCCACCCTCACAATATTACTGACTGCATTATCACCCACTCCCTCCACCACCCAGACAAATCGCAGAGCCCTCCCTGCTTCCCGCCCTTCCTGATCACAGGCAGAGTCACAGCAGACCCCCCTTTCCCCCTCACTGATCTCAGGCAGAGTGGCAGCGGACCCCCCTCTCCCCTCACTGATCATAGTTATAGAGGCAGTGGATCACCTTCCACCCCTCCCCAATCTCAGGCAGAGTGGTAGTGAACCCACCTTCCCCCCCACCCCCGCCTCTGATCTCAGGCAGGGTGGCAGTGAACCCCCCAACACTGATCATAGGCAGAGTGGCAGCAGACTCCCTCCCCCCCCCCACTGATCTCAGGCAGCATGGCAACGGACCCACTTTCTGTTCCCCCCACCCCCCCACGCCCCCGCCACCGATCTCAAGCAGACAGCTGTTGAACACTCGGCACTTACCTCCTCACTACCTCTCACTGATGGAATGCTTGTATGGGACTTACATGGAGCGTGTCTGTTCCGGATAGGCAAATACGGTGGCAAATGCAGAAGTGCCGGTAAAGTTGGACGTCCGCCCCATTAAGTCAATTTAAATATATGCAAATGCATTTAAATGGATGTCATACCCCTTTCAGGCACGCTGAAGATTGCATCCATTTCCAGGCCTTGGGAACCCGTGCAGAGGTGGGCACAGATCATGTTAATCACCTTACATCCAACTTTACCAATTTTTGCACCTGAAACGGGCACAACATGATGATAAAATCAGGCCCTAAATTTCAATTTACACAATTTGGAAAATTGGAAAATTTGTTTGAAAGGTAATTTAATTTCTTGCCTCACGCAGACTTGGGAGAAGTCCCCGGTGCAGCAGAGTTTCCACTTTGGGTAAACTCAGTAAATGGCGGCAAAATGAGCCTGGATTTGCATTAGTTAGATTACACTTCAAGATTTATACTAAAATTTATTTGCATAATCTCACGTTTGGAATATCACTGAGCAAGGATGACTCCATGGAGATAAAAGCAGAATACTGCGGATGCTGGAATCTGAGGCAAGAAAATGCTGGAAAATCTCAGCAGGTCTGACAGCATCTGTGGAGAGAGAATAGACCCAATGTTATTAGTCTGGATGGAGTCTGTGGAGGGGTGGAAATGTTGGCCGGGACCCGAACGCAAGATTCCTGACCCCATTCCTGGGATTTTCCAACTTCCAGGAGTGCTTTTTGAGGATGTGGGTTTGTTCAGGTTGTGAGCCCACACTCTATGTTCCCGGTCTAGCTGGCTCCAACGTGGGAATCGGCATGGCCTAGTCCTTCACAGCTTTCCTGGAGTTCTGGAGTTTGGCCAGTTTTTCAAAGATTCTTGGTTCATGGCCCCTCATGGTGCTGTGAACAATAGTCTGGATGAGTGAACCTTTTGAAAGGCAAGTTAAAAAGGTCCTCCTCATGCCTCCGCTCCCCCCCCCACACCTCCCAACAAAGCCAAACTATGACTCCCACCACCCTGAATGTCCGTCAAACCCACACAAGCCCATCCACCTACTTACTTTACATTGTATAGAACCAATGAATCCTGTAGTGACAGTAGGATTTGCAAAATAACCTTTACAAAGTCATTAATTACTTTCCACTTTCTTAAAAAAAAATCATCTTACCGTGTGTTAGGCCCATAAAAGGATCAATTAGCTAGACCCTTTAAAATATCAGTTGCAGAAACCGCGAGCACTTGAGACCTCTTTATTCTACTGTAAATAACATTGCGAAATTGACAGAATTGTGCAACAGAAATCAGTGCTGGGGTCTCAACATTTTACAGTTTATATAAATGACTTGGATGAAGGGACAGATGGTATGGTTGCTAAGTTTGCTGATGACACGAAGATAGGTAAGAAAGTAAATTGTGAAGAGGATATAAGGAGGCCACAAAGGGATATGGATGGGTTAAATGACTAGGCAAAGATCAAGTAAATAAGAGTGTAATGTGGGCACATGAGAAATTGTCCATTTTGGCAGGAAGAATAAATATCATCTCATTGGTGAGAGATTGCAGAGCTCTGAGATTCAGAGAGATCTGGGTGTCCTAGTGCATGAATCACAAAAAGCTAGTATGCAAGTACAGCAAGTGGAATGTTATCATTTAAAGTGAGGAAAATTGATCACAGAAGTAGGGAGATTATGCTTCAGTTGTACAAGACACTGATGAGATCACATCTGGAGTATTGTGAACAATATTGTTCTCCTTATTTAACAATATAAACGTGCCAGAAACAGTTTAAATAGACTAATACCAGGAATGGATAGATTGTGTTATAAGGAAATATTGGATGGGTTAGGCTTGTGTCTACTGGCATTGAGAAGTGTAACGTGATTGAAACATTTAAGATCCTGGGGGTATTGACAGAGTGGATGTAGAAAGGATGTTTTCTCTTGTGGGAGAATCTAGTATTAGGGATCACTGTTTAAAAATGAGGGGATGTTCATTTAAGTGACAGATGAGGAGAATTTCTTTCTCTCAGAAGGTGGCGTGTCTCTGGAACTCTCTTCCTTAAAGGGCAGTGGAAGAAGAACTTTTGAATATTTTACAACAGAAGTAAATAGATTATTAATTAACAAGGAATGAATGGTTACTGGGGGGTAGGTGGGAATGTGGATTTGAAGTTACAACCAAATCAGGCATGATCCTACTGAATGGCAGAACAAACTTGAGGGGCTGAGTGGCCTACTCTGCTCCTAATCCGTGTATTCCTATAATGGTTTCTTTTTTTTCCTTTCCATTCCTTGACATGGTTAAGGGTGGTAACCTGGTCTATTTTTGTTTGTACTGCTGCAAATGTGTTATCTGCACAAATAGGCATTTTTCATGAGGGCACCCAGTCCTACACTTTGAAGTAATCTGTTTCAAAACCACCGGACATGACTTGAAAAGACAAAACTGAAAACGTTTGTCATACTGTGCTTCTTTTAAGTGAGAGAAGTGGTGAATCTTTGGATTTCTCAGCCCCAGAGTGGTGTGGAGGCTCACTTAATAAGTATGTTCAAGGTAGAAATTGATAAAGTTTTGGGCACTAATGGAATCAAAGATGAGTGCAGAAAAGTGGAGTTGAGGAAAATGATCGTGCATGAATCTGTTGGATGGGGGCTCAATGGGCCAGGGATAATTTCCTTGACCCACCTTGAAACAGTGCCTTGGAATTTTGTCTTTATATTTGCTCCTGAGGGCTGATGGGACCTCAGCTTACCATCTCTTTTTTTTTCATTCATATGTGAGACATGGGCATTGCTGGCTGGCCAGCATTTATTGCCCATCCCTAGTCACTCCTGAGCAGGTGGTGCTGAGTTGCATCCTTGAATTGCTGCAGTCCATGTTCTATGGGTTGACCCACAATGCTGTCAGGAAGGGAATTCCAGGATTTTGACCCAGAGACTGCAAAAGAACGGCAATATACTTCCAAGTCAGGACGATGAGTGGCTTGGAGGGGAACTTGCAGGTGGTGGTGTTCCCATTTATCTGCTGCCCTTGTCCTTCTAGATGGAAGTGATCATGGGTTTGGAAGGTGCTATCTAAGGATCTTTGGTGAATTGCTGCACCTTGTAGATAGTACGCACTGCTGCTACTGAGCGTCACTGGTGGAGGGATTGAATGTTTGTAAATGTGGTGCCAATCAAGTGGACTGCTTTCTCCTCAGTGGTGTCAAACCTCTTGAGTGTTGTTGGACCTGCATCCATCCAGACAAGTGGGGAGTATTCCATCACACTCCTAACTTGTGCCTTGTAGGTGGTGGATAGGCTTTGGGGAATCAAGAGGTGAGTTACCCACCACATTATTCCTAGCCTCCGATCTGCTGTTGTTACCATTGTGTTTATGTGGTGTGTCCAGTTGAGTTTCTGGTCAATGGTAACCCCAAGGATGTTTGCAGTGGAGGATTCAGTGACGGTTATACGTGATGGTTATGTCAAGGGAGGGTGGTTAGAGTGTCTCTTACCAGTGATGGTCATTGCCTGTCATTTGTGTGGCGCAAAGGTTACTTGCCACTTGTCAGCCCAAGCCTGGATCTCATCTGAAAGATGGCACCTCTGACAGTGCAGCACTCCCTCAGCATTGCACTGGGATGTCAGCCTTGATTTGGTGCTCAGGTCCCTGGAGTTGGACTTGAACCCACAATCTTCCAATTCAGAGGTGAGGCTGTTACCACTGACCGCAGCTGATTCACTTGTAGGCAAACACTGCAGCCTTTAGCACCAGCAATTCCTGCTATTAGCACCAGAAAAGCTACACAACAAGCCAAGACTTTGGCCATAATTCTCTGGTCATTCCCACCCCAGCGCCACTGCCAGCCAAATCTCCATTCACTGCAGAGGGACTGGAAAATTCCACCCACAGGTGAAATTGGAGCATTCCAGCCCTTATTGTTTCTTCAAAAGGAACTCTTCAAAATACAGCTAATGAAAATACAACAAAACTTACTCCAACTTATGAACCAAAGAAAGGGTTTAATAAAGAAACATCATTACTCCAATACTTGGGGCCTCGCTCTGGGCCACTCCAAGCTCCCCACAATTCTACATAGTTATTTATTTATAATGAACCAATTGGTTCCATGGTTCACTGGGTCAGCTGACCCTTACATCTTAAAATAGAATAGAATAGAAAACCTACAGTGCAGAAGGAGGCTATTCAGCCCATTGAGTCTGCACTGACCACAGTCTCACTTAGCCCCTATCTCCATAACTCCACGTATTTACCCTGCTAGTCCCCTGACATTAAGTGGGAATTTAGCATGGCCAATCTACCTAATCCGCACATCTTTGGACTGTGGGAGGAAACCTGAGCACCCGGAGGAAACCTACGCAGACATGGGGAGAATGGCAATCTCCACACATGATGTGGAGATGCCGGCGTTGGACTGGGGTAAAAACAGAAAGAAATCCCACAACACCAGCTTAAAGTCCAACAAGTTTATTTGTAGCTGTGAGGCAGCAGTGCTAACCACTGTGTCACCATGCTACCCTTGTCCCCATTGGTCACACTACATCCAATACAAAGTTATATATTTTAACACTTATCAGAGAAAATAAGCAGATTTGCCATTGGCAGGATGGCCAGCATGCACCTCTGTTCTGCCATTCAGGCATTCTGATCACTTAATGGACACTTTTAGCACCTTCTCAGCCTTCTGAATCCTCACTTATATTCCTTTTGTCTCACTCCCCCCATGCCCATGCTCTGCTGATTCTCTTTCCTCTGACAAAGGGGCATCTAGACTCGAAAAATTGGCTTTATTCACAGATGTTGTCAGACCTGCTGAGATTTTCCAACATTTTGTGGTTTGTATAATGTGCTAGGGAACCAGGTTCGAATCCCATCATAGCGGATTGAATTTGGATTCAGTAAAAAATATCTGGAATTAAGAATCTAATGATGACCATGAAACCATTGTCGATTGTCAGAAAAACCCAACTGGTTCACTAATGCCTTTTAGGGAAGGAATGCTTACTTACCTAGTCTGGCCTGCATGTGACTCCAGACCCACAGTAATGTGGTTGATTATCAACTGCCCTGCAAGGACAACCAGGGATGGGCAATAAGCGCTGGCCAGCCAGCGATGCCCATGTCCCATGAATGAATTAAAAAAATTCAAGTTTGGAAAATGGAACAGGGTAATAACTTCTGCCAGATAGAAAATTGTAATTCAGGTTTAGAGCAGCAGGGTGGCGCACTGGTTAGCACTGCTGCCTCAGAGCGCCAGGGACCCAGGTTCAATTCCGGCCTTTGGTCACTGTCTGTGCGGAGTTGCACATTCTCCCCATGTCTGCATGGGTTTCCTCCAGGTACTCCGGTTTCCTCCCATAGTCCAAAGATATGTGGGTTAAGTTGATTGGGCATGCTAAATTGCTCCTTAGTGCTGGGGGGGGGGAACTAGCAGGGTAAATAAATGGAGTTATGGGGAAAAGGATTGTGGTCAATGCAGACGCAATGAGCCAAATGGCCTCTTTCTGCACTGTAGGGATTCTATGATTCTAAACAAATAGTTATAAAATACTTCAGATGCTGGAAATCCTGAAATTAAAAATGATGGATAAACTTAGCAGGTCTGGCAGCACCTGTGAAGAGAAAAACAGAGTTAATGTTTGAGTCCATAAGACTTCTTCAAATTGACAAGACATCACATAGTGCTTTACGACCAATTACTTTTGAAGCAGAATTATAGAATCCATACAGTGCAGAAGGAGACCATTTGGCCCATTGAGTCTCCATCGATAGCAATCCTACACAGGCCCTATGCCCATAACCCCACATATTTAACGTGCTAATCCCCCTGATACTAATGGGAAATTTAGAATCATAGAACCCTACACCACAGAAGGAGGCCATTCAGCCCAGCGAGTTACACCAAACACAATCCCACCTAGGCCCTACTCCCATAACCTCACACACTTACCTTACTAATCCCCCTGACACCTAAGGTCAATTTAGCATGGCCAGTCAACCTAATCCACACATCTTTGGAGTGTGGGAGGAAACTGGAGCACCCGGAGGAAACCCACTGCAGACACAGAGAGAATGTGCAACTCGGCACAGACACTGACCCGAGGCTGGAAATGAACCCGGGTCCCTGGCACAGTGAGGCAACAGTGCTCTCCACAGTGCCACCGTGCCAGCCAGCAGTATAGTCACTTTTGAAATATGCAGAGCCTGGCAGCCAATATACACACAGCAAACTTCCACAAACAGTAATGTAATAATGATCTGATAACTTGTTTCCTTGATGTTGATAAAGGGGTAAATATTGGCTCGGACAGCAAGGATGACACCGCCCACTCATCTTCAAATTAGTGCCATGGAATCTTTTATATCTGGCTCAAGGATTAGATAGAATCTTGATTTTAGCGACTTATTCACTGGATTAAAGTTCCAGGTCCTGCGGCCTTCCTTCAGTACTCCACTTGATTTTTATGCTTAAGTCACGGGAGTGCAACTTGAACCCAGAGCCTCCTAACCCACAGGTGGGAATGTTACCAACTGGGCCATGGCTGACTCAACTGTTGTTGGGGATTCTGTGCCTGGCTCTGGTACAGCAGGCTAGGGCAAGATAAATAGCAAGCATGGGAACATAAATTACATGCTCAGTTAGACCGTTTAGACCGCCTGGCACTAAATCCTAAAATATGCTTTCAAAAGCTGGGTGAAATTGAATAACGATGAAGAAAAAGAAATTCTCCTATTCCTTGCCTTTCTAATGATTTCTCAAACTCATTGTGTTTTCCTCTCTTTCTTCTAGTTACCTGCTAGCTATAAATGCAGCCACTGGAAAGGCAGCCCATTAGCTCAGTTCCAAACAGCAGACACTGTGACTCTGCCTTCCTACGGTCTCAGATATCCCAGAGAGTCTCACCTTTATTCTGCCTATAATGCATCCCATTGTCTGCTGTTTCCCCCCCAAGGTCATTTTAAGTATCATTCTGAGTTGACTTCTATTCTGTCAGTAATCTGATACTCAATAGAGCCTAACTGTTTTGCATTGTCTCATCAGGACTTTTACAACAATTACTGAATTAACGTTAACTGCACCCTTGAGATTCTGAAAGCACTGTTTATACCAGCCATGTCCATCTATATATTTTAAAAGGTGACATCTGTGTGCATTTCCTGTCCATACATTCTTATTTTTGGTTGTCAAGATTTTCCATTGTAAATTGTTGCATCTGTATTTATAATGGGAACAGTCTATGTAAACTTGTGTTGTAAATACACCCTTCTGCCACTGATGGCACTGTAGCTCTTTGGTTCTGCATCTCCCAGCATCTCAGAATGTACTATTGTGATCGCCGCGCTCGTTCCAAAACCGGGAAGTCCTGCCTGAGGTCAACGGAACTTTGCATGGTCCACCACCCCCCGCTATGATTCCCGTGACGGGTGGGACAGGAAAACTCCTCCTCCAACTCCAACTATTTTCAAAAACCTATTGCCCAAATGATTGGAAGTTTATCATTGAGACTAATAATATTCTACAAAATGAGGACAGAATTAAGATGTTTTATATATATTGAGTATCTTTTTTAAGCTTGTTAAATGTTTCATGTTACCTGGAAATGTGACTCCAGAACCACAGCAATGTGGTTGACTGTCAACTGCCCTCTGAAGCAGCCTAGCAAGCCACTCAGTTGTTCAAGAAGGCAGCTCATCACCACATTTCAAGGGTAGCTAGGGATGAACAATAAATTCTGGCCAGCCAGCAACACCCATGTCCCACGAATGAATAAAAACAATGTTTGTGTATCTTGGTCCATTGGCCAACCCCACATCCTCTGAAATCTACACTTGAGTTTGAACGTCTTGCATGTAACAGGAGGAGACCAGTTAGCTACTTGTGCCTGTTCTGCCATTCAACCAAGTCATGGCTGTCTGTACTTTAATTCAGGCGGCATAGTGCGTAGTGGTTAGCGCTGCTGCCTCTGAGTTCGATTCCTGGCTTGGGTCACTGTCTCTGTGGTGTCTGCATGGGTTTTCTTCGTGTGTTCCTGTTTCCTCCCACAGTCTAAAAAATGTACTGGTTAGGTGCATTGGCCATGCTAAATTCCCCCTCAGTGTACCCAAACAGGGGCAGGACTGTGGCGACTAGGGGATTTTCACAGTAACTTCATTGTAGTGTTAATGTAAGCTCACTGTGATACTAATAAATAAACTTTAAATTCCTTCAAGGCTGAATTAAAGCCAAAAAAATCAGGTGCAGGCCTCAAAGTGCACTGGGGGCGAACAAAGGCATGTCCTGTTCAGAAGCAATGTTGATTCATGAGAGGCTTTGTGCCAGTTGCGCTAGATGCTCTGCATTTGCAGGAATTCAGCAACATGAGCCAAGTGTTCTCTTTTCCTGTTTGCCAGCCTCCACGGGGAAGGTAATGAAATGTTTGATACCATGCATTAGTTGAACTGTTGGATTGCTGTGCGCACAGCAAATGCTCAGAAGTTCAGAACGTGCCACAGGTATACGTTGTGAACCACAACTGTGCCCACAGCAGTGCAGCACATGCCTTGCTGTTGGCTTCTAATTTTCACTGCAACAGATAGCACAGGTTGTCACCTCTGTTGAAACGCAGCCACCTTACATATTGCAGCATTGACTGTCACCTTTGCTCTTTCCTGCAAATTTACACACATTCCATTCTGTCCCCAATTCCAAACCATTTACAAACACCGGAAGCAACAAGGTTTTCAGGCACAGTGGCACAATTGTTAGCACTGCTGCCTCACAGCACCAGGGATCGAGTTCGATTGCATCCTTGTCTGTCTGTGCAGAGTTTGCATGTTGTCTGTGTGGGTTTCCTCCGGGTGCTCTGGGTTCTTCCCATACACCAAAGATGTGCAGGTTAGGTGGGTTGGGCTCTTTTAGAGAGTTGGTGCAGACTTGATGGGTTGAATGGCCTCCTCTGCATTGTAAGGAATCTGTTGTGGTTCTACCTGTGTCACACAACTTGCAGAAGTCTAAGTGCCCTATTTCCAACCAATGCCCATTGTCAACCAAATTTTACATGAATTATTCAACTGCGTTTGTGGAGCTGGACATCCCTCCCATAACTCCACATCAATGTGCTCACATCATATCTGTAGAAGCATTTTATTTCCCTTCTTTCATGATACTTTGCCCACAACAAACTTGACTTACAGGACTGCCAGTTTCCCCAAATTGCCCTTTTTAAAAATTGGTGTGGTTAGTTATTTTCTAATCTTCAGGTAGTTCTCCCTTTTCTAATGGCTCTTTGAAATGAGTGGCAACGGCATATCTAATATCATTGACCATTATTTTGAGCAATCTTGGATGGATCCTTCAGGCCTTGAACTTCATCATCGCAAATTTAGATATTTTTGTATTGTTTGTGACCTGCCTGCCACCTTTTTGTGATTCATGTACTGGAAAACCTAGATCCCTCTGTGTTTCGCTCATCCACAGTCTCTCTCCATTTAGATAATCTGCCTTTTGATTCCTCCTACTGAAGTTCATGGTTTATTAGCTTCCTATTTTGTCTAAGTGTGTGATTGGATCCTTAGTCCCAGGAATATGAAAGAGTGAAGTACTTTACACAGAACCAGTTTTCATCAAATGTGTCTAGACAAATTGGCAGAAAAGTAAAGGATATCTCATGTAAGTAGAACTATAATGTATTAAATTGCCAACTTTTAGAAGTCATCTCTTCTGAAGGTAGTAGAATTGGGCTAACCAGAGGATGTGGTGTTTCTCCTGCTTCAAGTGTAAAAGCATGCATTCCTGTGGTATACACTCACCACCAGCCACATTTAATAGGAAGTACATTAAACTTGTCGACACCCATATGCCCACTTAACGTCTTTCCAGTGCAGCTACTGACGGAGACAACTTGTTGCAAGCAATAAAGTAATTACCGACATACAAACATAGCTTTGAACCACCTTCGTTCTCCATTCAGATGAATGGTGAATGGAATGCAATTCTGCTGTTCAGTTGGCACAGAGATATCGGAGGCATATTTCACAGTCGATGACGGCTGTGTTTTTCCTGGCCTGTTATGACAGAAGAGCCAGCCAAACTAAGGCGTAATAAATAATTGAACTCCTATTGCATGGTCGATGCTATAATTTTCAATTTTATTTTCTATATGAACATATGTTGACTGGATGATAAGCAAGAACACAATAAAGAGGAGCAGGAGTTAGCCATCAAGCCTTTCAAGCCTGCCCCACCATTCAACATGATTATGGTTGAGATATGCGGGCTTCAACTCCTTTTCTGTACCATTTCCCTATAGCCCATGTATTCATAGAATCATAGAATCCTGCTATGCAGATGGAGGCCATTCAGCCCATCGAGTCTGCATTGATCACAATCTCACCAGGCCCTATTCCCATAACCCCATGCATTTACCCTAGCTAGTCCTCCTGACAGTAAGCGGCAATTTAGCATGGCGAATCCACCTAACCTGCCCATCTTTGGACTATTCATCGATTTATCAAATATTCTCAAATATCAAAAATGCTCGATCTATCAAATAATTATCCACCTCCACTTTAAATACTTCTAATGATCCAGCCTGTACGACCCTCTGGGCCAGAGAATTCCAGAGATTCGTCACCCTCCACAAGAAGAAATTTCCCTTTAGCTTGTAGCTATGTCCCCTTGAACGAGACTCTCTCACTGGTGAAAACATCGCGTCATCTACCCTGTCAAACCCCCTCAGGATCTTATATGTTTGAATAAGGTCACTCCTCACTTCTAAACTCCAAGCAATACAGGAACAGACTATTCAGTCTCTCTTAATAGGGCAATCCTCTCATCCCAGGAATTAGCCTGGGGAATCTCCTTTGGACTGCCTCCAATGTTACTATATCCTTTTTTAAGGCAAGGGGATAAAAACTGTATGCAGTATTCGAGGTGAGGCTTCACCAACACCCTGTATGATTGCAACAAAACTTCCCGATTTTTAAACTTCAACCCCTTTGCAATAAAGGCCAAAATGTCATTTGCCTTCTTAACTACTTGCTGAGTCAGCCTGCTAACTTTTTGTGATTCATGTACTAGAACACCTAGATCCCTCTGCACTTTACTCACAGTCTCTCCCCATTCAGTTAATAATCTGCCTTTTGATTCCTTCTACCGAAGTGCATGGCCTCATAATTCCCCACAGTTGGTGAACTCCTGTATCGGAGGTAATGCACAGCACCACACAGACTAAACCCACTGTAGCAGAACAGTCTACTGAGAAGGGAAGCGTTTCTGGTGGCTTTCTATCAGACATTGTCATATTTCCTATTACATTTAAGCATGATACCACCCTTGCTCAGTGCAATATGGACTAATCATAGAATTCCTACAGTTCAGAAGGAGGCCATCCAGCCCATCAAGTCTGCACCGACCACAATCCCACCCAGGCCCTATTCTTGTAACCCCACATATTTACCTTGCTAACCCCCTGACACTAGGGTCAATTTAACATGGCCAATCAACCTAACCTACACATCCGTGGACTGTGGGAGGAAACCGGAGCATGCGGAGGAAACTCACACAGGCATGGGGAGAAGGTACAAACTCCATACAGAGACAGTGACCCAAGGCCAGAATTGAACCCAGGTTCTTGGCGCTGTGAGGCAGGAGTGCTAACCACTGTGCCATCCATGTTGTAAGTCCATTGACTCTCCTATTCCAAACGTAATGAATGCCTTTTCTGTGAGAAATAAAATAAATTGCATCAATATAGCACCTTTCACAAACACAAACCATCTCAAAGCTCTTTACAGCCAATGAAGTAGCTCTCTACGACTCATCATTCTTGTATTATGGAAAACATGGCAGCAGCCAATCTGTACACAGCAAGCTCTCACACACTCCCGCAATCAAACAATAAAAAGCAAAATCCTGACAATGCTGGAAATCCAAAATAAAAACAGAATGTGCTAGAAAGACTCAGCAGGTGTAGCGTTGTCTGTGGAAAGAGTTAACATTTAGAGTAGGAGAGTCACATGGACTCATAACATGGGCACAGTGGTTAGCCCTGCTGCCTCTCAGCACCAGGAACCCGGGTTCAATTCTGGCCTCAGCTGACAGTCTGTGTGGAGTCTGCATGTTCTTCCCCTATCTGCGTGGGTTTCCTCCGGGTGCTCCGGTTTCCTCTCACATTCCAAAGATGCACGGTTAGGTGGATTGGCCATGCTAAATTACCCCTTTGTGTCAGGGAGAACAGCATGGTTAATACACGGGGTTACGGGGACAGGGCCTGGGTGGGATTGTTGTCAGTGTAGACACGATTGGCTTCCTTCTGAGCTGTAGGGATTCTATGATTCCTATATATACATTAACTCAATTTCTCTTTCTACAAATGCAGCAAGGCCAACAATGTAATATAAGAACATAAGAACGTAAGAAATAGGAGCAGGAGTAGGCCATCTAGCCCTTCGAGCCTGCCCCGCCATTCAATAAGATCATGGCTGATCTGTCGTGGCTCAGTTCCACATTCCCGCCCTCTCCCCATAACCCTTAATCCCCTCTTTTATCAAAAACCCATCAACCCGCGTCTTAAACATATTTAGCGAGGCAGCCTCCACCACTTCAACGGGCAGAGAATTCCAGAGATTCATCATGACCAGATAATCTGTTTGTGTGATGTAGGTGGAGGAATAATTCCCCTGCTGTTCTTTGTAATAATGCTGTCAGTTTTTGTTTACATCCACTTGAGGGCAGGTATCAATTTAACATGTGATCTGGTAAGCAGCACCTCTGACACTGCAGCAGTCCCTCAGCACTGCAATGCAGTGTTAGCCTAGATTTTTGCACTGCAGGGAGGACTTGTTCCCACAACCTCAGGGGCAAGACTGAACCAGGGGGCTGACCCACCACGCATTGCAAATAATTGTTGAAGCAATACAGAGGAGGCTTTACTCTGCATCCACCCCACCCGTGCTGTATCCAAACTAATTATGGCTGAAGGCCCCACCTTCTCTACCTTGCCCCTCGCCTGAGGTGTGGCGATCCTCGGGTTAACTCACCACCAGTCAGCCTATGAAGAGGAGAGCAGCCGATGGCCATCCAGGACTGTGGCAACTTTACTCTATATTTAAAAGCTGAACTGGAAACGCTAGCTGCTAAATAAGCACTTAGAAAAAATAATTATTTCCACTGAACCATCAGTGTGCATTACTCTGAGAAACAGAAGCGAATTAATAAGCACCAACTGGAAACTAAAAGGTGTCATTGTGTTACAATTTTATGTTCATTTCCTTGGTCTTTTAAAAATAAACAAATAAAGTAATGAAAGATCATTGAGAGGGGAGACGGGTTCTTTATTCCAGCGCAAAGTGTGTAATTGCATCAAGGTCCCCCAGCCGGGGGAAGAACAAAAACACTGAGGAACGTACAGCTGTAAAGTTGATCTTTTTTTTAATATATAAAGTGGTGCAAAATCTCATGTGGGATGAGACAAAAGCGTTAGTCGGACAGCAAGAAAAATGTGAGTCGCTGAAAACACTGCGTGAAGAGGCGTATGAGCAGCAAGAGATTAGCACAATTATGTTGCAATTCTCCGAGCCTTCAATCCGTTGACAAGAATAGCTCTCTTGTTCCCATCATTTGGCAGCGTTCAACTTGCGTGACTGACAAAGACTGTATTTTCAGGATTTAGGGGACGGTTGAGTCTGTTTGATGTCCAAAGAGGTGCGTGTGCACAGTCTGTAAGTGGATCCTCATATTGCCATCGTCACTGTGACTCAGAGAGACAATAACCTTTTGGTGCCTTCAAAATGCCTTACGGCAACAAATTATAAGATCGCTTCACAAAAGAAATTACTGTTATGCCAACACATAATCATGATACCCTTGTGGCCCCGTGGAACTGGGGTCATGATCATAATGTGCGGCTCATAGAATCCCTACAGTGCAGAAGGAGGCCATTCGGTCCATCATGTCTGTACCGACTCTCCATCAGAGCTGTCCCACCCAGGTCCTACTCCCCCCCGTAGCTCCACGTATGTACCCAGCTAATCACCCCAGCTTACACATCTGGGGACACTAAGGAGCAATTTAGCATGGCCAATCCACTTAACCTGCACATCCTTGCAATGCGAGAGGAAATGGGAGCACCAGGAGGAAACCCACGCAGACACAGGGAGAATGCGCAAACTCCACACAGTCATAGAATCATAGAATCCGTGCAGTGAGAAGGAGGCCATTCAGCCTATCGAGTCTGCACTGACCACAATCCCACCCAGGCCCTATTCCCGTAACCCCTCAGATTTATACTAGGGTTAATTTAGCATGGCCAATTAACCTAACCTGCACATCTTTAGACTGTGGGAGGAAACTGGAGCACCTGGAGAAAAGCCATCCAGACATGGGGTGAACGTGCAATCTCCACACAGACTGTGACCCAAGGCCAGAATCGAATCAGGGTGCTAACCACTCTGCTACTGTGCCACCCCTAACATCAAGTATATCTGTAATTCTGAGGGCCCATGAGACACCCAGAAAGGCAAATCATGAATATATTGACAACCTCCTTTGCTGAGGCGGACACTCAGGTAAAGTTAACCAGAAGAATGGTGAAGAGAATGAAGACCAAAAAAACTAACAAAACTAACCATTCAGATCAAAAGTCTCTTCCTCTCTGGCTGAAAATTCAGGCCCATCCACATAATTTGAGGGTTAAAAGCAAAAACTTCTGGAAATCTAGATTTTTTTTTGAAGAAGCAGAAAATGCTGGGTGAACTCAGCAACCCCCCATTTCTATCCTGTTTCTGTTCTATTGGAGGGTCATTTATACTCAGAAGGTTTCCACAGATGCTGCCAGTTCTGCTGAGTTTATCCAACGATTTCTGTCATCGTTTGAAGGGTTGTTTTTTGGTGAGGATACCAAAAAATTTAAAAGTAAAAACAAAGTACAAGGTTCGGTATTGAAAGTGTTAAACCCGTCTCCAGCCAGCCTCCACTGTCCACACAAAGCTTTCTCTCCAGTTCTGCTGCTACTTGACAGCAGAGGGAGGTCTAAAGGTTAGCTTGTTCTCTGCATCGCACCTCGGGAATGTAATGTTTTCCTTGAAATCCAAACTTGGAATAATTTAGCTTCAGTCGAATCGGGGCTTCCTTCTAATCCTTTAATTAAATTTGTAGCAAATTGGCTGGGTGCACTAAACCATACTCCATTGTTTCATGGCCCCCCCCCCGAATGACCACTTGGCTTCTGTCCCACTAACATTTCATGTCCTATCTCAAGGCATAATTTCCACCTCTCCTGCATCCCCCTCTCCCATTGCTCGCTGATTGGGGTTAGGATTTAGGAACAACAGAAAACATGAAGCAGCCAACAGATAGCAGAATGATACCAACAGTGGCTCATAGAATCCCTACTGTGCAGAAGGAGGCCATTTGATCTATTAGGCCTGCACCGACGACAATCCCACCCAGGCCCCTGTCCCCCTGACACTAAGGGTCAATTTAGCATGGTCATTCAACTTAGCCCACACATCTTTGGACTGTGGGAGGAAACTGGAGCACTCGGAGGAAACCCACCCAGACACGGGGAAAATGTGCAGGCGCTGCACAGACTGTGATCTAAGGTTGGAATCGAATACAGGTCCCTGGAGCTATGAGGCAGCAGTGCTAACCACCGTGCCACCATGCTGTTTCTTCTGATCGCTAGCTCACAGCGCAGATATGGAACAGTGAAGGAAGCACGGTGGCAAAGTGGTTAGCACTGCTAACTCACAGCGCCAGGTACCCAGGTTTGATTCCCGGCTTGGGTCTCTGTGCGGAGTCTGCACATTCTCCCTATGTCTGCGTGGGTTTCCTCTGGGTGCTCCGGTTTCCTCCCACAGTCCAAAAGACTTACTGGTTACGTGCAGTGGCTAAATGCTCCCTCAGTGTACTCGAATGAGCGCTGGATTATTGCAACCAGGGAGATTTAGAGAGTAACTTCATTGCAGTGTTAATGTAAGCCTACTTGCGACACTAATAAAGAAACCTACACACATTTACACACTTCATCCAGATGTTTGGCACCACATCTGTGCCACTGATTCCTCACTCAGCCTTTCCAAATGGAGACTTCCCCTCGCACATTGGCCCCACCTCGATGCCGAATGGGTGAGAGAAGATGGGCAGAGGCTTGTAAACAACATCTTGGCTATCGCATTGCGATTGGGACAGAGAGACTTTGACATCTACAGGAAGCAAGGGGCAAAAAAAATCACTGAAAGCTTCAGGATAGGAGTGGGACATGGACAGAGTAGATAGTCAGAAGCCTTTTCCTCAGGGTAGAAGAGTCAATTACTAGGGGGCATAGGTTTAAGATGTGAGGGACAAATTTAAAAGAGATGTACGAGGCAATTTTTTTTACACAGAACGTGGTGGGTGCCTGGAACTCGCTGCTGGGGGAGGTGATGGAAGGGGATACGAAAGTGACTTTAAAGGGGCATCTGGACAAATACATGACTAGGACGGGAATAGAGGGATATGGTCCCCACAAGGGTAGGGGGTTTTAGTTCGACAGGCAGCATTGTGAGTGCAGACTTTGAGGGCCGAAGGGCCTGTTCCTGCTCTATAATTTTTGTGATTCTTTGTTCTATAAAAGCCGGACACACTGGAAGCTGGGTTTTTCCACCCGCCTCCAGATATAACCGGGCCTTTCAACTCAGCCCAGTTGGAAAGTTAAACAAAGGCCCGAGAGCAGAATGCTTCCAGTGTGGGAGCCGCAGCGCAGCTTGTGCTGACACATCGGAGTGGATCACAGACACCTTTAAACCGAGCTCAGGTTACACAAACTGCGGCAGCTTCTGAAAATAAAACACAGCAGGGCTAACTCTGGAGTCAAACTGTACAAAAACAAACCAAAATAAATCCCATCGCCCTGACTGCCAATAGCAAGGCACAAGATGCCTTCGATTTCATGTGGGGGGAATTTAAAGGAACGGATTCTGGGTGCTACATTTGGTGTTTGCAGGCTCATTTGACTTTTCTTTCTTGTCACAAACATATCTGTTGGTTAAATTATATTCCAGGCTTGTTCAAGGCAAACATTTATTATTTGCTTCCGAAATGTTTAACTCTGTTTCTCTCCCACAGATGCTGCCAGACCTGCTGAGTTTATGAAGCATTCTCTGTTGTTATTTCTCATCTCTCTCACCTCTTCAAACACACACACACACACACACACACACACACACACACACACACACACACACCCCCCCCCCCCCCCCCCCCCACTCACACGTGCACACACACACACACATTCACACATGTGCGCGCGCACACACACACATTCACATTTACACATGAGCGCACACACACAAACACACTCAGTCACGCATTCACACATACACACACACACCCCCTCACACTCGCACACACACACACCCACCCACCCACACGCACACCCACACTCACACACATTCACACGCACACACACACACACCCACGCATTCACACACACTCTCGTACTCTCATTCACATCCACACATACACTCACATTCACACACACATATTCACACACACACGCACCCACTCACACACAAACACACACACACACATTCACATCCACACACACACACACATATTCACACACACATTCACATCCACACACACACACACATATTCACACACACACACATTCACACACACACACATTCACACACACACACACACACACATATTCACACACACACACATTCACACACACACACATTCACACACACACACACATATTCACACACACACACATTCACACACACACACATTCACACACAAACACACACACACACATTCACACACAAACACACACACACACACACATTCACACCCACACTCACATACACACACACATATTCACACACAAACACACACACACATATTCACACACACACTCACCCACACCCACACTCACATACACATACACATATTCACACACACACACATTCACATTCACACATGTGCGCACTCACACACACATTCACACATACACACACTCTCACACACACACACACACACACACACTCACAGACAAATATATTTGGAGTAAATACATACTGAGGGAAGGCTCCATAAGATTAATAATATTCATCCCTGCTTAAAGAGGTGTAAACATGCCTGTCTCTGCACAGGGTACAGTTTAGCCCAAAGTCTGATTACCTTCAGCATCTCTTTCTTAGAGTAGCTTTCAGCTAACACAGGTTGCCAGAGGTCATGATTTTTGACCTCACGATGAACCCTTTCTCTCCCCCCTCCACCCCCCCTGGCTGGTGATGCTGCGACAGGGTCATTGATCCACAGTGTATTATTGGTGTCCGTGGCTAAGAGACATAGCCTATCAAAAACAATTTTCAAATGATCAGTGGCATGAGAATGTCTGAGTTCCAAAGCAGAAACAGAATGATGGTAACCAGGACTGTCTAGACTGCGTGGTATGCCAAGACAAGCTCCCCTGTAGCTGACATGCTCTGAACTCAAGGGGGTCAGAGAAGCAGGCCAGAGTTTCCCTGGAACTCCCAGGCTGAAAGACAACCCTCCCATAATGCATGCCGGACTGCTCCAGGGGTTCCACCACAGCAAAGAGAAATAACAGAAAGCAGAACAAAGACTTTATAGCAGCGTGTCACATCTTTTCTTTTTAGCTCCATCCTCCCTTACCTCTATGGGCCCTAACGCCCACTTGCCAATCTGCTCATTTTTGTTTTAAAAACAGCCTCTTTGATCATGCCATAATTTAAATCTGTACCCTTTTGTTTAAAATCATATATCTGTATGTGTACTGTACAATACAATACAACAGGGCTGCTCAGGAGTTTGGTGGCACAATGGTTAGCACTGATGCCTCACAGCGCCAGGAACCTGGGTTCGATTCCTGGCTTGGGCTCCCGTCTGTGCGGAATCTGCACGTTCTTTCCGGGTCTGCATGGGTTTCTCCCGGATGCTCCAGTTTCCTCCCACAGACTGAAAGACATGCTGGTTGGGTGCAATGGCCATTATAAATTCTCCCTCAGTGTATCTGAACAGGCGCCAGAGTGTGGTGACGAGGTGATTTTCACAGTAACTTCATTGCCTTGTTAATGTAAGGCTATTTGTGACACTAATAAATAAACATAAAACTTAAAAATAGGGTGTTCTTACTAGAGGCAGTAGAGTACGTTGGAATACATTTCTACTTGTGTTTTTTGGCTACACAGGTTTGAGTTCCAAATAAGAGTTTGCCTGCTGTGAACTTGGCAATGCCATTCACAGTCACCAGACATCTGTATGGAGACTGATTAGGAATATACCCCACGTTTCACAATGGCTAAACAAGACATCTTGAGGGATTTAACTCCCAGTGATGGTGGTTGGGGAGGGCTTCATGTTCAACAAAGAAACAGGCCCTTCGGCCCTCCAAACCTGCACCAACCATGATCTTACTAATGGTACCTTACTGATAGCCCTCCAATTATAGAATCCGATTTTCATTCTCAATGAGCAGATTGTCAAACAGGCAGGTTAGGGGCTCTGTCAGTGCTGATGGTAAGGATCACCACCTCCCCCCACCACCTACACCCCACCCCCACATCCCTCATCCCTACAAACCACCAGGCTGGATAGGCTGGAGCTTTTTTGCCTGGAATGTAGGAAGATGAGGGGGGTGACCTTTTTAAGGTTTATAAGATCATGAAGGTCTCAGGTGAATAGCCAAGGTCTTTTCCCCAGGGTAAGTGAGGCCAAAGCTCGAGGGGAATGATTTAAAAAGGACCTGAGGGCCAATCTTTTCACACTGAGGGTGGTGTATGTATGGAATGAGCTGCCAGAGGAGGTGGTAGAGGTAGGTACCATTACAACATTTACAAGACATTTGAACAGGTTCATGGACAGGAAAGGTTTAGAGGGATGTGGGCCAAATGCAGGCAAATGGAACTAGTTCAGGTTAGCAAATCTGGTTGGCATGGATGAGTTGGGTCAAAGGCCCTGTTTCCTTGCTGTATGTCATTATTACTGTACAGCCTTGCTCATCCCAAAGCCATAAAATCCTGCCTGAGATTAAAGGATCTTCCCATTGTCCACCTCTCGCCCATTCCGATTCCCATGGTAGGTGGGGCAGTAGTATTCCAGCGTATGACTCTAATTGTAGAATGTTAGAGCACAGGAGGAGGTAATTCAGGCCCACCATGTCCATGTTCACTCTTCGTAGCCCTATGACTTTTCAAAGTGTTGTGCCCCAAGTTGTAGCGTACTAATGCTGGATTTGTTTTGAGGCATTCACCATGGGTGAAGACACAAATTATATCTCAATCATTTACAGGAGATGCACAGAGGAAGAGGGGAAATGCATCCAACTCATGACCTGTATGAGCAGGTGAGCTAGAATTTGCACATGAAAAAAGAAGTTTTTCACTAGCCTGCAAATATCACCCCTTAGCTACATGTGGCTCCTTCCCCAACTAGATAAGTGTAGCTTGCATCAACATTTCATTTTCCCTTTCAGTGTTGCACAGACTCCTTGAAGCAACTTCAGTAACAAGGGGCATGTTGGTACAACTTGGACAGACTGGCACCCATTGCATGATAGCCAAGGATTTGTTTCTTTCATAACCAAATCTTAAAAAGACAATCTAACCATCTTCAGCTAGGAGATGGGAGAAGTGTTCTGTCATGCTATGACAGACCACATTTGGAGTATTGTGAGAAATTTTGGGCTCCCTATCAAAGGAAGGATGTGTTGGCCTTGGAGAGGGTCCAGAGGAGGTTCACGAGAATGATTCCAGGAATGAAGAGCTTGACTCAAAGAGACTTTGAGCGCTCTGATTTTACCATTCTGATTCTAAGTGCTGGGCGGACTTGAAAACTGGGAAAGATCCGACTTTTAGACTTGTTCTCAGGACCTTCCCTATTGACTCTGCCTGAAAAAATATCAGCGATTCCGAATTGTGCTGCACAAGCCTGTGGGCAGGGCTTAATGCACCTGAAACCCTGCAGCTCTGCATGGTGCCTCCACCTGCACATGCGCAGAAAAGAAGTGATAGAATGCTGCTCCCCCGGCCTCCATGGACATTGCCTCATACCCACAACATTACTGACCTCCTTATCCCCCCATCCCCTGCCACCTAGACCGATCATGGCCCCCTCCACCCCCTTTCCCTCTACCGATCACAGGCAGAGTGGCAGCGAATCCCCATTTCCTCCCCACCAATCTCAAGCAGATTGGCAATGGACCTCCTTCCCCCTCCCCCCACTGATCTCAAGCAGGCAACCATCAGACCCTCCTCCTTCCTTCCACCAATCTCAAGCGGAGAGCCATCAGACCTCCCCCACTCCCTTCCAACAATTTAAAGCAGAGAGCTGTCAGACCCATCTTCCCCCATACCTCCCAACAATTCTCAGCAGAGAGTCATCGGATGTTTGGCACTTACCTCCTCATGAACCTACTCTGATAGGCGCCCGAATCGGACTTTTATAGAGCATGTCTATTTCGCGCCGATTCTGGTGGGTGAACGCAGTGGTAAAGGGGGAAGTGCCGGTAAAGTTGGGTAGCAGCGAATTAAGTCAATTTAAATGTATGCATGCCATTTTGGGCATGGTCCCGATCGTGGCCTTTTTCAGGCCTTGGTAAAGGGGGAACTGCATGGAGGCGGGCACAGATCATACTACTCACCTCATGCCCAACTTTACCAAGTTCTCGCACCCAGAAACTAGTGCAACGTGATGGTAAAATCGGCCATCTGGGTCTGTACACCATGAAGTTTAGAAGGATGGGGGGGTGAATTTCATTGAAACTTAGAGAATACTGAAAGGCCTGGATCACATGATTGTGGGGAAGATGTTTCCATTAGTCGGAGAGACTAGGATCTGAGGGTTAGCCTCAGAGTAAAAGAACAATCCTTTAGAACTGAGCTGAGGAGGAATTTCTTCAGCCAGAGGGTGGTGAATCTGTGGAATTCATTGCCACAGAAGGCTGTGGAGGCCAGGTCATCGATTGTATTTAAGACAGAGATAGGTAAGTTCTTGACTGGTTACGGGGAAATGGTGGGACAGTGGGTTGAGAAACTTATCAGCTATGATTGAATGGTAGCGCAGACTCAAAGGGCTGAATGGCCTCATCCTGCTCCTGTATCTTATAGTCTGTGAAGCACTTTTTCTTCCCATCTTGCCATTGGATCACAAATGACGCAAGATTATTTTTTGTAAAGAAACAGTGAAGTCGGAATAGCAAGCAGTTGGGATTCTAATGTCCGGATTGTCTGTTCCAGCTGATGTTTCTCCAATATTCACTGAGGATCAGTAGTAAAGAACAGTCACAATGATCCACACTGAAAATAAGTTAATTGTGCGCACCACTGTTCAAAAAGCCATTTCCAATCACTACCACCTTGTTGTGTCAATTCCAGCTCTTCATTCTTTGGCGTCACCATTTCTCCATCCAAGCTCACCGCACATAACCAGCAATGCTGTACCAATGGAGAGCAATTGTAAATGAGACCACCTCAACCACTTATTAATAGGAAATAGCAGGTGGTTTACAGTTGGTGCTATGATAGTGGGTGTTAACGTATCAAATGTGACGCTTGGTGCATGAAATCTGCGATCCTGTGATGATGGAATGGAAAAGCATTCATTAAATAATATATTTAACACTCATAACTTTTCTGTTAGCAAGTAACATCTACTTTATTCGCTGTTAATGAAATTGATCCTGGGAGAAAGCCTAGCTGGCAGTGGTAACAGATGCAAGGTATGGGTGGCACAGCGGCACAGTAGTTGGCATGCTGCCTCACAGCGCCAGGGACCAGTGTTCAATTCCAACCTTGGGTGATTGTCTGAGCGGAGTTTGCACATTTTCCCTGTGTCTGCGTGGGTTTCCTCTACACGCTCCAGTTTCCTCCCACAATCCACAGACATGCAGGTTAGGTACATTGGCCATGCTAAATTGTCTCTTAGTGCCCCAGGGTGTGCAGGTTGGGGGAGATTAACTGGGTAAATGCGGGGCTTTGGGGGATAGGACCTGGATGGGATGTTCTGTCGAAGATTTGGTGCAGACTCCTTCTGCACTGTAAGTATTCTATCCTAAGGTTATATGATGTAATGCACTGTCCAACGTTTGACCTTTGCAGAATATAAGCTTGTGTCTGGTGATCTTGCTGTTTGTTGGATATGGAATATGCTCGGGGAATGAAGGAACCACACTAATCCTCTTACTTTCCTCGCAAGGCTATGTGTCTCATCTTTCTTCGTCCATGTAAATATCTATTATTTTAAGGATATCCTTTCGCAATTAGTGAGTTCCAGAAGCTCGGGGTTTGCCTGTTTATCTTATAGCTGATGCTGTATTGGAAGAAAAATAAACCCTTCGGTGCTGATTATTGTAAAGCAGCCCTTGTTGTGGCTGGAGGAAGCTTACAAATCAGCAAAGTTCATCAAGAAGATTGATGATATTTACCACCAAATGCTTATTTTGGAGGTAAATTCTATGGTTGCTATAGTAATCTCTTATTGAGACAGCAGACTTGATTAGTTTGAAATATGGGTGACTAATAAGCTCTATCCTTCGTTCCAATCATCTAACCACATGTTCAGGAACTCAACACTGCATTGGGGGGCAACATAAAATACAGTGTTCACTTCTACAGGACCCGATGATGAACAACAGAAACATGGCATAAAAAAATCCATTCGCATAGAAAATCATAGAATCCCTACAGTGCAGAAGGAGGCCATTCAGCCCATCAAGGTGGCACCGACTCTCCAATAATCTGGTCATTATTACGTTGCTGGTCTGGCTGCATCTGTAGAGAGAGAAATTGAATTAATATACATATTGGAATCATAGAATCCCTACAGTGCAGAAGGAGGCCATTTGTCCCATCGAGCTTGCACCAATGACAATCCCACTTAGGTCCCATCCCCACGTATTTACCCTGCTGGTCCCCCTGACACTAAGGGGTAGTTTTCCAAGGCCAATCAACCTAACCTGCACATTTTTGGAATGTGGGAGGAAACCAGAGCGCCCAGAGGAAATCCACGCAGGCACAGGGAGAATGTGCAAACTCCACGCAGACAGTCACCCGGAGTCAGAATTGAACCCGGGTCTCTGGTGCTGTGCTAACCACTGTGCCACCGTGCCACCCACAGATTAAGTAGCGTTCTTTGATTGACATGTTTGGAGGAAAATAGTTACAACGCCATTAAGACAAAAGAAATCTAACTTGAATTAAATTTACTCATTGCTGGCTTTCTTTTATTTATTGGGCGAAAAACCCCATTTTGGCCGACAGTATTTTTTTAGGTCAAAATCAGATTTTAAAACAGGTCCAAAACAGCTGAAAAGTATGAGGTCTTTGGGGCAGATATGATGCCAAAAAGCTGTCAACAAATGGCTACATAAGCACAACCTGACAGTCTACAGCTTAGTTGCCACTGTTTGTGTAAACAGAAGATGCTATTATTTTAGCTGGTGTTCCCAATCTTCCCACTTAAATAGACAATAACCAGCCACTGCCAAGCTATCATTTACCCCAGTATACTAAATGTCAAGTTACAATAGTGACATACCTATCATCGTGAAATTAGTTGTTTCACAATGGATTTGAACAAACTGCCATTCAATATAACGCTATGACTGATGGCATATTAATGAAATGAGGAGAATGGGAATCAACGTAAATTAATATGTTATGAGACCTTCAGGAAATTTAAGGCATGTTCCCCCCCCCTTAAAAACACAATGCAACAATAATCATCGAGAAACCAAAATCCTTTGATATCTTTAAAATATCCATTCTACGGTGGCACTGTGGCTAGCACTGCTGCCTCACAGTGTCAGGGACTCTGGCTCAATTCTGGCCTTGGGTCATTGTGTGGAGTTTGCACATTCTCCCCGTGTCTGTGTGGGTTTCCCCTGGATGCTCCGGTTTCCTTCCACAGTCCAAAGATGTGCAGGTTAATTGGATTGGCCATGCTAAATTGCCCCTTAGAGTCCAAAGCTGTCTAAATTAGATGGATTAGCCATTGGAAATGTATGGGATTATGGGCATAGGGTGGGGAATAATTCAGCTGTGGTTTAGTTTGTTAATACTCTTATCTAGTAAGCAAATGCTCCTCAGTTTGAAGCTTCATGGTGCTTTTTAATGCATTCCTTTGTTAATATAGTTGTTGGTAAACTCACCTGTCATGTGGGAGATCGGGGTTCAATTCCCCAGTGGGGTGCTGCAAAATTTCCTCACTGTGCGCTGATGGGGAGCCTTTCAAAAAAAGCAGGGAAAGGATGGGGTAGAGGGCCTGGGTAAGATGTTCTGTCAGAGTCAGTGCAAACCCAATGGGCCAAAAGGCCTCTTTTGCATTGTAGAGATTCTACGATTCAAAGATACTCAAGGGTCAATAATGAAAGGATACTCAGCCAAACTGGTTATTAATAGCTCTGATGAAGGGCCGCCCTGACTCAAAATATTGTCTCTATTCTCTCCCCACAGATGCTGTCAAACCTGCTGAGATTTTCCACCATATTCTGTTTTTGATGCGCTTGAGGTTATTGACTATGTGCACATTCAGGTCTTGTCCTGGATTCTGAGAATCCCTGCAGTGCAGGAGGAGGTCTTGTGGTGTAATGGGGATCAGATTGGTGCCATCAGTCTGTGGTTTGATTTCCATTTTGGCCGGGTTGGGCTTGGGACTTGCCCCCTTGCTGTACCCATGGTGGAGGTTGTGGGTTGGACCTGTCTTTGGACAGAGTACACAAAAATACATATTGAATCATTATGAATTGATGTATGAACATGGGTGTGGGGGGAAATTTCATACGTGGATCACACAAAATGGCAACAGTTTCCTAAACTGAGGTGACTGAATCATTTTAAATTTGCCCTGCTAGGCCATTTTAAAGCTTGGCACAACCAAGGCTGATCTAACCCCATTGAATCAAATGAATATATATGATGGAACACTGCCAGACTTGCTTCTTGGAATCAAATGAGCTGCCAGTAGAGACAAGCTTTAAATTAGTTAAGGACTGAAGGAGGTGCACAGCTTACTGACAGGTACACAGGTCACTGAAAGTGGCAGTGTAGATGGAGAAGGTAGTCAAGAAGCTGGCGGCACGGTAGCACAGTGGTTAGCACTGCTGCTTCACAGCTCCAGGGACCTGGGTTCAATTCCCGGCTTGGTTCACTGTCCGTGTGGAGTTTGCACATTCTCCTTGTGTCTGCATGGGTTTCCTCCGGGTGCTCTGGTTTCCTCCTACAGTTCAAAGACGTGCGGGTTAGGTTGATTGGCCATGAAAAAATTGTCCCTTAGTATCCTGGGATGCTTAGGTTAGAGGGATTAGCGGGTAAAACATGTAGGGATATAGGGGTAGAGCCTGGGTGGGATTGTGGTCGATGCAGACTCGATGAGCCGAAGGGCCTCCTTCTGCACTGTAGGGTTCTATGATCTATGAAGGCATACAGCATGTTTGCCTTCATCGGCCGGGGTATTGAGTTTAAAAATGGCAAGTCATGTTGCTGTTTTATAGAACCTTGGTTAGGCCGCACTTGGAATATAATGTTCAATTCTGGTCGCCCCACTACCAGAAGGATGTGGAGGCTTTGGAAAGGATGCAGAGGAGATTTACCAAGATGTTGCTTGGTATGGAGGGCATTAGCTATGAGGAGGAGTTGGAGAAACTTGATTTGTTCTCATTGGAGCGATGGAGGTTGAGGGAGAGCTGACAGAAGTCTACAGGATTGTGAGAGGCATGGTCAGAGTGGATAGTCAAAAGTTTTTTCCCAGGGTGGAAGAGTCAATTACTAGAGGGCATAGGTTTAAGGTGCGAGGGGCAAGGTTTAAAGGAGGTGTACAAGACAGATTTTTTACATAGAGTAGTGGGTGCATCGAACTCGCTGCCGGGGGAGATAGTGGAAGCGGATACGATAGTGACTTTTAAGTACATGAATAGGATGGGAATAGAGGGATATAGTCCCCGGGGATTTTAGTTAAGTCCCACAGTCCAAAGATGTGCAGGTTAGGTTGATTGGCCATGCTAAATTGACCCAATTGTCAGAGAGATTAGCAGGGTAAATATATGGGGTTATAGGAATAGAGCCTGTGAGAGATTGTGCTCGGTGCAGACTGATGGGCCAAATGGCCTCCTTCTGCATTGTAAGGTTTTTATGATTCTTTTCAATTTAGTGGATAGGATGGGCTTGTGGTTCAGTAGACAGCACCCGTGCCCCTAAACCAAAGACTTTGTGTTCCAGTCCTAATCTAGGAGTTGAGTGCCATGGGAGATATGTTTGTAATATCATAGAATTCCAACAGTACAAAAGGAAGCCATTTAGCCCATCGAGTCTGTGCTAACCCTCCAATAGAGTATCCCACCCAGGCCCTTTCCCTGTAACTCCATGTATTTACCCCTCGAATCCCCCTAACCTTCACACCTTGGGATACCCAGGGGCATTTTAGCATGGCCAATCCGCTATATGGTTCACCTTTGCAGGTAATCAGCCTGTTAACACTTGCCCATTATTTCCCAAAGGGGAAAAGTGCATATGAAGATACGGAACAAACAATTTAGTGGATTGATTTTAACAGAAAAAAATTGTCAGTTATGCTTAACGCTAACAGATAGAAATTGGATAGCTGGGATGTACAATGTCTGAAGGGTTTGAATTAGAGCTATCAAGATGACTACATACTTTCACATGGGCGGGATTAATAGCATACATTTTATTGAGTAGCACAATGTTACCATGTTACCAGTATATAATAAAAATATTGTCTTCCCAGAGCCATCGACTTTGAAGATTTGCACCCACAGTCAAGTTCCTCAACTCATCACACTTCTACAAAGCTTCATCATGTTGGCACCAATAGGGAATTATGGATTGTTTTCTATAGGGCAGAGAAGGGTATGGGGGGGACATGATTGAAGTGTATAAGATTGAGGGTGTGGACAGGGTGAGTAGGGAGCAGTTGTTCCCCTTGGTTGAGGGGTCAGTCACAAAGGGGCTTGGTTTTGGAGTAAAGGGCAAGAGATTCAAAGGGGATTTGAGAAAAAAACTTTTTCATTCGGAGGGTAGTGAGAATATGGAATGCACTGCCTGAGAAGATAGTGGAGGCTGGAAATCTTACAACCTTTGAAAAGATTTCTAGTTGAGCATTTGAAACATCACAACATTCAAGCAAAATCTGCCTGGTTCACTCATGTTCTTCAGGGAAGGAAATCTGCTGTCCTTACCTTTTTTGGCCTGCATGTGACTCCAGGGCCACAGCAATATGGTTGAGTCTCAGCTCGGGCAACTAGGGATGAACAATAAGTGCTGGTCAGCCAGCGATGCCCATGTCCCATGAGTGAATAAGAAAAGGATATGGGACAAGGGCAGGAAAATGGGATTAGTGTGCCTTTTGTGGTAGTTATTGTCAGTGCAGGCTCAGTGGGCCGAAAGGCCTTTTCTGTGCTGTGTGAGTGGGATTTGACGATGTCACTTGAGCAAGACCAGAAATTCCCACCCAAGGTCAACGGACACTTCTGTTGTCCGCTCTGCGCCACTTTAATTCCGTGACTGATGGTGTGGTACAATTCCGGTGTATGACTATTATACAGAGCAGAAGGAGGCCATTCCGTTGTGCTTGTGATAGCTTTTTAAAAGAAATATACAATTAGTTCCACTCCCTTGCACTTCTCCCACAGCCCTGCATATTTTCCTTTGTAAGTACATATCCAACTCCTGCTTGAAAATTACTGTTGAATCTGCCTCTACCATCCTTTCACGTTCCAGATCATTACAACTTGCAGCATGAACAAACATATCTAAATCCCCCCCTCGTGCTTTGGCCATTCATCTTAAATCGGATCCTTCAATTACTGACTCTTCTGCGACAGTTCCTCCTTATCTACTCTTTCAAAACACTTCATAGTATTTGCATCATTCCTGACAGAAAGATTTGACCCGTTCCCTATTGCTCTAGCCGTCAGTACATCTGAACATTTGTTCCGAATTCAATTCATTCCATTTCTGTAGCGAAGCCGCTCTTCACTTGGGTATTGAAGCTATTCATCATGTTTTGACTGATCGCCCCAACAATTTCTCTCCTCCCACCACCACCCACAGCCCTCCCCTTTCCCCTGACAACATTCCTCGCTGGTTAAGCAAGCTGTAATTGATAGCAGAAGTAACACGTCGCAGTGTTGAAATGTGCATCAAATTCCCAGCTTCAATCATGGTGATGAAAGGGTCAGTCACCCATCAGAAAGTACTTTGGAGCTGAACAATAAATGGCCTTGGCTCAGAAGAGGCTGCATAGCTCATGTGGAGTCAAAGCTGAAACCTACTTGGCTCCAGCCCTTGTTCCATTTGCCCGCCACAGGAATCCCACAATCTCTACCGCACCTCCCACCCCCTACGCCATCCATCATTTGCACTGAGTCCTGACCAGATTCCCTGCAAACCAGTCCCTTGCTTGCTTTGAGAGGGAATGAGAGTGACCACATGCCTGCCTGAAGACCGGTTTCCTAAAAATGTATTTTTACCATCCCTCAGGCACTCGCCAAAGACATTGTGTTTTCACAGGGCCATTGTAGGGAGAGGATTGGAAAGAGAAATATTGGAGTGATTTCCATCAATTAGTGCTAGTTAATGATAAGAAACTATATGGAGCAGAAGCACTATTTTGGGCAGAATTGGTGAGACAAAGCAGATTACACCAATTTTGTGGGGGGAAAGGGGCCATTGTCTGTTGTCTTGTCAGATGGCAAGGGTTGGACCAAAGCGTGAGCAAGAGAAGGTGTCCATTGTTGAGCTGGAGTGAGCGGGTGGAGTGGGAGTGGGCGCTTGGTTGGGGGTGCTGTAGGGGTGTCCAACGCAGACCTTGGTCTGAGTGTTTAAAATGGTTACATTGAAGTTAGAAGTGCTTTTTTTTCCCTCTAACTCTTTCAGAGTACCCATCGATGGAAAACTGGAAGAACCATCCAAAGTTAGCAATTTAAATCACTTTATTGGATGGTTCCCCACAATTGTCCACAGGAAGTTAGCCTTCCTGGACAATTGCCGGGTAAATCCTTACCTGGGGCACTCTGAGAGGGATTCCCCAGCACATCACTGGGGTACATCCTAAGTCTGACGCTGGGGAGCCAGGAACGCACTGCTTTTCCCTTTAATAAGTTAATTGACAATTATAAGAATTAATTTCTCTGACAAAGGGTCATCCAGACTTGAAACATTGGCTCTATTCTCTCTCCACAGATGCTGTCTGACCTGCTGAGATTTTCCAGCATTTTCTATTTTTGTTGTGTTTGAATGAATGTGTTTTGACAATTGGTGTGACCGATTCTCAGTCATCAACACATAATCATTAAATTCATTTCTGTGCACAAGAAATTTGAGTCATCCAATAATTTGAGTGAAGCATTGTAAATAAAACCACCAATGAGTGGGAAATTATGCAAAATAATTCAAAACAAGCAACTGTTAGAGGAGTGAAATGTTGTTTGAACTGAATTGTTCAAATGATCCATAAAAGGATGACATTTAATGGGTGCAACTTGACAATGTCAAGTTTGGAAGCACAGAAATTAAAAATAGCTGAGTAGCTGAGTGAAGGGCAAGGCTGGTAGAAGCAGGGAACCCTGGATGACTCGGGATATTGAGGCCCTGGTCAAGAAGAAGAAGGAGGCACATGACATGCATAGGCAGCTGGGATCAAGTGGATCCCTTGAAGAGTATGGAGGGTGTAGGAATAGAGTTAAGAGAGAAATCAGAAGGGCAAAAACAGGATGCAAGATTGCTTTGGCATATAAGGCAAAGGAGAATCCAAAGAGATTCTACAAACACATAAAGGGCAAAAGAGTAACTAGGGATAAAGTAGGGCCTCTAAAAGATCAACAAGATCATCTATTTGCGGATCCATAAGAGATGGGTGAGATCCTAAATGAATATTTCTCATCAATATTTACTGTTGAGAAAGGCATGGATGTTAGGGAACTTGAGGAAATAAGTAGTGATGTACTGAGGAATGTACATAAAACAGAGAAGGAGGTACTGGAAGTCTTAAAGCGCATGAAGATAGATTAACCCCCAGAACCTGATGAAGCAAATCTCAGGACATTGTGGGAAGTGAGGGAAGAAATTGTGGGTCCCCTAGCAGAGATAATTGAATCATCAACAGCCACAGGTGAGGTGCCTGAAGATTGGAGAGTGGCAAATGGCCTTTGTTTAAAAAGGGCTGCAGGGAAACACCTGGGAAATAATGCCAGTGAGCCCCACATCTGTTGTGGGTAAGTTGTTAGAAGGTATTCTGAGGGTCAGCATTACAGGCATTTAGAAAGGCAAGGAGTGATTAGAGACAGTCAGCATGGCTTTGTGAGTGGAAAATCGTGTCTTACAAATTGAATTGAGTTTTGTGATGGGGTAACCAAGAAGGTCAATGAGAGCACTACAGTTAATGTTGTCTACATGGACTTTAGCATGGCCTTTGACAAGTACCGCATGGTAGGTGGTTGCAAAAGGTTAAATCTCACAGGATCCAAAGTGAGGTAGCCAAATGGATACAAAATTGGCTGGGTGGTTATGGAGGGTGATTTTCCAAACTGGAGGCCTGTGACCAGTGGTGTGCCTCAGGGATCAGTGCTGGGTCCACTGTTATTTGTCATTTACATTAATGATTTGGATGAGAATATAAGAGGAATTGGGTTGATTGATCAATTGGGTCAGTGAGCTGACAAATGGCGGATGGAGTTTAATCTAGATAAATGCGAGGTGATGCATCTTGGTAGATTGAACCAGGGCATGATTTACCCAGCTAATGGTAGGATACTGTGGAGAGTTATAGAACAAAGAGATCTAGGGGTACAGGTTCATAGCTCCTTGAAAGTGGCATCACAGGTGGACAGAGTAGTGAAGAAGGCATTCGGCATACTTGGTTTCTTTGATCAGAACATTGAATACAGGAGTTGGGACCTCTTGTTGAAGTTGTACGAGACATTGAAAAGGCCACACTTGGAATACTGTGTACAGTTCTGGTCACCCTATCGCAGAAAGGATATTATTAATCTACAAGGAATGCAGAAAAGATTTACTAGGATGCTATCGGGACTTGATGGCTTGAGTTATAAGGAGAGGCTGGATACACAGGGACTTTTTTCTCTGGACAATAAGAGGCTGAGAAGTAATCTTATAGAGGTCTATAAAATAATCAGGGGCATAGATCAGCTAGATAGTCAAATTCCTTTCCCAAAGAAAGAGGAGTCTAAAACTAGAGGGCATAAGTTTAAGGTGAGAGGGGAGAGATACAAAAGGGTCCAGAGGGGCAATTATTTCACACAGAGGGTGGTGAATGTCTGGAACAAGCTGTCAGAGGTAGTAGTAGAGGCAGGTACAATTTTTCTTTTAAAAAGTGTTTAGTCAGTTACATAGACAAAATGTGTATTGAGGGACGTGGGCCAAATGTGGGCAACTGGGACTAGTTTAGTGATTTTAAAAAAAGGGGTGGCATGGACAATTTGGGCCGAAGGGCCTGTTTCCATGCTGTAAACCTGTATGACTCTTTGACACAGTGCCAAACTTGAAGAAGAAGAAACAAATGCTGGAAATGGTTCAGAGGTGCTTGTTCACTTACCCACAGATTTTTGCAAGTTATAACTCCCTTGTCGACCACAGCCAGGTTTGAACAAGCAAGGATAGACACTTGAAAGCTCTTGGAAGCTCTTTAGATTGACTTCCCATCCTGACGTTGTTATACCCCCCGCCCCCACCCCACCGAACAGCTGTTCCAAGTGTTCAGGTGTCTGATCTTGTGTCTGACTAGTTACATCATTGACTGGGAGGTGAGGTCAGAGATTTCAAGTAATATGGGGAATATCTTGTTTTTCAAAGTGTAAGTGCTGGGAGGTTGCAGCTATTTATTCTCAGTCTCTGCCTGAATACCTAAGGGTTCCAGTTTCTGGTTAAACTAACGATAAAGGACTGAAGTGTTAGAATGCCAGCTTGATGTGCACTTCAGGGGTAAGAGTGGGCAGCATTCAGAATCTAGCACATACAGACAGATCCATCATGTACATGAGGCACGGAGCATCATTCAAGGTCACTCATGTTTCCCCACAACCCCCGCTACCACACCACCATGGCATAAACCAGGCTAGATCAGCATCAAATAACATTGATCCGCCAATAGAACAAAGGCTGGGATTATTCACTGGGGGCCGTGGAGCCCCCCTCTCCCCCTGCAAAGGCTGAAGGAGTTGGGGCAAGCCCCTGTCCACTGTGTGGGCGGGTCACGATCTGATTTACATATCCTGTTTAGTTTATGATTAGGGGTGGCACAGCGGTTAGCACTGCTAGGGATCCGAGTTCAAATCCAACCTTGGGTCACTGTGTGTGTGGATTTTGCACATTCTCCCCATGTCTGCATGGGTTTCCTCCAAGTGCTTCGGATTCCTCCCACAGTCCAAAGATGTGTGGGTTAGGTTGACTGGCCATGCTAAATTGCTGCTTAGTGTCAGAGGACCAGCAGGGTAAATAGATAGGATTAGAGAGATAGGGCCTGGGTGGGATAGTTGTTGGTGCAGGCTTGATGGGCTGAATGGCCTCCCTCTGCACTGTAGGGATTCTATGGTTCTACAACGCACATAAAATTAACATTAGGATTGCACATTACTGGTACATCACAGGCAATCTGATTCTTGGCAATAAATTGGCAAAGCTCTGGAGAAACAGGGGCAGAAGTATGTGCTTTAAAGGAGTTAGTTCACTCTGGGTGTTAACACCAAGTTCAGAGCAGTGTGAAACTAGTGCGACCCTGAAATTCATTATTCTGACACTCGATGCACATTATTGGGCTTTGACGAATCAGTCCTGTGATGGTGGGTCACATACACACATGAGCATAAAAAGGCAGAAGAAAGAGTTGTGAAAGTTTGCTGTTGCGCTGAATCTACATCCAACATTTTTTTTGCCAGTGAAATATGCCCAGTCATCGATGCTCAAAAGCTGTACAATGTTTTGCCAGCTGTAACAGACTCCCAGAAAGAAGACAACAACTGGGACCTTGGTATCAGTGACCCTAAAAGAGCTGTCTCCAAAAGCCACATCTAGTGGGTGGCATGGTGGCACAGTGGTTAGCACTGCTGCCTCACAGCACCAGGGACCAAGGTTTAATTCCAGCCTCGGGTTACTGCCTGTGTGGAGTTTGCACATTCTCCCCATGTCTGTGTGGGTTTTCTCTGGGTGCTCTGGTTTCCTCCCTCAGTGTGTGGGTTCACCATGCCAAATTGACACTTAGGGCGGGACCTTAATGCCTTGCTCATCCCAAAAACTTAAAATCCTGCCTGATGTCAATAAATCTTTCTGTGGTCTGCCCCTCGCCCGCTCCAATTCCCATGGCAGGTGGGATTGTAAAATTCCACCTTTAGTGTCAGGGAGATTAGCAGAGTAAATGTAAGGGGTTAAGTGAATCAGATTTCCCAGGAAACAGTCCAATTCCTTGCAGTGACAGCATCTATTATTTGTGGACTCTTTTCCCGTCGCTCCAGGCAGATTGGAGAAACCCAGTTTCAGAAAACAGTGGCGGTTAAGAGGCGTGACTGGTTAATTTAGGTGAGCAGTTTTGACTTGGGGAGTTCAGTCTTCAAAATTCAAACTTAGACACAAAGGTAAAGAAATGCCATGCCTCATGAGCTTTCAGCAGAGGATTCAGCAAAGGAGAGTTAAGTTTATTTATCAGTCACAAGTGGGCTTACATTAACACTGCAATGAAGTTCCTATCAAAATCCTCTAGTTGCCACACTCCAGCACCTGTTCAGGTACACTGTGGGAGAATTTAATACGGCCAAATCATCTAACCCGCACACCTTTGGACTGTGGGAGGAAACCAGAGCACCCGGGGGAAACCCACGCAGACACGGGGAGAATGTACAAATTCCACACAGACAGTGACCCAAGCCAGGAATTGAACCAGGTCCCTGGCATTGTGAGGCAGCAGCGCTAACCACTGTGCCACCATGCCACCCCCCATACCCGTCAAGTTGGAGCAAGCAGCACTGGGGGAAAATGCCAGATAATCTAATGGAATCATTCAATGTCTGCAGACCTTTGTACATTAAAAATAAAGTCTGGGAAGAGAAAAAATTGAAAGGTCATGAATTTACGAGGGGTGGAATTTTTCTCCTAACTGTTGTCTCCAGTGGGAAGAGCAGAGGGCAGCGTGCCAACTGGAGTGCAAGCTTTTCCCACTGGATTTTTCAACATATAGAAAAAAATCAATGGAAGGCTGATGAGTGGAGGGGGGCTGGGGGGGAGGGAGTGTGGGGTGGTGGTGGTGGGGAGAGTGGGGGCGGGGATGCAAGGGTGGTGGTGGGGCGGTCCCACAACATCAGGCAGCGCCCATCCCATCAGCATCCTCGGCTCCTCGCAGATTAGAGAACCCTGATCTGAAAAAAAATAAAAAGAAGACTCCTCACCCATGGGACATGAACCCTACCCTCCCAGGGCCCCACCCACCCTCCCAGGGAAATCCTCCCCTGTAACAGGCACAGCCTCCTGCCCTCACCCTCCCCTCTGCAGGGGACAGCCCCCATGGATACAGACCCCTCTCCCCAGGGTAACTTAGTCACCTCAAACCTCCACAACTGAGCTCCCTCCACCCCCACCCCCCCCCACCCCGTGCCTGCCACCATTAGGGTACTGCCCTGAGATCATGGGTACACAGCCCAACAGAAAGATTGCAATCTGCAGCCTCTGGGTGCTCCAGTTTCCTCCCACTCTGAAAGTGTACAGGTTAGATGGATTGGCCGTGCTAAATTTCCCCTTACTGTCAGGGGAATGAGTAGAGTAAATATATGGGGTTATGGGGATAGGGCCTGGGTGGGATTGTGATCGGTGTAGACTCGATGGGCCGAATGGCCTCCTTCTGCACTGTAAGATTCTATGGAATTGGTACAATTTTGTTGGAATCTATGATTGAGTTAGTAGGCAACTAATTGGTCTCATATTTGTAACCTAGATTGTGGAAGTATTTTCCAACCCGGATCTTATTTAATTCTGCAAGTGCAGCAACATATTCTCTGCTGTTACATTATTTCAGGCTGGAGATCAAGAGCGTTCCTGCGGGCGGAGATTACTAAGAATTCCGATCCAATGTCTTGACTGCCCACGGGCAATAATATTTTGAAATGTAATCCAGGGTCTAGACAAAAGTTATTATGAACAATCACGAGACAAGTTTAAAGTTCAGAACGCGGACGGGAAAACTCAAATTTAAATAAACAGGAGTTTAAAAATACATTCATATTAATTCTGATTACTAACAGCAGAACGTGCTTCCCCCACATTGCAGGATGGAGAAATAACCCCCCAGCTGTGACTTCACCTGGACAACTGGTGTTAGACCTGACAGAGCAAGTCTGTTCCACACACAGATTCCTCCTTGTACATTATTATAGCTGTATATCCCTGTCACAAGAATACTGGTCCTCCTTAAAACCAGCTTCCTCCCCCACTCCCTCCCAGGCTGTAGCTCATTCGTTTCAGCAGTCTAAAATGACTCCGGAATTTTGCTCCCCAAGCTTGTAAGTCAAGTATGAATCATTTGCCGAAGATTGTTTACAATTGGTTGCATGTTCTATTTAAAAGCAAATAGTTTAAAAGTCAGACATCTTGCATAGCGGTCCCTCATTTATAAAGCAAACCATTAAACGATTCATTCGTTTTAACTTGGTCCTATTTCAGCACCTTTTTAATATATTTTTGCCAAGGGTTCAATTGCTGGCAAATGGGATTTAAGTTTTAGTGCCACAAGTAGGCTTACATTAACACTGCAATGAAGTTTCCGTGAAAATTCCCCAGTTGCCACACTCCAGCGCCTGTTCGAGAACATTGAGAGAGAAGTTAGCATGGCCAATGCACCTAACCAGCATGCCTTTTGGACTGAAACCTGAGCACCCAGACAAAATCCATGCAGACATGGAGAGCACATGCAGAATCCACACAGACAGAGAGCCAAGCCGGGGATTGGACCCAGGTCCCTGGCGCCGTGAAGCAGCAGCACTAACCATTGTGCCACAAGAGAGGGAGAGAGCTTGAGCAAGAAAGAGGGGGTGAGGGAGAGAGAGGGAGTAAGAAAGGGAGGGACGGAGAAAGAGGGGAGGTGAGGGAGGGAGAGAGCGTGAGGAGGAAGGCAGGGAGTGTGAGAGAGGGGGAGTGGGAGAGAGGGCGGGAGGGAGAGAGAAAGTGAGTGGTGAGAGGGAGAGAAAGAGGGAGTGTGGGAGTGAGGGAGGAAGAAGAATGGGAAGGAGGGAGGGAGGAAGGGAAGGAGGGAAGGAGAGAAAGGATATTTTTGAAATACCATTCTATACTCCTTCAAGGTTTCCACTATTTTGAGCCCCAGTGTCTGCCATTAGGTGTCCTATTTTTTCTCATCCAATATTTTCCTTGACAGCCGGGGTGTCTGGATTTTTGGGCCTACCTTTACCTTTAGGGGAATGTGTCGGTATTGTATTATCTCTGTTAATTTTTTGAATGACTTCCACTGTTCTGAGGTGGATTTTTCTACAAGCAGCTGCTCCAGTCCATTTTGGCCAGATCCTATTATCCGTATCCTATTAAAATCATTGTTCCCCCAATTCAGAACCTTTATATTTGTCCTTTTCCATAACTACCTTAAATCTTCCTGAGTTATGGTCACTATCGCCAAAATACTCCCCTTCTGATACCTCTGCCACCTGCCCAGCTTCATTCCCTAAAATTAGGTGGAGTAACCACCCCTCTTCTTGTAGGACTTTCAACGTGCTGGCTCAGAAAGCTCTCTTGGGTGCACTTTAAGAATTTCAACCCCTCTAAGCCCATCACACTTTGCCTATTCCCAACTAATATTGGAGGAAGTCGATTGATTTTTATACTTCTCTGAGATTAGCCTACATATCTGCACTTCCATCTCTCCCAGGGGGCCTATAGTACACAACCAGCGATATCATTACCTACTTATTGTTTTTGAGTTCCACCCATATGGTCTCAATTGAGGTACCTGTTAAAATATCATCCCTCCTCACTACAGCAATTGACTCCTTGATCAATACTATGATACCATCTCCCCTTCTACACCCACTCCTGCCTTGCCTGAAGATTCTATGCCCAAAATCAATGATAGTTTAATCATCATCATAAGATAGTTAACTGCTGATTCTGTTGTGGTAGGATTCGAACCTGGGTGCTGGAACTTTATCCAGTTTTTTTTCATTCATTAGTGGGACATGGGTGTCACTGGCTGGCCAGCATTTATTGCCCATCCATAGTTGTTCTTGAACTGAGTGGCTTGCTAGGCCATTTCAGAGGTAAGTTGAGAGACAACCAAATTGCTGTGGATTTGGAGTCACACGTAGGCCAGACTAGGTAAGGACGGCAGAGTTCCTTCCCTAAAGAATATTTGTGAATAGGCCATCACCCCTCCTTGATTACTACTTGATCTGGATTATACTGAAGTGAAAATATCACTGCGCCATAACGTCCACTTTTTTTTTCTCTGATTCCTTTTGCCCCCTCACTTTACCCCATAATCTTGAGTGGTAGAGCAGGCTCAAGGGGCCGAGTGGCCTACTCCTGCTTCTAATTCATACATTCATATGCATGCATGTATGTAACTCTCTGAGAGAAGAAAATGCCTTCTCATGGAAGACTGCTTTTTATAAACTTGGTCTATTAGTTCTAGTCTCTCCCACATTGGGAGTCATCCTTTTGACATTCTTACTATCGAGGCAGTAGAAATGGGTTGTCAATTTTTCTGAACCCATTCCGTGTTGACAAAGGACAATTTTGTCTCTACAGTGTTACATAGATGGATAGGATCCCTACAGTGCAGAAGGAGGCCATTTGGCCAATCAAGCTTAAACAGACAACAATCCTACCCAGGCCCTATCTCCGTAACCCTACATATTTACCCCAACACTCAGAAGCAATTGAGCATGGCCAGTCCATGTAACCTGCACATCTTTGGAGTGTGGGAGGAAACTGGAGGAAACCCATGCAGACACGGGGGGAACATGCAAACTACCCACAGACAGTCACCCAAGGCCGGAATTGAACAGATCCCTAGTGCTGTGAGGCAGCAGTGCTAAGCACTGTGCCACATTTGATCTGGATTGAAAAACACCAGTTTTCATAAGAACAATGTTCTTATCTTTGAGGGAGCACAATGAATGTTCACTCAGTGGCTGCCTGGGATGAGGAGATTGGCTTCAGAGGCAAAATTGAGTTGACTAGGCCCAGACTAGAAAGCAAAAACAGTTCAAGCCAGTGTTCTTATTTCCCTATAGTTCTTGCTTTTTTTCCCTTTTGGGATATTCTTTAAAATTCAGAACAAATGAGTGATGATCTCATTCAAATATCTAAAGCTCTTTAGCAGCTTGACTGGATACTGAGAGCATGTATCCTTATGCTGGAGAAATCAAGAACTGTAGATCACAGTCTCAGGGCAGGATCATTTAGGATGAAGATGGGGATAAACTGAATTCCTTTATTATTGTCACATATATTAGGTGGGATACAGTGAAAAATATTGTTTCTTGTGTGCTGTACAGACACTGTTCCTAGAGTACATAGGGGAGAAGGAAAGGAGAATGTAGAGTTACAGTTACTGATAGAGTGAAGAGAAAGGTCAACTTAATGTGTGATAGGACCATTCAAAAGTCCGATAGCAGTCGGGAAGAAACTATTCTTGAGTCAGTTGGTACGTGATCTCAGATTTTTGTATCTTTTTCCCAACAGCAGAAGGTGTGAGAGAGAATATCTGGGATGGGTAGTGTCCTTAATTATGCTGGCTGCTTTTCTGAGGCAGCGGGAAGTGTAGACAGAATCAATGGTTGGGAGGCTGCTTCACGTGTTGGACTGAACTGTGTTCACAGTCCTTGGAAGTTTCTTGCGGTCTTGGGCAGAGCAGGAGCCATACCAAGCTGTGATGTATCCAGAAAAGATGCTTTCTGTGGTGCATCAGTAAAAATTGGTGAGAGTCGTAGTGGACATGCTGAATTGCCTTTGTCTTCTGAGAAAGTTGAGGTGTTGGTGGACTTTTTTAACTACGGTGTTGGCATGGGGGGACCAGGACAGGCTATCGGTGATTTGAACACCTAGAAACTTGAAGCTCTCGACCATCTCCACTTCAAAACCTTTGATGTAGACAGGGGCATGGCCTTCACTATGTTTCCTGAAGTCGATGACTATATTCTTCATTTTATTGACATTGAGAGAGATTAGTGTCATTGCACCATTTTACCAGATTTCTATTTCCTTGCTGCGTACTCCACCTTGTCATTTATTTGAGATCGGACCCACTACAGTGGTGTCATCAGCAAAATTTCTTCACTCAAACAGTTGTGAATCTTTGGAATTCTCTATCCCAGAGAGCTACAGTGTTTAGTCATTGGCCATATTCAGGACAGAGGTCAATAGATATTTGGATGCAAAGGCAGTAAAGGCACATGGGGACAGTTCTAAAGAGACCTGAGATGGAAGATCAACCATGAACTGTAAACAGTGGAGCAAACAGAAAGGTCTAATACATCTAAAAAGGGCAGCACAATAGCACAGTGGTTAGCACTGTTACCTCACAGCGCCAGGGACCCAGGTTCAATTCCAGCCTCAGGTCACTGTCTGTGTGGAGTTTGCACATTCACCCTATGGGTTTCCCCTGGTTTACTTCCATAATCCAAAGATGTGCGGTTAGGTTGATTGGCCATGCTAAATTAATCCTAGTGTCAGGAGGTTAGCAGGGTAAATATGAGGGGATATGGGAATAGGGCCTGGATGGGATTGTGGTCGGTGCAGACTCAATGGGCCAAACGGCCTCCTTCTGCAGCGTAGGAATTCTATGATTCTATGGTCTGCTCCTGTTTCTAAGGCTTTTTATTAATCATATCAGCTCAGAGGTGGTGGTGAAGTAACTGTTAACATTGGTTTGTGCAAACCGCAATATTGAGATGACAGCTAAAATTCAGGCCTGCCTCCGGGATCCATAACTACAAGCTCCTCGATTTCCAACCTATGCTTAATTAAACCGGGCAATACAAGGTCAGGGGAATGGTTAGATCCACACTGTGATTCTCTTTATGTTGCTCCTGGTATGGGTGGGTGCAGGGCAGATCCAATTCCCTCCCAATTTCACCTGAAGTAAATTCAGAGAGTTTGCCAGTGATCACAGATGTTCCGAAACATCATCGCGTGCAAAGCCTGGGGTTACAGCTGGATTGCTGCCAGGCAGGCTGGCCGAGTGAGCAAAGCTGAGGAAACACACCACCATCAACCTTTAACACAACCTGTTAAACATAGTAAAACGCGTAACAGTCAGGGTTAGGAATAGCAAGGCTTCCGTCAGCCAAATTTCTCACCTTCATGACTTCTGGTGGCTGTGAGTACATTCAGACCAATTTTAAACCTAGCCACCAGGTGATACAACCAGGGCAAGCGGGTGAGAGACTAACTCGCTCAGGTCCTGACCATACGCGACGTTGTTCTGTAACATTTTGTACACACTTGCCGCAAGCAGAAGCTTCATGTATTTAGAACTACACCAACATTTAAAATTCAGGAATATAAGCAAAATACTGCAGATGGTGGAATCTGAAAAAAGAAGAGGGAACGTTGTAAAAACACACAGTTCCAGCAGCATCTGTAAGGAGAGAAAACATAACTGACTTGTTATTATCACATGTATTGGGATACAGTGAAAAGTCTTGTTTCTTGCATGCTATACAGACAAAACATACCATTCATAGAGTACATAGGGCACTAGGAAAGGACAGGTTTGCAGAACATTTTGCACAATTTTCCCCCCCAAAAATTCAAGTACCAACGGGTGAGAAGACAGGCAGTTTTTCTGCCTGTTTTTTGAGTGAGTTTAGTTAAATGAATTTGCGGCACTCTGTGCAACAGAGTCAGTCAGGCGATTCACGCCAGTTGTTGGGGGTTAATCCCACTCAAGAGGCTGGCATCAGACTGCTCAGGGGGCCATTGTGCATGTGCCGTCCTTCCAGTAGGTGATCAGTTGACATGCCCCCCCCCCAGGATCGGTGGCCTCCCGTACATTAACCCCGACCACCAGCTACCAAACTACTTCAAATATAACAATCGGCATGGTGCCTTTCTGGGCGAGATTCAATTTGTGCCATTGGAAAGGGACTGAGATGATTGCAAATAGTTTAGCATTGGGTCTGAAACCCATTTTTAGGCCCACACACGATTTTCCAGGATCAGCGAGATCTGCGCCAGACGTGGCGAGACTGGAAAATCGCCCTCAAGGTTTCCAACTGTTCATGGTGGGAATCCCATTACTTCATTTGTGGGGAGCGGGGACAATCTTAATGGGAAGTCCTGCCAGTGTAAAAGCTGTTTTGGGACGACCAGTGAATGTGTTGTCCCCTCCTGCTTTCTCACCCACTCAAAATGAGGGGCAGGAAATACCCCTCCCCACCAGCTGGTCCACTCAAGGTCTCCCCAGAGGCCAATCCCCTCATTCAGAGAGCAGGCGAGTGAGCCTTGGTTGCACTCCCTCTATGGCAGGTACCTGTCAGCAGGGGACAAAACCTACACACGGTACCACACTGTGTGGGCTCACCAATTTCCCTTTTGATACAGATCTCATGGAGCTCCAGTGACAAAGACAACCCATATCAGACTCAAAACATTTGCTCTGTTTCTTTCTCCACAGATACTGCCAGAGCTGCTGAGTACTTCCAGCATTTTCTGTCTTTATTTCTGAGTTCCAGCATCTGCAGTTTTTCACTTTTATCATTTATCACACATCTGGACAAGCTGACTAGCCCATGCGTAACACAACCACATTCAATTCTTCTTTTCCTCAGCTGTCTCAGAACTAAACACACACACTCATTGTAATTTATACTATTCTGATCATTGATGCATTTAGAATCATGGAATCCCTACATTGCAGGAGGAGGCCATTCAGCCCATTGAGTCTGCACTGATCACAATTCCACCCAGCCCCTATCTCTGTAGCCACATTTATTTACTCTGCTAGTCCCCATGACACTAGGGAGCAATATACTATAGCCAATCAACCTAACCCACACATCTTCAGACTGTGGGAGGAAACCCATGCAGACAGATGGAGACTGTGTGGACTGCACACAGACAGTGACCCAAGCTGAGAATTGAACCCTGGTCCCTGGCGCTGTGAGGCAGAAGTGCTAACCACTGTGCCACCATGCCGCCCTGTTCAGGCCCAGACTAGAAACTCCAAGGTTCATTATGCAGTTAACCTAGACCCTAAGTTTTATATTTGATTTTGGCACTAGAATGAACATAAGGTGCTTCACTACAGGTATAATTCAAGTGACTCACTAGGAAGCTTTTATCAAAACAAACGTTATTTAAGCACACAGAATATAACAAAAATAACATGAATAACTTTTACTAATTAAAATACCTAGACAGGATCTCTGCTGTTCCAATTTAAAACATTACCCCACAAACATAAACACGTCTTCAGAATTAGTCAGCACAAAGCAAGTATGCTCACATGTGCTGGATTTTCAGCTTTTTAACACTTCTGGACAGAGATCCTGAAAGTAGTTTTGTGAGAAGGATATATCCCCGAAATACAAATCCTCAGAGAAGGAAACCAAGCCTCCTGCAGCTCCTAGTCTCTAGATCCCAGAGACAGAAAAGGATACATCTGTAGCTTCCAAAGCAGCAACTCTCAGGGAACAATCCACTCTCATATACTGGAATCTCCACAAAAGAGCCTTATTTCCTGGCAGATTCTAGTCTCCAACTTCAGGGTGGGGAAAAGAGAGAAACTGCTCTCTCTCTCTCAACTCCAAAAGCAGCATCTAAACTTGTATGTCTTGTGTAAGCCCAGATTCCCCATCATATGACCATATCTGCCAATCATCCCCATCATATTCCACTCTTCCAAATCCCAGGGGAAAAAAAACAGCAGAACAGCATTAATTCAGATTAAAACTAATTAAAAGCAATTATGCTGCTGCAGCAACGATACAGGATGCTACTAGACAAGATGGCTCTGAGTGCATAAAATTGGTACAACAGATCCTGCACAGGAACATAACTCAAATACATTTCTTCAAGGCATAGTATCATCACACATATCTCAAATTAATATCCTTTCTTCAAAATAAAGCAGCTGGTTAAATATTTATAAATTTTAGGGCAGTGAGCAGACCAATCTTAAACTATCCTTTGTATATCAAAACTCTCTCTCTCTAATTAAGCTTCCCACCTTTTTATCCACTTTTATTTTCCTCCTGTCTGTTGCCAGGTAAACAGGCATGGCTAGCTATTGGCTGAATGCATCATGTTGTGATTACTTTCCACAACTGAAGTATTCAAATACAAATTGACTCAAGCAGAAGCTTATTTTGCAAGAGCTCCCATCACAAAAATTCTTTCCATCATCCTCAAATGTTCCATTTCCTTTGAGAATCATGGGAGTGAAGTAATGTAGTGAAGGTAGCTTGTGTCCCACTTGGACAAGCAGACTATCCCATGACTATATCACAGAGCTAGAACACTAACCCAAATTCTTTTACATTTAGGCATTGAATACAGGAATTGGGATGTCTTGTTGAAGTTGTACAAGACATTGGTAAGGCCACACTTGGAATACTGTGTACAGTTCTGGTCACCCTATTATAGAAAGGATGTTATTAAACTAGAAAGAGTGCAGAAGAGATTTAGTAGGATGCTACCGGGACTGGATGATTTGAGTTAAAAGGAGAGGCTGGATAGACTGGGGCTTTCTTCTCTGTAGCGTAGAAGGCTGAGCGGTGATGTTATAGAGGTCTATAAAATAATGAGGGGCATAGGTCAGCTAAATAGTCAATATTTTTTCCCAAAGATAAGGGAGTCTAAAACTAGAGGGCATATGTTTAAGGTGAGAGGAGAGAGATACAAAAGGGTCTAGAGGAACAATTTTTTCACGCAGAGAATGGTGAGTGTCTGGAACAAGCTGCCAGAGGTAGTACTAGAGGATACAATTTTGTCTTTTAAAAAGCATTTAGACAGTTACATGGGTAAGATGAGTATAGAGGGATTTGATCCAAATGCAGGCATTTGGGACACGCTTAGGAGTTTAAAGAGAAAAGGGCAGCATGGACAAGTTGAGCTGAAGGGACTTTTGTCTTTCAGACTGTGAGAGCACTCGGAGGAAACCCACACAGACACGGGGAGAACATACAGACTCCGCACAGACAATGGCCCATGCTGGGAATCAAACCCGAGTCCCTGGCACTGTGAGGCAGCAGTGCTAACCACTGTGTCACCGTGCTGCTCCACTAGTTGATTTGTAATATTATGATTGTTGGATGGTTCGTAACACTATGGTCACTCTGTAGTTTGCAACACTATGATGGAGCTAGGATTATGCTGGGTCTGTCATTGCAAGCCCTCTACTTCCATTATAGTGAAGGATGCTGTTTAGGAATCTTACACTAGATGATCATTGATCAAAGTTAACAACTATTGCAAAGGCAGGGCCTATGGAGTGGGGCCAGGTCAGGAGCGGTGCCTACGGAGACAGGCTGATTGGGAAAGGAGGGGGTCCTGCTGCCATTCTGCTCATGATCAGTGGAGGGCGGCCCACTGTCACTCTGCACGCTGTCAGTGGGGGAGGGGGGGCAATTGGTCCACGTGGCAGGGAAGGTGGAGGTAATATTTCTGGGCTTGCGATCAGCCATGGGCCCTCTGATAGCTGGGACGGTGGAGTGCTTTGCTGAGGCTGGCTGCAGCAACAGACAGCTGACAGATTTGTCAGATCTGTCAGCTCTCTGCTGGCTGCCATTGCGCATATGCAGCCACATAGGTTTCCACACGCGCAATGGCTGCCTCTGCTGCTGCAGCAACCTGCCCAATGAGTTAAGCCCCTCCCATAAATATGCAATGTGGACTTGCCCAAAAACAGATCGGAAACTCACTCGTTTTCACGCTAGCTAGGCACTTAGAATTGTTCTCATAAAAAGCACCTTCCTAATGTTCATAAAAGGCATTATACAAATACAAGATTTTCTTTCTTCTCCTCAGCTTAACTCTGTTGGAAACATCAACACCAGTTAAGCTTGATAATGTTAGTAGTCACACAAGCAGGAATCATATATGACATCTATAATAGGTTACGAATAAGGCAGATCTGCCAGGCTGTTTGATTCCACTATTCAGTCATTTTGGTGAAACACAGCAGAGTTTAAATGCAGCACAAACATTGGAACTGTATGGGGATGTGATGGCCTAGTGGTATTATCACTAGACTCTCTAGAAACTCAGCTAATATTCTGGGGACCTGGGTTTGAATCCCACCATGGCAGATGGTGGAATTTGAATTTGTTTTTTTTTAAAAAAACTGGAATTAAGAATCTACTGATCACCATGAAACCATTGTCAATTGTCAGAAAAACCATCTGGTTCACTAATGTCCCTTAGGGAAGGAAATCTGGCCTACATGTGACTCCAGAGCCACAGCAATGTGGTTGACCCTCAACTGCCCTCGGGCAACTAGGAATGGGCAATAAATGCTGGCCAGCCAGCGACACCCATGTCCCATTAAAAAAAAACTCCATCACAGTCAAATTCTAAACATGTTGTTCAAATACTCCCATTGCCTGCAATTACTTCATTATTTGGGTCCTTGGCAACACTCCTGGATTGAAGGCCTATATTGCGGCATTCATCCCTCCCACAATATGCAAGATATTTGCGGGCTAACTTGCTACCCGATGTTGTCCTGCATTGAAGCAGCTTGTGTCCACTTGACCTTGGTAGCCAAGATCAGGAACTCAGCAGTCCTCGATCCTGCATTTTAGGCGGTAAGTGTGGAACTCAACCCATCAACCAGTCATTCTCTTTGAAAGTCTTTGACTGCATTTGAGTAAGAAAATTGTCAATTTGATAGCAATGAAAACTCCCCTGTATAAAAGAAGTGGTGCTCACCTGCTCTTTCACCAAGCCATTGTGCTTCAAGGACTCAAAGATCACATTCCATAGTTAACGTGATAGCCGCCCTATCGTGTCAAGCATGAAAACAATGATTGTTAAGTGAGTCCTGTCAGGGTATAAAAAGCTGAGACATCCTTCCAGTGATGTTGCCTTTCTCCAAATATGATGAAGAAACCAGGTTTTATTTTAATGCAATTTTTCTCCCAAAAATTTATGGTCATTTCAAAAGACTCTTCTTAAAATGACATAACTTGTTTTTTCAAATTGATGAGCATAATACGATTACAAAATGGAATAAGTTTGACATAGCTTCTCAAAAACAAATCCTTTTCCTTTATTTTGAAAGGATCTAAGCTATACTAAAAGGTGAAGTGGATTTGTGAAATATAACTGCGAACACCACAAAATAAAAATTAATCACACGCTGAACCACAGTAGAAAGAATTGTTAGATGACTACAATTCCTTATGGGATACTTCACATGTTAAGTTAAGCTTATTTATTTTTTAGTCACAAGTAGGCTGTCATTAACATTGCAATGAAGTTATTGTGAAAGTCCCTTAGTTGCCACACTCTGGTACCTGTTTGGTTATATTGAAGGGGAATTTAACATGGCTAATGCACCTAACCAGCATGTCTTTCAGTCTGTGGAAGGAAGCTGGAGGAAACCCACACAGACATGAGGAGAACATGCAAATTCCACACAGGCAGTGACCCAAGCTGGGAATTGAACCTGGGTTCCTGATGCTGTGAGGCAGCAGTGCTAACCATTGTGCCACCACGCCACCCCTCTTATTTAAATGATGAGCATGCCTAACCAGATTTTTCTGATGAATGAGGTGAACTGGTCTTCAGGGGAGAGGATGAAAGGAATTGAACCCATTATAAGTTAGGTGAAGCTCCTACAGCTTATCCCATCTGGATTTAGTATGGATGATAGTCAATGATCCATGGCTAGCACAAGTAGGATCCATGTTGAAAGAAATAACAGCAATCAAACGTCCAGTCATCAGAATCTCCATGGTCTCTATCAGTCACTGCCCTTTGCTTCACCAATTTATATGTACTTTACTGACACATACAGGAAAAAAAAGTAAGAGCAACTATTTAATGTTTGGTTAAACGTTTCAACACACCATCAGATTATCTCTACGCCCTTTGCAATGAATGCATTCTTTTTTGTGTGCAGTTACTGTCACTGTGTACGTATGAAAATATGAACATACAAGTTAGGGGCAGGAGTAGGCCATTCAGTCCTTCGAGCTTGCTCTGCCATATTTGCTAAGCATGATGCAGAGATGCCAACGTTGGACTGGGCTAAACACGGTAAGGAGTCTCACAGCACCAGGTTGAAGTCCAACAGGTTTATTTGGTTGCATAAGCCATGAGCTTTCGGAGCGCTACCCCTTCGTCAGGTAAGTGGGAATATTTGATAAGGCCATGGCTGATCTGACTATTGCTCCCGCTCCACTTTCCTGTCTACCTGCTACATACATCCTTTGACTTCCTTGTCACTCAAAAATGTATCCAGCTCAGCCTTCAATATATTCAGTGGCCCAAAGCCTCCACTGCTGACTGGAGAATTCTACAGACTAATGACTCTCTGAAAGATAAAAGTTCTCATCTCAGTTTTAAATTGGAGACCTATTATTTTTAAACTCTAGAATCTCCCATGAGTGGAAACATCCTCTCAGCATTCACCCTGTCAAGTCCCCACAGAATCTTCTTTGCTTCAATAAGGTCACCTCACATTCTTCTGAACTCCAATGAATGCAGACCTAATCTCGCCAACCTGTCCTCATAAAATTAAGGTTTGTTTTTTAGAGTCACAAGTAGGTTTACACAGCAATGCAGTGACTGTAATAATCTCCTAGTCGCCCCATTCTGGCGTCTGTTTGGGTACACTGAGAGAGAACTTAGTATGGTCAATGCACCTACCCAGCACATCTTTCAGACTGTGGGAGGAAACCGGAGCACAAGGAGAAAACCCATGCAGGTACAAAAAGAATGTGCAGTCTTCACATAGACAGTGACCCTAACAGGGGATTGAACCCAAATCCCTGGTGCTGTGACCCCTTCATCCCATGAAGGAGTCAAATAAATTTTCTCTGAACTGCTTCTAATCCAATTATATCCCTTCTTAAGGAGACACAAAATTGTATGCAATACTTGAAACGTGGTCTCACCAAGGCATTGTACATCTGTAGCATAATTTGCCGACTTTTATATTCTATTCCTTTCATAATAAACAGCAACATTCTATTTTCCTTCCCAATTAATTCCTGGACCTGCACACTCATTTTTTTATGATTCTTATACCAGGACACCTAAACACTTATGAACGGCAATCTCTGTATATTTAAATAATATGCTGTTTTTCTACTCCTCTTGCCAAAGTGCACAAGTTCATATTTTCACATACTATGGTCCACTTACCAAATATTTCCCCACTCACTTAATCTAAGTGCTAACCTCCAAACTACAGCCCCACCACCAGCCCCCAACCCCCGATGCAAAAATTCCCCTTCCCCTCCTGTCCCCTCCAACTTTCCCCCACCCCCATCTGGCCCCACCCCCAGGATGGTGAGCATTATAATCCCCAATCCTCCGGCCAACTTGTCACTTGTTGGCAAGGCTAAGACCAGAGTATCTTGGAAGAGCTTCCTGCATTTAAGCCAAATGTTCTGTTTAGGTTATAGACAACAGCCATTAAATCTCATCACTGTAAACCAATTGGAGACATTGAATACCAGCAATAAAGCATTCCAACACTATTGTTGGTAATACTCTCTTCCAAACTGCTCTAACCTGGAAATTTACATCTTCTAGGGACAGCTTCACAATGCACAACAAACTATGACCCATTTCACTCAGATGCTTGGATTGTCAGGGGCTATGTGGAGAGTATGGGTGCATGGTGTTGAGATAGAGAAGATCAGCCATGTTAATAGTGAATGGCAGAGCAGGCTCAAAGGGACTAATCATGTGGCAAAGGATGGCATGATGGCACAGTGGTTAACACTGCTGCCTCACAGTTCGATTCCCGGCTTGTGTCGTTGTCTGGGTGGAGTTTGCATGTTCTCCGCGTGTCTGCATGGGTTTCCTCCAGGTGCTCCGGTTTCCTCCCATAATCTGAAAGATGTGCTGGTTAAGTGCATTGACTCTAACAGGTGTTGGAGTACGGTGACAAGGGGGATTTTCACTGTAACTTTCATTGCAGTGTTAATGTAAGCCTACTTGTGACTGATAAATATCCTTTACATGCTCCTTTCTTCTGTGTTTCTATACATTAACCCATGGGAAGACTCCGGACCTCCCTCTTGGAGCTGCAGTACATACACTCTGAGCTTCTTACTAACCTCTGCAATCAACCCGAATTACTGCTCCTTCTTTCCTGCCACAGGATGTTGAAAGGAAACCGACTCCAGTTTACCCTGGCTGAGGTGATAGCATCTGCAGATGCACAACCATTCCTTTTGCCTCATAGGAAAACAATTGCCATCAAAGAGTCATAGGAATCTTTGCATATGTGTGAGATGATGGACACGCAGGAAAACCAATCTGTTTAAAGGGTAGCTTCATATGGAAGCCATAGAATTTCCACAGTGCAGAAAGATGCCATTCAGCCCATCGAATCTGCACCCACCCTCCGAAAAAGCATCACACCCAGGCCCTCCCCTCTGCCGTATCACCATAAACCTGCACATTTACCATGGCTAAACTACCTAAATTGCACATCTTTGGATACTAAGGGGCAATTTCACATGGCCAATCCACCTAATCTGCACATCTTTGGACTTTGGGAAAAAACTGGAGCACCCGGAGGAAACCCAAACAGACATGGGGAGAATGTGCAAACACCACACAAACAGCCACCCAAGGCCGGGTGAACCTGGGTCACTGGCGTTGTGAGGCAGCAGTGCTAACTACTGAGCCATCATATTTGAAACTGTTGGTGTTTTTTTCTAAAAGATTATTTTTTTAAATATATCTTTGTTCAAAAGAAAATGTGTCACTGAGATATGATTTTAACAACACTATTTCAGTAATTTTTTAATTAAAGTATGCACATTTGCTCTTCTTATGTGGTTGAAGACTGCTCCTTATTTACTCAAATATCAGGTTCACCATTATTGCATTGATATAAAGCATTAAGTTCCCACTTGAATTCAAAATCATTGGGTTACTTTATAAATTGCAAATTATGGGCTTAAATTAATGGAAGCAGGCTGTATATCCAATGGTTCTGTATTGTTTGATAACATATGCATTCATGTCTCATTTAATAAGTCTGAAGAACATAAGAGTGTATAATTGCTTTTTTCTTTCATGTTAAAATACATTGGGCTCCTTCTGCTTTGAAGTGCCTGCCAGGTGGTCCGTGAAATCATAAGAGGAGAGGCACTTTCTCACTGCAGCCACAGGGTGGCTACATGCTCTGTGTGAAGTGAGGCGAGATGCAGGGCAGATATTGCAGACTCACACACATGGAGATAATAAGGATGTGTCTCTGCTTCTATTCTTAGTGAGCCATGCCGCACGTGAAAGTCAAAACAGCGCACTCGTTATTGTAGCTTCCCCTTGCTGGATCACTTGCAAATTATGCTGAAGCACATCCTGACCATTTTTTTGTTGCATACTTTGATCATGTTTAATATACATTTATATATTTTGATAAAACTGCTTATAACATCTGGAAGAATGATTCGAAATGTGAGGGGAAGGAGGAGGGGCACAGGAGGAGAAGAGCAGGAATTAGGGTAGAAAATGTAATATATTTTATTTCTTTACAAAGTTAAAAGAACTGCGCTCGCAGAGCCTAGAGATACGAGCGCTGTTTATGAAGTTAGGCAGTTGTTCTGCAGTGACAAGGGGGAATCCCTGTGGAGTGGGCCTGTTACCCAGAAGTATCCCCAGACCTACCAGGAGACATCTTTCATGTTCAGGAAAAAAAGAAATAAGGACAGAAGCACTGAGCCTGTATCTTGTGCGGTGAATTCAAAGACTTGGCAGGGACTGGGGTTGAAATAAATAGGCTGCCAGGCCGGATACACAATAAATACAGTAGTAATCACCCAGAGAAATAGATACGCTTTAGTGGGATCCCCCTTTTGCTGGGATCACTCGGCCAGACACTTTGTAAATGAAATGCACATTTTACCAAACCCTGCACAGAAAACCTGGGGCGAGCAAGTTAGAGAGAGAGAAAAAAAGGGCATTTTAAGAATAAGGATAATTAAGGGTGAAAGTGGACTGCTTGTTTGGTTCAAATTACAAAGCATCCACCTTGCAGTTATTGGACACTTGAAAATTACAAAGGCGATGCAGATAAAATCAGCGCACTAAACTCTCCTGTCTGAGCCGCTTTCAAGCCAATTACAAAGAAGGCTCTTTAACAATGGAGAGGGATACAGGAATAATGCAAATTAAAGCAGAGAGGTGCTCCAGCGAAGGACAGAACTAGTGCATTGTTAACCATTGTGCAGCAAGAATTAGCACCAAAACAACTCGAGGCCTCGGTCACTTAGTGTGGCATAGTGGCGCAGTGGCTAGCTCTGCTGTTTCACAGCGCCAGGGACACAGGACCTCACTTCAGGAGTTCCTCAGGATAATGTCTTAGACCCAATCATCCTCAACTGCTTCATCAACAACCCTCCTTCCAATTTACGATTACAAATCGGGATATTCACTGATAATTACACAATTTTCATCACCATTCATGACTTCTCAGATACGGAAGCAGTCTATGTTCAAATGCAGTAAGACCTGGATAACATTCAGGCTTGGGCTGATAAGTGTCAAGTAGCACAAGTGCCAGGTAATGGCCATTTCCAACAAGAGAGAACCTAACTATCTCCACTTGACATTCAATGGCATCACCTTCACTGAATTCCCCACAATCCTGGGGGATTACCATTGATCAGGACCTGAACTAGACCAACCATATAATTACTGTGGCTATAAAAGCAGGTCAGAGGCTGGGAATCAGGCAGTGAGTAACTCACCTCCTGACTCCCCAGAGCCTGTCCATTATTTGTAAGGCATAAGTCAGGAGTGTGATGGAATACTCCCCTCTTCCCTGGCTGAGTACAGCTCCAACAACATTCAAGAAGCAGGACGAAGCAGACTGCTCGAGTGGGACAGCATCCATCACTACTAACATCCACTTCCTTCACCAACAACACAGAGTAGCAGCAGTACGCACCATCGACAAGCTGTACTGCAACAACTCACCAAAGTTCCTTCCATAGCATCTTCCAAACCCATGGCCTCCGCCACCTAGAAGGACAAGGGCAGCAGACACATGGGAACACCATCACCTGCAATTTCTCCTCCAAGTCACACACCATCCTGATTTGGAATAATATTGCCGTTCCTTCACTGTCACTGGATCAAAATCCTGGAACTCCCTCCCTAACATCATTGTGCGTGTTCCCACACCATATGGACTGCAGTGGTTCCACAAGACAGCTCACCACCACTTTCCCAAGGGCAGCTTGGGATGGGTAATAAATGCTGGCTCAGCCAGTGAAAGAATTTTAAGAATGCACACATGCACACGTAAGCACAAATGCACATGTATGCAGAAGCCAAGGATTATCATTTCAGAATGAAACCTGAACACAATTAACACTAAGCAGTCCATTTTGAATACATTACATCTCAAAGTGCTTGACAATACAAATGGTGGCAGCCATGCAAAGGGGTGATATGCCCCACTGTTCATACATGTAGTCACGTTCCAGTGCCTATCACAATTTGCGGACCAAAATAATGTTTACAGGTGACATTCACTAGTTAATGCTGCAAACTTTATGGCTGTCTCATTGGATTGCTTGCCTACAATTTGATCATTCTGAAAATAATCTTTGTTCATAATCTTGAACTAAAGTCCTATGTGGTTCAGGCATAAATGTTCAAGGTACCAAAACACTATTCAAGAAAAATGGATAGGGACTTCTCATGGTCTCACAAAGAACATTTAAAACATGGAAAATAGGACCAGGAGTTGGCCATTTGGCCCTTCAAGCCTGCTCTACCACTCATTATGATCATGGCTGATCATCCAACTCAGTAACCTGTTCTTGCTCTTCCTTCATATCCTTTGATCCCTTTAGCCCCAAGAGTTATATTTAACTCCTCCTTGAAAACATACAATGTTTTGGCATCAGCTGCTTTCTGTAGTAGAGAATTCCACAGGTTCATTTCTCCATCAGTTAATGCTACCATATACAGATTAACTGGTCACTCACCTCTCGGCTATTTGTGGGATCTTGTAGTGCACAAAATGCTTGCTGTATTTGCCTAAACAACAATAGTCACTTAAGAGTAATTCAATGTGTGCAGAAGCATTTTGGCATGTTTCTGAGAGACGTGGGACATTATATAAATGAGAGGATTTCTTTTTGCATAAGCAAAATAGGCTATTATTCACTTTCATAGTGTGGTCTTGAGGCAGATAGCTCAGCTATGGAGAAAGGAAAGCTCCCTTAATAGGAGAAAAGATTATTGAGCTTTGCACATGAACTATTTTGAACTCATTGGCCTCAATCTTCAGGTCCCTTTCTCCTTCTTTCCTCTTATGGGGCAATCTGGAGCAAGAGGTCACAGGTATAAGTTGGGAAGCTGTAGATTTAACACCGAGATGAGGAGGAACTACTTCTCGCAGAGATGTGAATTTGTGGAACTCACTGCACCATAACGCGGTGGAATCTGAATCATTGACTGGTTTCAAGAAGGAAATAGATATATTTCTAATAGAAAAAGGAATAAAGGGATACGGGGAACAAGTGGGAAGATGGATTTGAGACCGGGGGAGATCAGCCGTGATCTGATTGATGGGTCTACTGAATTTGCCTAGTTCTGCTCCTAATTCTGATTTTCCTATGGGCAGCACGGTGGCACAGTTGTTAGCACTATTGTCTCACAGTGCCAAAGACCCGGGTTTGATTCCATCCTCGGGTCACTGTCCGTATGGAGTTTGCACATTCTCCCCGTGTCTGCGTGGGTTTCCTCCAGATGCTCCGGTCTCCTCCCATACTTGAAAGGTGTGCAGGTTAGGTGGGTTGGCCATGCTAAATTGCCCTTTAGTTAGTGTCAGGAGGACTAACAGGGTAAACACATGCAGTTAATGGGATAGGGCCTGGTTGGGATTATTGTCGGTGCAGGCTCAATGGGCCAAATGGCCTCCTTCTGCACTTGCAGGAATTCTATGATTCTATATCCCGCCCGCCATGGGAATTGTCACAGGCGGGATGGAGAATTGGATAGACAAGCACAAGATCCGTCGACCTCAGGCTGGAATTTCTGGTCCCAGGGCAGACAGAGGCTGGAAAATCCCTCTCATTATGTTTCAGATAAAATTGGATGGAGCAAAATATTTAAAAGGGTTGATATGAACTCTCTATTCCTCTTTGGGCGATTATTTTTCCACTGGTAGAAGTTTCTCACAACTTTGTTCAAAATAACAGGACTATTAACAAAGAGATCAACTCATCCCTCCTTTACAAACCTCGCACATTCCAACAACAGGTAACATTCAGATTACAGAGGTACTTTGTCACAAGCAGCAAACGTCTTCTATATAAACCCTTCAATTGTCAAATCCAGAACTTAATTCTTGTCTGAAGCTTTCTGAAAAACGTGACTTTAATGAACCAGTGCTGATTTAACCACTCGATGTCAATGTTAAGATTGACATCCCTTTCATTGTTTTTAGATACCTCAAATTAAATATGAACATTTTATCTCGACAGCGTTGAAACATTTCAAACATGCTTAATCCCATTTGGAATCAAAAGTGGCTGCTCCGTGCAATTTTCTTATCCCTACTTCCTGCTGCTAATTGCAGGTCTAAACTTCTACCTTGAAATGGATACCTCTTGAACCCGTGCCTGGTATTTCCCTAAGTTCGCCTATCTTGCAACTTGGGTGCTATCATTTCCAGTTAAAGTTTATTTATGAGTGCCACAAGTAGGCTTATACTAACGCTGCAGTAAGCGGCACAGTGACACAGCGGTTAGTGCTGCTGCCTCACAGAGGCAGGGATCTGGGTTCGATTCCCAGCTTGGGTCACTGTCTGTGTGGATTCTGCACATTCTGTACGTGTCGGCAGGGGTTTCCTCTGGGTGCTGCGGTTTCCTCCCACAGTCTGAAAGATGTGCTGGTTAGGTGCATTGGCCATGCTAAATTCTGCTTCAGTGTATGCGAACAGGCACTGGAGTGTGGCGACTAGGGGATTTTCACAGTAGCTTCATTGCAGTGTTAATGTAAGCCTGCTTGTGACACTAATAAATAATTTTAAAAAATCCCCAGCCGCCACACTCTGGTGCCTGTTTGGGTATACTGAGGAGAATTTGCCACTGTCAATGCATCTAACCTGCACGTTTTTCGGACTGTGGAAGGAAACTGGAGCACCTGGAGGAAACCCATGCAGACTCCGCAGAGGCAGTGACCCAAGCTGTGATTGGAACCCGGTTCTCTGACGTTGTGAGGCAGCGGTGCTAACCACTACAGGCTTCACGCTGCAGGCTTTTGGGGTCAAAATCACTCCCAGGTTATTTAGGACGAAGCTGGCCCAGTAAGGTAGATATGGTACGCCGATGATGGCAGGAATACATGAAATAAGAACATAAGATTGAGTTGTTTGAATTTCAAGGCAGTCGTACTGAGCACAGAAAGCAACAAACCATTGTGTGGGCAACATAGTTAGGAAAAGGCAGAGATGATTCACACAATCGGGGGAGGGGATTGAGGACCAGAGCCAGTAAAGAGATTTATGGGATGACAATTGGACAAATCAAATTGAGAACACAAACATTAAGCTGACAAAGAGTTAATAGCTAGAACACTAATTGATCTGATCTCTGCACAGAGGTTGGCTGACCGGCTGAGTATTTCCAGAAATTGGGTGGAATTTTCCTATTTTTGTACTGAGTGCTGGCTGAAGTGAGAAAATGGGTGTGCTTTCAGCCAAACAGTGCAGAAGGAGACCATTCAGCCCATCGAGGCCGTACACCCAGGCACTGCTCACAGAGACGGAGGGGGTAGTGCCATGGGCAGTGCTGAGGGAGAGCTCTGGAGAGTGCCATGGGAGGATGGGGGGGCGGGGGTTCCCCTTATCCTTTGGAGGTAGTGCCAGGTGTGTGTGTGTGTGTGTGTGTATGTGTGTGTGTGTGTGTGTGTTCATTTCCTCACCAGATTGTGCAATACACTGTGAAAATAAAAACTGGAAGCATGGCTGACACTGTCACGCTGGCTGAGCGGGGCTGGAAAATGGACAATGTCAAGAATCCCAGAACTGGGGACAGCCTTTGAAAAAAATTGCCCCAACCTCAGATTTAAAAAAAACAAGAACATCCCCCCTTCACAGAAACCCCTGCCCCACATGCACACACACACAGACCTACGCACGAACACACAAACACAGATGCACACACATGCACACAAATAGACATGCACACACATAGACACACACACAAACACACACATACAACACCACCACAAACACAGGCATGTGGAACTAACCCTCACGGAAAAGGGAAACCCCCTCCCCTTCCAATGGAGCTCCAGAGGCTCCCCTCAGCACTGCCCCTTGCACTAACCGACCCCCCCCAACTCTCTCCCTCCAGGGGGCTATACTTTCCTGGGCACCGCTGGCATGTTCCCTTCACCATGATTCGTGTTTTTACAAACCTGTTTATAAACATTGTCGATGTGATGTTATGTTGGCAAGAGGGGAATTCCCCAATGTGTTGGTTGGGGAGGGGAGAACACACACGCAGGTGATATGGCAGGCCATTAATTATATTCAAACATATTGACATTCCAAGGTGGGAACGGCATTACATCACTGGTGAGGATGGGAGAAAAGAAATCAGAAAACAAATTCTCACTGGCACGATTCTTGTTTTCCAGCTCTTGCGGGACTTTGTGCCTGTGCCACCTTTTTACCTGCGCCAAATCTGGGCGTAAAGTTCACCCCCCCCCCACCCCCACCTATCACCCCTCCATTAAGTGAGATACCATACACAAATACTGCCTTGATGGCAAGGGCAGTCACTCTAACCTCAATAGTAGAGTTCAACTCTTTTGTCCATAGAAACATACAATCCCGACTGTGCAGAAGGAGACCATTCAGCCCATCGAGTCTGCACTGACAACAATCCCACCCAGGCTCTTCCCTGCAACCCCACGTATTTACTCTACTAATCCCCCTGACATTAAGGGGCAATTTATCATGGCCAATCCATCTAATCTGCACATCTTTGGATTGTGGGAGAAAACCGGAGCACCCAGAGGAATCCCACGCAGACACGAGGAGAATGTGCAAACTCCACACAGACAGTTTTAAAGTTTTTTTAAAGTTTTATTTATTAATGTCACAGGTAGGCTTACATTAATACCACAATGAAGCTACTGTGAAAATCCCCTAGTCTCCACACTCTGGCGCCTGTTTGGGTACACTGAGGGAGAATTTAGCATGACCAATACACTCAACCTGCACATCTTTCAGGCTGTGGGAGAAAACCTGAGCAGCCAGAAGAAACCTACACAGGCACAGGGAGAACGTGCAAACTCCGCACAGACAGAGGCCCTAGCCAGGAATCGAACCCGTGCCCCTGGTACTGTTAGGCAGCAGTGTTAACCATTGTGTTACTGTGCTGACAGACACCCAAGACTGGAATTGATAATGTTCTATTTTAATTTGAGGCAGAACTCCAAGAGTTATCGTTTGCATTGAAACAGCTCCTGAACATTGGAATAACGCAGGCATGCTCGGCCTGCAACAGATGGCAACGGGGAAGGCTTTCTCACACGGCCTCGGAGCTGCACCAGCTTCAACACACCTTGTAAAAGTTTATTTTTAACCTTTTTTTAAGTGTCATCAAGAAAGCCTTGCTTTTCGAGAATGTTAAATTGTACAGAAATTGGGACACAGAAGAACAAGAGGGCTCAGCATGCAAGCAAATGTTGTTAGGCAGAAGTTGCCAAAAGAGAAAGTGGAATTGGCTCAGGTCTGCTGGCTCCATACCATGGCAAGCATGTTGTAAACAGATTGTGGCATAAGTGGTATTTGTGTATTTCATTGAGAAACACTGACCCTGGCATTTGTTTGCATACTACTATGCCTGTTCCTAGAGTATACATGTGTACCAAAAGCCCTATTGTCCAGTCTATCAAATGGAAAGGGCTACCAGTGTATAGTACACTTAAGGTGCAAATCTCTGCCCATTATATAGATGGGGTGCAAAGTGCTGCGAGCTAAAATGTGGAATTCCAAGGATCTGGCTGGGAATCAGAGTGCTTTGGATAGTCTCTGCAATACTAATCGTATCCAAGCAACCACTGTGGGTTGGCTGGTGTGCACACGTGCACACAGACACAGACACACACACACGCACGGACGGACACACACACACACACACACACACACACACACACACACACACACACACACACACACACACACACACACACACACACACACACACACGACAAGATGACAATAAATCTCCTCTATTCAGACTTCATTAATCTGAAAACTTTGGCTAAGTAAAGATCATGCAGCGAGCCTTTCTTTCCGTTGTTCCAATCTGCTTATTTGTATTATTAATCTTTTCATTTTCAGAAAAAAGAATTAACTCACCACTTTGAACAGGGACCTTTGTTTTGGAAAAGGAGAAAACAAAAGTGTGTGAAAAGCAGGCTTTAATTCTCCACAAACATGGGAGTGAAGCTTTTCAATGATCCACAGACTTAAAAAACTACAGATTCAAAAAATGCTTCTCTTAATGAAAGAAGGTGTTCATTGCATCAGGGGATGGTGAGACTTTATCGAATAACATAGGGTTTGTACTTGAATCAGCAGCAATTTCATTTGAGCTTTGTTGTGAGGCCAATTCTCTTTCACATTGCCAGCATACGGATAGAAGACTTGACTTCTGAGAAGTCATTTCATGCTAATAAGAATTAAAAGTTGGTCTGGACTGAAGTGTGCCACCTACCATGCTCCATCACTTATTGGCGCTACTTAAGAGACAATGCAATTTCATCTTGGATTTCGGCCAGAGAACTGAAGCAATAACGTTGCCCTGCAGTTCAGGTTTTGCCAAACGCAGGAGTATTGATGCCCAAAATATGTTCTTGTGTGGCATTTGAAATGAAAGGCCACCAATTCCTCAGCCCATGGAACTGTTAAACTGGATGGATTCCATTGAATTTCAGGAATTTTATAATCAGTATAAATTGCGCATGTACATCAAGCTGTTCTAACACGTATTTTCAGCGGGGGTGGCTGCACTATGCTTCAGGGCACACACTGAGAACTCCATTGCTTCATGCTAAACAATAATGGCCTGAAATACTTGTAACTAGAGCCAAAACCTCTTGGTGGAAAACTGATTAGCTTGTTTTAAAGCAGTTTTCCTGTGGACAATTCTTAGTTGAGGGACGCTGCAAGGAAATGCTTCTGTTACTGGGCAACATGACCTGAATGTCACTGTCACAGATATTAACTCAACAACAACACTCCAGCACCATATAGCAATTCAAAATTAGAAGTAAATGTTACTTGGGATTTGAGAAAGTTTATATCTATACAACAAAAAAGTGGTGCTTATCTGCAGCACACTACATTTATTCCCAAAGTCTGGACCGTCTTTGGGCGTCACTTAGTTTTGAATGCAAATGGTAGCAGTGGATTTCGTAGCAGATACAAAATAACCCATTCAGTTTTTGAGTTTGGTTTGATCTATCCGGGCTCTTTAGTTTCTTATTTTGTCTTCCACAGTTTGCACTAGGGTGGCACGGTGGCACAGTGGTTAGCACTGCTGCCTCACAGGGGACCTTCGATTCCCAGCTTGAGCCTGTGCGGGGTCTGCACATTCTCCCTGTGTCTGCATGGGTTTCCTCTGGGTGCTCTGGTTTCCTCCTACACTCTGAAAGGCGTGCTGGTTACGTGAATTGGCCGTGCTAAATTCTCCCTCAGTGTATCCAAACAGGCGCCGGGGTATGGCAATTAGGGGATTTTTACAGTAACTTCATTGCAGTGTAAATATAAGCTTAACTGTGACACTAATAAATAAACTTGAAACTACTTAGTTGGATGTTCCAAAGGCTGGACGTTGAGTGATGTTTATTTCCTTCAGTTAAATTGGAGCAGGATTGAATTTAGGGTTGCTGGGGTCTAGAATGATCTAGAACATAAGTGGAACATCCCAAAGTTCAACAAGAAGAGGAAGGAAAGGAGGAATTCCCGAGTGTTAATGGACTAGGTTGTGATTGATTGTCTACCAGTTAACCCGTATAACATGGCAGTTTAGTTAGTACATCAACGTTTGACCACATCCTAACTAACTGATTTCCCATGGCATTATTGATGGCTAGATCAGTGGTCGAGAGGGAGTACAGTTATGAGGTCTAATTGTTAAAATGTCTTTACATGTGTCTTTGAAATCATTGTGAGGGTATCAGTTAAATAGACATATGCTGAGCTTAATTATAACTGAATTGATGAGAGCTGTTTCTGTAATTTGGCAGTTTTTCAAGCTTTTTTTGGTGAGTGGGTAATTATGAGGATCAGGAAATCATCTTGTTCTTGGATCTGAATCTACGGTTCCTCTACTGGGCAGGGCTATGATTGCGATAACACATCATTAGTCAGAAACAGCTAACCTGACTCATGATGGTCAAAGCCCAGCTCACATTCCCCATTAGTGGGTGAGGAATCCAATGCTTGGCGTATTCTGCTGCAGAACGATAGGGAGAGCTGACGTCAAAGAGCTAAAAAGCAACGCACAGTCCGCAGTTATTTCCTGGTTCGTAACAACAATGTGCATTGATGTAACACCTTTAACATAGTAAAATGGCCCACTGTCATTCCAAGGAGCCATGAATGTCGTTCATTTAACCTGCCCAATACTAACCCAACATTAGTTATATTGCCAGTGCAGCTAAATTCATTTCCAACATTACACACAACCAAAGGAGATATAGTGAAAAACCTGGTACTGCCCATATTCCATGCAAGTGTTACCAGGCTGCTGACTGTAACTCTAATGATAATGTGACATTAGTGTACCTTTAAGAATTTTTTAAAAATCATGTTCTCTGCAGCTATAAGCAGTTTTGATTTCATTGCTGCCAGGCCCTCTGCTAGAAGTCCTTCTTATTGTTCCTTCAGTGGTTTAAATGGGGTTTTGCTTACTTTAACTCTGGGATCTTTTATGACCCTGCACTGTTAGGAGGAAGATGGGTTGGCAGGTCATGTGTGTTGGACAGTTTTCTTTCCTTCTTAGTGAATTTAAGTTTTCATTTTCTGTTTGGCTGGCTGCAGTTTGAGTTTGGAAGCGACATGGACAGGGTATTGGAAATCCTGCTGGTTAGCTGAAAGCAAGGCTCCACGCCTTCCTGGAGTAGAAAATCTGCTGATAGTGGCTTGATCAGAGTCTCTTTCCCTGGTGTTTTGGGAAGCTATTCTGACTCCAAGCTTGTCTGTGTATGCCCCAAGAGAACTGCAGCATTCAACCAAAAGACTCAGTTCCAGTATCACGTGAGCATTAGTCTTTGCTGTGCTAAACCTGTGGAAAGTGTTTTGTCTATGGGAAGTTTTGTTTGATTGGAACATTTTAGATATATTTGTTAAGCACTATACATTATCATGGTTGTTTGTAACTAATAAAAGTTATTGCTAATTTTCTTTCTATACATGTTAACTATATTCTTAAATAAACTTTGTTTGATAAAAGCTCCCTACTACTTGAATCATACCCGAAGTGAAACATATCAAGCTTATCCTAGCCAAATTCAAAACTTATGATCCAGGCGGGCTTCATAAAACACTTTGGAGTTTCTGATCTGAATTATAAGTCAACTTTCTCATAAAGAACAAAGAAAAGAACAAATAAAATTATAGCACAGGAGCAGGCCCGTCGTCCTTCCAATCTTGCACCAACCATGTTGCTCATCTGAACTAAAACCCCATACCCTTCTGGGGAGCATATCCCACTACTCTCATCCTATTCATTCATATATCATGGGGGCATATTTTCCCATTCTGCCTGCCATGGGAATTGTAGAGGGTGAGGGGCGGAACATGGAAAAGTCCATTGACCTTGGATGGGATTTTCCAGTATTAGGGTGAGTGCGAACGGAAAATCCCACCCATTGTGTTTGGGGTGTTGGGGTGGATGGCAAATATGTAGTTCCAACTTCCATCACAACCCAATGTTCTTAATAAATGTTTGCAACTGATGAACAGAAAGACAAGCATGGGAAATATTGCTGCTAACGATAATTTAACGTAATTTTTGATGTTCAAAAGTCATTGTGACATTGACTAACTGCTTTGCTCATTCAGATTGACAGCCAAAAGGCCTTTTGTCATTCGTTGAGGGGGATGGGAGGATGGAGGGGGGGAGAGTAAGGGTGGGATTCTCCGATCTTGTCCGTGCCCCGTTGCAAGTGAGAACAGAAAATTTGGCATTCCAGCCAAAATTCCACTCACTTCTGGCATCATTGGAGATTCCCAGCCGTGAACTAGGACAGAGGTATTCAGCCCGTATCATCTTGATTTGATTTGATTTATTATTGTCACATGTATTAGTATAGAATAAAAAGTGTTGTTTCTTGCGCACTACACAGACAAAGCATACTGTTCATAGAGAAGAAATGAGAGAGTGCAGAATGTAGTGTTACAGTCATAGCTAGTGTGTAGAGAAAGATCAACTTAATGCGAGGTAGATCCATTCAAAAGTCTGATGGCAACAAGGAAGAAGCTGTTCTTGAGTTGGTTGGTACGTGAGTTCAGACGTTTGTATCTTCTTCCTGACAGAAGAAGGTGGAAGAGAGAATATCTGGGGTGTGTGGGGTCCTTAATTATGCTGGCTGCTTTGCCAAAGCAGCGGGAAGTATAGACAGCGTCCATGGGTAGGAGGCTGGTTTGTGTGATGGATTGGGATACATTCACAACTTTTTGTAGTTTCTTGCGGCCTTGGGCAGAGCAGGAACCGTACCAAGCTGTGATACAATCGGAAAGAATGCTTTGTATGGTGCATCTGTAAAAGCCGGTATAAAGTAAATTGAATAACCCCAATTTTTAAAGTGTACCCAGTAGATATTATTAAGTGTACCCAGACATTCACTGGGACAGAGGGGGTGGGGGGATATTCCAGCCCTGCCTTGGTGTGACCCTCTGTGGAACGTTCAGCGGCCCAGACCAGAAGTCCTTCGACCGTCGGCAAGACCAGAAAATGCCACTCAAAGATTACAATGCAAAAGGAAGCTGTTGCCAAATATTGGAGTAAGACTTGGGGAATGACCACTGAAAATAAATCTTTCCTATTACAGGATACCAATATGATCTTAGATAGAGTTCTCCAGCTCTGTCATAAAGGGGCCGGGGTTAGAAAATGGAACGAGCCATTCAAAGCTCCATTGACTTCATTGGAAAATTCCACCTGTGAGAGCGGCTGTAAAATTCCACCTCTTGAATTATTCTTAAAGTGTGCAAGCTGCCCCTGTCCAAAGGCAACAAGCCTGACAGGTTAAAAACATCCCTTAATGGATACAGCTTTAAATTCACAAGCTCCGTTCCAAATGCCATTGTAAAAGCCCTTGAGGTAGGTCCTAGTAAGGTTGAGTCAGACTCCATATAAAAGGCCACCAAAGTAGAATCAAATATTAAATTACAAATTGTTCTTTGGTCACTCTCACAGCTAAAAAAATCTATACAATCTACTAGGATTCAGGTCCTCCAAGACAAAGTGCCCACACAGCAGATTTATCACTCAATTCCAAGGAGTAGCTATTCTCAGCGTTGCTTTATTTCAACTCAGTTATGTTGTTTCAATGTCAGTTGTATGAATATACTGTGGGCGGAACAGTGACACAGTGGTTAGCACTGCTGCCTCACAGTACCCGAGTTTAATTCTGGTCTGGGTTGACTGTCTACATGGAGTCTGCACATTCTCCCTGTATCTGCATGGGTTTCCTCTGGGTGCTCCGGTTTCCTCCCATGGTCCAAAGGTGTGGCGGTTAGGTGGATTGACTGTACTAAATCAGAGAATCCTGAGTGCAGAAGGAGGACGTTCAGCCCATCAGGTCTGCACCGACCACAATCCCACCCAGTCCCTATCTGCATAATCCCAAGTATTCACCCTAGCTAGACCCCTGATACTAAGGGGCAATTTAGCATGGCCAATCCACCTAACCTGCATATCTTCTGACTGTGGGAGGAATCCGGAGCACCTGGGGGAAAGCCACACAGACAGGTGGGAAAATGTGCAAATTCCACACAAACAGTGACCCAAGCTGGGAAACAAACCCGAGTCCCTAGCACTGTGAGGCAACAGTGCTAACCAATGTCAGTTCTCTGGATATACTGTGAGTAGCACGTTGGCACAGTCCCTTAGTGTCAGGGGAATTAACAGGGTAAATATGTGGGGTTACGAGGATAGGCTTTGGTGGGACTGTTGTAGGTGCAGGTCTGATGGGCCAAATGACCATCTGCATTGTAGGATTCTACAATTTTATGATACTGTGGGTGAGATTTCCCCCCTCCCCCGTTATTAGTGGGGTTTCGCGTTGAACACACCCCTCGCTGCTGGCAAACCTGCCAGCATGAATGCCAGCAAGATTTCAATGCCTGTATTCAAATAAAATTTCCTATGAGCACTTCTTAAAACAAACGCGAGGGCCAGTGGAATCTCTCAAGCAGAGTGTACAAGGATTAAGCTCAGTAGATTCTGAATGAAGACATTTTTACATTTGAGGAGCACAAGTCAATAGCACTTTTGTACACAAGGCATGATGTCCAGGGGATCCAAGTTTTCACATCTTGAGCAGCTGTGAAGCCTCTGCCTGCCTCTAGTCTCACTGAACCAAGTGCCCCTTCCTTTAAAACTGTGGGAATCACATTCCTCCAGTTTCCAGCAAGGCTCGATTGGAACTGCAACAGAAAACAAAATAAATAACAGGGTGGCGGTGGATAAAGGGTCTGAGACGGGGAGTGGGGGCGGGGGTGTGCTTATGACAATTTAGAAATGCCTTTAAACTTTCGCCATTAAAAAGCTGCAAGATCACCACAACAGCCTGAGGCTGGCTTAGCTCCTTCACCCTGCTGGGCTCGGTGACTCCTTCAAGCTAGTGGCCAGAATGATGTTGGGCTTTAATCACTGTGACTGGATTCCACACAACAGCACTTAACAAGCCTTGTGATGCCAATTTTCATACCATCTCTCATGTCACTTTCTCTTTTGTACATTTTGAGAGGTTAGTCTTACCCAGAAGGGAAAAAAAACAGTTCAAACCGGTACTCTTATTTTCCTGTTATACTGGTGTGCCACTTTAAAGTATACAACTTCAATTCAAACCAGTATTCTCACTTCCCCATTTTACCGGTGTTCTATTCTAAAGTATACAAGTCCAGTTCAAATCGGTATTCTTATTTGTGCCAATTTAAAGTATACAACTCCAATTCAGCCCAGTATTCTTTTCCCCCCATCTTACTGCTTTTTTCCTTCTGGGTTCCACAGAAAATCTACAGCCAATATTGAGGGCCTTCATGCAGGGTTCTGCTTTGCTCTGTACTCAGAATAATAACTCTTTCACTGGTTAACTGAGTTGCTCCCATTAGTAGCTGATGGTTCACTAACTGTAGAATCCAGCCATGGAATTGTTGCAATTTGCATCGCTCCCATAACTTCCATAAAAGTGAGTTTTACATGTCTACTTTACAGGGGATTAATAACTTACTCAAGAGTGCTCTTGCCAAGGGCTCTGAACCATATGCTATTCTGCAACGGATGGTGAAAACGTAGTTAGTAACATAGCACCAGGGGACCGCCATACTTCCCCCTTCCTGTGGTGCACTCTGGGTAGAGTGACAGAAACAGCTGTGAATTGATTGCTTTATTCCAAGGGTTGCTGGGTCGAACAGTCCTAGGAATTTCAAGATTTTAGTTTCAGACAACAATGATCATTCCCTCTGTTGAAAGGCAAAATATTACACTGAGATTGATCTTCAGAAGTACAATTTTTTTGTTTGATACTTCAATCTCCTCTTGCTGAATATCAGTCTTTTCAGGACACAATTTAGAACATAAAACATAGAACACTACAGCACAAACAGGCCCTTCGGCCCATAAGTTGCGCCAATCATATCCCTAAATACCAGGCCTATCTATAACCCTCAATCCCATTAAATCCCATGTACTCATCAAAATTATTTTTTGACAAGCAACACATTATTTTATGACTGAGCTCCGAGGCCTCTTGTTGTCAATCCGTTTGTGTGTCCAAATTTGAAATATCCGTCTGTATAATGGCCTGTGAGTTCCTGGTCAACTCTGGTTAGCTCGTCAATCATTTGTTGACTTTCTTAAAACTTGATACTCATCCTCAATTTCACTAAAACAGCTGAATAATACTTACTTTATCAACACTTGTGGCTAAGTTGGGCATATATTACAGGACCAGAATTTTCTGGCTCTTTATGATCCGTTGCCACCGCAAATGAGGCTGGAGAACTTGATGCTGAGCCAAAATCTCCATTCATCGCAACAAGACCAGAAAATCCCACCAGTGTGAATGGCCGTAAGATCCTGCCCTTATTTTTAAGCTGCCTCTCAGTTCTGGTCTCATGCATAAGGGTAAACATCCTTTCATATCCACCCTGAAAGACGCGCTGGTTAGGTGCATTGGCCATACTAAATTCTCCTGCAGTGTACTCGAACAGGCACCAGAGTGCGGCAACCAGGGGATTTTCACAGTAACTTAATTGCAATGTTAATTAAGCCTACTTGTGGCACTGATAAATAAACTCAAAACTCAAAATTAATCCTGTCAAGTCACTTCAGGATCTTGTGTGTTTCAATAAGATCACCTCTCATTGTTCTAAACTCCAATGGAATCCTTTCTCCCATACAATAACCCCTTCATCCCAGGAATCAGTTGAATGAACCTTCTCTGAACTTTGTCTAATGCAATTATATCCTTTCTTAGGCAAGAAGGTGAAAACTGTGCACAGTACTCCAGATGTGGTCTCATGGTTTAGTGATATCTTTGTATTCTTTTTGAAAAATCCCAGCTCCATTCAAAATGGGAAATGAAATTGAACACAATGCCACGCTTCCTTCTTGACTTGGATGTAAATATGCAAAATGCTTTTAAAGGCAGTTGTTAAAGCATCAATGACAATACCAATCTCACTTTACAGCCGATCTCTAATCTTGCGTGCGTTTAACATCTTACAACTTTCAGTCACAGTCATAGCCACGCAATTGTATTTACAATGTACTGCCTATGTTATCACCTGTAGAATTAACAATTGAAAGTTGTGGATATTTCTGTCTGATGCATTATTTAGACAAATCAGAACCACTAAGGGGCTTAGTTCTGGATTCTCTTCAGATTAACTTGCAAGTTGAGTTGGTAGTTAGGAAGGCAAATGAAATGTTAGCATTCATTTCGAGAGGATTCTAATGCAAAAACTGCTATTACTGCTGGGGCTTTATAAGGTTCTGGTCAATCTACATTTGGAGCATTGTGAGCAATTTTGGGCCCCGTACCTAAGGAAGGATGTGCTGACATATGAGAGGGTCCAGAGGAGGTTCACAAAAATGATCCATGGAATGAAAATCTTGACATGAGAGGGATGTTTGAGGACTCTGGGTCCAAACTGGATGGAGTTTAGAAGGATGAGGGGGGATCTCATTGAAACTTATAGAATACTGAAAGGCCCGGATGGAGTGGACATGGCAAAAATGTTTCCATTAATAGCAGAGACTAGGCTGTGAGAGCACAGCCTCAGAGTAAAGGAGTCGAGGTGAGGAGGAATTTTTTTCAGCCAGGAGGTGGTGAATCTGTGAAATTAATTACCACAGAAGGCTGTGGAGGCCAGGTCAATGAGTGTATTTAAGACAGAGATAGATAGGTTCTTGATTAGTAAGGGGGTCAAAGGCTACTGGCAAAGTTGGGAGAATGGCGTTGAGAAACATATCAGCCTTGATTGAATGACAGAACTGGCTCAATGGGCCAAATGGCCTAATTCTACTCCTTTTGATCTTATTTAACAGGCACCTTTATCCAATGCGACTTACATTGCACACTCTGCTGTACCTCACTAACGCATTTGACAAAGCCCAATGGAAAACTATAGACATTGGGTATTCAGGGATGAGTTTCATAAACCAGGATCTCTTCCAGGGACATTGTTTGCCTGGGATCAACAGTTTTCACATTGGACCATTCCCAGAAAAAGCTTTATTCATCCTACATTACTCTAACAATGCTGAGGCCAATTGCAGTGGAGATGACACTGACTTAGATCAATTAATAACATCGACCGAGACATCCCTGATGGTTGTGACTCACGGACATATGACAAAAGCGCATTTGCTCAGCTGGCCATTAATTTCAGCAGCCAGATTGTGTGAGGCTGCATTCCTGTTTTCAACCCAGCTTAAATGCTTTGCCTACTTTACATCATCAAAGTCATAGCACTGATGTGCAATGTGGCATGTGCTAGAATAGCAAGACATGCCAGAATTAAGCTACAGCACAGAGCTGTTCTATTGCAGGGGTTCACTAGACAGAGCGTAAGTAAGCGAGAGGGAGGGGAAAATGGAATACAGCCTTGGCAGCTCATCCAAACTCCAAGTTCCTTCTTTCTCAGAGGTGCTGACAGAAGCCTGGAAGCCGGTTACCCACCTGTTCACTGTGCCGGAGAGAATATCTCCAGTCCCAACTTACAAAGACAAAGAGGAAGTATCCCTTCACGCACTGCTTAAATCCCATGCTTTTCCCCTTAAAATGATGCTGCCTTCCATATAAAATTCTCCTTTGAGTTGGTTAATTTATTTCTCATATGTATCAGTACTGCAGGGCTGTCCATTGTTTTAAGAACTATGACAGCTTCTACCTTGGTTGATACACATTCGAGTTCTACAGCTGTTTCAAATAATAAATGCCTTTAAGGGGAGAGTAAATGTATATACAAGATGTCAGAGCTGTCACCCATTGTGGCAATGCCCACTGTCAATTGAATACTCAATTGAATACTCTATCCACAGATAATGTCTTCCACGTCCACTTCACTTGGTTAGCTGGGAATTGTGTCTCTGTATGTGGGTTGAGGAGGTAATCATGTCACTTCAAGCCTGTGGTTGTGTTCCACTGTCAGTGGCTCCCAGCTTGAGAATGCGAGTCAAAGGTCAGGAATGACAGGACTCCCAAGTTAGCCTGTACAGTCAGAGGCTCCCACAGAGAAACCACCAGCTTGAGTCAGAATAATGTTCACTCCTCGGGGACAATAATCAGCAATGCAGGTGCAGAGAGGAAATACTGTGCTTGTGAACTTCGATCTCAACATTAAATTGTGAATATAAACAGGGAGAATGCTCAAGCTCCTTGGGTTAGTACAAGCTGAGGGAACAAGGTTCCAGGCCTGGATTCTGAGAAAGGCAAATTGCATAGAATCATAGAACTCCTACTGTGCAGAAGGAGACCATTTTGCCCATCGATTCTACATCGACTCTCCGATAGAGCATCTTACCCCCTTCTCTATCCCTATAACATTACACATTTATCCTGCTACTCCCCCTAACAGGCACATCTTTGGACACTAAGGAGCAATTTAGCATGGTCAATCCACCTAAACTGCACATCCTTGGACTCTTAAGAGGCAATTTAGCATGGCCAGTCCGCCTAACATCTTTGGACTGTGGGAGAAACCAGAGCACCCGGAGGAAACCAACGCAGACACGGGGAGAACATGCAAACTCTACACTGTCATCCAAGACCAGAATCAAACCCGGGTCCCTGATGCTGTAAGGTGTGTTATCAAATATTACAGCTGTTGGTTGCTGCAGTCCTTGAGTTATTTTTGATCATATCATATATTGTGAAACAGCATATTGAATTACTGGCACGGTAGCACAGTAGTCAGCATTGCTGCCTCACAACGCCAGGGACCTGGGTTCGATTCCTGGCTTAGAACAAAGAACAAAAACAGCCCGGGAAACAGGCCCTTCGGCCCAACGAGCCCACGCCGCCATTTTAACATTACCAGTCCCCCCTCCACCCATGACCCTTATCTATTGTTTATGGCATTCCACATTGAGGGAAACTAATTTAGGGACAATTTATTACCTCCAATCAGCCTAATAGCATATTTTTGGGGTGTGGGAGGAAACCGGAGCACCCGGAGAAAACCCACGCAAGCACGGGGAGAATGCGCAAACTCCCACAGACACTGGCCCAAATCCATGTGTCTGCACAGCAAACAGTGATAGTCACTGGGCTGTCGTGTTGCCCAGCATCTGGTCCAGTTTTAGTGCACACTATCGACATGAAGCACTAGGCTACTCTCGAACATTCAAGAGCAGCCCTTGTATGACCCATCGCATGTATGCCCCTCGTTGGACAACAAGGTGGACCAACTTAAAACCTGTGAATTAAAAGAGAAAAACATTAGTATCATACCACATCCTTTCGCATTACCAGGGACGTCGCAATGCTAATGAACCTTATTTAAAACAATCTCCTATATCCTCTCATCTCCAACCCACTCATGTGCCTGTCTAAGTTACTCTTAAACAACTCCAGTGTGCCTGCCTCCACCACCTTACTTGGCAGAGCATTCCATACCCCCACTACCCTCTGTGTGAAAAACCTCCCTCTAATATCCGTGTTATACCTCTCCCCCCTCACCCTAAGCCCGTGGCCCCTCGTACTGTGCGTCTCTAACATAGGAAATAGCTTACCTCTGTTTACTCTATCTATACCCTTCATAATATTATATACCTCTATTAGATCCTCCCTCAGTCGCCGTCTTTCAAGGGAAAACAGCCCCAATTTGCTCAATCTTTCCTCAAAACCCAGTCCTTCCATACCAGACAACATCCTGGTAAACCTCCTCTGCACTTTCTCCAGATTCTCCACGTCCTTCACGTCCAGAATCTCCACATCCTTGTAAGGCGACCAGAACTGGACGCAGTGCTCTAAATGTGGCCTAACCAACGATCTATACAACTGCAACATTAGACTCCAGCTCTTATACTCCATACCCCTTCCTATAAAGGCTAACGTACCATAGGCTTTCTTCACAACCTTCTCCACTTGTACTGCCACCTTCAAAGGCTTGTGCGCTTGCACCCCCAGGTCCCGCTGCGTTTCTATACTCTTTATCGGCTTACCCTTTATCATACAACTCCCCCCTACATTACTCCGGCCAAAATGCATCACCTCACATTTATCTGGATTAAACTCCATTTGCCATATATCTGCCCAATATACCAGCCTATCAATATCTCACTGTATTGCCAGACACTGCTCCTCACTGCCCGCCAATCCAGCCATCTTAGTGTCATCTGCAAATTTGCTGATCGCACCTCCTAATCCCTCTTCCAAGTGATTTATATATACTACAAAGTGAAGAGGTCCCAGTACTGAGACCTGCAGCACACTACTAGTGACAGACCTCCAGTAGAAAAGGACCCCTCCACTACTACTCTCTGTCTCCTCTTAGCAAGCCAGTTCTCAACCCATCTAGATACCCGGCCTTGTATCACTGTCTGTTTGGAGTTTTTGCACGTTCTCCCTGTGCCTATGTGAGTTCCCTCTGAGTGCTCTGGTTTCCTCCCATGTTCTGAAAGACATACTGGTTAAGTGCATTGACCCAAATAGGCGCCAGAGCGTGGCAATGAGGGGAATGTCACAGTAACTTCATTGCAGTGTTAATATAAGCCTTACTTGTGACAAATAAATAAATAAACCTTTTTTAAAAAACTGAATTAATTCTAACCTCTAGCCTGGTTTAGTCATTTCACCTTGCTCTTAAAAATTCTTATTTAAAACTGTTTGATTTTGCAATTGAAATACGTGCAGCTTTCCCCTGCAAGTTACAGTGTTATATTTCACTTTGCCTGGAGGTGTTCTGCATCATAGATTTGATCTAAGGAGGAAACTCCTTCTTTGTTGATTATTTGAATTGTTACCATAGAGCTGCTGTGTACAGTTGGCCTTTTGTTATCGCTTTTCCGTGTGTGCATTTGTCAAAGACTTTGTCTCCAAGCCAATATCATTGTAGTTGTCTGAAGGCACACTGGGGAATGTTTTCGCTTAGTCCGGCACATTTGCAGCGACACTTTCAGAACCTCTGGCCCAGCAGAGGCTCAATGTCATTCTTGCAGTAGCAATGCTAAGAGGTCAGCCTTTGAGACTGGGACAGTGGAGCATTCAGGAGAATTCTAACTTGATCTGACCTTCTCAGTTCTAACTCAACAACGCACATCATTTTTAACCACCTCCAGATGTGGCTCTGTAGCGGTGACATATTGACTGGAAGGTAAAATACTTTCAACTCAGCTGGTATGGAAGGAGTGATACATGCCCTTTTGTAACCTCTCCCCCTCTCTTCCCCTGCCCGTACTCAGGGTAGAGTTTTTCTCTGAGTTACATTAGGCTGATTTCTATGTCACAAGACCAGACAGGCGCATGACAGGAGATCGGGCTTGGTCTTCCTGAAGGAAGCCAATGAAGAAGCCGTTCCAGGAGCACCAACTGTTCGGGCCAATGGACAGCCAGGGGATGTGGTAGGGTTAATCAATCTATATTGACTTTCTGACGGAGCATCTTCCCTAGGCCAACCCCCTCTTCCTTATCCCTATAACCCTATACATTTATCCTGCTATTCCCCCTAACCTGCACATCCTTGGATATTAAGGATCAATTTAGCATGGCCAATCCATCCAAACTGCACATCTTTGGACACTAAGGGGCAATTTAGCATGGCCAGCCCACCTAACTTGCACATCTTTGGACATTAAGGGGCAATTTAGCATGACAATCCACATAACCTGCACTGCTTTAGACACTAAGGGACAATTTAGCATGGCCAATCCACATAACCTGCATATCTTTGGACACAAAGGGGCAATTTAGCATGGCCAATCCACATAACCTGAACACCTTTGGACTGTGGGAGAAAACCGGAGCACCCGGAGGAAACCCATGCAAACACAGGGAGAACATGCAAACCCCCACTCTCACCCAAGGCCTGAATTGAACCCTGGTCCCTGATGCTGTGAGGCTGTCCCTTTGTGTTATCAAATATTATAGCTGTGAAGTAATAGCGAAGGGCAACCAACCAACCCATGGTGCTGAATGAAAGCACAAGATAGAGGCATCATGTTGCTTCAGCTAATTGGCAGGCAATTCCTCACACTCAACATTATGGGTGTGTCCACAGGTGAACATAAAAACTGGAACAGAAGTGGACCATTTTGCCATCGAGCCTGCTCCTCTACTTGATACGATCCTGGTTTATCACGGTGGCACAGTGGTTAACACTGCTGCCTCACTGCTCCAGGGACCTGGGTTCGATTCACAGCTTGGGTCATTGCCTGTGTTGAGTTGGCACATTCTCTCCGTGTCTGTGTGGGTTTCCACCAGATGCTCCGATTTCCTCCCACAGTCCAAAGATGTGCAGGCTAGGTTGATTGGCCATGCAAAACTGCCCTTTAGTGTCCCGGGATATATATGTTAGAGGGATTAGCAAGGTAAACAAGTGGGATTTCAAGGATAGGGCGTGTGTGGGATCATTGTCAGTGCAGACTCAATGGGCCGAATGGCCTCCTTTTGCACTGTAGGGTTTCTATGATTCTTTCCCACTTCTTCTCCTAATCACTTAATTCCTGAGGCCAAAAATCCATCTTTCCGAGTCTAAAATATATTCCATGATGGAGTATCCACAACCGTCTGGGGCAGAGAATTCCAACGAATCACAGTCCTTCGCATGAAGTTATTTCCCTTCATCTCAGCCTTGAAAGCGCAGCCCCTTATCCCAACACAATGCCCATGAGACAAGCAAACATTTCTAGCACTCAGATGTCCTGAGGATTGCCAAATGTTGTCCTTTAAAGTGATGATCCCTGCGGGTAAATGTCACGGCATTCCAACCACTTGTTCTGCTCTCACCTCCCATAAGTAGATGAGCTCCAGATACAGAGGAGGTCTTGTGCTCCACTGGGAAGTTTGGGGAAAACCTTGATTAACTAATTGCTCAGCTATCTTAACTGGCTCTGCATGTCGCTGCCAGTGATCCGTAGCAATCCCCTGTAAAAGTGTGAGGCAGCAGCAAAGTATAGGGGGGTTGACCCAACCTAGTTTTACCATTTCTTTCCCCCATCCCCAATTTCCAAGATGCGGGGAAAATTCACCCCCCTCCTTTACTTTATTGTTTTAAACACAAGCTGTGAGTCTGATATCCCTTATTAACTCTGACATTCCAGGCATTTGCTCAATCTACCAATGTTGACCTCTTAATTGAGAAAAGTACAGTTTCTTTGTATGCCACTGCCAACAGTGGCACCATATGATTGGAATTCTGCTGACTAATGGCACAGTTAGTCACGTCTATCCTTCCAGGGTCATTTTTGATAGATTACCTGATCCAGCTGCCTTGGGCTATGGTGTTCACTTTCAGGGCTAATTTCAGCATTTGTCTATTGTTCCCTTTTGGTTATTGTTCTGAGCTCAGTCCTTGGAGCTGCACTCACCTGTTGCAGGTGCAAAATAAACAAACATTCAGCCTCACCTCAGTCACTGGGTCACTTGCCCCTTGCCTACGCTTGTATCAATAGGTTAGGCTTTGTTCCACACTGCTTGCTTTTTGGATTGGCCAGTTAATTTAACAAGTGTTGAAAATGGAGCAGCATTCATTTACATCAGTTAATATATATTTGCTCATTTCATACATACTATGGGAGAGTCAAACTAATTCAGTTTGTGTGTCTGGAAACACACTGGTACTTGAACACCATTTATCAGCTCATCTTACCTTTGTAACTATCTCCCTTGGCAACTGTTAATCGAATCCCAATAGAATCCCTACAGGGCAAAAGACGGCCATTCAGCCCATCAAGTCTGCACTGACCACAATCCCACCCAGGCTCCATTCGTGTAACCCCACATATTTTCCCTGCTAATCCCCTGACATTCAGGCCAATTTAGCATGGCCAATCAACCTAAGCTGCAGATCTTTGGACTGTGGCAGGAAACCTGAGCACCTGGAGGAAACCCATGCAGTAATGGGGAGAATGTGCAGTCTCCACACAGACTGTGACCTGGGACCGGAATTGACCCTTGGCACTATGAGGCAGCAGTGCTAACCACTGCGCCGCCGTGCCACTCCAAGTTGCATGTGATTGGGGCATACATAAAGTTAAAGTTACTCTGTCAACCCTTTTCTTTCCCTCTAAAGCAAAATCTTCCCTTTAATTAGGATTGATGCATTGAATAAATAAACACAAATGAAATCTCAAGGTGGGATCATTTGATAGCTTGCGCACTATCCTGGTGGTGATACCAATGTGTAAACCTTGTTTCAAGGACATCAGAGGATTAAGGAGATGGTCTACCATCTTCTTACTGTAATGAAGCATGAACAACATATTGAGGCCTACCCACCATTGCAGTTACGCCAAGAACAAATTAAATAAGTTGTAATGAAATTTCTCTCACCTCAGCACAAGGCACTTCCTGTTGTTTGTTTATGAAGCACAGTCAGAATTCAGTGCAATTACTCAATTATATATCAAATAATACACTGCCAGCAGTTAAAGGACAGAATTAAGTCAACATGGCTTGGTTTGGCCGAGCGAGAATAGTTTATTTTCAAGCATAGAATCATAGAATCTCCACAGTGCAGAAGGAGGCCATTCTACCCATCAAGTCCATACTGACTCTCTGAAAGAGCATCTTATCCAGGTCCACTACCACATTATTCCCGTAATCCCGCGCATTTGACATGGCTAATCAACCTAACCTACACATCTTTGGACACTAAGCGAAAATGTTACCATGGCCAATCCACCTAACCTGCATATCTTTGGACATTAAGGGGCATTTTAGCATGGCCAGTCCATCTAACCTGCACATCTTTGGACTGTGGGAGGAAACTGGAGAACCCGGAGGAAGCCCACGCAGACACGGTGAGAGCATACAAACTCCAAACAGTCACCCAAGGCCGGACTGAACTCGGGTCTCTGGCACTGTGAGGCAACCAGTGCGCCGCCGTGTTGCCCACATCAGGAGATACCCTTAAAAATACTCCTATTGATCATAACACCCAAATGAAATTTGCCTGCAATGATAATAATGGCGAAAAAAGTCTCAAATTTATTGCGCACAGCTGTGTCCAAAAAGAGCTGGGAGGATTGAACAAAAAGAAAAGGGAACATAACAGTCAAAGGTCAAGTGAATATTGTGGAGGCGCTGTACCCAAAGTCCAATTTGGTTCAAGGTGAAGATAGCAAACATCTTCAAAATCATTCCAGAGGGTGAGATGCTTCCACCACAGTGCCAGAGGTCTAATGAATTAATTTCTCTACCTCTGTGCAGCCTCCTTGTAAAAATAATTGGAAAAGCACCATGCATAAATGTAACTTAAGCACTATGCCAATCACAATATTTAATGTCTCGGAGGTTCTTCAAATAATATTACATCCCTTAACTCCAGAATTCTCCTCCTAATTCCATCATCCTACCTATAAAAACATATTTCTTTGGCCGTTTGTCACCTCCCGCAGCACTTATCCCATAAATCCCATGATGAAAACAGAGTTTAGTCCTGCTCTAGAAGATACACATATTAAATATTCTTGGTTTCGTTTTTTGGATTGGTTTTGCAATTTAGTTGGACGAACAGGTGGAGATCAGATTTCCAGCCATTTAAAGTTACTTTGAAGTTTTGATCAAGCTTTGTACTCGTACCAGGTTTTTCAGTTTGTTACAACTCAGCCCAAAAGGAACGACTATAGTATTGACACTTCTAACCATAGCTATAAAATGGGCATCTAGGATTTCCTAAGCGTAATGTTTATGGGAGAATCATAGAATCCCTACCATGCAAAAGGAGGCCATTCTGCCCAACGAGCGTGCACCGGCTACAATCCCAATACCACTCCAGCCTTAAGTATTCCTGTATCCTTACGTATTTATCCTGCTAATCCCTCCTGACACCAAGGGTTAATTTAGCATGGCCAAACGACCTAAACTGCATATCTTTACGCTGTGGGAGGAAACCCATGCAGACACAGGGAGAATGTGCAAACTCCATCCAGACAGTCACCCAAGCCAGGAATCAAACCCAGATCCCTGTGAGGCAGCAGTGCTAACCACTGTGCCACCGTGCCTCCGCCCAGAAGCGTATTTAACAAACCCTTTAACCAACTTTCACATCTTTCCTGGATCTTAGCTCCCTTGGTTTATATGTTTCATTCCAGTTTCTGATTAGTTTTGAAGCGGTTTTGTGCCCAGTCTTCTGGCCCAGCCAGATTTGGGTACACCGATGTCACCTTCCTGCATGTTGTTCTATGGTTGCCTAGTTCAGGGGGCAATCCACTTTCCTCCCTACGTTATACAGGGGTGGCACTGTGGCACAGTGGTTAGCACTGCTGCCTCACAGTGCCAAGGACCTGTGTTCGATTCCCAGCTTGGGTGACTGTTTGTGTGGAGTTTGCACGCTCTCCCTGTGTCTGCGTGGGTTTCCTCTGGGCGCTCTGATTTCCTCCCACAGTCCAAAGATGTGCCGGTTGGGTTGATTGGCCATGCTAAATTGCCCCTTAGTGTCAAGGGGTTAGCAGGCTAAATAAGTGGGGTTATGGGGATAGGGCCTGGCAGGGACTGTGATAGGTGCAGACTTGATGGGCTAAATGGCCTCTTTCTGCACTGTGGGGATTCTACGATCTTCACCTACCCAACACCAAATAGGCACAAAAACTGGAAAATCTCAGCAGGTCTGACAGCATCCATGGAGATAGAATAGAGCCAACGTTTCGCATCGGGATGATCCTTTATCAAAGCCAAACAGGACTCAGACTACCAAACACAACTATCCATGTTAAATGCACCAATCACTGGGCAACAAAAATGCTTGCCACCACCCAAATAACCTTTGTGAATGTAGAAAAGGACAAGTGACCATTCCAAAGATTAACAATGTTGCCTTTAAGTAGTCACATCCCTTAAAATTTAATCCTCTTTCGCGAGTGATGTATACACAATGTTGCAACCTCTTCCTGTTCAAGGGCGGCTTGTGGGGTTGGAAAAGGTTCCGGTGTCTGGGAGGGTGAGGATGAGAACTTTAACTTTGTGGCACTGGCAGGGTGGGTGGGGGGGGAGGGGGGAGCCAGTGTGTCATTGAGGGCAGGAAATGAAACAGTGTTGGATAAGAGACGGGCAGCAGAGCTGGACTTCGTGGAAGGTGCAGCTGGAAAAGTTGGCCTCATTCTGCACGGTAGGGATTCTATGATTCTCCCATAAACATTCTGCTTAGGAAATCCTAGATGCCCATTTTATAGCTATGGTTCGAAGTGTCATACTATAGTCGCTCCTTTTGGGCTGAGTTGTAATTTAAGAAACTGAAAACCTAGTATGAGTACAAAGCTTGATCAAAAGTTGAATCATTGAAGTTAATGATTCTGAAGGTGTCAAAGCAAGGCTGACGGTTTCGGCAGCATAAGGGCTGAACTGAGCCATTCTGGAGGTGGAATCAGACAGTTGGTGCAATGAAGACCAGAAATTCAGCTGGGAGTTAGTCCAATGGGACACCAGATGCCACAAACAGTCTGGTACAGTTCAGCGTGGTAGTCAGGGAAAACTCTATGGTTTTAGTCTTGACAGTCTTTAGCTAGAGAAATTGTGTCTTATTTGAGACTGTATATTGGACAAGTTGTGTAATAACAGAAACAATGGAGAGGTCATCCGTGGGCACGTGGAACCAACTCCGTGTTTGGAAATGGTGTCTCAAGGGGCAACAAAGATGCAGAGGATGATGGCAGCCAAAGATGGAGTCTTGGAGTTCTCCAGGAGGTAACAGTACAGCACTAGGAAGAGAAAGCAGTGTTAGCTGTCCTAGCTAAGGGGTCGCTAAGTGTTCAGCAAAGTGAACACAATCCCAATGAGTTGGAGAGCAGGGGTGAAGATCTGGTGTGGTCCACCCTGTGAAAGTCTGCAGAAAGAACAAAGAGGGGCAATGCACCATGTTGGCACTAAATCTCCCAAAGTGATTTCTGTAGTCATCCATATATGCACAACTTGGGATTGTGGAAACCACAGTCTTAAGAACTATGGCCTTCAAATCTTACTTGAAAACTGAGCAACTTTAGGACTACACCCCAGATCAGAGCTCGAGAAGGTAAATTGTTCTGCAGATCTTTCGATGTTAATCTGTGCCTAGCCACTAGGAGGTGCACAAGGGCAACTCATAATGATGTGCCTCCTGATTTGCTATTATCACTTTCCGTTGGGAAATATTAAGTCACTGTTGGCTGTTTCACTCAGAATAGCTCAGGCTTCACATGCCTCAGCACTTATTCCTGGGTGAGCAACTATATCCTGCAACATTGTGGTACAGAGGCACGATACCAAGGTACTAATATGCCAAGTCTTAGCTAATTAAAGTTCTTAAAAATTGGTCAGTCCTGATGCATGAGGGATTTACCACAGCCATTTTACGACAGCGTGACTGATTAGTACTCTGAAGAACTCCCTACTCAGTCTATTAGCACATCCGGGCAGGATCCCATTCTAAAAAGAAAAGCACAGACAACTTCTGGATCTGCACGTTAAACAGGTGATGCAACTCAATCATTCTGAATTTCTTTACTTCAAAGCAAAAATCTTTCCAAACTGCAGGACTAAACCACGCTGCCACAGCCACAATAAATATCCTCGCAGCTGAATTTAGTCTTCAAAAATGGCTCTCACTATGAGCCTCATTATTTATTCAGTATGCCAGAGCCATTTATTGCCTCGTAAACTCTACAACTCCAGTGGATTTCTCTGAACTATCAGCCCTTGGTGCGGTATGCAGCTGGCTTCTCGAACTTCGCTTCCTTAAAAGAAAAATCAGAATGTCAGATCTAGTTCCCTCTCCCCTCAGCCAGTGGCAATAGGTGAAAGCAATGAGTCGGTGGACATCTCCCAGGGTGGTCATATCAATATTGACCAACCAGGAGATGGATTTGAGTGCAGAGAGAGATAATTCATCCTTTTAGTTTTATTTGCTTCTGACAAAATGAGAGGAATGTCACACTCCTGCAATTAAGATCAAGATTGGCATTTGAATGGGTGTTCACATGTACCAGTGCCTTTCAACCTGATACTCCCAGCAAACATTACTCAAAACAACAGGGTGCTGTTTCTATGTTGGCAGTTGTTCTTGGGCAGTTCTGCTAAATTTTCCTTTCATACTCAGAGCGCGATTAAGATATAATGAATTGAGGAAAACCTCTTTTTTATTAAAGCAAAGGATGAGTTGGGGGACATGGGTGAAGAAATGCAGTGGTTGCAGTCGTATAACTGATATTGTGCTTTGAGCTTCACAAGTGAAGCTTCTTGGAACACTTTGGCCAGGGTTTTCCAGCTGTGCTCACCCCGAGGCCAGAAAATCCCGCCCGAGGTCAATGGATCTTTCCATGGTCCGTATCCCGCCTCATTCATTAATGGGATGGGGGTATCACTGGCTGGGTCAGCATTTGTTACCCATCCCCAATTGCACTTGAACTGAGAGGTTTGCTAGGCCATTTAAGAGCCAACCACAATGTTGTGGATCTGGAATCATGTGTAGGCCAGACTGAGTGAGGTTGGCATTAATGAACCAGATGTGTTTTTATGGCAATCGACAATGGTTTCATGGCCACCATTAGACTTTTAATTTTAGATTTGTTTTTTCACTGTATTGAAATTTTACCATGTGCCATGGTGGGATTTGAACCCTAATGCACAGAACTTAGGCCTTGGTTTCTGGATTACTAGGCCAGTGACAATACCACTAAACATTATAGGAGCATCTCAAAAAGTTTCATAGGGACTCTGGAGATTTTGACATTTAATCATTGCACCAATTGTTGAAAAGAAATTCTAAAAATAAAATGTATTTGTAAAAAGCAGATTTGTGAAAATTCAACTGCAAGGTCATCTGAAATGATGTGGAACGTAACAGTAGAGGTTACAGCTTGGTATGGATCCTGCCCTGTCCAGGACCACAAGAAGCCACAAAGAGTCATGAACGAAGCCCAATCCATTATGCAAACCAGCCTCCCATCCATTGACTCTCTCTACACTTCCCGCTGCCTCAGAAAAGCAGTCAGCATAATCAAAGACCCCCACACAGCTCGGACATTCTCTCTTCTACCTTCTGTCAGGGAAAGGGTAGAAAAGTCTGAGGTCACGTGCCAACCAACTCAAGAACAGCTTCTTCCCTGCTGCCATCATGCTTTTGAATGGACCTACCTCATATTAAGTTGCACTTGCTCTACACCCTAGCTATGACTGTAACATTACATTCTGCACTTTCTCCTCATTCTCTCTTTGTCTGTATAGTATGCGAAAAACAATACTTTTCACTGTACGCTAATACATGAGACAATAATAAATCAAATGAAATATTTTCCCCCAACCAAGACATTCAGAACCCTTCAAATTGTCTACATTAAACTGCCTTCTCGATCAGCAGAATAAACCATCATTCTTCACTGAAGTGATTGCAGCTTTCCAAATCCACTTCATCCAAAATACGACTTGTGCATAATTTCAGTCAGTTTATTCCACTCTGTAATCACATACATGCTGTGTTTATTTTCTGGTTGTTTGCGGCTTCTGTGCTGTAACGGTGAGCCAAAGGCAGGAACGAAAGAACATCCCAACCACGAGAGGCTCTCACAAAGTAAACGTGCCCTTCCTTGAAAACAGGTTTCAGAGTTTCCCAGTGCGAATGGTCCGTGGGCCAGGCACAGGGTAATTGTTCAATTTGTTAAAATCGGGGATTGGGACAGAGCAGGGAAACAGGGAGAAAGTTCGAAACATCAACTCAAAAATCAACTGAGTGGTTTTCTTCATGGCTTAAGAATGAATAGGCAATGAGTAAGAGGTTCCAGATCCACAGTGGTTTGGCAGTCTAAATGGATAATTACAGCAGCGAGTGTGTTTCAGGGAGCTCTCCTTTTGTCCCTACTAATCAAGATGGCTATCATGTACCCAGATGTGCATTCAATGTATAGCACTGTAGTTCTGTGTAGTTAATGTAAGAATAGAATCAAGTTTGGTGTACAAAAGGCACAACTGAAAGTATTTTAAAAGACATACTCTGTTGCACACATTTATTGTCTCACTTACACAGTGAGGTGTGGCAAGTGTTAATTGTCTAATGACTGGTACAGAGCAGCTGAAACTTTGATACAGGAGTACTGTAAATAGGAACAATGGGAATGTCCTCGGGGGTGCCTCTAGTGTAAATTCGATGGCAGAGCAGCAGAACAGTGGCACAGTGGCTAGCACTGCTACCTCACAATGCCAGGGACCTGGGTTCAATTCCAGCCTCAGGTCACTGTCTGAGTGGAGTTTGCACATTCTCCTTGTGTCAGCATGGGTTTCTTCTGGATGCTGCAGTTTCCTCCCACAGCCAAAGATGTGCGGGTTACGTGGATTTGCCAAGTTAAATAGCCTCTTAGCGTCTGGGGGACTAGGTAGGGTGAATGCATGGGGTTATGGGGATAAGGCCTGGGTGGGAGTGTGGCCGGTGCAGACTCGATGGGCAGAATGGCCTCCTGCACTGTACCATTCTATGAATCCCTAATAACAGAAAAGGCTGGAAAATCTCACCAGTTTTGGCGGCATCTGAGGAGGGAGAAACAGAGTTAGCTTTTCATGTCTTACGACTCTTCTTCAGAGCAGTCTTAGTTTCTTGCTCCACAGACACTGCCAGACCTGCTGACTCTTTCCAGCATTTTCTGCTTTTATTTCCAATTTCCAGCATCTGCTATATTTTGCTTTTATTTTAGCAGCAACCCTAGACTTGCTAATGGCATTTCCATTAACCTTCTTGGTGGGCAAGGATGTTTCAGCTTCCTAACGGGGACTGCAGCAATGGCCACCTTTGGCTCATGAGCCTCAGACTCAAATTAGATAGCTACTTTTCCAGAAAGAAGAATACTTGAGCAACAACAGGGCAGGAGGTGGTACAGTGGTATTGTCACTTGACTAGTGATCCAAAGTCCTGGCGCAATGCACTGGGGACCCAGGGTTCGAATCCCATCATGGCAGGTGTTGGAATTTAAAACTCATTGAAACATCTGCAATTTAAAGTCCAATGATAACGATGTTGTAAAAACCCACAACAATGGCAAACTCAGCCTTGTTGACCCTGCAAAACCATCCTTACTAACATCTGGAGCTTGCGCCAAAATTGGGAGAGCTATCCCTTGGACTAGTCAAACAACAGCCACACTCACAGAATCATACCTTACAGTTAATGTTCCAGACACCACCATCACCATCCTTGTCCTGTCCCATCAGCAGAACAGACCCAAGCAGAAGTGATAGCACAGTGGGGAGTATGCAATAATGAGGGAGTTGCCCTGGGAATTCACAACATTAATTCTAGATTATATGAAGTCTCATCATATCAGATCAAATATAGGCAAGGAAACCTCCTGCCGATTATCACATACTATTCTCACCTGTCCCTCAACTGATGACTCAATATTCCTCCATGTTGAACACTATTTGGAGGAAGCACTGAGGGTGGCAAAGGCATAGAATATACTGTGGGTGGGCAACTTCAATGTCCATCACCAAGAGTGACTCGGTAGTACCACCAGAGACCAAACTGACCGGGTTCTAAAGGACGTAGCTGCTAGACTGGTACTGCAGCAAGTGGTGAAGGAACCAACAAGAGCTTGACTCATCCGCACCAGCCAGCATGCCACAGATACATCTCTTCATGACAGTATTAGTATGAGTGACCACTGAACAGTCCTTGTAGAGATAAAGTCCAGTCTTCACATTGGATAGACTTCAAACAGATCTGGCAGCTCAAAACTGGGCATCCAAGAGGCATTGTGGGCCATCAGCAGCAGCAGAATTATACTCAACCACAATGTGTAACCTCATGGCCTGGTACATCCCCCACTCTGCCATAACCACCAAACCAAAGGATCAACCCTGGTTCAGTGGAGAGTGAAGGATGGTATACCAGGAGCAGCACCAAGCATATCTCAAAATGAGGTGTCAAGCTGGTGAAGGTACAGCCCAGGATTACCTGCGTGCCAAACAGGAGATTGGGCTCAGGACACGACCCTGAGGAGCTCCTGCAGTGATGTCCTGGAGCTGAAATGACTGACCTCCAACCACCACAGCCTTTGTGCTTGGTATGACTCCAAGCAGTGGACAGTTTCTCTTGACTTCAGTTTTGTTAGGGCTCCTTGATGCTGCATTCAGTCAAATGCTGCCTTGATGTCAAGGTCAGTCCCTCTTACCTCACCTCTGGGGTTCAGCTTTTTTGTCCATGTTTGAACCAAGGCTGTAATGGGCGTCACTGAGCAACTTATTGCTGAGCAGGTGCTGCTTGATAGCACTCTTGATGACCCCTTCCATCACTTTATTGATGATCGAGAGTAGACTGATGGAGGGGTAATTTGCTAGGTTGGATTTGGCTTATTTCTCACGTACAGGACCTATCATTGTTAGGTAGATTCTGGCTGAAGATTGTTGCGGATGTTTAGCATTATCTTTTCCACTGATGTGCTGGGCTCTTCCATCATTGAGGATGGAATTTCTTCCTCCAGTGTGTTGTTTAATTGTCCACTACCATTCATAGCTAGATGTGGCAAAAGTTTAAAGTTTATTTATTAGTGTCACATGTAGGCTTACATTAACACTGCAATGAAGTTACACTCCGGCAGCTGTTCAAGGGAGAATTTAGCATGGCCAATTCACCAAACCAGCACATCTGTTGGATTATAGGAGGAAACAGGAGCACCCAAAGGAAACCAACGTAGACATGGGGAATGTGCAGACACTTCACAGACAGTGACCCAAGCCAGGAATCAAACCCAGGTCCCTGGTGCTGTGAGGCAGCAGTGCTAACCACTGTGCCACCGTGCCACCCCACTGTGCTGCCCCAGAACTGCAGAGCTTAGGTCTGATCCAAAGCTGGGTGATTGCTTCGCTCTTTTTATTACTTGCTGTGTCAGAAGTGGAAACGTTTGCTGACCGCTGCTTGATGTTCAGCACCAATCATGATCCCACAAATACTGGAATGGTCCATGCCCAAATAATCAAGACCTGAAAAATATCCAGGCTTGGGCTCACAAATGGCAAGTAACATTCGTGCTGCACAAGCCCCAGGCAATGACCATCTCCAACAAGAGAGGATCTGACCATCACCCCTTGACATTCAATAGCATTACCATCACTGAATCCCACACTATCAACATCCTGAGGGGTTACTATTGACCAGAAACTGAATTGGACTACATATATAAATAATATGGTTACCAAAGCAGGTGAAAGGTAAGAATCCAGTGGCAGATAACTCACTGCCTGTCCACTATCTGCAAGGCACAGGTCAGGAGTGTAATGGAATACTCTTATTTTGCTTGGGAGAGTACAGCTCCAATAACACTCAAGAGGCTTGATACCATCCAGGACAAACAGCCCACTTGATTGCAACCCCTTTTATAAATATTCAATCCCTTCATCACCGATGAACAGTGTCAGCAGAGTGTACCATCTACAAGATACACTCACCAAGGTTCCTTAGACAGCACCTTCCAAACCCACAACCACCATCATCTCGAAGGACAAGGACCACAGATACATGGGAGCACCACCACCACCTGAAAGTTCCCCTCCAAGTCACTCACCATCCTGACAGCGAAGGTGATATTTTTTCATCTCTGAGTCAAAATCCTGGAACTTCCCTCCCTAACAGCACTGTGGGTGTACCTACACCTCAGGGACTTCAGCAAGAAGGCAGTTCACTCTCACCTTCTCAGGCAACTCAGGATAGGAAATAAATGCTGGCCTAGCCAGTGGTGCCCACATCCTATAAATGAATTTAAAAAAATCTCAGACTAAGCTAGTGAATGTGCATTAATTGACAAGGGTAATTCCGAAATGCTCACCTCTCATTTAGAGCAATATCATCTTCAGTCTTACAGGCAACAACGCAGCACATAGCTGCTTCATCAGAACTCCACAGAAGCAGCCCAGGAACTGTAGACACTTCTTCCATCACAGAGCTACAGTCTGTTGCTATGGACACCATCGGTGACAAAATATATACAGTTCCATGAATACTGGCTTGCAGCCATTTGGGACAGGGACACAAGAAGCTGTGTTGCAGTGTATCTATTTCACCAATCAGTGGAGGAACAGATCCAGGGCCAAATACAATGGCAAAAGGTAAGGTCCATCGCTCAGAACCACAGCATATAAAGGCATCGAGTCTGTCTACTCCAAATATCAAACAAGGAGATTGAGAAAGGCAGTTATGCAAGCAGAGAAAAAAAAGAGAACAAGAGCGAATAAGAGCTAGGATCAGCACGAGAGAGAGAGCTCGGGATAGCATGAGAGAAAGAGCTGGAGAGAGCAAAAGAGAGCAAGACTGGGATCAGCATGAGAGAGAGTGCTAGAGAGAATAAGAAAAAGAGTGAAAGCTCAGGAGAGTATGAGAGAGAGCTAGAGAGGGCAAGCAGGAATGAGAGCGAGAGAGAGTGAGAGCACAAAAGAGTGAGAGTAAGAGAGAACAAGAGAGAGTGAGAGTAAGAGAGAGTGAGAGCACAAGAGAGTTAAAGAGAGCACGAGAGAGGACGAAAGAGCACAAGAGAGTGACAGCTAGAGAAAGCAAGCAGGAGTGAGAGCGAGAGAGAATGAGAGCACAAGAGAATGAGAGCACAAGAGAGTGATAGCTAGAGAGAACAAGTGAGAGTGATAGCAAAGGGAGTGAGAGCTAAAGAGAATGAGAGAAAGTGAGAGTTAGGAAGAATAATAGGGGGTAAGAGCTATACAGAGTGAGAGCTAGGGAGAACTAGAGCAAGTGAGAATGAGAGGTCGCCAGCTATACGCACATAACAAGGCCCTAGAAGGAGCAGTGCATTAAATAACCAGGAGGCATCAATGGCAAATGATAGTTCTGATGTCCAGCTGAATAGGTAGATGGCATCACTTTTTACCACCTGATGCAGCATGGGCTGCTGTCCATCAATGCTGCACTCCACTGTCCACCTCGATAAGATGCTGCAACCCTGAAAATAGAACTGGAAGCCACAACATTTTGACCTCAGCAACAATGATACCACAAGCCAAGCTCACAAATTAGGGTGTGATATATTATTTTAAAAGCATATGATTAGTATTATTATTTGATCACTGTGGTGGACCCAAGAAGCCACGACAAAGCTTTAGGTCAGATCAGAATTTAATTATTTGAAAGGACTGTGCAAGGCAAGTGTAACCAGAGTTTAATTCACTTCAGACTAGAAGTCAAAACTCAAGTCTGCATTCATGAGAATATGATGTTAACCTTTGCTGCCAAATTTGGGAATTCAGAATAGTAAGTGTTGGCTTATTGGTGGCCAATCACCTTTATAACCCCTCAATTTTTATTTAAAACATTGGGTGAAAATATTGGGTAATATCTGTAATTGAATATGGAGACTAAGAGAAGTGTCCCTATCTATATCAACAGGGACAAAGTAGAAAGCTTCAAGTTTTTAGGTATCCAGATCACCAACAAGCTGTCCTGGTCCCCCCATGCCAACACTATAGTTAAGAAACAAACGCCCCTACTTTCTCAGAAGACTAAGGAAATTTGTCATGTCAGCTACAACTCTCACCAACTTTTACAGATGCACCGTAGTTCTTTCTGGTTGTATCATAGCTTGATACGGCTCCTGCTCTGCCCAAGACCGCAAGGAACTACAAAAAGTCGTGAATGTAGCCCAATCCATCACACAAACCAGTTTCCCATTCATTGAATTTGTCTACACTTCCCGCTGTCCCAGAAAAGCAGCCAGCATAATTAAGGACATTCTCTCTTCCGCCTTCTTCTGTCGGGAAAAAGATACAAAAGTCTGAGTTCACGTACCAACTGGCTCAAGAACAGTTTCTTTCCTGCTGTCATCAGACTTTTGAATGGACTTATCTTGCACTAAGTTGATCTTTCTCTACACTCTAGCTATGACTGTAACACTACATTCTGCACTCTCTCTTTCCTTCTCTATGAATTGTATGCTTTGTGCAAGGAACAACACTTTTCACTGTATATTAATACATGTGACAATAGTAAATCAAATCAAATCAAATAAAAAACTTTATTCTGTGCACTCACTCACACGATAACAGTATGCAGCCAGAGCTATACACATTTGAATGTCTGTACACCTCAACAGCGGGTCCAGGTTTGTGTGAGGCTAGCATCACTTAAACTAGCATGCACTACTTAAAAAGGAGAGGTGCATTGGTATAAAAACACTAGAACCTGGAGCAGGAGTAGGCCATTTGGCCCCTCGAGCCAGCCATTCAATAAAGACACAGCTGATTTGATTGTGGTCTTACCTCCACTTTCCTGTCTGTCGCTCCCCCATCCCCAGCCCCACGTCACCCTTGGCTGCCTTATCGATCAAAAATGTATCTAACTCAGCCTCAAATATATTCAATAACCCAAACTGCACTGCTTTCTGTGGAAGAGAACTCCACAGACTAACTACATTCTGAGTGAAAGAAAAATGTCCCTCATCTTCCTTATAGCTCCAAGTGTTTCAGGAAATGGCTGAGGAAGAGTGTCTGAATATTGTCTCAACCGGGATCTTGGGTTCACGTCTCACTATCTGTAACCCCCATGACTTGTCTGGACTTGCAAAATCTCACTAACTTCCTGTCTGGAGACAATACACATCTCTTTAACCTGTGTTTAACACTCTCCGCTCACATTGTCTGTACCTTTAAGACTTGACTTGCTGTAAAGAATCACATTCCAATCATTATTCTGTAAATTGAATTTGTGCCTTTATATGCCCTGTTTGTGAATAGAACTCCTACTCATCTGACGAAGGGGCAGGGCTCCGAAAGCTAGTGGATTTTGCTACCAAATAAACCTGTTGGACTTTAACCTGGTGTTGTGAGACTTCTCACAATGTGTCAGCAATTCAGCCACTACATTGTTAAGCCAGTTTCATTGTCAAAGATAGATGATTATTTTGTAAATTGAGTTTGTGTCTTTATATGCCCTGTTTGTGAATAGAACTCGCACTCACCTGACGAAGGGGCAGTGCTTTAAAAGCTACTGGATTTCACTACCAAACCTGTTCGACTTTAACCTGGTGTTGTGAGACTTCTTACTTTGTTTAGCCCAGTCCAACGCCGGCATCTCCACATCATGAATACAGTGCACCAGGGCAGACTGTACTCCAAGGTTCTCTGACCCAGTACTGGAAGTCTTGAGGATGAGAGATATATTTTGTGCACAAAGGGCCAGGAGGTCATGCAGTGGATAGCAAGAAGGCAATAGGAGCTGATTGGCACCATGGATGACAGTACTCTAGCCCCGAGGATTGGGATGCAGCACAGCAAAAAGTAGAGTGATCCCATGCAATTGATGAGATCAATGTACCTTTGAATGAGATATCTGTACAAATGAACCACTAGCTTTATATGCTGCCACATTCACCATTACATATGAACAATTAAGGGGTGGGCAACGAATACTGCCCTAGCCAGTGAGGCTTACATCCAATGAAAAAATTTTTAAAACCACTGTGATCGATCAACCACAACTCAAACTGTAGCTTTGCCTCACCCTCACATTTAGCACAACACCTACTCACATCACTCAACTTGCACACCCAACTTTGATAAGCACATCACCCAAACATATTACACCACATTTGCGAAGGCATTTTTCAGGAAATAGAAATAGTTTAAGTCATCTATATTTGTATTGTTAAATATTAGAACTAATGTATAGATTTAAGGGGGTTTAATTTCATGTTTTGTGTAAGAAGGGCAAAAGTCTATTTAGATTTGTGTTAAACAAAGATGTATGCATGTGTGAGGGTTTAGGTTTCAGTTCAAACTCTATATCTATTAGGCTGACAGAGTTTGCGATGGGAAAAGTAGAGCTTGGAGGAGGATTAAAGTATTGCTTAGCAACCAGGGACACTTCCAGGGAGAATACTTTTTTTGAGGTTAATTTAACTAGAAGCCATTGTAAAGGGAGTTTCACAGAGAGAGGGAACTTTCACAGCTTTGCTAGAAGAAAAGCCATACAATGGCAAGTACCAGAAACCTAAATAACGGCTAATTAAGGAAACTAGAGAAATATGGAGTTTCCAGTTGTCTGAAGTTAATGAAATAGCTGAAACTGGAAGTAGAACGGGGTGCTTGCTATTCATTCATTCAGAGACAGAGCTGAGGAGGAGTTAGCTAGTTAGAAGTCAGAAAGTAGTTGTAAGGTTCATGTTATCTTACCACAGATGGTGAAGCGATTGGTGAAATAATTATAGAGCAATCAATGGCTGGATTTCAAAGTTTGTGCAAAAGCATTCAAGACAAGATAATCCACAAATGAATTAGAAAAACTGGAGGTGGATCCTTGAAGGAAATAGCTGAGAGAAAGCATTGGTTGAAAGATTTTAAAGCATATGCTCTAAGAGTGGAATTTGGAAACTACTGATGATGGCACACATGATGGCTGATCTCAGACCTGTAACCCCCAGCTCAGATACTGGACAGTAACATGGAGGTGGAATCTGTGTGTGAGTCACAGGACACAGGTGGGCTGCAGTCAGGGCAGGGGAAAGGGTCACCAGAGGTGCCACCTCCCAAGCAGTTGCACATGGGCTCTGCTGCTGAGGATTCAGATGAAGCCCTTGATGGGGTAAAAGTGCAGCGAGAGGTTGATAGGCAATTTGGTCAGAAAGTTTACTATCACTGTCAAGAAGCATGGCAGAGTCCAGCACTGAGTTGGAACAGGGATGTACATACAGCTTGCAAACCATCCTTTTCAGTGTGGAAGTGGTGGCCAACTCCAGGACAAAACTTTTGCTCCAATGGCTCAAACCTGCTTAATGCAGCATCTGATGACCAACTTCTCAGTTTCCATTGCAGAATCCATCCCAATGTCCAAATGCCGCAATGGAAGCTCAGACCAAGATCATACATTCTCAGCCCCTTCTCGTGTGAGCCCAGATTGCTGCCTCATAGCTGCAGGCTGCTGCCATTATGACTGTGTGTACCAGAGAGGAAGGCAATGGCCTAGTGTTATTATCACTAGACTATAAATCCAAAAGCTCAGCTAATGATCTGGAGACCCCGTTGGAATCCCACCACAGCAGATGGTGGAATTTGAATTCAGTAAAAAGAAATCTGGAATTAAGAATCTACTGATGACCATGAAATCATTGTCGATTGTCAAAAAAAATCCATCTGGTTCACTAATGTCCTTTAAGGAAGGAAATCTGCCCTCCTTACCTGGTCTGACCACCAGAGCCACAGCAATGTGATAGATCCACAACTGCCCTCCAAGGGCAACTACAGATGTGCAATAAATGCTGGCCAGCCAGCGATGCCCATGTCCCACGAATATATGAAAAAAATCAGCATCCCATATATAGTCTGATAATTTGTGCTCCAACAGATTGCCATGGTTGTTAAGACATCACCTTGGGCGGAGTGACAATGGTTCATGTTCCCCCGCTGCCACTCTTCCACTTCCTTTGCTGAAACATCTGAACCAGGCAGCCCAGACTGATGCCACACTGTATAAATGCAAGTCTCTTAAAATTTACTGAGTGCTATTTTGATGTAAAATTACTTGTCTTTCTTTTAAAGAGCTCTGCCACCATGCTTAATTATTTAAATAGAAACCAGATCTTGCTGTGTCCCAAAATCCCATTGATTCTTGCAGTAATACTTCAAAGAACGCAGTCCCTGTGTAACATTAACGCGGCGCAGACAGAGTGGAAAAGTTGTTGCTGGATGAAGAATATCCATCTCCGTGCGGTTTGCGTAACCTACAATTTACATTCAACTTTTTTTTTGCCTCTTCTGCTCCCAAACCACAAGGCTCTGCACGAGTTTACCACAACACACAGTTTTAGCAGCTTCTTAGAACGCAGCATCATGACTCACTGCTGGCTTCAGCAGACAAAGACCAAGCCAGAACAGGATCAATACCCGATGTAGCTGCATCATCTCAAATCCTTTTTCTCATTCAGAAGACGGTTGACAATTGCTTGTTGTAAGCTGCCACCTAAAAAGGGCATGCACTTTGAACAGGGGAGTAAAACTTCATTGAAGCAGAATTGACCATTAAAACCGTATACCCAATTGTTGACGTTGTAGGGATGCTGGAAGAACCAGCTGAGTTTATAATGTCCAAGTATGTAATTTACTTTTACGTGGACTTACATTATGGGTGGCACGGTAGCACAGTGGTTAGCACTGCTGCCTCACAGCACCAGGGACCCGGGTTCGATTCCGGCCTCAGGTCACTGTTTGTGTGGAGGTTGCACGTTCTCCCCATGTCTATGTGGGTTTCCTCCAGGAGCTCCGGTTTCCTCCCACAATTCAAAGATGTGCAGGTTAGGTTGACTGGCCATGCTAAGTTGATCCTAGTGTCAGGGGGATTAGCAGGGTAAATATGTGGGGTTAGGGGAATAGGGCCCAAGTGGGACTGTGGTCAGTGCTCACTCAATGGGCTGAATGGGCACTGTTGGAATTCAGTGATTCTGAGGCAGATTTGGGAGAAAAATTACTTCAGAAAGTTGCTGTATCATATTTCTAACATGTTTACTTAAAGGGCCAAAAGATTTGATTGCAGCAAATCAAATCAGTCAGATTCTTGGTCAGATTCAGAACAATGAAAAGCATTGAGTTGGTCAACGAAGGGTGAAGACAGGTTAGTGCAGGTTTTATTTATATATTCAAGTGCAATAAAGTCGGGTATGGCATTAGAGCTCAATGGCTGAAATCTGTTAGCCCTTTAGAAAATTCCCTTCACACACACACACACACACACACACACAGGCCACATACACACACACACGTACTCACACACACACACACCCTCACACACACACGTGCTCACACACATATATTCACACACACACACTCACACAGACATGCACACATACACTCACACACATACACACAGATGCACACACACATACACTCACACGCACAAACTGACACACACACACACTCACACAGACACGCACACACGTGAGAGGTGACTTAATAGAGATTTATAAGATGATGAGGGGTATTGATAGAGTGAACGTGCAGAGACTATTTCCTCGGGTGGATGTAGCTGTTACTCGGGGGCATAACTATAAGGTTCATGGTGGAAGATATAGGAGGGACGTCCGAGGTAGATTCTTCACTCAGAGAGTGGTTGGGGTGTGGAAGTTTGCACATTCTCCCCGTGCTTGCATGGGTTTTCTCCGGGTGCTCCGGTTTCCTCCCATACCCCAAAGATGTGCTATTTAGGCTGATTGGAGGTAATAAATTGTCCATAAATTAGTTTCCCTCAATGTGGAATGCCATAAACAATAGATAAGGGTCATGGGTGGAGGGGGGACTGGTAATGTTAAAATGGCGGTGCAGGCTCGTTGGGCCGAAGGGCCTGTTTCCCGGGCTGTCTTTGTTCTTTTGAATACACTGCCTGCTGTGATAATGGAGTCAGACAGTTTAGGAACTTTCAAGCGGTTATTGGATAGGCACATGGAGCACACCAGAATTATAGGGAGTGGGATAACTTGATCGTGGGTTTAGACATAGCTCGGCACAACATTGAGGGCCAAAGGGCTGTACTGTGCTGTACTGTTCTATGTTCTACACACAATCACACACCCACTCACACAAACACAGACACACATACACTCATACACACAGAAAGACACACATGCACACACAAACACATGCTCTCTCTCACACACACACACACACACACATTCAAGACATATGCATTTGTTTACAGTTCTGGTGTAGCACTAATCCACAGATCACAGCCAATGCAAGGGAGGTCACTGCTGCTGTGAGGAGGACACCCTCCCCCAATTTCCAATCATAGCTCTAGCCAAAAGTCCACCTACGGTTACCAGAACCATTTCACAGAAAATATCATAGAATCATAGAACCCCTACAGTACAGAAAGAAGCCATCTGGCTGGTCAAGTCTGCACCAACTCTCCGAAACAGCACCGCACGCAGATCTCGTCCCACCTACCCACCCTATCCTCATAACCCCGTGTGTCTAACATGGTTAATCCACCTAAGCTACATGTCTTTGGACACTAAGGGGTAATTTAGCATGGCCAATGCATCTAACCAGCATATCATACAGACTGTGGGAGAAAACCGGAGCATCAGGGGGGAGGCCACGCAGATACGAGAAGACGTTCAGACTCTGTACAGACAGTGACCCAATGCTGGAATTGAACCCAGGTCCTTGCTGCTGTGAGGCAGCAGTGCTAATCACTGTGCCACCCAAATAAGAGGGATCACTACATTCAGTAAGCTCCAGAGAAAATTGAGAGTCTTCAAAGCACAAGAAAGCTTGTAGCTCGGATTCACAATTTCCTTTGGTAAGGTGGAGTAGGAGTCCTACTCATTTCCAGTTGAGAACTCCAGGATGTATTAGGTTCTCCTCATCTCTGAAATCGCTGGAAAACCATAGCAACCTGAGGTTCTCCACCTCAGGCATTACAATTGATGTTAAAATACAAAAACATTGTGAAAACTGTTTAGTTGCTTTATGCAGAAAAGAATGAGGGAGCATGGGAAAGACTAGAACAAAATGGTATTTCCCCCACACTTTCCATCTCCTTTAAGTGTGGTGCTAGCTGCTAGAAATTTTTGCAACTTACAACAGGCCCTTTCAGCTAGAAAAGAATGCATGTTCAGCCACAAAATAGTCTGGAACAGTTATAGAATGTATTACCTGCCAACACTGTGGTATTTTGTGAAGTCTCCAGTATTTAACTGTTCCTCTCGTTTGCCAGCACAAGGACAAAACTGCCAGGCTTTCCCTTCCCCTCCCCATCCCCCCAGTCCCCATTTTTTTGACAACCAAGCAAATTAACAAATAAAAAAGGAAAGCTACTGTCAATGCCGAATAATAGTCACCTTTCCCCTCACTGTTGGTGTCAACTGAGGCTCTGCGGGGACAGGTGTTAAATGGTACAGATTTTGGCAATCGAGACCTCCACAGCCCAGGCAGGCACACCCTCCTTGTTGGAATTGTTGTAAGAGGCGGCAAACAGCCCAAAGAGAAGGAGAACATCTCCTTCAGCAGAGCTTAAAATGCCAGAACAGCACAGTGGTTAGCACTGCTGCCTCACAGTGCCAGGGACCTGGATTCAATTCCGACTTTGGGTCACTGGAGTTTACACGTTCCCCACATGCCTGCATGGGTTTCCTCCGGATGCTCTGGTTTCCTCCCACAGTCTAAAGACGTGCAGGAAAGCTGGATTGGCCATGCTAAATTGTCCCTTAATGTCCAAAGATGTACAGATTAGGGGGATTAATGGGGTAAATTTAGGACTGAGTTAAGGGGGAATTTCTTCACCCAAAGGGTTGTGAATCTGTGGAATTCCCTGCCCAGTGAAGCAGTTGAGGCTACCTCATTGAATGTTTTTAAGGCAAGGATAGATACATTTTTGAACAGTAAAGGAATTAAGGGTTATGGTGAGCAGGCGGGTAAGCAGAGCTGAGTCCACAAAAAGATCAGCCAGGATCTTATTGAATGGTGGAGCAGGCTCGAGGGGTCAGATGGCCTACTCCTGCTCCTAGTTCTTATGTTCTTAAATATGTGTTATGGGGATAGGGCCTGGGTAAGATGCTCTGTGGGAGAACTGGTGCAGACCCAATGGGCCGAATGACCTCCTTCTATACCGTAGAGATTCTATGATGAGTCCACTTCAGTATCCTAGGTGACTGATTGATGCTGCCTTCTCCACCACTCTTTCTCCAATTTCTCTCACGCACCATAAAGTATTCCAAAAGAAACAACAGCCACATTTCAGCACAGAAAGCTCAAGTGGTTTAGGTACCTTTTCTTTGGCAGCTGTGCTACAATTGTGCACATAAAATGCTGCAAATCAAAGAGTCAGTTGAAATTTTCATCCTGCTTCCCAACTTTGAAATTAAATGGCCCCTATATCTGGCCCTTTAAAAATGGCGGGGTAAAAATACATTTATCCCTTGCAACTGCATTTAACAACTCACAAAAAACAAAATCAAAGCTCCATGAATTGCAACTTAAATATTTACAAGTTTTGAGTTTTACACAGTGTGTGCATCAGTACACCGTCAAAAGCTCAAGCCCAAACATTTTAAAGGGATTAACAGTCCTAAAAGTAGGGTTTAATTGTGACCTGAACAAAATCCAAGCAGGACGAAAGCAATCAATGTTCTGTATTTACGTCCACAATTGTGTTTTCAAGTATCACAGCAAGGAACAATGGTTACACTGAACACATGGGAGGGCATAGCCAGACACTTACTGGTGAAGGTGTAGCACAGGTTAAGCATTGGAAAGGCAGCACATTTAACTATCTATACTCTAACATGAGCTAAACTAAATGCTGGTGGGAATACACAAGTGTTTAAATAATTAAGTGGTCAACAGATTGGTTATTTTGGCTTTCATTGCTGTATTGATTATAGGGCAGTTAATCCTTTCAAGCAGTCATGTCAAACAGGGTCAGATGACTCTCTGTAGGGCAATAATGTACAGCAAGCTAGATTATTTGACATCAAGTGCTATTCCGTAGCAAATAAATCATTCACGTTTGTTAATCCGAGACAGAAAGTTACCATATGGGGAGGTTTTGTTTTCAATTCCTGGTTCAGTTATTGACTGATATGCAAGTCATAGTCTGGGTATATTTAAGGTTCAGTTAAGAAAACAAGCCTGCATCTTTTGCAAGAAAATTCCTGTACCTTTAGTTTATTTATTGATATCACAAATCGGCTTACATTAACACTGCAATGAAGTTCCTGTGAAAGTCCACTAGTTGCCACATTTCAGTGCCTGTTCAGGTACATCGAGGGAGAATTTTAGCGTGGCCAATGCACCTAACCAGCACATCTTTCAGGCTGTGGAGGAAATCAGAGTGCTCGGCGGAAACCTACACAGACACGGGGAGAACGTGCGGACTCTGCATAGACAGTGATTCGAGTGGGCAATTGAGCCTGGGTCCTTGGCACTGTGAGAGAGCAGTGCTAACCACCATGTCACTGTGCCAACGTCAAACTCAACCCAACCTATTGACAAAGGCAGGTGTAAGGAAAATACATTGACTAATTTATTGTTTGAGCTGTTGTGATTTCTGCTGAATAAAAAATTTCTGTCATTTGTGAATAACGTAGCTTTGGATATCTATATGTTTCCATAAGACATAGGAATTAAGCCACTCGGTCCATCGAGTCTGCTCTGCCATTAAATCATGGCTGATATTTTTCTCATCCCCATTCTCCTGCTTTTTCCCATAATCCCTGATCCCTTTATTAATCAAGAACCTATCTGCCTTAAAGACATTCAATGACCTGGCCTCCACAGCCTTCTGCGGCAAAGAGTTCCACAGATTCACCACTCCCCAGCTGAAGAAATTCCTCCTCATCTCTGATTTAAAGGATCGTCCCTTCAGCCTGAGGTTGTGCCCTCTGGTTCTAGTTTCAACAAGCTACAACCAGGGTCTTGTAGAATCATTGGTCCCTTTACTTACCTGATACTATCTAGTAATGATATATGGTTGTTTATTGGAAGTGAAGACTCAACATGCACAGAGCTGACGAGTAAGCTGTATGCAGGGTTGTGGAGAGCGGGGGAAAGAATCTGTTACTTGGGGCAGACAAAGTCAAATTATGAATTGACAGCAGGATTTGATCAAAATTAAAATATTTCAGACAGCAGATCATGTCGGAATTAGTCCATCGAGTAGAATGCATTGGGCTTGAAAGAGAGCGGTGAATTTAATGGGACCAAATAATTGTCGGCAAAAGAATCTTTCGATGCTGTTTACTTCCAGCTGAGCATTATTTTTTATTTTAAGAAATGCTCAGCAAAACAGCACTTCAATCAAAGCACACAGAAGCAAGTAGGCTGCTGAGTAAATCCAGATGGCAACCATGTTAACCAAAAAAAGACTATTTTGATTGACACAAAAGAAAGCAATCCTCCGGTTGATGGATGAGGTTGGGAGAGGTTGAACATTGCAACAGTGGAGCATGTGCAGCATCTTGCTTTATTCTTTGTGGAAATATAATCCCTGTAAACATAATTCTTGATTTAAAAAGCAGGATAGCTGATTTATTATTGCCACATGAATTGGGGTACAGTGAAAAGTATTGTTTCTTGCACGCTATATAGTCAAAACATGCCGTCCATAAAGTACAAAAGGGAGAAGGAAAAGAGAGGGCCCAGAATGAAGTGTTACAGTCATAGCTAAGGGTGTAGAGAAAGATCAACTTAATATAAGGTAGGTCCATTCAAAAATCTGATGGCAGCAGGGAAGAAGCTGTTCTTGAGATGGTTGTGATGTGATCTCAGACTTTTGTATCTTTTTCCTGTCTGAAGAAGATAGAAGAGATTATGTCAGGGGTGTGTGGGGTACTTAATTATGCTGGTTGCTTTTCCAAGCTGCAGGAAATGTAGATGGAGTCAATGGATGGGAGGTTGGTTTGCGTGATGGACTGGGCTATGCTGACAACTCTATGTAGTTTCTTATGCCTTGGTCAGAGCAGGAGCCAAGGTGATGGCTTAGTGGTATTATAGCTAGATTATTAATCCAGAAACCAGCTAATATTCTGGGGAACCCAGGTTTGAATCCCACCATGGCAGCTCGTGGAATTTGAATTCAATTTTAAAAAATCTGGAATTAAGAATCTACGGATGACCTTGAAATCATTGTTGATTGCCGGAAAAACCTATCTGGTTCACTAATGTCCTTTAGAGAACGAAATCTGCCATCCTTACCTGATCAGGCCTACATGTGATTCCAGAGTCACAGCAATGTGGTTGACTCTCAATTGCCCTCAGGCAACTAGGGATGGGCAATAAATGCTGGCCAGCCACTGACACTCATGCCCCACATGTGAATGGAAAAAAATACCAAACTAATATATCCAGATAGGATGTTTTCTATGGTACATCTGTAGAAATTGGTGATCATAGTGGACATGAGAAATTTCCTTAGCCTCCTGAGAAAGTAGAGGCATTGTTGGGCTTTCTTAACTATGTTGTTCACCCATCATCATCAGTGAGGACCACGACACCATTAATCATTTTGAGGCTGGATGCGATGTGTCCGAAGATGACTGATCAGGCCAATTTGGTCGCGGAATGTCCTGGCACATATTGGACAGACTTGTGTAGACACTGTAGTTATTGCACTGGTGGCTCTGGACTTGTGCAGCTCACGCTTAAGTTGTGCTTCAGCAATGCACCTTACTTCGTAATCTTGACAGTCCTTGTGGATGAGGCAGCACCAGGTAGGGCGGTTTTGTGCCAGCGTTTCCCAGGTGGTCGTGTCTATGTCAAGTGACTTCAGGGAAGCCTTGAGTGTGTCTTTATAACGTTTCTTCTGCCCTCCATGTGAGCGTCTTCCAGCAGAGAGTTCCCCAAAAAGGAGCTGCTTGGGTGTGCTCTCGTCTGACATATGGATGACATGACCTGCCCACCGGGTCTGCGCTCTCATCAGCAGTGTGTAGACTGATGGTAGACTTGCTCTAGAGAGGACTTCAGTGTCTGGTACTTTGTCTTGCCATTTGATGCATAATATTTTGCGAAGCCAAGTTATGTGGAAATGATTGAGTTGTCTTGCATGCCTTCGATACACAGTCCACGTTTCACAGGCACACAGGAGGGTAGTGAGTACCACGCTGCTGTAGACCTTCAGTTTTGTTGCTGGGCTGATTCCTCAACATTCCCATACAGTGGAGCACAGTCTACCGAAAGCAGAATTTGCCTTTGCTATTCTGCAGTTAAATTCTGTGTCAATGCTTGAGAGAGGATGCTGCCAAGATCAGTGAACTGGTCCACTGCCCTTTGATTGTGATTATGGGTTCTGTGTACAGTGCATGAGGAGCAGGCTGGTGCGTGACTTCTGTCTTTTTAATGTTGATGGTGAGTCCAAAGTTGTCACAATCCGTGGAAACTTTGTCCATACTGACTTGCATCTCTGGCTCTGAGCCAGTATACAAGGCGCAGTCTGTTTGCATGCAACAGTGGCCACAACCCGGGCAATGGCTTCGACAAGCCGGCTAAGCCAGGTGAGAGTAGCCGACGAGTCTCAGTGAGATAGGGAGATGTCTATCCCAGCATGTGAAGACAGATTCTGGCGGATTAAGCGGACGAGACCAATGGAAGGTCCAATGGTCAAGAAGGCAGGTCTCTGCAAGCATCGTAGAATGCAACAAACAGGACAAGACACAGAAGACGTCCAGGTCATCCACTGTGCCTCGTCCCATCTCCAGCCATCTTGATTCTTGTCTTGCCACTGGATCCAGATGGGAATTGGGAAGAGAGAGTGAGGCTGATGCTGCACAACTCTCCCTCACTTTAATCCAAATCAAGCGCTAGTCTCGACACCATCATCATCATCATCCTGTTTAACCTTTGAAGTCCTGTGGGGTATCAGGGAGGGGTAGTACCTCTGGTAGGGGAACATGTCACGTCTTTTTCGGGGCGGTCTGTCCACCCTTTGTCCCCACCTAGCACTCAGCTCTCACCTGGGGCTCCCCGTAGCTGTTTCTTAACTATAACGTGGGTGCGGAGGGACCAGACAGGTTGTTGGTGAGCTGCAGGAGGGAGGCTGACTTTGTCTGGAGACCAGAATGTAAATTGGAGCAGCCGTGGCCTCTATGACCCCTTGAGCATGTTCTGCTATTTAACAGCAACACCGATTTCAGCCCTACCACTCAATCCCCTCAGCGCCCAAGATCCCAATTTTGAAGACACTCAGTAATTGAGAATTCAACACCAGGAAGGGACAGTATTAGACCACTGCCTTAAGCAAGCTCAAATCTTCACATCTCCAGCACAGTTTTATGAGGTAGAAAACACAGAGGCTTGGGAGGGTGAGACATTGGCAGGATAAAGGTTACTAAATTGTTCTGAATGCACAGGCACCTGCAATATGTTGAAATGTTCATGGTTGGGAATCACCTCCTGAATAGGCCAACAGCTACATTAAACGGCAGCCAAGAGATGGCTTCCCAGTAAGTTTGAAAGTCAATCACTTAGTGCTGGGTTTTAACTCAGGATGGGAACTCAGGAATGGGAAGCCGCCATGATGTGGCTAGAATGAGACCTGGGAGATGAACACGATTGACAGGCTGACTAGCCAATCACATTGGGAAATGAAGAGCCAGCATACTTGCATGTCACAATTTATTGGCACATGTCCTGAGGTCCTTACTTTCAGATTTTGCTACCAAAATGTTGCCAGTGGGGGGAATCCTGCAATATTAGCAAAAAGCTGTCAGTGTGTTTGTGGATGACTTCCTGGAGATTCTTTTGGAGGAGGCCAGGATAGGTGTTGTTCTTCTAGCAGCACTCCCACGGCTGGGGGTCTGGTTGGCTGGCTGCTAGGGTCAGATTTTTTTATTCTTTCATGGGTTGTGGGCATCACGGGAAAGGCCAACATTTGTTGCCCATCGCTAATTGCCCTTGAACTGACTGGCTTGCTAGGTCATTTCAGAGGGCAGTTAATTAAAAAGAAAGATCACATCTCCTCTCAGGTCAACCTGAAATCTGAGGAATTCCAAACCTTCATCGTCACAGAGACCATCAATGACATTTCTGTCCGTGTAGTGTCAAATATATATTGGCAGATTTCCTGTCCTGAAGAAGATTAGTAAACCAGGATGACAATCAATAATAGTTTCCTAGTCACCGTTGCTACGATCACCAGCTGCCATGGTGGGATTTGAACCAATGTCCACAGAGCATTAGCTTGGGTCTCTAGATTACTAGTCCAGTAATATTACCACAATGCCACACCTTGTCCCAGTGTCAACAGCTTCAACTCGAGGATCTGGCTTCAATGTAGAAGGAGGTTCAAACGATCTCAGAACAAAAGTAAAACTCTTCATCGCTCTCACCAACACTTGGCAATATCTCTTCCACTCTGTCTTTCACCCTCAGCAATTCCTTCCCCTCCAACTGACACAACACCAGATGAATCACAACAGCACACAGCAGCATGTCCTCCTCATTCCAAAATAAACAGTGTGTGGGAATCCTGAGTGGCTTTGGGCTGTGTGTTTGAACCCACTGAAGATTGGGACAAGATCCCCACATCTACACATTCTGCGGGAGAAGATGGCCTAGTGGTATTATTTAATCCAGAGACTCAGCTAACATTCTGGGGATCTGGATTCAAATCCCACCATAGCAGATGGTGGCAATTGAATTCAATAAAAAATATCTGGAATTAGGAATCTATTGGTGACCATAAAACCATTGTCGATTGTTGGAAAAACCCACCTGGTTCATTAATGTCCATTAAGGAAAGAAACCTGCTGTCCTTACTTGGTCTGGCCTATCAGTGACTCCAGAGCCACAGCAATGTGGTTAACTCTCAACTGCCCTCTGAACAAGGGCAACTCAGGATAGACAATAAATGCTAGTCAACCAGCGATGCCTATGTCTCACAAATGAATTAAAAAAAGAATTTTTAAAAATCTACATGTGCAACAGGGCAAGGGAAAGAGAGCGACAGCTCCTTATTTTGCACTGAATTCAAACCTTGATTGAATGTTTCCAGTCTATCAAAGTGTTCAATTTCCAATGCAAGACATTGTCTGGAACATTTTTTTATTTAGAGTGGATTTAACCAGACAAGTTGGTGAGGCCGCAGTTTCGATCTTCATTGGAATATGGTTGTACTGTAACTTTTGCAGTTGGAAGTATTCGAATAGTTAAATCTATAGAGAGCGGCGATATTCACATTAGACAGCAATGAGTTTTCTCAGTGTTCCTCACATTCTGTGGAAATTCCACACTTCCACTCCTTTTGAATGAGACTGTTAAAAGTCACCATGTCACTGCTTTTTTTGATAAGCCTCAATAACTATTAGAAGTGGATACTCTTGAAAAGAGAAGATTAGAGAATCAGAAGGTTAGTACAACATAACAATGCAGCAGATTATGCTCGATGCCCTTGGCTGGTTCTTTTGATAATCTCTCCATTCTGCCCCTCCCAAACTTCCAGGGCTCCTCGTCATGTGGTCTCCTAGGAAACCCACTCCTGCTACCTTTCATGGGGGTCAAAATAAGGAAACAATGGCCTCTTCCCGGTTTCCAAACATTTTCAAATCCTTCCCCCTCCACCAGCAAAGGATACACAAACACCAAAGGAAATACCACAATTCATCACAAATCAGTGAAGATCTGTGTTTAGCTCTTTAAAAATTGGATGACTTGGAAAGGATCCTTCATGGCAAACCACTGAAGCAAGAAGTTACCTCTTGAACAATGACAACCAGCTAACATGGAAATATCACGAACAATAGTGGACCATGCCTCTCCCTGTCATAGTGCAATAAAATCTTCTCATCTGGGGAAAACGTACATACCATTTTAGAAAGTTTAAACTTTTAGCGTTTATAAAGTTTCCTTATTAGTGTCAGAAGTAGGCTTATATTAACATGGCATCACTCAAACCAGCCTTTCAACCATTGACTCTGTCTACACTTCCCGCTACCTCGGAAAAGCAGCCAACATAATCAAGGAGCTCACGCACCGCAAACATACTTTCTTCCACCTTCTTCCGTCGGGAAAAAGATAGAGAAGTCTGAGAACGCATACCAACCAACTCAAAAAAAGCTTTCCCTGCTGCCAGCAGACGTTTGAATGGACCTACCTCATATTAAGTTGACCTTTCTCTACACCTTAGCTATGATTATGACACCATATTCTACAATCTCTCCTTTCCTTCCCTATATACGGTATGCTTTGTCTGTGTAGCGTGCAGGAAATAATAATTTTCACTGTACACTAATGTGACAATAATAAATCAAATCAATGAAGTTACTGTGAAAATCCCCTAGTCACCACACTCCGATGCTTGCTGGAGTACACTGAGGGGGAATTTAGCATGGCCAATGCACCTACGCAGCACATCCTTCAGACAGTGGGAGCAAACACACACAGAGAGCATGTAACTCCGCACAGACAGTGACCCAAGCCAGAGATTGAACCTGGGTCCCTTGTGCTGTGAGACAGCAGTGCTAACCACTACACCATCATGCTCACCAACTGAGGGTCCATCAGTTTGAATCAAGACAATGGGGCCAGTTTTCATTTATGGTGTACATGGACTATAAACTCGGAACGTTTTCACTGGAAAGATGGAGGCTGGGGGTTGGGTGGGGGGTTGGCGACCTGGTAGAAGTGTACAACCAAAATTATGAGAGGCATTGATGGGATGAATAGTCACAGGCTTTTTCCCAGGATGTAAGTGTCAACTACAAGAGGGCACAGGTTTAAGGTGAGAGGGGCAAGTTTAGGGGAGACATGAGGGGAAAGTTTTTTCACACAGAGGGTGGTGGGTGCCTGGAACACACTGTCAGTGGAGGTGGTGGAAGCAGGTACATTAGCAACATTCAAAGTGCATCTTGATAGACACATGAATGGGAAGTGAACAGAGGGATAGAAAACACGTATCAGCATAAGCTTGGTGGGCCAAAGGGCCTGTTCTTGTGCTGTATTGTTCTTTAGAATGGATAGTGGTCAGAGTAATTAGATCACATACTTGACAGCTCCATAGAGGTCAGAACTATTTTCACAGTCCAGCCTCATTTTAGAATCTTACAGCAGTGAGGAAGGAGGCTATTCATACTTCTTGAACTGGATTTTTGAAGGAGTTTCCAATTTACCTCAACTCCTGGTCCTTGCTGCAAAGCCCAGCCCCCTTCTTTCCTTTTCAGGCTCATAACCAACCCCATTTCAAAAGTGAATCTGTCGCCGCCACCCTTTCAGGCAGTGCATTTTTGATCATCATTCAATGGGCAATTTATTTTCTCCTCATCTCCCTTCCCATTCTATTGCCAATGATCTTGCCAATGCCGAGGGAGATGTGTGGAGGAAGTTTTTCATGCAGAGAGTGGTGAGTGCCTGGAACCCGCTGCCAGAGAGGTGGTGGAAGCAGGAACATTAGCAACATTTAAGAGGCATCTGGATGGGTGCATGAACAGGGAAAGAATAGCGGGATACGGACCAAGTAAGGGCAGAAGGTTTTTTTCTGTTTATTTAGGGCATCATGATTGACAGGGCTTGGAGGGTTGAAGGACCTGATCCTGTGCTGTACTTTTCTTTGTTCTTTCTTTGATGTCCAATCTGTGTCCAGTGTTTGATTGCTCCTCCTGTCAGTAGAAACAGTTTCTCTTCTATTTACCCTGTCAAAACCCTTTACAATTTTCAACATCATTTTTAAATCACTCCTTACCTGTTTCCGCTCCGAAAGGGAACAATCACACTTAAAATATGATCAGCATTAGAACACAACAGATGCTGATAGAGGGATTACAAAATAGTTGGTTGGGTGGTGGAGAATATTTACCTCAGTTGAAGAAGGAGGAAGGTCAGCAGGTAATCAGATGCTCCATGTGAAATCTTACTGATAGTATTTAGGAGCCAAAGGCTTCTGTTTACAATCAAACTGGGAGGGTCAGATCTTTTGGCACTCCAGATTCTGACTGTGAAGCACTATGGGAGTGGAAAAGAATTTGGAAATAAAAGAATCTGGTGAGGGGAAAGCAGCCTCTGGGGAGTTGTTTCATCAGGAGTGGGCTGCCACAGGAATCCCTACAGTGCAGAAGAAGGCTATTCAGCCCATCAAGTCTGCACTGACTCTTACCCAGGCTTACTCCACCAATCCCCCTAATCTTGGAAGACTAAGGAACAGGTTAGCATGGCCTATCCACCTAACCTGCACGACTGTGGGAGGAAACCGGAGCAGCCAAAGGAAGCCCACACTGATACAGAGAGAACTTTGCAGAGACAGTCACCTGAGGCCGATATTGAACCTGGGTCTCTGGCACTGTGATGCAGCAGTGTTAACCACTGTGCCATCCTGCTACCTTTAGCCTGGTCTACAACCAGTTCCAAGTCGGGGGATCATTAATAGCTGAAAGATGTATTGAGGAGGGGCGGTCCCACAACCAGCTTACAGTGCTATTTTAAATATTTTAATAAAGCTCCTCTCATCTGATGGGCATCCAACTGGACATTAATTTTGAGGCCCATTTGAAAAATTGAGTCAAGAAGTCAATATAAGGTAGGATTGGGCTTCAGTTTTAGTTGTAGTAAATTCTGAACAAATTGCAGCATTTAAAAAGGAAACATTCCTTTATCTGTCAGAACTCAATTTGTATATTGAAAACAAATGTCTTTATTCTGGACGTAGATTTTAGATTAATTTACAGAAGGAACCTTGGGGGGAAAGGCTTTTTTTTTTGGCTTCTGAACATTTAGGTGTGAACAGGATGGTGAACATTTGAGAATTGTTTTGAATATATTCTTTACCCACCTCATTCATCCTGATCAGATCCTTGCAATTCTTCATAAGCATTTTAATACTCAAAATTAAATGAGAAAATGTCTGTCATAATTCAAGGCTTTGGGCTACTGGGATTAACATGGGATAAATATTAATATAAAAATATTACAGAGCCTCTCCACTCCCCCTCAGCCCCCCGCCCAATTCTGATCTGCACAAAATTTCTTTTTCGCAAAATAAAAGCTAGTAACTGCACACAGGTAATAAATCCGTCAGTTTAATTGTTTGGGAGCACAAATCCAGATTTTGTTTTTCCTTAGGGAGGCATGGTGGCACATTGCTGCCTCACAGTGCCAGGGTCTCGGGTTCAATTCCTGGCTTGGGTCACTGTCTGCGTGGAGGTTTTATGTTCTCCCCATGTCTGCCTGGCTTTCCTCTGGGTGCTCCAATTTTCTCCCATGGTCCAAAGATGTGCAGGTTGCCCCTTAGTGTCCCAAGATGTTAGGGGGATTAGTGGGGTAGTTTGGGTGGCATGGTGACACAGTGGTTAGAACTGCTGCCTCACAGCGCCAGGGACCCGGGTTCAATTCCAGACTTTGGCTAGTGTGTGTGGAGTTTGCATGTTCTCCATGTGTCTGCGTGGGTTTTCTCCAGGTACTCCGATTTCCTCCCACAGTCCTAAGATATTCAGGTTAGGTGGATTGGCCATCATAAATTGACCCTAATGTCAGGAGGATTAGAAGGCTAAATATGTAGGGTTATGGGAATAGAGCCTGGGTGGGATTATAGTTGGTGCAGACTCGATGGGCCGAATGGATTCCTTCTGCACTGTAGGGGTTCTATGATTCTATGAAACATATGGGGTCCGGGGGATAGGGCCTTGGTGGAATGTTCTGTTGGAAAGTCAGTGCACACTCGATGGGCCGAATGGTCTCCTTCTGCACTGTAGATGATGTCTTCTGTAAATTGATGTTGAAAATTTATGTTGAGAGACTGCTTCAACACACAGATATTGGGTTAGTTTGAATTAGCTTACAATCAAGTGATTTTTAAATAAAAAGATTCTGCAGTTCATTTGGATTTATAAACTTCGAAGATCAGGTATTAATTTTGGGAAAAATTACCTGAAGCGGGGATAAACATTGGACTGGCTAAAAAGCCAATTCTTATGTAACAGGAAGAAGTAGAAGTAAAGAGAGCTTCCTAAGTTAATCACAATTCAATTCCTCTGGTTAAAAGGAGAGAGTGTTTCAATATCCATTGTTTCCAATGTTGTATTATTACTCACCACAAAGAATTTTGATTTGATTTATTATTGTCACATGATTAACATACAATGAAAAGTATTGTTTCTGGCCCGCAATACAAGCAAAGCATACCATTCATAAAGAAGGAAAGGAGACAGTGCAGAATGTAGTGTTACAGCCATGGCTAGGGTGTGGAGAAAGATCAACATAATGCAAAGTAGGTCTATTCAGAAGTCTGACGGCAGCAGAGAAGAAGCTGTTCTTGAGTCGGTTGGTACGTGTCCTCAGAATTTGTATCTTTTCCTCCACAGAAGAAGGTGGAAGAGAGAATGTCCAGGGGTGCGTGGGGTCCTTAAATATGCTGGCTGCTTTTCTGAGGCAGCAGGAAGTGTAGACAGTGTCAATGGATGATTTGAGTGATGGACTGGACTTTGTTCACGACCCTTTGTAGTTTCTTGCATCTTGGGCAGAGCACGAGCCATACCAACCTGTGATACAACCAGAAAGAATTCTTTCTATGGTGCAACTGTAAAAGTTGGTGCAAGTCATAGTGGACATACCAAATTTCCTTAGCCTCCTGAGAAATAGAGGCATCTAAGTTATATCATATAAAATCATACTGCATGTCCTATTTTCCTACAGAAGTATTTTACCAGAATGATAGGGAGGGGATAGCTTGATCTTGGGATTGGACGTAGCTCGGCACAACACTGAGGGCCGAAGGGCCTGTACTGTGCTGTAATGTTCTATGTTTCTACATCATTTGTTCTTTCTTATCTATGAAAATTTATTTAGCGTTTCCATTTAATTCAGAGAAACACAACAGCATTAGTGAAAGAAATATATTAACTCAATAAACCCACTGCACTCTGTAAATATGAATCTAATTCAGTTATACAAGGTTTTGAGAGCTATTGCCTACAAAACGATTGATAGTGAGAAATAGTCCATAATGTTTCTCGCAGCCAAGTTAGAAACATTGTAACATATATAGATTTTAGAACTTATGGGGGGTGATTCTCCCAAAAGTGCTGATTGGCGGGAAAATTGTTCTAGATCACCAGTTTTTCAGTGCAGCTTCTTACTCGAATCTTCGCAATCTGCAGAGATCACAACAGTGAATCTCATTAAAAACCCGGAGGTGGGGCCTATTCGCGCCGGAGTCTGACAGTTTTGGAACTTTGTGCATGCTCAGTGGTCCCGATTTGTCAGACTTCTCGTTTTGTTGACCAGCTCAATCGCTGGTCAGCCCGGGACCCCCGCAGTGCTGCCCCTTTAGCCCTTCCCCACGGCCCGATCGTGGCCCCCATGATAATTCCCGACCTTCCCCTGCCCTGGAAACACCCTGATGTCTACCCTCCTCCCAGCATTGGCGATCCCCTCCATCTCCCTCACCCCAGCAAACACTCCCTGCTGACCACCCCCCAGGGTCAGACCGCATCCAGGAGTCAGATCCTCCCTGTTAGGAGGTAGACTCTTCCCCCCCCTCCCCTGGTAGACCACTCCCCCCCCCTCCCCCAACCCCCCCCAGTCTGCCCCGATCACTGGCCTCTGTCCAGCCCAGACTGATTCCAATGCAGAGTGGCAGCAGGACCCCCAACCCCACCAATCGCCCCCACCCACAAAAGGCCCTGCCTCCTTGGGCACTGCCAGGATGCCCATGTTCAGTGGGCACCATCCCCCATCGCCCAGCCCCCCTGGGGGGGGTGGGGGGGGGGGCAATTGGTTCCCCCTTCACTCTGGCAAGGTCTCCCACTAGTTCTCCAAGTGTAGGGAGTTACTCTAAACCCTGTCGAAATGAAGTATGCCTGGTGGAATGGGAGATGCTATCAGGCCTAGCAAGTTCCTTGCCAGACCCAATAATCGCATTTAAAATATATTTAAAATGTATGTAAAACATATTCAAATGACTTATCTCACTTCCCACTGGACTGCTGCGTGTTCCCGGTGGCGCCATTTTCTTCCTGTTGGGAGATGCATGCGCGTCCAAAAGCTCATGGGGAACCTGCAAAATGACCGACACGCATCTCCCAACCCGATCCCAATATTCTTTATCTAAAGTAACTGCATGGCACGGTAACACGGTGTTAGCACTGCTGCCTCACAGCAGCAGGGACCCTGGTTTGATTTCTGGCTGGGGTCACTGTCTGTGTGAAGTCTGCACATTCTCCCCGTGTCAGTGTGGGTTTCCTCTGGATGCTCTGGTTTTTTCCCACAGTTCAAAAGATGCACTGGTTAGGTGAATTGGCCGTGCTAAATTCTCCTTCAGTGTATCTGAACAGGGGGCGATTCAGGGATTTTCACAGTAACTTAATTGAAGTGTCAGTGTAAATCTACTAAAATAAACTTTAACATAATTTAAATAGGAAAGTTATGCAAGAGGAAAAATATTTAACTATAACAACATTGTTTATACAACTAGATCACACAAAATGCATAGATTTATTACCTATTAACTGTGGGATGTGAAAGGGCAAACAGATCTATTTAATTACCTGTAGGGTGTGGAAAAACTCTATTATGTACTCCACTTATTTTATACTTCCTTTCTGCTGCAGTGGATTTATGGACAGTATTCTTCTTTCCAAGGCAATTAACCACGTTTCAAACACACGCACACACATACACAAACACAGTCTTGGATCCAACTTTCTGTCAAACCTGCAGTCAGCAAAAGATTCAGTTTTCCCCATTCCAACCCCATTACATGGAGCTGCTTCTTAACTGAAGGAATAAAACCCAACCTACACGATCACAACCATCTTTAATGTCAACCTATGTCTACCCAAAGTTATCCTCATCGAACCCAATAATTTATCTTTAAAGTTATTAGGTAAACCTGATCGGCCAAACAATTCCAGGCAGAAATAGTGGAAAGTGGTATGTATGTTCTTCCATAGCCAGTAATATTATAATTTATAATTCAGATGTCTGTCAGGATTTAAGTTTCTGACTATAGAAATTGGAGTTTCAGAGCAAGCTCTCATTGGGTCTCCTCACTTTGAAAGATTTGTGCCGATGATTTAGAAAGGCTATTATTCGACATTCTTCAGCTTTGTTTGACCCGTGCTGCAGCTTCTAGAAGACAAAGCTCTAAACAGGAACCTATGCCACACTATTCCCAGAATTTAGATTGCATGCAGCCCACTAATAGACATTTGATTTGATTTTGATTTGATTTATTATTGTCACATATATTGGGATACATTGAAAAGTATTGTTTCTTGCGTGCTATACAGACCAAACGTACCATTCATAGAGTACATAGGGGAAAAGGAAAGGAGAGGGCACAGAATGTAGTGTAACAGTCACAGTTAATGTGTGGAGAAAGATCAATACAAGGTAGGTCCATTCAAAAGTCTGTTGGCAGCAGGGAAGAAGCTGTTCAAGAGTCGGCTGGTGTGTGACCTCAGACTTTTGATCTCTTTCCTGACGGAGAAGGTGGAAGAGACGATGTCTGGGATGCATCCTTGATTAAGCTGGCTGCTTTTCCGAGGCAGTGGGAAGGGTGGGCAGAGTCAATGGATGGAAGGCTGGTTGGCATGATGGACTGGTCTACATTCACATCCCTTTGTAGTTTCTTGCGGTCTTGGCAGGGGCCATACCAAACTGTGATACATCCTGAAAGGATGTTTTCTGTGGTGCATCTGCAAATGTTGGTGAGAGTCATAGCGGACATGCCAAATTTCCTTAATCTTCTGAGAAAGTAGAGGTGTTGATGGGCTTTCTTAATTATAGTGTTGGTCTGGGGGGACCAGGACAGATTGTTCCCCTCCATATCAAATTGTATCACCCGTTGGTGTACACAATGTACACTGCCCACTTAAAAGATTTCACAAGATCACTCTTTCCTCTCACGATCTTCACACACACACACACACACACACACACACACACACACACACACACACACACACACACACACACACACACACACGCGTGCACGTGGACACTTTCAAATCCCACATTTAAAATTCTTCATATCAAAAGAAAATGTAATGCTTTAGCAAGGTCTTTAGGTTTTCTGCTGGTAATTCAGCACCAGGAAGAAAGTTTGTCATTTCTCTACCCATCCCCTTAAGACTCAGATATGCATTTTCCATGGCTAGGTTTAGGAATAACAACCTTTTTACAAATATTGACTATTTTAAAATATATATCGAAAGTAGAAACTTACAGTTCTGAGCATGCATGAAGGAAAAAAAATCACAACCATTATTTGGTTTTGAAATATAGTCACTGTCATTTTATAAAGCCAATGTGCCCAAAATCAAGCCCACAATTACAAGGTAAAGTGGTAGCTGTTGTTCAAGTGACAAATGTTGACCAAGAAACATGGAGACTTTCCCAGCCTTTCTTTAAATAGAGCCATTGGGATTTTTTTCGCTTAACCAAAAAAGCAGATGGGGCTTGGTGTGGTTTAACATCTCATCCAAAAGAGAGCATCGCTGACAACACAGCACTCCTTCAGCACAGCACTGAAGTATCAATCTAAATCACGAACTCAGGTCAGAACTTAGGCTTCTGAACCATGAACTGTCTGATTAAAAAGACAAGTGCTACTGCTGAACTGAGCTAACAGTGGGTGAACCAAACTTACTTTCTACAATCCAGAGCTATAAAGCAAAAAATAATGTTATTAATTTTGACCCAACTGAAGAATAGTCTGGGCAGGGTGGTGAGGGGGTGAGGAGAGAGAAATCAAATCGGCTTTACACAATTGCTACTAATGGGACACTGATGGATGGTGTAACTGGAAGCTTTCCTTAATTGTAGCTCAATCTCTTGTGGTATTATCTTGTAAAGGAATGAAGCCAGATTTGTTGCCACAATCCCCTCTGGTATTATTTGAACAATAGCTGCTTCTCTCGTCATCAAGCATCCTGTCACAATTGTAATTCTACTTTTAAAGAAAATAAAATCCCCTGAAACATATTTAATGTTGTGCCTCTCTAGTGCAATCTTTAACTACAAAATTGAAGGCTTTTAAACAAATTTATTTCAAAGGTAGATAATTGAGTACAGGGATTAGTTGTCCCATCATGCCTTTGGTTTCCCATACAGTGCCAATGCTGTGTCTTGCCATTAGATAGAGAAATGGATATTTAGACATCGGTCCAAATAAAATTTCCTCCTTCCTCCAGCACCTCATCTTTGTAAAAAGAGAACTTTCTTTTTTTGTTCAGGTTACGATTAGATTGTCAGTGGTTTTGGCATTCGTCACTCCTGGCATGTCTCATTCTATAGGAGACAGTCTTGAAAGTGATCCTTAGCAGGCGCAGGTGTAGGGGCAGTGACCAAGTATTCATTGATGGTGAATCTGAAAGGTGTTTCCACGTTGGCGAACAACCCTCAGCTCATTTGAGCTAATAAATGGCATGTGAAGAAGACCAAGATAAAAATGGGGTGAACTATCGGCTCACAAATCTGACTACCTGAGCCCTGAGTGGGAGAAATCATTTCCCAATCAACTTGAAGATCATACTGCATGTCCAGTGGAAATAGATGGCAACAAGAAAGTCCAACAAGTGCTTAAAAATGGCCAACATTATCTGAGATGTCAAGGTGAAGTTTAGTTCAGTTGGTGTCACTCAGTCCAAAGTTGTGCTGGTTAGGTGCATTGGTCATGTTAAATTGCCCCTTAGTGACCCAGGAGGTGTAGGCTAAGGGGACTAATGGGGTGGATATGTGTGATTGTGGGGATAGGGCCTGGGTGGGATTGTTGTCAGTGCAGACTCAATGGGCCAAGTGGCCTCCTTCCACTGCAGGGTTTCTATTTCTGCTATGAATCAAATCAGAAGGTTGTTGCTTCAGACATTACCCTAAGATTCAAACTACATAATGTAATCAGTGTTGTATTGTCAGGATTGTTACTTAGCAGGAATTACCATCCTCTGGATAAAATAGTCAGGTGTTTTTCTTTCCCCTGAGTCTTTGCATTGATAAATGGCAATTTTGATGTCCAAAATGTGGAGAGGTACCTCACAACAAGTGAGGATTCAAGAATCTATTATTTTGAACAAAAGGCCTGGCTGTTTCGTCTAGTGTTCAGCAACATACCAAAGATCCTATAATACTGTCCGAATTTTGACCGTACTGGCCTCGCTCAACGGATGTACTTATGGTCATTCTGGGATCATAGAATCATAGAACCCTACAGCACAAAAGGAGGCCGTTCAGCCCATCAAGCCTGCATTCACATCAATCCCATCTTTAAACCCCCGTATTTACCCTGCTAATCTCCCTGACGCTTAGAGGTAATTCAACATGGCCAATCAACCTAACCCGCACATCTTTGGACTGTGGGAGGAAACCGGAGGAAACCCAGGCAGCAATGGGGAGAACGTACCAACTCCATACAGACAGTGACCCAAGTCTGGAACCCAGCTCCCTGGCGCTGTGGGGCAGCAATGCTGACCACTGTGCCACCCAACTGTGGATCTTATTAGATCCACAGTTTCTCACACAACAGTGGCCACACCTCAAAGCATTTCAACATGCCTGAAGTGCTTTGGAGGATATGGTAAGGTTGTTCATGAATATAGGGCTATTGTTTCACTCAATTTTCCAGCTTAGAAGAGATGATTATTAACCAGAATAAGGAGAACCAAGTTGTTAAAGTTCATTAGTGTTACAAGTAGGCTTACATTAGCAATGCAATGAAGCTAATATGAAAATCCCCTAGTCGCCACACTCCAACGCCTGTTTGGGTACACTAAGAAACAATTTGGGAGGCATGGTGGCACAGTGGTTAGCATTGCTGCCTCACAGATCCAGGGGTCTGGGTTTGATTCCCAGCTTGGGTCATTGAATTTGTGAAGTTTACACATTCTCCCCATGTCTGCGTGGGTTTCCTCCAGGTGTTCTGGTTTCCTCCTACAGTCCAAAAGATGTGCTGGTAAGGTGCCCTGGCCATGCTAAATCTCGGCGTACCCAAACAGGTGCTGGAGTGTGGTGACAAGGGGATTTTCACAGTGTTAATTTCCATTGCAGTGTTAGAGTAAGGCTATTTGTCACACCAAACTTTAAAAGAATTATCATGGCCAATGCGCCTACCCAGTTTCAGACTGTGAGCGGAAACCAGAGCACCTGGAGAAAACCCACATAGACACAGGGAGAATGTACAGACTCTGCACAGACAATGACCCAAGTGGGAATCAAATCCAGGTCCCTGGCACTGTGAGGCAGCAGTGCTAACCACTGTGCCATCATGTCAGCCCAGTTGATCCAAGTCTCTTGATCTCCCCCTATTGGAGGTAAGCCTTTAAATCAGGCAGCATTCCTACATAGGGACTCCAATTATTGAGCATTTAATAGATTAAGGGAGGCAGTGCAAGCAACGTAACTGAACTTGATCAATCCTTCCTATCGTAGTGGTCAACATTTGTGAGAAGAAAGGTCATCAGTGCCTTTTGGTTAGCACTGCTGCCTCATAGCACCAGAGACCCAGCTTCAATTCCGGCCTCAGGTGACTGCATGGAGTTCGCACATTCCTCTGGGTGCTCCAGTTTCCTCCCACAGTCCATAGATGTGCGGGTTAGGTTGATTGTCCATGCCAACTGCCCCTTAGTATCCCAAGATGTGTAGGTTAGCAGGATTTAGCAGGGTAAATACATGGGGTTAGGGGGATAGGGGCAGGGTGGAATCATTGTTGGTGTAGACTCAATGGGCTGAATGGCCTCTTCTGCACTGTAGAGATTCTAACTGCCCCATCATAATCCAAAATTCGTCGCATAAGGGGAAAACCTTGGGATGGGAGAAACAGAATGGGTGTGATCTCTTCAGGTGAGGTGAAGGGTCACTAGTCACAGCTTAGTGGTTCCCCAAGTGGCCAGCTACAATAGGCATTGGTGACAGTCCTATTCTCTTCACTGTAAGCTAATGCGGCCAAAATACAGGGGTTAAAATGCTGAGAATAAAAAAGGGCAGCACACCAGACATAAAAAAAGTCAATGAGAGATAAAACTGCAACCCTCAAATGGCAGCATCAAATTCTTTACGAATTGTCTTTACATCTTTTGTAGTGTGGGAGGAAACCGGGGCACCCGGAGGAAACCCACACAGACATGGGGAGAATGTGCAGGCTCCACACAGACTGTGACCCAAGCCAGGAATTGAACCGGGGTCCCTGGCTCTGTGAAGCAGCAGTGCAAAAAAAACTATATCCATGCAAGCTGAAATGGAGGATAGCACAAGAAAGTGTGGCAAGCTAAATTCTCAATGCAACATGAATAAAATGCATTGTTTTGTTTTAAATTTGAGGGCATGGTGCATAGGCATTGCTCAATGTAATTTCACATTGACTCAGCTGGGAATTCTAGAAACAAGGCTAACATTATGGAGTTGAAATAAGAGAAGCAGAGCTGCTCTGTAATTATCGGATCTGTGTCACTGCGTATTTTACAGATAGATGCTCGACGATGGTCTTTCGAGTCACTGAAGCTTTCTAGATTTGCATGCTTCTGTTCTGCATAACCCAGTATTACAGTATCTGTTATCAGTTGGTAGATAAACCATTAATCAAGATCTCTCACTGTTTCAATAATACTGTTAAATGCAATACCCTTGAAACCATTGTTTGCAAGATCCATTCAACAGTTGTCAGTTTTATTTCTGTGTAACCGATAGTTCAAGGATTCCACATAGTTTTTCGGCAACATTCGGTCACCTTTTGTGTACGGTTTTTAACAACATAATAATGGAGACAGTCTGTCAACGGTGAACCGGTCAACAGCTAAAAGGAACATTCCACAGGCATTAGCATGGCTTGAGAAACTGAGACTGCCTTACATCATCACTGTGCCTCGAGGTAAAACCTTATCTGCGAATGCATAAGAAGTCTCTGTGCAAATGGAGACATCTGTTTTGATTTTCATTTCTTCGTGTTATAATTGCTTATTGGTACACGGCTTAGGAATGTACACCAATCCTTTGGAGATTGGCGATGGCACATTGTGATCAACACTCTTCCTAGAGTCAATGTCCACTTAACCATGGATTTCCACTGCCCCTTGTAGATAATTCCCCAGTTAAGAACTGTCAGCAGAGAGGTGGAGTAATGATATTCTTTTAAACTCACCCTAGTTCTTTTTTGGCTTTTCAAAAGATCTATTTCAAGGCGCATTCAGAACAAAATTTTCTGTTTTAAAGCTTTTACAAATCCATTGGTTTAAAAAGGCAACTACTCACAAGTTATTTTTCTGAAGTGAGGACAATTGTTAATGCTTCTGCAGACTATAGACTGGGGTGGCACGGCAGCACAGTGGTTAGCGCTGCTGCCTCACAGCGCCAGGGACATGGGTTTGATTCCCAATTTGGGTCACTGTGCAGAGTTTGTACATTCTCCCCATGTCCAGATGCTCCGGGTTCCTCTCACAGTCCGAAAGACGCGCTGGTTAGGGGCACTGGCCATGCTAAATTCTTCCTCAGTATACCCAAACACTGGAGTGTGGCAACTAGGGGGTTTTCACAGTAACTTCATTGCAGCGTTAATGCAAGCCTACTTGTGACTAAAAAATAAACTTTAAAAAAAAAACTCTGTTGCGACCACATCATCCACTAACAAAATATCATTTCAGTTTTGGATACCGTTGCAGGATAGTTCAATGCCACAGTAACTTTTATGATCTGAAATTTACAGGTTTTACCTTCTAACTGTATAATATTCGGAACATGGGATTAAAATTAGGCCATTCATCCCATCGATGCTGATCTGTCATTCCATCAGGTCATGATGGATCATCCACCTCAATGCCTCTTTGTCACCTTATCCCTTGATATCATTAGCCTGCTGTGAACAGGCTCAATGTCTGTAAAGTGCACAAGAAACAATACTTTTCACTGTATACTAATACATGTGACAATAATAAATCAAACTGAATCAAATCAAATCACTTCCAGCAGCTTGCAGTGCAAATAATTTAAGGTGAAAGATGAGGCAAAATCTCGCCCCAGCTCTAGCATTCTCTGGGACATTGTATGCAGAATGGATTTTGATAAGCGCAAAATACTAATTGAATCATTTGCAAAATAAGGTGGAACCAATTCTAGGGCACAAGACAACGTCAGTTGAGAACAATGTTTATCATAGTAGATGCCAACCCCTCCCCAGCTGTTCCAACAACTTATTGAAATAAAAAACTGGAGTTCTATGGGCCCACACACACATACAATTCCAGTCCTGCCCTATTCTGAACAAGTGTCAAACACCACCCTGAAGTAAACACAACTCACCTGCTCTCAATCCTTCTGTCTTGGCATTTGGAATAAAACTGCACAAATTTTATGATTTGGGACAGATGTCTTTGCGATGGGAATAATCCAATCGCAGTGTGTTTCACTGTCTAGAAAAGAAAAGGATCAGTCCAAAGATGTGTGGGTTAGGTGCATTGGCTAAATCGCCCCTTAGTGTCCCTGGATGTGTAGATTCAAGGGATTAGTGGGGTAAATATGTGGGGTTATGGGGATAGGGCTGAGGTGGGATTGTGATTGGTGCAGACTCAATGGGCTCAATGGCTTCCTTCCGCACTGTAGGGATTCTATGATTCTATGATCTGGAAACAAAAGGGACAAGTCTTACTTGAGGCTTCAGAGAGCAGATTTGGACCTGTTGAAAAGTCAGTGCAAAAGCTGCCTAATTCACTGAATAAATGATCACCTTTCCCAGCAAATATATATTTCCTCTGCTCATCAATTAGAGAAGATGATGAGCACACATCAGCTCATTGGTGTCCGTGCAACAGGTTTCAAAACCCCAATCCTTCCCCACGAACTGATCATCTGCCTGTTTAATGTACTTTTTTTATTAGTGTCACAAGTAGGCTTACATTAACACTACAATGAAGTTACTGTGAAAATCTCCTAGTCACTACACTTTGGCGCCTGTTTGGGTACATTGAGGGAGAATTTAGCATGGTCGATGCATCTAACCAGCATGTTTCTCAGACTGTGGGAGGAAACTGGAGCACCTGGAGGAAACCCACGCAGACACAGGGAGAACATGCAGACTCTGCACAAACTATGATCCAAGCCAGGAATCGAATCTGGGTCCCTGGCGCTGTAAAGCAGCAGTGCTACCACCGTACCAACCCCACGTCAGAGAAGGTGGAAACATTCTTTAACTCTGTACCAGTAGGAGATCAAAACCCCACTGGGTCTAGAAGGAGATAAGACATATACATATTCCTAGATGCATATTGTACCATTACACCTCACTACAATCAAAATGCTCTCCCAGTATAACCTGGGGCTGCCTCCAAACTAAAACATATTCTCCATGGAGTTACTGAGTACCTCCCTTTCCAACTAACACACTAAAAATCAAATCAAAGGTAAACATCTTCCTGTAGCATTACTGACAGGCAATGTAAATCTTCTGCTCATCTGTACATTCAGTTTTCTTGTCTTCCACACTTTCCCTGCATGTGTATAGCCAAGTCTTCATCACTCTTGGATCAGTCGGTCTTCACTTTTCCTCCTGTCACCCATTCAGTGGATGACTGTCTTGCAAGCGTTTTTTACATCCATCTTTGTCTCTCAATGTGTCTGCGTATAATGTGCTTCAGCTTCTGTGTGGCTGCATCCTCCTTCATTCCGGGTGTTTGTGACCTGTCAAACAAGCTGTTTGATGTTTTATTCTGATCTGTTCTTCCTTTGAGGTTCATCAGGACAGATCAAACTGTAGTACCGCTGTTAAATCTATGTACTTTCACTATTTTTGTGACTTGCTGGATTAAAGCTTATTGTAGGTAATCTAAACTGGCAACACATACATTTACAGACATATTAAATGACTGTTTGATCCCGGTACTTTTCCTTCATTAAAAACAGGATGGCTGAATTTGGAAAGTTCTGAGCAATACACATTTTAAGTAACAATGAACCACGACAGTGTGTGAATACGATTTACTCTTTGTACTGATAAGTCACCAGTTTTGACAAACTCCTTCACTTTGCATTTATGATGACCCTCAGTTGCAATCTCCTGAAGTTAATCCAGAAATTCAACTCATCTCCTGGGGACCCAGGTTTGAATCCCACCATGCCACTGGATGGAATTTGAATTCAATAAAAGAAAATCTGGAATTAAGAATATACTGATGACCATGAAGCCATTGTCGATTGTCAGAAAAACCCACCAGGTTCACTAATGTCCTTTAGAGAAGGAAATTTGCTGTCCTTACCTGGTCTGGCTTACATATGACTCCAGAGACACAGCAATGTGGTTGACTCTTAAATGCTCTCTGAATAAGGGCAACTAGGGAAGGGCAATAAATGCTGGCCAACCATCTCCCACAAATGAATAAAAAAGAGTAATGGTAACTGCTATGAACACAAGCCATTCTGAACTGATACATTTAACACATGCATTCATTTGAAGAGTTCGGATTTTCCTGACCTGTGCTTGTGGATAAGTGTTCCTAAGTATTGCTGCACCCTGTTCTTCCCCCATTCAGACTGTATGGTCCATGTGTCCTGGGCAGTCTTCCCAACCTCATGGAATCAGTCCTGGAGACAGGGAAATCTAGACGTCTGCCCATTGGGATGGCTCCCCAGTTCTGTCCCACCTTAGAGAGAGTTTGTCAGGTGTAATGACTTCAACAAGGCCAATAAGCTTGGCCTCTTGGAGTATGAACTCCCTGATTGGTATGATCCCAATCAGGGAGCCTTATCTGTATGTAAAGCTGGGAATGTCAGGTCTTCTGGCTCTCCAGATTCTGACTGCACACCCTGAAGCACCTGGAAGCAATGGAATAGAGTTTGTAAATAAAGGGAACCTGATAAAGGAACACTGGCCTCTGATGAGTTATTTCATCAGGGGTGGGCTGCCTCAGGAATCGGCACCATGGAGATAGGAGGTCAATGGAAGCCCCACCTAGTGGCCATTTTCAGAACCCGCCAACCCTTCTCTAAAATTAGACCAGCCCCTCCCCCCACAACTGAATTTGGCAGCTATTTGGCGGTGCCCTCCTGCTGGCTGGTGAGTACGCCTGGCCCAGCAGCGCCTGGCCTTCATTTTTAAATTCTTTGCCAGTAGCTGGATGAGATCACCTCCATTTTCAGGTGCTGTTCTGGTCCAGCAGTGCCCACCTGTCTTGGTGGAGCTGCCAGCTACCCAGTGTTGCAGGCTCGGGTTTCTCATGGTGCTGTTCCAAAGAACAAAGAAAAGTACAGCCCAGGAACAGGCCCTTCAAGCCCATGCTGATCATGATGTCCTAACTAAACCAAAAAAAATTCTTCCCTTACTCGGACAATATCCCTCTATTCCCTCCCTATTCATGTACTCATCCAGATGACTCCTAAGTGTTGCTAATGTTCCTGCTTCCACACGTGCCTCTGGCACCCACCATTCTCTGCATGAAAATACTCCCCCGCGCATCTCCCTTAAACTGTCCCCCCTCATCTTGAACCTGTGCCCCCTTGTAATTGACACTTCCACCCTGGGAAAAAGCCTCTGACTATCCACCCTGTCTGTGCCTCTTAATTTTTATAGATCTCTATCAGGTCTCCCCTCCATTGCTCCAGTGAAAACAATCCTAGTTTATCCAACCTCTCCTCGTAGCCAACACCCTGGAGTCTGGGCAACATCCTGGTGAACCTTCTTTGCACTCTCTCCAAAGCTTCCACATCCTTCTGATAGTGTGGTGACCAGGACAGCACAGCAACACTCCGCCCTAACCAAGGTTTTATATAGCTGCAACATGATTTCCCAACTCTTGTACCCAATGCCCTGGCTATTGGTTTTCCACTTGCCATCCTTATTCGGACGGTAAACATGGAGGCAGCTTCTTAATTGGTTGGCTCCCATAAGATTGTGCAGACGAGGGGGGGTGGAGCGGGCTGGGGGAAGGAGGGGGGAGCGGTTGGGTACGTGGACATCAGAAGCCAGCAAGATCAGGCTCTGGCAATGACTCTGACACTCGTGGGAAAATTTAGCCCGGTGGGTTCGTAGAATAAGGAGACGCATAGCAACCTGGGGACTGGCGAAAGACGATGCCTTTCTCATTTGCTGCGTTTATATTTCGCTACTCTTGTGATTGACAGAGCGAAATGCCGTAGAAAGTTCCGATGTTATCCTGCTCCCGGGGGAATAGTCAGAATATACAGATGTCGAGCAATTGTGGAAATCTTACACAGCTTGCAAAAAAGGCTGCAGTACTGTCGCTATTAATATCCTCACGGACAGCTTTCAGAGCAATGAAGCCAGACATTTGTTTTAAATTTGAAGGAAAGTAATGAAAACAGCCCAAGCTGTCACACCTTCGTACCACACCAACACTCTTCTTCACACGCAGGTTGAAGGCTGACAGCAACCGCACCACAAAAGCCTTTGGAAGCTAAGAATAATATTAGTGGATTCGGAGCTAAGGGAAAGCAGCAGTGCTGGCTGTGGAAATGAAAACACAACGTAATGAATTAAGTGGTAGCCAATGGAATGGAAAATAAAAGATAAACTTGCAGGGAGCAGAAGGGCGAGTGCTTTATCCGGTGGGAAGGTGGTGTGAGCTGGGAGAATGGATGCTTCACTGAAACGAAGAATCTCAGAATGATTGCAGCACAGGGGAGGCCATTTGGCCCATCTTGAACATATCAGTTCTCTGCAAGAGCAACCTCTGGCTTGTTCCCTCCTCCACTCCCCTGTTGCCCTTCAATTTCTTTCCCCATTCAGCTGCTTTTCCAATTCTCTTTTGGAAGTCCTGATTACCATGGGAACTCATATTCCACGAGTCCCAAAGGAAGTCAATTAAGGACTTCCCCCATGTGAGTACAGGGGGTTATTGCACAGAGTGGAGTCCAAATAGCCTTCTTACAGAGGAAGGGAAATGTGATGAATTATATAATTGGAGGGGGGGGGAGATGGGCTGGATGGAAGGTCAGGGATAAGTCAGAGCTAAGGGGAAATTGACAGGCATAAGACAAAGGAGGTGTGAATGCTGCCATTAAGCATGTTTGGGTATACACCTTGCCAAGAGCAAAATGGAAAGCAATGAAGGTGAAACATGGTAAAAGAGACAAATGTAAATGCATTCTGAAGGAAGAGCAGTGTGGATCCTAACCATTTGCTCTGTAGATAAGTTTCTCCCCCATGCTGCCATAGGCTCTTTTGCCAATCGCCTTAAGTTTGTCCTCTTGGTTCCCAACTCTCCTGCCAATGGGAACAGACTCTACCTCTCTACACACTCCAGAACCCTCCAGGATCCTCACGGATTTGCAAGCCTCTGTTAAGTCTCTTCTTAATTATCTCTCCTCTGAGGAGAACAGCCCCCGCTTCTCCAACCTATCCCTCATCCTGAGAACTATTTTCATTAACCCTACTTAATGCCTTCACATCCTCCCTAACGTGCGATACCCGGAGCTGGGCACAATTTTCCATTTGAGGCTTTGTAAAAGGTGCACCAGAATCTTCTTGCTTTTGGCCCTAGGGTCCCATCTGCATTCTTAAACGCCTTCTTAAACTATCCTGTCACCTTCAACAATTTGTATATACACAGAGCTCCTTCTGCTTCTGCCCTCCTTTTAAAATTGTATCTGTCATTTTATACTGTCTCTCCTTCCAATCATAAGAACATAAGAACATAAGAACATAAGAAATAGGAGCAGGAGTAGGCCATCTAGCCCTTCGAGCCTGCCCCGCCATTCAATAAGATCATGGCTGATCTGTTGTGGCTCAGTTCCACTTTCCCGCCCTCTCCCCATAACCCTTAATCCCCTCTCTCATCAAAAACCTATCAACCCGCTTCTTAAAAATATTTAGCGAGGCAGCCTCCACCACTTCAACGGGCAGAGAATTCCAGAGATTCACCACCCTTTGAGTGAAGAAGTTCCTCCTCAACTCCGTTCTAAACCACACCCCCCTTTATCTTTAGGCTGTGCCCCCTAGTCCTACTGTCTTTTTTGAGCGGGAAGAGTCTCTCCACCTCTATCCTATCCATCCCATTCATCATCTTATACGTCTCAATGAGATCTCCCCTCATTCTTCTAAACTCTAACGAGTACAAGCCTAGTTTATTCAGCCTCTCCTCATAGCTCAATCCCCTCAACTCCAGTATCAGCCTAGTAAACCTCCTCTGCACTCCCTCCAGGGCCAAAATATCCTTGCGCAGGTGCGGCGCCCAAAACTGCACACAGTACTCCAGCTGCGGCCTCACCAATGCCCTATACAGCTGCAGCAAGACCTCCCTACTTTTATATTCAATCCCCCTCGCTATGAAGGCCAGCATCCCATTCACTTCACACTTCTTTGCACAGAATTTCATCTAACATGCATCTACCCATTTCACCAGCCTCCTGAGGTGTATCAGTGTGCCCCTCACTTTCCACATATTTCCTAGTTTTGTGTTATCTACAAAGTTTGGAATTGTGTCCCATGCACTCAAGTTTAGCCATTAATATTTATGAAGGAAATTTGGTGCAAAAAGGGTGCAAAAAAGATTTACAAGGGTGTTACTGGAACTAGAAGGTTTGGATTATTAGTAGTGGCTGGATAGACTGGGATTTTTTTACCTGGAGCGTAAAAGGATAAGAGGTGACCTTATAGAGGTTTAAAAAATCATGAGGGGCATAGATAAGGTGAATATCCAAATTTCTTTTGCCAGGGTAGGGGAGTACAAAAGTAAAGGCCATAGAAAGAGAAAAGGTTTCAAAGGACCTGAGGGGCAAGTTTTTCACACAGGTGCGTATATGGAAAGAACCGCCAGAGGAGGTGGTAGAGGTGGGTACAATTACAACGTTTAGAAGACATTTGGACAGGGACATGAATTGGAATGGTTTAGAGAGATATGGGCCAAACGCAGGCAAATGGGCCTATTTCAGTTCAGGAAACCTAGTTGGCATGGACAAAACAGGCAAAGGGCCTGTTTCAGTGCTGTATATCCTAGTACTCACCTCTGGGGAACCTGCTTTATATCTTCCTCCAGTCCAAAACACAACTTATCTCCAACTTCTTTATTGTCACCCAGACAACTTTGTATCCATGGTATCACTACCCATTTTATTCCATAAGCTTTCACATAGCTGGCAAACCTGTTAAAATAGCACTCTATCAAATCCCTTCTGGAAATCCATATACACAGTGTTAACTGTAGTACCCTCATCTGCCCCCTCTTCTAGCACATCAATAACCTCACGCAAGTTGTTCAACACAATCTTCCCTCAAGGAACCTGTGCTGATCTTCATTCATTAATCCACATATGTCCAAGTCACTGGCAATTTCTGTCCCAGAGTATTGTTTCTAAAAGCTTTCCCACTGACACGATAAAATTGAATGGCCCATGTTGCAGGGTTTAGCTTCCGACCCCTTTTTGACTAAGGATGTGTAATACCTGCAATTGTCCAGTCCTGTCAAACCACTCCTGTGTGCAAGGAGGGTTGGAATAATATGGCCTATATCTCTGCAATTTCTTGAGTACCATTGAATGCATCACCTCTGGTCCAGGTAACTTATCAACTTGAAGTATCTTTTTATTATCTCCTCTTTTTTGCTTTAGCTTTTAGCTCATCCAGTGTCCCAACAATTTGTTGTTATAATATGAGTACAGAAGCATCTTCTTTCTTAGTAAAGACAGATGCAGGGTACTCTGATGAAAGGTCATCCAGACCCAAAACATTGGCTCTATTCTCTCTCCACAGATGCTGTCTGACCTGCTGAGATTTTCCAGCACTTCTGTTTTTGTTTCAGATTCCAGCATCCACAGTGTTTTGCCTTTATCTACAGGGTACTTTTTTGCTCACCTTAAATCCAATGCTAATTGCCCTCAAGAAAGGAAACAGAAAGAAATGGGCAAAGGGAAAAAAAGGAGGAAGAGAATAAGTGCCCACAAGGTGAATGAGAAGGAGGCCAAGAAAATACTGAAAATGATCATGGACAAAATACCATGATGCAAGATTTTACATGAAAGCAAACCCATGTCCAATTCAACATAGTGCCATAATAATGTGTGTGTGTGTGTGTGTGTGTGTGCTAGTGCTGGAGGTGTCAGCATGTGTGTCACACAGGAAAGAAAAACTAGCTAGCAGCAGTACCCCTGCAAAAAGCTTTGCAGGTATATTTCTCTCTCTCTGATTGTGGAATTAAGCCAAGTCAGCCAAGACCACAGCTACAAGGGAAGCAGGGAAGTTTCTCAATCAAACAGCAGAACACCGGAATCTCAAAACTATTTGGTCGTGTAAGTTAGCGCTACTGAAATCACAAAGCACAACGGCTGCAAAACCCAATCATCTGCTCCTCGGGAATCAAGGACTGTTTTGTATACTCATTTCTAATCTGAATAAATGTATTTGCATGTTCTTTATAATTTTCTTGTCTTTAGTAGCTAGTAAACGCACTCTGTCTTTAACTCAAGAAAACCTGGTTAAACTGGCTTCTATTAAAATATAAATATTGGGGTTGAGAAAGGTATTCACAAAGGAAAGAAGGGTTAACGGAGGAAAGGGAGTCAGTTCATTGCTCCTCACCCGGGGCGCAACATTTGGAGGCATCCAGCTGGATATTGACAAATCGAGGAATCTCCTCTGGGTTAACAAATTTGGGGAAACTTATCAGAGGACTGGTCGTAACAATAGTAATTTCTCACTATAACCCTCCCAATACTGGTGGGTAACTCAATAAGCACTATAAAATAAAACGCCTTCATATCGGATGCGATCTTACTGACCATTCACATCCTGCTGCCACTGCAAGCGAGGATGGAGAATTTGGCCCCCCAACCAAATCTCCACTTACTGCAATGGGACTAGAACATCCTGCCAACGCGAATGGCTGTAAGATTCTGCCCCATTATCTTGACTGTGAAACACGTTGGAGCAAAGAAGCGATCTCATAGCAATGCTTTACCGTTCTTCTTTTGTGGCACTCATTACTGCTTAAGTAGCTTACCAAATAAAATGAATAGGCTTGATAATCTATAGGAATCTTCTCACTGTGGCAGCTTACATTTCTTAGCGTCTGCCATACAACTCAACTTAAATACCTGTTGAAGACTTTTCGTTGGTCTAGACACTGTAAATAAGAAAGTATAATCTCTTTGTCCCTCCCTCCATGCCTCACACCACCAAGAGAACAGTATGGCAACACTGGAGGTGCTCACAAATCCTGGTTCTACTGAACAAATGTTCAACAAAGATCGTGCTTCCTGTTCACGTCTTGATTTTTCATCATCAACCTGTCCACACGTCAATTCGTGCTTTGTAAAGGAAGTTCTACTTACATGTCTGCCGTCTCCTGCTTGCAAAGACCATTCAGACAGGCAAAGCTGCCTGGACTGGGCTGGTTTGATTGAAAGGTGACCACACTGCTTTGCAGGGATTTGGAGGCCTTCGTGTAAATGGAATTGAGCTTCTGAGTATTGTTCCCCGACAGGTTCAATGATGAAATTCCAATACACTTCGGGAGGCAGTGGCATAGTGATATTATCAATAGACCAGTAATCTAGAGACCCAAGGTAATGCTCTGGGGACCCAGGTTCAAACCCCACCACGGCAGATGGTGAAATTTGAATTCAGTAAAAAATCTGGACCAGAATTCTCCAGCCTTTCATGCTGGGGATTTCCTTCGGGTGTTCTGGTATCCTCCCACAGTCCAAAGATGTGCAGATTAAGTGGATTGATCATATTAAATTACCCCTTAATGTAGGGGGACTGGATAGGGTAAATACATGGGGTTACGGGGAAAGGCCCTGGGTGGAGTTGTGGTCGGTGTCGACTCGATGGGCCAAATGGCCTCCTTCAGCACTATGGGATTGTAAAAAATATTTTGTATGACTGCCAGCAGATTTATTCCTGAGCAAGATCTGAATGCAACCTTACACCTGCTGCCCAGCCAAAGACCCATACAGTTTATTTGATTTGATTTATTATTGTCACATGTATTGGGATACAGTGAAAGGTGTTGTTTCTTGCGTGCTATGCAGACAAAAACATATTCGGTGGAATTTTCCTGTCCCACTGATCATAGGAATGTAGTGAAAGGGAGGGGAGGGGCAGGTAGGTGGGAGGAGGGCAGACCATGCAAAGGTACGTTGATGTCAGGTGGATTTTGTGGTGAGCATGACCAGAAAATCTCATCCATTGTTCACAGTGCACACTTGGAAGAAGAAAAAGTAAAATTTACTTATTAATCCCAAGTAGGTCTACATCAACACTGCAACGAAGTTACTGTGAAAACCCCCAAAGGAGAGGATGCAGGATATAGCATTGCAGTTACAGATAGGGTGCAGAGAAAGGTCAGCTTAATATATAATAGTCCATTCAGAAGTCTGATGGCATGAGGAAAGAAGCTGTTCATTGAAGCCATTACTGGTTTAAGTTACCCCTTTGAAAGAAACCTGAGCAAAGGTGGCAATTTGTGCCTAACTAGCGACTATATCATCTTGGTATGGTCGCTTTAGAAGCATTCTCAAACCTGCTTGTTCACAGGATTGGACATTGTCCACCCATTCGTTCCAGATCTATTTCAGCCAAGCCACTAACCAGTGTGGTGTATTTCATGGAATAGCTACACATCCCTGATAGAACATAAACATAAGAACATAAGAAATAGGAGCAGGAGTAGGCCATCTAGCCCTTCGAGCCTGCCCCGCCATTCAATAAGATCATGGCTGATCTGTCGTGGCTCAGTTCCACTTTCCCGCCCTCTCCCCATAACCCTTAATCCCCTCTCTTATCAAAAACCCATCAACCTGCGTCTTAAAAATATTTAGCGAGGCAGCCTCCACCACTTCAACGGGCAGAGAATTCCAGAGGTTCACCACCCTTTGAGTGAAGAAGTTCCTCCTCAACTCCGTTCTAAACCGCCCCCCCTTTATCTTGAGGCTGTGCCCCCTAGTCCTACTGTCTTTTTTGAGCGGGAAGAGTCTCTCCACCTCTATCCTATCCATCCCATTCACCATCTTATACGTCTCAATGAGATCTCCCCTCATTCTTCTAAACTCTAATGAGTACAAGCCTAGTTTATTCAGCCTCTCCTCATAGCTCAACCCCCTCAACTCTGGTATCAGCCTAGTAAACCTCCTCTGCACTCCCTCCAAGGCCAAAATATCTTTGTGCAGGTGTGGCGCCCAAAATTGCACACAGTACTCCAGCTGCGGCCTCACCAATGCCCTATACAGCTGCAGCAAGACCTCCCTACTTTTATATTCAATCCCCCTCGCTATGAAGGCCAGCATCCCATTCGCCTTCCTGACCACCTGCTGCACCTGCAGGCTGGGTTTTTGCGACTCATGCACAAGGACCCCGAGGTCCCTCTGCACCGTCACCTGCTGCAGTTTCTCGCCACGTAAGTAATAGTCCTTCCTACCATTATTCCTACCAAAGTGGACCACCTCACACTTGCCAACATTAAATTCCATTTGCCAGTTCCTGGCCCATTCGCCCAGCCTATCTAGATCCTTCTGCAGACTCTCCACACCCTCCGCACAATTTGCCGTTCCCCCAATCTTGGTGTCATCAGCAAATTTCGACACCCTACACTCGGTTCCCTCCTCCAGATCATCTATATAAATGGTAAAAAGCTGAGGCCCCAGCACCGACCCCTGGGGCACTCCACTAGTCACCATCCGCCAATCCGAATAGCACCCGTTGACCCCCACTCTCTGCCTCCTATTTGACAACCAATCCTCTATCCACGCTAACACCCTACCCCCAACTCCATGTCCCCCGACCTTCTGCAATAACCTCTTGTGAGGTACTTTGTCAAACGCCTTCTGAAAATCCAGAAAGACCACATCCACCGGCTCTCCTCTATCCACCGCCCTAGACACATCCTCATAGAACTCCAGTAAATTTGTCAGACACGACTTCCCTTTAATGAAACCATGCTGCGTCTGCTCTATCAAGCAATTCCCTTCAAGATGCCTCACAATTTCCTCCTTAATGATGGATTCTAACATTTTACCTACCACAGATGTTAAACTAACCAGCCTATAATTCCCCGCCTTTTGCCTGGCACCCTTCTTAAACAACGGCGTAACATTAGCCGTTTTCCAATCTTCCGACACCTCCCCGGAATCCAGCGACGTCTGGAAAATAACCACCAAGGCATCCACTATCACCTCCGCCATTTCTTTCAGCACCCTCGGATGCATTCCATCCGGTCCTGGGGACTTGTCCACAATCAGCCCCTCCAGTCTGTCGAGCACCGCCTCTCTAGTAACAGTAATGTCATTAAGACCCTCCAGTCCTACCACCTTTCCATCGCTAACACCCGGCAAATTATTCACGTCCTCCTCCGTGAAGACAGAAACAAAAAAGTTATTCAATACCTTAGCCATATCCCCATCCCCTACCACTAGGTCCCCTTTCTCATCCTCTAAAGGACCAACGTTCACCCTAGCCAGCCTCTTCCTTTTTATATATTTATAAAAACTCTTGCTATCCTTTTTTATATTAAGCGCTAGCCCAGCTTCATAGTTTCTCCTACCCTTCTTTATCAACTTCTTTGTCAATCTTTGTTGACATTTAAACCTCTCCCAATCCTCTTCTCGCCCACTACTCTTAGCTACTCTAAATTCCTCCGCTTTTAATTTAACACTTTCCTTCACCTACTTCGTTATCCACGGCTTATTACTTCTCCTCCTACGGTCCTTTTTGACCATCGGAATAAATTTCCGCTGAGCACCGAGAAAGATCTCCTTAAAGATCCTCCACTGCTCCTCAGCAGACCTACCTTCCAACATGCTCCCCCAGTCAACATTCGCCAATTCTTCTCTCATCCTACCGTACTCCCCTCTGTTCAAACAAAGGACACGCGTCCGGGAACCCACTTTCTCCTCCTCCATCTGCACCAGAAACTCCACCATACAATGATCACTCTCTCCAAGAGGATCCTTCACCGCAAGGTCCTTAATTCTACCCGCCTCATTACATAGCACCAGATCCAAGATAGCTCGCTCCCTCGTCGGCTCCAACACACACTGTTCCAGGAAACTATCCTGGCAGCATTCCAAGAACTCCTCCTCGAGCCCACCGCGTCCAACATGGGTCGACCAATCAATATGCAGATTGAAATCCCCCATAACTATGGCCGTCCCATTCCTGCACGCCGCACTTATTTGTGCGTTAACAGCCCGCCCCGCCTCCAGATCATTATTCGGGGGCCTATAGACGACACCCATCAGCGTCTTCCTCCCTTTGCTGTTCCTAATCTCCACCCACAACGATTCCACATTCTGCTCCTTGGCTCCAATATCATCCCTTGCTACCACCTTGATGCTATCCTTAATCAGCAGAGCTACGCCACCCCCTTTTCCCTTCTGCCTATCCTTCCTAAACACTTGATAGCCCTGTACATTCAGCTCCCAGTCCCTGTCACCTTGCAGCCACGTCTCTGTAATGGCCACCAGATCGTATCCATTTGTGTTGATCTGCGCCACCAGCTCATCCACTTTATTCCGAATGCTTCGTGCATTCAGATAAAGCGCTTTCATCCTAGCCTTCACCTGGACCCTATTTGCCGTAACGCCACCAACCATACTCACGCCCCCTACTCCCTCTATTATTGGGGCATCCTCGGCCTCTTCCCTTACCTGTACCCGATCCTTAACTTTAGACCTCGTACGTCATCATGTTCCCTTCATACCTTGTGTCTCATCTGGCAATTATCTGCACTAAGCTGCATTCTCCATCATTCTGGCCCTTTGAACATTTTACCTTACTTTCTCAGTTGTTCATTCTATGCTTCATCCAAGTTTACATCCTCTCCTGTCTCTGCCCTATTTAGTACTGCCCGCAAAACAGGCCAAATTTCATTTCTGAATCCCAGTCATTTACGTACACTAACAATGGCAAGCATGCCAGCATAAGTTCGTGGAGCACCCACTCAAAACACCGCCTGGCATCATTAGGAGAACATAACGTGGCCAGGATTTTCTGGCCTCTCTCATACGTTAGGATTTTTGGCCCCGCTTACAGAAATGATAATTTAACTGACTCGCTGTATCTGCCAATGGCAGACACGCTGCAGCAAGGCTGTGGAATCCTGCCCCATATCGTCATCCACCTCCAAATTGCAATTCAAGATACTCACTGCTAGAAGCAACTTTTCATGTGGAATTTTACCAAAAAAGCTTTCTGGATGTCGTCTCTGGAATGCCTCACAGATCCTTTCAATTGTCAAATAGGGCATTATTTCCTAGTGTATTATCGCTAGACAATTAATCCAGCAACTCAGCTAAAGTTCTGGGCACTCGGTTTTGAATCCCACCGTGCCAGATTGTGGAATTTGAATTCAATAAAAAGTATCTGAAATTAAGAATCTATTGATAACAATGAAGCCATTGTCAATTATTGGAAAACCCATCTGGTTCACTAATGTCCTTTAGGGAAGGAAATCTGCTGTCCTCACCTGGGCTGGCCTACATGTGACTCCAGAGCCACAGTAATGTGGCTGACGCATAACAGCGCTTGGGAAACTAGAAATGGGCAATAAATGCTGGCCAACTAGCGAAATCCATGCCCCACGAATGAATAAAAAAAGAATAAAAACAGACCAGAGGTTTCCAACCAAATTGTACTTTCTGTATCCAAGTTAATTGCATTTGCTCTTTTATTTTCTTTTGTCTTGCCAAATATATCTTTCTCCCAAGTTTTATCTTGGATGTGGAGAAAGTTCCTAAAATAAAATTAAAATAAAAATGGCACAGTAGTACAGTTGTTAGCACTGCTGCCTCACAGCACCAAGGATCCAGGTTCAATTCCGGCCTCAGGTTATTGTCTCTGTGGAGTTTGCACATTCTCCCTGTGTCTGCATGGGTTTCTTCCGGATGCTCTGGTTTCTTCCCACAGTCCAAAAATGTGCAGGTTAAGTTGGTTGGCCATGCCAAATTGGCCCTAGTGTCAGGGAGATGAGCAGAGTAAATATGTGGGGTTATGGGAATAGGGCCTGGGTGGGAATATGATCGGTCAGACTTGATGGGCCAAATGGCTTCCTTCTGTACTGTAGGATTCTATGAAAATACATTTTTGATTGTCAGTTTGGTGCTGTCTTCTCCGTACACTCTGGGCCGAGTCAGGCAAACATCAAACAAGGACAAGTAGTTAATTATTCATGAAGGATTATTGTATTTTCCATAGCCCAACCAATAAACAGAGAAAGCTACACTCAAGCTTTTAAACATGATAATCAAGTTAAAATATTGTCTCTGAATGGATTTCCTATGTGGCGTCAGATTTCAGCATGCACTGTAATTCTTTGGGGATCTGCAGCACACAGAAGTTTATGTCCTACTTGTGTATTGTCAGAGTGTATCACTTGCTTGTTACATTTTCCAGTTAAATTTGAGAGAGGATCCCATTAAAACCCCATAGAAACCCATAAATTGTCCAGACCGTAAACACAAAATAACTACAATATTAATTAGACTGAAATTACCTTAGCTTTTATTAATCACTAGCATGAACAAAACGCTACCTATTATTTTCAAATGTTGTAAAAAGATTGCTGTTATGGCCTATTAAAAATACATTGTCCTCTTTCCAAATGTATCTTCTGCTCCACCTTATCACTTAAATCCTGCAGTCAGTACCTCACCTCCTGACTCCCCAAAGCTCATCCACTATCTATAAGGCACAAGTCAGGAGTGTGATGAAATACCCTCCACTTGCCTGGATGAGTGCAACTCCAACAACACTCAAGAGGTTCAACACCTTCCAGGACAAAGCAATCCCCTTGACTGACACACCATCCACCACCTTCAACGTTCACTCCCTACACCCTACAAAAAGTCAAAGGTGCCCTTTTCAGACTGATCGCATAACTTCAGTACAAATGAAGGACTCTGGACCTTTACTCAATGGAGTTTAGGAGGATGGGGGGGAATTGCATTGAAGCTTACAGAATACTGAAAGGACTGGATAGAGTGAATGTGAGGACGGTGTTTCCATTAGTTGGAGGGCCCAGCCTCCAACAACCCTTTGGAACCGAGATGAGGAGGAATTTCTTCAGCCAGAGAGTGGTGAATCTGTGGAACTCATTGCCACGGAAGGCTGTGGAGGCCAGATCATTGAGGGTGTTTAAGACAGAGATACTAGATTCTTGATTGATATGGGGATCAAAGGTTACGGGAAAAAGACAGGAGCATGGGTTGAGAAACATATCATGATCGATATATCAAAGGAGGATTGGAAGATAACGACAAAACGTCTGCAATTTTCACCTTTATTTCCCTCAATAACTTAGGATGCATCAGATCCAGCCTGAAGACTTATCAACTTTTAAATACAGCCTTTCTAATATCTGCTCTTTATCAATTTTTCTTCTTACACTATGGGTGGGATTTTCCAGCCATGCTGGCTCCAACACTGGGAAATCCTGCCCAAGGTTAATGGACCTTTGCATGGTCCTGTCTTAACTGCTACGATTCCTGTGATGGACTTCACGGGAAAAGTCCACCCCTCCCCCCTCTCCCCCATGACTTTGGCAGTATCTGCTCCTTACTAACTACAATCGAGTATTCCACCACAATATTGATTTCTGTTACATCCCTGTTCTACCCACCCACCTCCCAACTCCTGCTCTGCCAAATTAGTTTGAACCTTCGCTAGCAAGCTACTCGATCGGCACATTGATCCCAGTTTTGTTGTGGCACAACACTTCCTTGGACAGGTTCCACCTTCCCCAGGACATGATCCCAATGTCCCAGGAATCCAAAACCACCATCTAGGTGCATGCTGAACACTGCAATGTCAGAAGAGTTTGTCATTCAGTCGCGACATTAAACCAAGGTTTTCTCTGTCCTGAGCTGGTTGTAAAGGATCCCAAAGAGGAGCAGGTGAGTCCTCTCTGGAGTCCTGGCTAATATTTCTTCCTCAACCACCATCATGAAAAAAAATCTAGTCACTGTCACATTGCTGTTCGTGGGACCTTACTGTGTATAGTGTTAGTTGCCTTATTTCCGAGCTGGGGTGGCATAGTGGCACAGTGATTAAGCACTGCTACCTCACAATGCCAGGGACCCAGATTCTATTCCAGCCTCAGGTAATGGTCTGTGTGCAGTTTACACGCTCCCCCCATATCTGCGTGAGTTTCCTCCGGGTGCTCCAGCCTCCTCTCACACTCCAAAGATGAGCTGGTTAGGTCAATTGGCTCTGCTAAATTGAGTCTAGTGCCGGGGAGTGGGGGATGGGGGGATTAGCAGGATAAATATGTAGGATTGTGGGAATAGGGCCTGGGTGAGATTGTGTTCGGTGCAGACAAATGGCCTCCTTCTGCACTGTAGGGATTCTCCCATTCTATGATTTCCTACATTATGACACTTCAAAAATTAGTTGGTCATGACAGCTTTCGGGAGATTCTGAAGTTGTGAAAGGTGCTACAAATACCAAAGAACGGGAATTTCCACTGGTGGAAGTGGCTTGCCACTGGTCACCTGTGGGGGTTTTCCAGTCCCGCCGATGTGTATATGGTGTTTTGGGTTTCTCACTTGCCCCACCACCAGGGAATCCGCCATGGAGGGGAGAGCGAGAGGCTGGCTTCTGGATCCACCAGCAGAAGGGCCAGAACATTCCTGCTCCCCCACATCCCAAGAGTTCTTTTTACTCTAAAGAAGTTTCAAGGTGTGCACCTTGCCATTGTTAAGTGCAGCTCACTCACTCTGCCTCCTAAATACAATCACATCATACACACTGATGAATACAGTTTCCTGTCACAAGCGATGAATAATTTATTACCATGGTCCAGCTACGGTCTTTGTCGGTCCCCAGAGCAACAGTACAGGAGATCTGTATTTCTTCAATTGCTGAGAAAAGTCTCCTCAAGCCGGGTTTGTAGTGCTTTCGCTGTTATTAATCACACTTCTATCAGCAAGAAGGATCTGAATTTGCAGGTGTGAAAGCATTTGTCAAGCAAATCATTATTCTGTCAAGGCTCCATAAATTGATGCAATAACCACAGAACTAAAGGCTAAAAAAATTTAGCACTGATAGGTGATTGCATTAGCTGCAGACCAAACATCATTCATTCCTGTTAAGACAACCTGCCTCATTAAAATAAGATTATAATCTACAATTAGAGTGCTGAATTTTGCAAACATACCCATTTATATATATATATATAACACATACATACATATATAAAGGCATATTCCAACATAGCCAGTATCCTGATCAGTGTAACTTGTTACCACACCCTCGATACATTTCCTTTATGGTCCATCCTACAGCCTGCCTATTCCCATCTCCATAAGAGTGCAGCATGCTGGCACAACAGTTAGCACTTCTGCCTCGTAGTGCTACGGTCCCAGGTTCTAATCCTGACCACGGATGCCTGTATGATGCTTGCATGTGTTTCCTCACACAGTCCAAAGAGTTTGATTTATTATTGACATACATTGAAAAGTATTGTTTCTTGCGCGCTATACAGGCAAAATATACCGTTCATAGAGAAGGAAACAAGAGAGTGCAGAATGTAGCGTTACAGTCATAGCTGAGATGTAGAGAGAGATCAACTTAATGCAAGACTTGCAGGTTAGGCGGATTGGCCATGCTAAATAGTCCTTTAGTGTCCCAAGATGTCTAGGTTAGATGGATTAACCTTGGGAAATGTATAGGGTTATGGGGATAGAGTGGGAGAGAGGTTAAGGACCTAGCTAAGACACTGTCAGAGAGGCAGTGCAGATTCAATGAGCCTCCTTCTGCACTGTAGGGATTCTACGATAACATTGCCCCACCTCATCCCCATCTCAGCTTATATGTGCTCAAATACTTTGTGCATGTCTCGTTCACGCCTTTGTTACCTCTGGATGTGATTATACCAGTGAACCTCTGGCCAGTCTACTACAGACTACCCTCGTTAAGCTCATCCAAAACTCTGCTACCCAGGCACCTTGTTGGCCTCTATCAACTCCCACTTAAACAATGGCTCATTTTTAAAATTACCATCTTTGTTTCCAAATTCTTCCATTAGCATGTCCCTCCCAATCCCTGTTAAGTCCTCCAAACCCACAATCCGCCTAGATATTTGCACTCCTCTCACCCTGACCTCTTGTACATCCCCGATTTTAATTACTCAGTCATTGGTGGGCATGCCTTCGTCTGCCTCCAGGCCCAAAGGTTTTTCCTAAACCTCTTCTGACTCTCCTTCTTCCTTCAAAACACTTTTTAAAACCCATTTCCTTGACCAAGCTGTTGACCACCTACCCAAATATCTCCAAATGTAGCTCTACATCTAATTTTCCTTTCTAATCGTCCTTTAAAGCATCTGGAGATTTCTTTTTCACTTATTCATGGGACATGAGCATTGCTGGCTAGCCAGCATTTATTGCCCATCTCTGGTTGCCCAAGGGTAGTTGAGAGTCAACCACATTGCTGAGGCTCTGGAGTCACATGTTGATTAGACCAGGTAAGGGCGGCAGAATTCCTTCCCTAAAGGACATTAGTGAGCCAGTTGGGTTTTCCCAACAATTGACAATGGTTTCCTGGTCGTCAGTAAATTCTGAATTCTGGAATTTCTTTTATCAAATTCAAACTCCACCATCTGCCGTGGCGAGGTTCGAGCCTGAGTCCCTAGAACATTAGCTGAGTTTCAGGGTTAATAGACTAGTGAGAATATCACTAGGCCTGTATGTTTTATTATGTGGCAGGTGCTATATAAATATTAGTTGTTTTATAACTCTGTGGAGTTTGCACATTCTCCCCGTGTCTGCATGGATTTCTTTCGACTGCTTCGGTTTTCTCCCACACTCCAAAGATGTACAGGATAGATTGGTTGGTCACGCTAACCTGTCTCTTAGCGTCAGGGGGACTCGCAGGGTAAACAGGTGGGGTTAAGGGGATAAGGCCTGGGTGGGATTGTGGTTGGTGCAGACTCGATGGGCCAAATGGCCTCCTTCTGCACTGTGGGAGTTCAATGATTCTATGATTCTAATATATAACCCATTGTTCTATTCTGCTGCATTGCCCATGAGAGCATTCACTATCAATTTATTTAATTCATGCACTTCAGGACAAGTAAGGAGCTTGCAGGTTGGACTGCAGCAATTCAAGAAGGCCACTCACCACCACCTTCTCAAGGGCAATTGGGGATGGGCACCAAATGTTTGCCAGCCAGTGATGCCCATGTCCCACGAATGAATAAAAAAAAGTTTGTGTATGCCAATTATTTCCTTTCAAGTGATTAAATTTCACCAAGTTCGGAACAACTGACAATAACATATGGAAGCTCAGTTCAGTCAAATAAATCACATTTTTGTGTTTGTGTTTTGTAACATCTAAATTCCTATCTCATAACAAACACACATTCCCCTGTGTTTCAAGGTGGACTACTGGGATCTGTTTGCCCAGTTTCTAAGGCAATGTATGATGCTGCTCTCCGTCTCCCCCTACCCCCGAGTTTCCTGCACCATACTAACATTGAAAACACACCAAAAGTTACACCTGTGCTTGTGCCAACCTTGTGGCTGGGTATTCGCACTAAAATTTCCTGAAAAGGTTATTTGCCAATGGCAGATTGTAAAAACCAGTGCCAGCAAATGTGGCTCAACTGAGTTAGTGAGGTACTTTTAAAACAATGTGGGGAAACAAAGATTTTAAGCACATGTTAACACTGCTGTTGGTGCACTCTTGTAGATTAGGAAACTTGCATTTGCAGAAGTGTGAGATAGTGCACTCTGTTGCAGCATTCTGCACCATTTGGTGGAGTAGCAAGAATCACCAACATTTGCATTTGCTGTAAAGTGCTTTGGGCCAGGAATGACACTTTATAAATTCAAGTCCTTCTGAAAATGCAGCAGTTCCATTGCGGGTGGCACGGTGGCACAGTGGCTAGCACTGCTGGGAATCAAACGCCAGGGACCTGAGTTTGATTCCCAGCTTGGGTCACTCTCTGTGCAGCGTCTGCATCTTCTCCTTGTGTTTACGTGGGTTTCCTCCCGGTGCTCCGGCTTGCTCCCACAGTTGGAAAGATGTGCTGGTTAGGTGCATTGGCCAATGCTAAATTCTCCCTCAGCGCGCCCGAACAGGCACCAGAGTGTGGCAACTAGGGGATTTTCACAGTAACTTCATTGCAATGTTAATGTAAGCCTACTTGTGACCAATAAATAAAAATTTTAAAGCTGTAACAATGATTCCTGCAACAATGCTTCATTTACACACCTTCATCATGGTGTCAATTTGGTCAGCATTCAACATTCGTTTCAATAACAAATTCATTTCATTATTGTCCGAGTTACTGTCTGACATGAATATCTCTGCCAGCTGTACGGACATGTTTTAAATGATCCTTTGTTGGTGCCAGGGCCCTGGATTCCTTAAAAATGAACATCGTTGGAACTGTATGTTTACCAGCTCTATAGTCTCAGTAATTTACAGTCTGATGTATCACTCCACCAATACCCTCCCCAAGATGGTGAAAATTTCTTCATCGATAATTTTGTTGGAGTTGTGTTAATTTTCTTAGAGCAGCAATTTCAAAAAACAATGGCAGATGTATTTCGTAAAATTCTTACAGTGCAGAAGAGGCCACTCGGCCTATCAAGTGTGCACCAACTCTCTGACAGAGCATCTTACCCAGGCCCTCTCCCTCACCCTATTCCCTATAATCCCCCACATTTCCCATGATTAATCCATCTAATCTGCACATCTTGGGACATTAAGGAGCAACTTAGCATGGCCAATCCAACTAATTTACACATCTTTGGGCACTAAGGGGCAATTTAGCATTACCAGTCAACACTAAGGAGGCAATGTAGCATGGCCAATCCACCTAACCTACACATCTTTGGATACTAAGGGGAAATTTTAGCATGGCCAATCCATCCAACTTGCACATCTTTGGACACTTATGGGCAACTTAGTATGGCCAATCCACCGAACCGACACCTCTCTGGACTCTGAGGGGGTAATTTAGCATGGCCAACTTACCTAACCCACAAATCTTTGGACTGTGGGAGGAAGCTGGAGCACCCAGAGGAAACCCACTCAAACATGGGGAGATGGTGCAAACCCCACGCAGACCGTAATCCAAGGAGGAATTGAACCTTGGACCCTAGGACTGTGGGGTAGCATGCGAACGACCGTGCCACCAGAGTTCAAATGAATTAAAATAAAATCTCCTTTCTTTTGTGATATTTAAGTCTTAGCTAAAACATATCATATTAAAGCCTTTTTTGGCATTGTGTCATGTTCAGTGTATATTGTATGCATGCTGCAGGGCACATTCCATTGATGAAAGTGGAAGTGGGAGAGAAATTTGTTTAGGCCCATCTTATGGCTGGAGCACCAGAAGGTGGAGGCCTGAGGCTCACCTGAAATTGTGCCTCACCCGACTAACTCCATGAGCTACAGGAACATATCACGTCCCCCGAGGCATCACACCAACTCTGTCTGACCCAATTTTGACCACTTATGACTCTGGCAGCTGCTCTCAGGTAGGTCCTGTGGGTCAGAAGGAAATTCATGCGCTGGAATGACCTGCTAAATTCCTCTTCTCCTAAGTCCATGTTAAGACAAGTTAATGGGGGGGAGGAGGGAAAACTTACCACTGGCTAAACAATATAAGGATCCAAAGCTACACACTTGTTTAAGGTGGCCACCAGAGCAGCCTTAATATTGTCTGCATCAATCCGTAGTCAAATGTGACATGTATTACAGTTCACTCATTAACATCCCATGGTTTTGAACTGTTGGAAATGAGATTTGTGTACGTGCCACTGACCCAATGTCTGTTTAAGCACCAAATGAGTTTATAAAGGCAAAATAGTATCTTGTCTGCTATGACTGAAGTAATTTTATCATCATTGTAGAATCTGCACTGTGCAGAAGAGGCCATTCAGCCCATCGAGTCTGCACCAACTCTCTGATAGAATATCTTACCCAGGCCCAGTCCCCCATCCTAGCCCTCTAACTTTGCCATTCATCTAACCCACACATCTTGGAACATTAAAGGACAATTTAGCGTGGCCAAGTCACCTAACCTGCACATCTTTGGACTGTGGAAGGAAACTGGAGCACCTGGACGAAACCTCATGCAATGAGGGTGAATGGCAAGCTCCACACAGACAGTCACCCGAGGCTGGAATTGAACGCAGGTCCCTGGCACTGTGAGGCAGCAGTGCCAACTACTGTGCCACAGTGCCACCCCAATTATAATCAATCTAGTTTCTGATCAGTAACTTAATTCATAATTGCTCATAGCATTTGTGGGTCCTAACTATACTAATTATACCTCGGTGGACATGGATCCTTCAGGCATCTGTTCATAGGACTTATTCTGCCATGGCAACATACACTTTTACATACATGCAGTCTGGAGCTACGGATGGTGATGTTAAAGGTTCCAATGGGGTGGCACGGTAGCACAGTGGTTAGCACTGCTGCTTCACAGCTCCAGGGACCTGGGTTCAATTCCCAGCTTGGGTCACTGTCTGTGTGGAGTTTGTACATTCTCCTTGTGTCTGCATGGGTTTCCTCAGGGTACTCCGGTTTCCTCCCACAGTCCAAAGATGTGTGGGTTAGGTTGATTGACCATGCTAAGAAATTGCCCCTAACTGTCCTGGGATGCGTGGGTTAGCGGGATTGGTGGGTATAATGTGTAGGGATATGGGGGTAGGGCCTGCGTGGGATTGTGTTTGGTGCAGACTCGATGGGCCGAAGGGTCTCTTTCTGCACTGTAGGATTCTATGATCTATAATGTTCCTTCTCTCTCACGGCTGAAAAGGAAGCTCTCCTTGGCAGGTAAAATTAAGGAGAACCTCAAGGCTTTCTACAAACATGTGAAGAGTAAAAGGATGAGATGTGAAGGGATAGGACCTATAAAAGATGAAGGGGGAAAAGTCTGTGCAGAACCAGTAGAAATGGCAAAGGTGCTTAATGAATACTTTCCCTTGGTATTCATGGTGGAAAATGATCTGGGTGGTTGTACTGCAGGTTTGCGGTGGACTAGAAAGATTGAGTATGTGGATGTTAAGAAAGAGGACGTGCCAGAACTTTTAAATTGCATCAAGATAGATAAGTCGCTGGGACCAGATGGGATGTACCCCAGGTTACTGTGGGAGGTGAGGGAAGAGATTGCAGAGCCTCTGGTGATGATCTTTGCATCGTCGATGGAGACGGGAGAGATTCCAGAGGATTGAAGGATTGTGGATGTGGTTCCTATTTTCAAGAAAGGGAACAGGGATAGCCCGGGAAATTACCGACCCGGTGAGTCTGACCTCAGTGGTTGGTAAGTTGGTAGACAGGATACTGAGGGACAGGATTTATGAACATTTAGAGAAGTTTAGTATGATCAAAAGTAGTCAGCACAGCTTTGTCAAGGGCAGGTCGTGCCTTACAAGCCTAATTGAGTTATTTGAAAATGTGACTAAACATGTTGACGAAGGAAGAGCTGATGTGGTTTATATGGAGACAGGGCCGGTGCCCAAGATGCCAAAATATCTCCTATAGCAAAACGTAGCCTGTAAAATTAGACCACTTTCCCAATATCCTTCCCCTCCACCAGTTCACAGGCAAGAACCAGGTGAAATGTGGTCTAATTTGTGCAGCCAATTTGTTTCATGAGAGTGGTTTCAGGAAGTTTGTTACTGTCATATTCCAAATAAATGGCTGGCAAAAGTAAAGTCTGCATTTTACAATGATCCTGGAAACTGACGACAGCAACAATGATTCAACTAATTTCCACCAAGACAGAAATAATTGAGAATTTTGTCTATAACTCAAACCCATCAAGACCAGAATCACGAGGGAAATAATTGAGAATTCTGTGACCCAGGTCTTTCCATCACTGGTCTGTTTATTTGTCCTTTGATGGATTTGGGGGAAGGAGATACCAGATGGCATTCCTGTGTATCTAGACATATGGGTGGCATGGTGGCACAATGGTTAACACTGCAGCCTCGCAGAGCCAGGGACCTGGGTTCGACTCCCGGCTTGGGTCACTTCGCGCAGAATCTGCACATTCTCTCCGTGTCTGTGTGTGCTTCTTCTGGGTGCTCCGGTTTCCTCCCACAGTCCAAAAGACGTGCTGGTTAGGTGCATTGGCCATGCTAAATTCTTCCTCAGTAGAGTGCAGCAACTAGGGAATTTTCTCAGTTTCTTCATTGCAGTGTTAATGTAAGCCTACTTATGACACTTATAAATAAACTAAATAACACAGTCTGAAAGACGTGATGGTTAGGTGCATTGGCCATGCTAAATTCTCCCCCCGTGCACCCAAACACACACTGGAGTGTGATGACTAGGGGATTTTCACTATAAATTCATTGCAGTGTAAAGGTAAGCCTACCTGTGACACTAATAAGTAAACTTAAAAACATGCATTGGAAAGAAGGGTCAGGGCAGCTTCAAGCAGCAGCAGAAATTCTACTTGGTCTCTAAACCCAACTCCACATCTTTAATAGTTAGGGGGGCAAAAAAAAATGAATCTCAATTAGCAACCCACAATTACTCTTGTGCTTTCGAGTCAAGGAAACCAAATGTTCACTTTCAGCACGTCTTCCTTTGGATAAACAGTGAAAACAGCATTGCACTTTAAGTGAGAGATATAATTGAATCAGCTGGACAAACTACTCAATGATTAAATATCATTGGTGCCAAATTGACGCCACTTTGCTGATAATTAGAAACTGATGTTGTTTCACTTTGTATGTGGTTCTAATAAGGAAATAGCAGAATAAGTCCGATGAATAAGATGCCTGAAGGATCCGTGACTTCAGGTAGTCCACCAAGGTATAATTAGTATAGTTAGAACCTGCAAAAGCTATGACCAATTATGGATTAAGTTGCTGGTCAGAAAACTAAATTGATTGTAATAAAATTAATTCAGTCATAGCAGACAAGACAACGTTTTGCCTTTATAAACTCTTCCGCTGCTTAAACAGGTACTGAGGCATTGGAATTTGTACACAAATCTCATTTCCAACACTTAAGAATCATGTGTTAATACCCATGGGATGTTTGTGAGCCTAAAATCAGAAGAGTGTGTGTGTGTGTGTGTGTGTATGTAGGGGGGTGCCAGGGGGGTGTCGGGGGTTGGGGGCGGTGGGGGGACTTGTGGTGGATGCACAACGGCCAATTTAGATCTTCCCATCAGCTTCCTATATCTGTTTGAAAGATTGGGATTCTCCCCAAAAAATTTTAAGTCCCCAACATGTGGGAAAATGGGTGTAAATCCCACTAAGTTTTTTTAGCCTAATTCTCAGAATGAATGTCTGACACTCTGTGCCTGAGTGTGATTCTTTATTCGAATATTCCCACAGGCTGCATAGCATTAAGTGGGCCACTGTGCATGCGCTGATCTGTCAGTGGCAAGATAGGTGCATGCGCAGTGCCCCACCGCCTCTCCCCCCCACGTTGCCCGCTTCCAGATTGCTGGCCAGCCCCTCAACCCCAATTGCTAGCTTACCGACCACTCCCCATCTCCCCCAATCATTGGCCTCCCAGACCTCCCTGAGCCAACCCCGACGTCCCCCCACCCCGGCCAGCCCCAATGTCCCCAACCCTCCCACCTGGCCAATCCCCCGCTCAAACAACCCTGCCCCCTCCCCAACCAGCCCCAATCCTCCCCCTACCCAGATGGCCAGTCTTGATCATCACTTCCCTCCCTCTTCCAATCATCACAATGCAGAGTGGCTGCAGGATACTCCCACTCCGAGAGATTGCCCCCCCCCCAATAGGACCTGTCCTCCAGTAGGCCCCATCCTCTTGGCACTGCCCGATGCCCAGTGGACAGTGCCAGTGTGCCAGGCAGGCCCTGCCAGATGGGCATTTATCAATGGATCCCCCCCTCCATTACCCCCAACCTTCCTGAGCAGCCTCAATGTCCTGTCTTCTCGCCAGCAGGATTGGTGCAGAGCAGGAGTAAATGCTCCTGGAGATGGAACGACTCCTGGTGGGGGACGAGGGTGGGGGGCACTTGCAGGCCCAGAGAATTCTCAGTACTGGGCCTGCTAATGTAATGTAAATGTTGATTTCCATCCTGTAATCAGCTCCACACCAACTTCCAGCGCAGAGCTGATTACGCTCAAAATCTTAGTCACAGAGACTTGCAGAAGCCATGGAGCCCAACAGGAAGCCTGCGTAACAGTCCCCACTGATGTCTCCCAGCCTGCTGCACTACTCGAGCAGCACAGCGGGCTGGGAAAATCACCACCCAAATATTTCAGATTATGCATGGTCACCTGAAAGAAGGTGCTTCCTACCCAGATGTTTTTACAGTTGTAATGGCCTCGAGGTATTATCATTAGATTATTAATCCAGAATCTCAACTAATGTTTTGGTTCTGGAGTCACATGTAGGCTAGACCTAGTAAGGACGGCAGATTTCCTTCCCTAAAGGACATTAGTGACCCAGATGAGTTTTTCTGACAATCACTATGATTTCATGGTCACCGGCAGATTCTTAATTCCAGATTTTTTTATTAAATTCAAATTCCTGCTGTTACAGGATTGGAACCCAGGTCCCCAGAACATCAGTTGAATTTCTGGATTAATAGTCTAGTGATAATATCACTCAGCCATTGCCTCTCCAGTGAATTGCGATGATCAGTGAATTGTGATGGAAATCAATGATGTACATAGGCTCCTCCTGAATAATGCCTTGATTTTAACATTCTTACCCATGGTTTCTAATATCGCCATGGCCTAACCTAGCCTATCTTTCAATCTCCTCCAATCCTGGCTCCTTCAGCATCCTCAATTTTGATTGCTGCAGTGTCAATGGCCACATTTTTAACTACGCTCTGGATTTGTCTCCCTAAATCTCTCCACTTCTCCTTCTTCCTTTCAGATTTTCCTTAAAACCTTAACCAAGCTTTTGGTCATCTCCTCTGATACCTCCTCATTTGACTCAATATGAAATTTTGACTTACGCCACTAGGAGGTTCTACGGAACAAAGGGACTTTGGCATGTTTGTCCAAAGATCTCTGAAAGCGGAAGGGCATGTTCGTAGGGTGGTGAAAAAGGCATATGGAATGCTTGCCTTTATCAATCAAAACACAGACTACAAAAGGAGGGAAGTCATGTTGGAGCTGCATAGAACTTTAGTGAAGCCACAGCGGGAGTAGTGTGTGCAGTTCTAGTTGCCATATTCGAGAAAAGATGTGATTGCACTAGAGGGAGTGCAGAGGAGAGTCACCAGGATGCTGCCTGAGATGAGACATTTATGTTATGAAGAGAGGTTGGGTAGGCTTGGATTATTTTCTTTGGAGCAGAGAAAACTGAGAGATGACCTGATTGAGGTTATGTGGGGCATGGACTGAGTGGATAAGGAGGAGCTGTTCCCCTTAGTTGGGGGGGGTCAGTCACGAGAAGTATAAGTTCAAGGTGAGAGGGTGACGGTTTAGAGGGGATATGAGGAAAAACTCTTTTACCTAGAGGGTGATGGTCTAGAATGCGCTGCCTGGCAGGGTGGTAGACGTAGGTTGCCTCACATCCCTTAAAAAGTACCTGGATGAACACGTCATAACATTCAAGGCGATGGACCAAGTGCTGGTAAATGGGATTAGAGGGAGGTCAGGTATTTCTTATGCTTCAGTGCAGACTCAATGGGCCTTTTCTGCACTGTACGGATCTATGATTCTATGAATACATGACATACAGATGCCGGCGTTGGACTGGGATAAACACAGTAAGAAGTCTCACAACATCAGGTTAAAGTCCAACAGGTTTCTTTGGTGGTAAACGCCACTGGCTTTTGGGGTTTGCCCCTTCATCAGGTGAGTGGGAGTTCTGTTTGTGATCAGTACTCACACTCACCTGACAAAGGGGCAAATCCCGAAAGCTAATGGTGTTTACTACCAAATAAACCTGTTGGACTTCAACCTGTTGTTATGAGACTTCTTTCTACAAATGCACCTATGCAGCAATTTGCAATGTTTGATTATGTTCAAGGTGCTCTGTCTCTCTCTCATATACATATATATAAAGTTGCTGCTGACACTTTGATTAGCAGGCCACTGTCTCTGCCAGTTGGAGTGCCATCCTTTCAAACTTTCTGGACTTAATTGGGCAGCGGAACTTGAAACAACCTCTTAATTGGCCAGCCCTGGGGAGATCTCCCAGGCAGCCATATTGACAGCAGATGCAGGAACCCTAAATTAGTCCCAACTCACAATTATTCTTAAAGTGCCTAAGGTTGCAGCACCATGGATTGACCATAAAGGATGTCATTTTGATACAAAGTTGTGAATATTTCTTTACCTGTAAAATTCGCTCACTCCTGGATTAGTAGCATTTACAAAATATGCTAATGTGCAGAATCAAAGCAGGGGACGTATAATATTGAGTTCTGAAGAAGAGTTATATTGGACTTGAAACATTAAATTTACTTCTCTCCACAGATGTTGCCAGGCCTGTTGAGTTTTTCCAACGCTTCTGATTTTATTTGGGCAAGTAATTTCCTTTGCTTACTACAGGCTTACTCCAGTCCAAAGGTGTGCGGATTAGGTGGATTGGCCATGCTAAATTGTCTCTTAGTGTTGGGGGGACTAGCTAGGGTAAATGCATGGGGTAAGGGGATAGAGCCTGGGTGGAATTGTGGTTGGTATAGAACTGATGGGCCAAATGGCCTCCTTCTGTACTGTAGGGATTCTTTGATTCTATGAGGTGAAAAGTTAGCAAATAAATCTCTCTAACTAACCATCGAAGATGAGGAAAATGTAGTTAGAGACTCCATGTTAAATTAAGCAGACCAAGATGAAATTCCTGCCAGATGGAGTGGTTAAGAATGTGGGCTGAAGTATTCTGTGTGGCTTCCAAGATTTCCAATCTCATTTAAACATGTTGAAAACAACTTCAGCTTCTTTTCAGCTGTGATCCTTCAGGTTTCCCTGAAAATGTCACATACCCCCTCATGGCCTGGAACTAATTCCAGCACCTCATGTCACAGCCACATGTTGTCAAGACGATGTTTCAGATTAATTCTCACGCGTGTAAATGATGTAAATGTACGGTAAAGTGAGTTCATATCCAGCACCAGGTTTGTATCACAAACAAAAAGTAAATGGTGAAAGCTAGCTTTGAGTTACAATATTTGCAATGTTCTGCCTTTTTGGAAGGGAACCAAGTGAGGCCAGTTTTAAAGAAAGGCAACTACACCTAAGCAGATGCAACAGATAATGAAGTCCAATCCTGATCAGAACTTTCCACACACCTGACGAAGGAACAGCGTTTCCAAAAGCTTGTGGGTTTACTATCAAATAAACTGGTTGGACTTTAACCTGGTGTTGTGAGACTTCTTACTGTGTTTATCCCAGTCCAACGCCAGCATCTCCACATCATGACTACCAGTGTTCCAATTATACCAGTCATCAGCCTGTACCTGTCATTGCACAGCCCTCTGAATCATCAAAAGATCCAGCAGGGAAAAATCTACAGCAGGAACTTAGGGTATTTTTGGATGGGTGAATAATTAAGACGAATAGCATCCTTCTCTTGACTATTATCTTGCGGAGAGGACATTATCTATTTAGCAAAGTCCATTCAGTAACTTTTTTTATTCATTTATGGGACACGGGCATCGCTGGCTGGCCAGCACTTATTGCCCATCCCTAGTTGTCCTTGGAGGACAGTTGAGAGTCCTCCTGGGTGGGATTGTGGTTGGTGCTGTGGCTCTGGATTCACACGTAGGCCAGACCAGGTAAGGATGGCAGATTTACTTCCCTAAAGGGCATTAGTGAACCAGATGGGATTTTCCAACAATCGACAATGGCTCTTAATCCCAGATTTTTAATCCCAGATTTTTCCTATTGAATTCAAATTCCACGACCTGCCATGGCAGGATTCAAACCCAGGTCCTGGAACATCACGCCATCTGTCATATTATAGGATGATCTCACAGATAATCAGGAGTTTCAAGGTTTTAGGTGTCCAGATCACCTGTCCTGGTCCCCCCATGCCAACACTATAGTTAAGAAAGCCCACCAACACCTCTACTTTCTCAGGAGACTAAGGAAATTTGGCATGTCAGCGTCGAATCTCACCAACTTTTACAGATGCACCATAGAAAACATTCTTTCTAGTTGTATCACAGCTTTGTATGGTTCCTGCTCTGCCCAAGACTGCAAGGAACTACAAAAAGTCATGAATGTAGCCCAATATATCACGCAAATCAAACTGTCTCGACAAGGCAGCCATCATAATTAAGGACCCCACGCACCCCGGACATTCTCTCTTCCACCTTAGTCTGTCTGGAAAAAGATACAAAAGTCTGAGGTCAAGTACAACTGACTCAAGAACAGCTTCTTCCCTGCTGCTGTCAGATTTTTGAATGGACCTACCTTGCATTAAGTTGATTTTTCTCTACACCCTAGCTATGACTGTAACACTACATCCTGCACTGTCTTATTTCCTTCTCTATGAATGGTATGCTTTGTCTGTTTAGCGCACAAGAAACAATCCTTTTCGCTGTATGTTAATACATGTGACAATAATAAATCAAATTAAATCAAATCAAAATATGAGAAGGATAGCATGGGAGAGCATCATTTTAATCAGAAGTACTTCCCCCCTATTGGTCAGCAAACACAAATAGTCTGAGAAGTATCTTAATTTTCAGGCTTTATGTTGAATTCAAAGCTATCTCCCTTGATCGGCACTGATCTGATATTCCAGGTCAGAATATTCATCAGAGTTCTGCCTACCTGATGTCACTATCACCTCTGTTATCAAGGGACTTCATCAGGTACAATGCAAATAGTCATCCTCTGCAGACCTGGATGTTGGTCCCTGGGGGACAGGGGGACAGGTGACTTGGCCTGAATCACTAACATTGTTGTTGTGTGTCTAACCAGTACTGAGGATTGATAGATTAACAACGTGATCTATTCAAAATGTTCACCAGGTAAACATGGTTCTAGGTATCTTCCGGATCCTGCTGCTGTATCCAAGGTGTTTTTTTATAATTTTTTTAAATTTAGTGTCACAAGTAGGCTCACATTAACACTGCATTGAAGTTACTGTAAAAATCGCCTAGTTGGGATTTTCACAGTAACTCCAGCTCCTGTTCAGTTACACTAGGGGAGAATTATGCATGGCCAATGCACCTAGCACGTCTTTCAGGCTTGTGGGAGGAAACCGGAGCATCCACAGTAAATCCATGCAGACACAGGGAGAACGTGCAGACTCTGCACAGACAGTGACCCAGCTGGGAATCGAACCCAGGTTCCTGGCGCTGTGAGGCAGCAGTGCTAACTACTGTGCCACCGTGCCGCCCTATCCAAGCACAGAGAAGATTGGGCCGCTGAATAAAAAGCCGAGGTTGTTTATTCCCATTAATTGTATAAGGTAAAAAAAAGGGCGGAATTTTACTGGCACATCCGCCCAAGGTTCGTATGATCCCACCTGAGGCCAATGGAGAATGCTGTTCTCCAAATCTCACCGGCCCTTGTACTAGCATACCGGTAAAATTCCAGCCTATATGTCGGAAGCTTGTCTTCTACCTTAGGAAGGTTATTTCACCCAACAGCTCAGGGGAGAGACAGCCCTTTCTCCCCAACAGTACCAGCTGTGTCCAATTTGTACCTTTTTGCGGGTAACCAATTAAACTAACTTAAACAAACTGAGGATAAAATGGGAAGAGCAGCCCCTTAAAGGTATGCTGCATTAAACAAAAACAAGTTGTAAAGGCAACTTAAAATAGCAAACTAAAATGTGATTAAGTGGGACAGTGAAACACCCCAGCCCCCATGGTGCCCAGCGGATATGGAAGATGGGTTCAATTCATAGCTAAGCCAATGCTCATCATCAATCTTTGACAATGAAACTGGCTTAACAATGTAGTGGCTGAATTGCTGATACATTGTGAGAAGTCTCACAACACCCAGGTTAAGGTCCAACAGGTTTATTTGGTAGCAAAATCCACTAGGTTTCGGAGCGCCGGCTGCCCCTTCGTCAGATGAGTGGGAGTTCTATTCACAAACAGGGCATATAAAGACACAAACTCAATTTACAAAATAATGATTGGAATGCAATTCTTTACAGTGAATCAAGTCTTAAAGGTACAGACAATGTGAGTGGAGAGAGCGTTAAGCACAGGTTATAGAGATGTGTATTGTCTCCAGACAGGACAGTTAGTGAGATTTTGCAAGTCCAGGTAAGTCATGGGGGTTACAGATAGAGTGACATGAACCCAAGATCTTGGTTGAGGCCATCCTCATGTGTGCGGAACTTGGCTATCAGTCTCTGCTCAGCGACCCTGGTGTTAACCTGGTGTTGTGAGACTTCTTACTGTGTTTAACAGGGTCGCTGAGCAGAGACTGATAGCCAAGTTTACCAGTCCAACGCTGGCATCTCCACAATATTGCTGATACATTGACAGGGGTTACTATCTGAAAGAAAAACTCAGTTAAGCTATGCCAATAGTTATAGTCAGACTAATATTATCAGATCCAACAGCAGTTCAGCAGAACACAAGCAGCCTTTAAAAGTACCTTCTTTATTAGATTTCCAGACCTAACTCTTCCCATCCTGCCCACTGATGGAATCATCTTGGGTGGGGCAGAGAATTCAACGAACAAGCAAAATGTCTGTTAACTTCAGGCAGGAACGTCCGATTATGGGGCTGATAGGGAGCAGAAAATCCTGCTGCTAGTCTGTAGAAGTAACGGGACAAAACCTAACTATTGGCAGTCTCAGTTTCTGTTGTATTTTAAATCCCATAAAAACATGGCAAAGTTTCATGTGTATCATGCTCATCCAAACTGCCACAATCTCCACTGATAAAAAGCATTCACAAAGAACACAATCCCATGTTTTGATAGCATATATGAGACATCGACTGAAAGCAATAGACCTAAAAAAGTTATTCTGCATAATGATCAAGGACTGCCATGAAATGTTCTACAGTTCCAGGTGGTGGGCATATGCTACCAATACAGAGTAATACTCTCTGGTCTAGCCTCAGGCCCCCAGGGCCTTTACAAAGTGTCTGTCAATAATAGCCACACATCTGAGCATCAAAGGGCTTGTAATGAGCCCTGACTGCTGTATCTCTGGCCAGTCAATCCTCTGAATTGAAAGAAAGCCAGAACTCAGCACTCAGGTTCATGACATTTATTGTAGGTTCATTATTCTGGTGCTTTGGAAATTCAAACTGTATCAATCCTTCTGGCATCCGCTTACAACAGTGCGATGAACATCTTCTTGCAGCCTACCAGGTGGCTGTATCCTCCCTCTGCACACCACGCATTAGATTTTAGTGCAAATAAAGTGCTGTCTTCTGTGTAACCTTCAAACAAGACCTGAGGGGAAATATCTTTGCCCAAATGGTTCCTTACCAGACTACATGTCTATTCTGACATAGTCAACTCATTCTCAGGGAGGAGTCAGGAGAGCTGTGCTCCAGACAGTCTCTGCATCTAGCCAGATGGTCTTCATAGTAAACCTGAAGAAATCCCATTTGTTTCCTTCCCAGGATATCATTTTTATAGAAGCCAGGTTCAAAGATGAGAGGCTTGGGTCTCTAAACCTGTCATTAGACAAAAGATGGCTCATTCACTGGAAGACCAGAATGCTACATTGCTACCAGCTGGCAGGAAGAGATAACCCTGGAAAAATTAAGACACACTTTCACATAAATTGTAGTTACCACTGGGGCTAATTGTAATCATGTTACATTAGAGGTGATAGTTAAAGTGGGTATATAATGTTCCCAATTGTATGCAACTAGCTTTACACCGCTTAGGCTTTGTCTCTAAGCTCTCAGTTTCTTGACAGCAAATAGTACTCATCACAATTTATAGTCTGAAAAAAACACAAGAAGCAGAATGCTCCCGAACAAAATTCTAAAGTGAAGTAAACACCAGCAGGAAGAGAGAATCCACTGAATCCTCACAGTGCAGTAGGCAGCCATTTGACCCATCCAGCCTCCACCAACAACACTCCCACCTAGGCTGTATCCCTGTAACCCCACAAATTTACTCTGCTAATCCCCCTGACGCTAACAGGCAATTTAGCATGACTAATCCACCTAACCTGCACATCTTTGGAGTGTGGGAGGAAACTGGAGCACCACAGGAAACCCATGCAGGCATGGGGAGAATGTGCAAATTCCACACAGATGGTCACCCAGGTGGGAATCGAACATGGGTCCCTGGTGCTGTGAAGCAGCAGTGCTAACTATTGTGCTGTAAGGAAGAGATCCCCAGCCATGAAATAAAGACTTCCTATTCTTCAGAAGTAGTGCACTGAAATGATTCCATATTTACTGTGAGCCCCTTTGGCCTAGATTCAGTTGGAGACTTACTCAGTTGAAAGTGTAAGAATCATGGGCTAATGAGAACAGAATTGTATGAAATGTGCTCTTTGTCAAAGACCTATTGCTGTTTCATTTGACTGGTGTGGGTATGCCGGCGTTGGACTGGCGTAAACACAGTAAAAAGTCTGACAACACCAGGTTTTAGTCCAACCGATTTATTTGATAATAGACTCACAAGCTTTCGGGGTTAGTCCCTTCGTCAGGTGAATGGAGAGTTCTGGCCTCAGACAGAGCATATATGTATGGCTTTATATGCTCTGTCTGAGGCCAGAACTCTCCATTCACCTGACGAAGGGACTAACCCCGAAAGCTTGTGAGTCATTTGACTGGGGCAGATTGTGAACTATCTCTGGTTTTGGGAGACAGTGAGAGGTATAGGAGGAATCACTCAGAACAGTGGGAATGAACAGTTGAGAGGGGTAGATTGAGCCATGGGGGCATGAAGTGAACATGGTTGGGGGGGCAGCGGGGAGGGGGGCGGGCAGTGGGTGGGGGGAGTGAGCACTTAGGGAAGGGAATAAGCAATTGTGGGAATTGGGGGTGCAGGTGGAGGAAAGTAGAGTGAGTACTTGGGGGAGAGAGCAAGCACCCAATTGACATTTGGGGGAGCGTTCACAAGTGGGGTGCTGTGATCACTCGGGGAAGAGGTGAATTCCTTGCAGAAATCAGTGAGTAGCCAAACAGACCAGGTGGGAACTAAAGATGAGAGGCATGGGCATTGGGTGGAGCCTGGAAATGGCTAGGAATTCTGCACAGGATTTGACCATATAGCATGGAATTGTTTTGCGCTTCATAACGTTTTGAGGTTTTTTAAAAGTTTGTTTTTGGGACATGGGAATCATGGTCAGTATTTATTGCCCATCCTTAGTTATCCTGAGTGTGATATCTGAGCAGTTTATTTGGTCACTTCAGAAAACAGTTATTTGTCGACTGTGTTGGTGTGGGACTGGAGTCACATATCAACTGGACAGGAAGTTTCCTTTGGAAAAGTACATGAGAAACAGTTGAGGCTTTACAACCATCCAACAGCTTTGTCTTTTTTATGAAATGATAGTGAATTGTCTCCAAGTCAATAGACTGCCTGTTTATGTCACAGTTTCAGAGCTTGAGCACAAACCTGAAGCTGATACTCCAAAGTAGTACTGAGAGAATTCTGTGCTGTTACCTGGTGTTCTCTCTCAGATGAGTTTTTTTAATTCATTTGTGAGATATGGCCCCATCACTGGCTGACCGGCACTTATTGCCCATCCCTAGTTGCCCTTGAGAAGATGTTGGTGAGCTGCCTCGTTGAATCATTGCAGCCCATGTTCTTTGGGTTGATCCACAACGCCGTTAGGGAGGGAATTCTGGGACCCAGCGACTGCAAGGAACAGTGATATATTTCCAAGTGAAGATGGTGAGTGGCTTGGAGAGAACTTGCAGGTGGTGGTGTTCCCATGTATCTGCTGCCCTTGTCCTTCTAGATGGAAGTGATAATGGGTTTGGAAGGTGCTGTCTAAAACTCTTTAGTGAATTTCTGCAATGTATCTTGTAGATGGTACACACTGCTGCTACTGAGGGTCAGTGGTGGAGGGAATGGATGTTTGTAGATGTGGTGTCAATCAAATGGGCTGCTTTGTCTTGAATGGTGTCAAGCTTCTTGAGTGTTGTTGGAGTTGTACCCATCCAGGCAAGTGAAAATGTTAAACCCAAGTTCTATTTACCTCTCATTAGGTGTAAAAGGTCCCATGAAACTATTCGAAGGAGTGCAGCAGTCTGGTGTCTTGGTCAATATTTATCCTTCAACCAACACCAGTAAGAACATTATCTGGCCATTATTACAATACTTCATGTGGGAGATTGTCGTGCACAAATTGGCTCCCTCATTTTCTGCGTTACAACATGATTACATTTTAAAAGTTCTTCCTTGGCTGTAAAGCACTTTGGCATATCCCAAGGTTGTGAACGATGCTATATATATCTCAGTTATTACTTTGTCTTCTGCTTTCTGACTTTTTTGTTTCAATAAACTGAATTCAAAGTCTCCTGGCTGAAGGGAGGGGAGGTAATCTGAGACTGGGGTGGAACATACTTGTAGAATTTCGTATTACGAGGGATTACAAGTGCTTAGTTCTGATCTGGGTGGGGTGGGTAGCGGGAGGAGAGGATCAGCGCTTCATGCTTCTATCAGGAGAGGACTGCAAAGTCACTATGTCAATTGTTATATAAAAAAACCTTATCTGGTTCACTAATGACCTTCGGGGAAGGAAATCTGTTGTCCTTACCTGATCTGGCCTACATGTGACTCCAGATCTACTGGGCTCTTAAATGCCCTTAGGAATGGGTAATAAGTACTGGGCATGCTGGCAAAGCCCACTGCCCATGAATAAATTAAAGAAAGATGCATTTAAATCCCTGAAGGGTGCATTGTCTCATTGAGCAATCTAAGTTCCAGAGAGGAAGCTCTCAAAAAAATCAGTTGGAGTTGATTAAGATGCTTTTTGTGTAGGTTGGTGTCTCTTTCCATCAATGTACTGGCTTGTCATTTTTAGGCTTTCCAACCTGTCTGTATTTAAGCCAATCAACAATAATATAACAGGCAACAGCTATTTGGGCCAGTCAGGTTAAGGGACATGTTCACTTGTATTACACGTTTCCAATGTGTTGTATATTTCGCAGACTATATGCAATTATGAGATGCAGAGCTATTCATTGTGTAGCGACCAGACTGAATAAAGCTAGAGGCAATACTGGTGTGTCACGCTACAATAAAATCTGTTGTGTGCACTTGTGTAGACTATTTCTGATATTGCAGCATTGGATTACATTTCTGTTTCTCTGGTAACAAGGATTCACTTGAAGTGGTAACCCATAGGCTCGGTATATCCTCTGTAATCATGTGTCATGCATGGAAACCTACCTCAAACAGACAGCTCGAGGCACATGTTACATAGTTGAACAGTATTTTGTTTTAATGCCACCTAGTGTGTTCAGTTCCAATGCACAGCACCATACTCACAATCCCTTCAGACACCTAGACCTAAACCCTATGCATCTCTGGTCCTTAGCTCCACATACCAGTGGCAACCCCTACATCTACTCTTCTTCAAAAAAAACCTGGGTGAACGGATACACCAATCACTGAAAGCAAGCATTCAGGTACAGCAAGCAGTTAGGGAGGCCAATGTTTAGTTGGTCTTCATTGTGAGAGGACTTGAGTACGGGAGCAAGGATGTCTTACTGGAGCTGTACAGTGCCTTAGTGAGAAAACACCTGGAGAATTGTGTGGAGTTTTGATCTCCTTATCTGAGAAAGGGTGGAGGAAAAGTTTAAATTTTTTTAAGTCTTTTTTATTCGTGTCACAAGTAGGCTTACATTAATATTGCAATGAAGTTACTGTGAAAATCCATACTCGGGAGCCTGTTCGGGTACACTGAGGGAGAGTTTAGCATGGCCAATCCACCTCACCAGCACATCTGATAGAGTTAGATGAAGTAAGATGAGAAGAAGCTCCTGTGAAGTGTAAAGGCCAGTGTAGGTCAGATGGGTTGAATAGTCTGCATCCGTGTTGTAAATTTTAGACAACTGGCATGTGTCATGCATGGAAACCTACCTCAAACAGACAGCTCGAGGCACATGTTACATAGTTGAACAGTATTTTATTTTAATGCCACCTAGTGTGTTCTCCTAGCGGTCCTGTTCAACTTCAAGAGTGCTCGACCAGACGCACTTGATCATGCAGTGTAGTTTTATCTATTTGTTCACCGGATGTGGGTATTGCTGGCTAGCATCGATTGCCCATTGTTCTCCAGAATGAGGCAGTGAACGACCTTCTTGAACCACTGCAGTCCATATGGCATAGGTACAATGCAGTTAGAACCATAGAATCCCTCCAGTGCAGAAAGAAGCCATTTGACTCATTGAGTGTATATCAACTTATTAATAAAGCATCCCACCCAGGTCCTCCCCTCCGCCCTATCCCCATAATCCCACACATTTAACATGGCTAATCCACCTTATCTACAAGTCTGTGGGAATTAAGGGGCAATTTAGCCTGGACAATCCATCTAATCCACACATCTTTGGATGGTGGGAGGAAACCAGAGCACCTGGAGAAAACACAGAGAGAATATGCAAACTCCACACAGACAGTCACCCAAGGCCAAAATTGAACCCAGGTCCCTGGCACTAACCACTTAGGATGAGAATAAGATCAGAAAGCTCCATGGTGATTATTTCATCTCTTGGAGATTTGGTCATACTAATTTTCCCAACAGTTGGTTTTGCTCCAAGATGAGTGCATTTTTGGATTTAAGAAATATAAAACACCAACAACTTGTTGAGTGTAAAAATATTAATGTGGCACCAGCAAAAATAGCAACAAAAAGAAAAGAAATGCGGGAAGGCAAACAAAACCAGAAAATGCTGGTAATCTGGTTTGCCAGCTTTTGAAGAAAGACCGGTTCCATTTGGTGTATTGGCTCTACATTCCTTTGATCTATCCATTCACCTGCAAGCAAGTCTTCCTCAAAATTGTTTTATTCTTATTTTGAGAAACAAAATAAGACATTGGCCGGAATTCTCCACCATGCTACGCCCGCACTGCTGCCAGTGAGAACGGAGAATTTGACGCTCAGCCAAGATTCCATTCACTGCAATGGGATTGGTGAATCCCAGCCATGGGCTAGGTCAGAGAATTTTGGCCATTATTTAACTATAGCAATAAGTTTAAGGCATAGCTTTTAAAAGGAGAACTGTTTTCCACATAATTCCTGTGCAGCTCCACCTTGCCATGAGTTGTAGTAAATATGTTTTGTAACTATTTCAGCTCAACGTAGTTTAGAAGTATAATCAGTGTCACAGGTCTTGCTTCACAACCAATAGATTTGAAGTCAAACTCCCTCATTCTAAATGCCGTACAGTACAATAAAAGAACTACAGTTCACAATGCAGTGCAATTGTGCAGCCTCTCGCTTAGAAAATAGTTACATGCCCTTTTTTGTAATTCTAGCAAAATATGATTCCTCCGATTTTCATTGGTGTTAATGTAAGCCTGCTTGTGACATTAATGAATAAATCTAAACCTTACCTTCAGTGCTTTTCAGTACAGTTTGTAATCTTGGGATTAAAATGTAAAGAGGGTCTGGCCTAAATGTGAAATCCAAAATTATAGATTTGAAGAAAATGTTCTTCTGACTTGAAATTCGGACTCTGTTGCTCTAACTCTGAGGAAGGTGCAAGAAGATGTGAGTGTGTGGGGGCGGGGGGGGGGGGGGGGGGTGGGGTGCGGGGGAGGGGAGAATGGAGGGGAGCAGTAGTAGAGTTCAAATTTGTGTGACAGGGTGGCACAGTGATTAGCACTGCTGTCTCTCAGCGCCTGCGACCTGGGTTCTATTCCCAACTTGGGTCATTTTATGGAGTCTGCACATTCTTCCCATGGGTTTTTTCCCGGATGTTGTGGTTTCCTCCCACAGTCCGAAAGATGTATTGGTTAGGTGCATTGGCCTTGCTAAATTCTCCCTCTGTGTACCCAAACAGCTGCCGGAGTGTGACTACTCGGGTATTTTCACAGTGACTTTGTTGCAGTGTTAATGTAAGCCTACTTGCGACACTAACAAATAAAGTTGAAACTTAAAAAAAACGAAGTCTGAATGACACTATTCAACCTTAAGATACAAAATAGAACATGCAAAGAAACTAAAAGACTTCACTCCTTTCACGGGTAGATTCGAATCCAACCTGCCAAGGACTCTTGTTTTTTTTCATGTCTTATGTTTTTGAGAGAATATTTTGCATAAAAATATATACTCTTGGTCGTTTGAGGGATGGAAGGACTTGTAACAGCAGACCCTTTGCTCCTGCGCTGCATTATAATTCTGGCCCAAATCTTGTCAAGTGATCGCTGTCAATCAGGGTGAATAAAGTCCATCATTGAAAGAAACAAAAGCCTACTCTCCCATGAGCCATGAAAACAAATGCGTACAGGGAACTTGCCCAATTGGCAGAACCATTCAGGGGTAGGAAAGCTGTGAAAGCGTGCGTTAAGATTGACAAGTCATTATCAGAAAGATCAGCCCCACAGCAGCAGTATTATAGATAAATCAGGAATTAAGACAGTGCAAAGACAGTGATCATTAAAACAAATCTTTGAAGGGCTGTTTGAACTCATCTGTTGAGCTGATAATCAGATTTACAACTTACTGAAAGAACATGTGAGTCGCTGCCTTGAATGCTAAACTGCCTGAGCCATTTTAAACAGTCCAGGTGCACAACTTCAGTGCCTGTAGCCTTTGCAGAGACATTTTTACCTGCAGTCAAATATTCCCCGTCCCATCCCTTTTTTGTTTTGAACAGCTGTGCGACATAATTCCGTCTCTATTTTGCCTATTCGGAATATCAGTGCAACGACAAGTTCGATAATCACTCGGTTTCAACAAAGGTTTAATTTGTGCTGTTTTAGGCATCGCATCTTTAAACACATCATTCTGTACACAGTGTGAACTTTTTGCTTTATTATATACAACGTTTCCATAGTTCAGACACTAGGGTGATGAAACTAATTTTAATTGTTATATAAATACATTTCAGGTCTCTTTGCTTCACGGTGGTAATTTATGAATGAGGACATCTATAAAATTACCGGGAAGTAAGATACTCAGACAAAGTACTCGAGAATGCAGTGCTACATATGCCAAAACAATGTGAGGTGGTTACTGTAAAGCAATACGTTGTACAAAAACTCTTTTTATTTAACAATGCCACAAAAATGAACTCGAGAAACACTAATAAATAATTTAAAAATAACAAGTAATTTAAATAATAAAATATGTTCTACACATAATGCAAGGTCTCATGCCTGATGCAGAAGGGAATGGGGGAGGGGAGGGTTAAAGAAACAGGGGAGTTCTGCTAAATAATGTTGCAAAAGAAAAATCATAGATGCTACATATTATTTGCACAGGTTTGTTTACAAGTTGGTGACAAGAGCAGACACAACTATAAAAATTCTACGCTCAGTCTAACATAAATACAGAATATATAAATTTACAATACATATAGCCATACTGAAATCGTGGACGTGTGACCTCTTTAATAAAAAGAGACAGAGGTTTATTTGTCTTTTGTTCTAAGCTACCGGCACACCAAAATGTAAGAAAATTCGCTGTACATGGCTTTATACAGAATTTATATTATTCCCACTTTTTTGTGAATGTTTGAAACGTAAAACATAGTCGGGTGATAACACTGCAGGGTATGGGTTTCACTGCCTGGGTCCCAGTCATTGGAAATGTACACTTCACACATGCTCCACACACCAATTCATAAAGAGTGAAGAAAATGTTCTTCAATGGACTTATGGCGGTCATTTTCATTCACGTTTGTCATGAACGGATTTATGCACCTCAAGACTTCGCTGATTATGTTGTTTTTCGACGAATACAGAATTTTAAGGCATTTTCAATACCTTAAATAACCCTAAACAGCGGGCAATTCGATCATCTCCAAATGGCGCTGGGAACAAGGACGAAGTAGGTTTTCACAAGCAAGGCCCATTAACAGGGAAAACAGGCTAGTCCACATGTTGGCGATCATTTTTTGTTCTCTCTCCCATTCGTGACCACTGGTCGAGAATTAAACCTTCTGAATTGCTTTATACTGAACAGCTTCAGGGGCAGGGACACAATCCGAAATAAAAAGTGACAGAGTTGGCATCACGTTCCTGAAACAAGCATGCTTTTAAAAACCAGCTTGCCCTGTTAAATGGAACCACAGAGGTGGCAACCAAAGTTTGCCTCAACGTGGCCATCACTGGAGCAATAAGGGAACTCTCACCATATTGGTGCAATCAATCACCATTCTGTAACTGTTCCTTCTGCTTTCCTCAATAGAAAATTCATTTTGAATGACAATGGAATTACTATATAATTTGACGCATGCATAACGTAAAGACGTTGATTTCCTCCCCAGGTACCTATCCAAGGCAATCATTGCACGGGAAGACTAATAAACTGCAGTTGCCTTGACCCATAACCTTCCAAGTCCCAGTTGTATAATCAATGGCACGCTGTCTGAGTGAACACATCAAATGCTAAGGGTGCCTGACAGGAGTTTGTCAATTTGCTTCCCCCCCGCCCCCCGCTCACCCTTTAAGGTATTGCTTCAGTTAAAGCGCATTATTCTCACTTGAGCAATCACACTGTCCTATGGCAATCCCAATGTGAGGTGAACGAAATCAGACAGGTCAAAGGTGGCTTTCAGGCTTAATCTTTTACTGGGACTCTCAGGTCAAAGCACAGAGATTACCATTTGATGGGATGAATCATGATACAAATGATGGTAACAGTACTTGTACATCAGCTTTCATACCTTTGAACTCTATTGGTGAAATATGTTTTTGCTTCTTGGGCGGGGTGGAGGGGGGGATTTAGATCTTGTCATGAACCGGGAGAAGGCAGGTGGCTCCCAGTTAAGTTTTGCGCATAGATTTTGAATGAGAAAATATGAGGTTTTAGCTTTTTAGCAAAACGCCTTTGGTTTTAAATCTCTTTCGTGGAGATGCTGTGGATAAATGCACTCAATAATAAGAAAACAATAAACTCTGCTGGGCTGGATGTTGTCTTATTTCTCACATTTCCTCCCAATTATTTGGCGACCAGTTGATGGATATGGAGCAGGGAGGGGTTCCGTGTCTCTGCTTTTGCACGATTTGTCAATTACTTGCCTCAACGCTGCAAGATCTCTCCCCATTTTTATTCATCACCGACCGCGCCGAAGCATTGGGCACAGCTATTGATGAGAGCTCTATGTGCGATTTTGCCACAACATTACTTCATTCATCGTGCGCTTACTGCAGCAAAACTTTGGTTTCTTTGTTGTGGGGGGTGCGGGGAGGGGTAGGGGGGATGGTGGTGCTGCTTTGCCACCTACACTGAACAACCTGAACTTTGGTCTTGGAATATCCACTATCAAAACTGCCGCTTAGCAGATGATATAATGGCAGAACAAAATGTTTTGAAGCTATCAGACGTAAAAAAAAGATGTTGTGATTCGAACGACCCAAAAGCGAGGGGGAAAAAAGAATAACACCACTCAAATCTCTCCAGCACAGTTTAGAAACAGCAATGAGAACGAATCCCGGATTTCAATTTGACAAATTAGCAACAGCCACCTTTGCAAACATTGTTTTTGTTCCATTTATTGGCACTTGCACGGACCACTCAAGAGTCACACACCATTCATTCCACGCCGCTTGAGCGAGGAAACCGGGTGACCAGATAGCAAAGAAAAATACCGTGAACGGAGAGGACAGTACAGACATGAGCACGACATTTTCGTAGCTGTTAGCTGTTGCCACGCCTGAGCGAGATGATTCATGCAAAAACGCAAGGGAGCTCAGACACAAATTAGTCTCCTTGTGCCTTAAATTTTTTTAAAAAAACGCACTAAGGTGAGAGTGGAGTATAACGTTTTCTAATCCCTTTTACATCGAGTGCATGGAGAATTGGGTGTGCAAGTAGTTTTTGTTTTAAATCGATCTTTGCCATCCAGTCATGACCCAACAGAGAGATAAACAGAAGGGCAGGAAAAAGAGGCTGAGATTCCCAAATTTCGTCGTATATAATTAAGAACTGGAGTCTTTGTATCAAAACATTGAAACAGTGGAATGCAGCTGCAGTCTCCATGTCCCGTGTTCCTATTGTTGTGCTGATTTGAATTCTATTAAATTTGTCCTTTTTCTATGTCACTTTCATTATCTTCTCGCTGTCAGTTTTTTTTCCCCCTGGCCACATGGGAAATAGTGGATAAGTTCATTACGAGGCAAGAATAAGGTAATATATGGCTGTACAGTTTTCTTGATTTAGTTTACTTATCCCGTCCCTCCCGCCCCCGCCACTTCATTTAAAAGTCACCATAGTACACGTCGGACATTCTCCCTCCTGTCCCGCTGCTTTCACGAGGCAAAATATGAGTTCTGCATGGAATACAGCCTGTCGATTGGGTTCCCCACTCGAGCCTGCATGGGGTTAACTTCTGACGAGGCGAGGAAACAGTCGCTCAAGCTAGTGAGGGAGGTGTCGCTGTCGATATCGTGAAAGAGCGAGTCGTTCCCTGGAATCACAAAATGAAAGCATTTAATTGACAGCATTAAATCACTTAAAGGTCGTTATGATGAGTTTTCATTTTTAATGAAGCTTTCACGACTTCTTTGTGGTCCGTGGATGCTCATAAAATCCAGAAAGCAGTTGATAAATAATAAATAATGTATGAAAATGAGAGAAAAAAAGAAATACAGACACATTTCCAGGATAAACATATAGAGAACAAAATGATGCATTCTTCAAGATTCCTCTTTTTAAATTTGTGGTACAATATTAAGATACTACTTCCAGAAACCACTATTTTTTCCTGCATATTGACACCAAGCTTATTACTGACACTGTTGTCAAAATGAAATGATCTCAGTGTAGCCTGTGAATATGTTCTGTTCTATAGGGTAATGCTTTGGTTCAATACCAGGCTCAGAGGCAATCTTCCCCAACTCTTGGCTTTAAAGTTTAGCAGGGTTGTCCCTTACTACCACAGTGGTCCCATACTGAGAAAATTAATATTTAACTACCAGGAGACAATGCACAATCTGAAATCTTGGGCTGGATTTTCGTCTTTGAGGCAGGTAGAAAGAGTGGCGGTAATATTCCCAGCTTGGACCACCTGCCTTGGGATAAAGTGTTGGGAAAGACGGGATTTGCATCATGTATGGGGGGGGGGGTTGCAGACTGCAGTTGGGCTAGCTAATCCAGGAAAGAATTTAGAGGTAGTGACGTGGGGTGCTAGGTGCCTAGATACACTGTTTAACCACCCCCCCATGTGCCAAGGCATGCCCCCCCACTGATCCACTTTGGCCCCTCATGTCCTCCATGCCAAGTTTTGCCCACACTCCCCGGATGGCTCCTCATGCCAAGGTTTTCCCTGGGGCATAGCTGTTTCAGTACTCTAATGGAAGTATGGGCTCTCAGCCAATAATGCTCAGCTGAGGGGCCAAAAATCCATTAGAACACTGAAACAGTGATGCCGAGGGAAATCATTATTTGGCTCTCTGATCTCTTCTGCCAATTGAAACAGGTTTCAAGTGCTTGCAGTTTCAGCTATTGCAGCTTCTGAATGATTAACACTTTTACGGGCCACAGATTTAAGATAATTACAAATTTATTCATTCGTTCAACATGGGCATCACTGGCTGGCCAGGTTTATTGCCCATCCCTAGTTGCCTGAGGGCAGTTCAGAGTCAACCACATTGCTGTGGCTCTGGAGTCACATGTGGGCCAGACTAGGTAATGAGGGCAGATTGCTTTCCCTAAAGGACATTAGTGAACCAGATGGGTTCTTCTGACAATCATTTCATGGTCATCAGTAGATTTTTAATTCCTAAGATTTCTGGTTGAATTCAAATTCCACCAGCTGCTGTGGTGGAATTCGAATGGGGTCCCCAGAACATTAGTTACATTTCTAGGTTAACTGTCTAGTGATACTGCTACTAGACCATTGCCTCTCCAGTGAATTGTGATGATCTACCTGATAGGGTGATGGAAGCAAATTCAATGGTAACTTTCAAGGGAGAATTGGATAAATGTATTAATAAAGTTAAACTTGCAAGGGGAAAAGCAGCAGAATTGGGCCATGACTGCTGTTTCTGGCGTGATGGGCCAAATAGCCACTTGTATGATTCCCTTTTATCTACATCGAACAAACAAACAGGCTCAAATTTCCACTTTTAGATCAAATGAGCTCTGTGGCCAGCTTTGGAGCAAAGAGTTATTCTTTTTCCCATAAAATGCTCTCCACATTCATCCAGGAACTTGTAGGGACCGGAGGGAGAAAGTGGGAAAAAGAGGGAGACAGAAAGAGAAAGAATTGAGGCTATACATTAAAGTAATCTTGAACTCTGAGGATATCACTTCAATGGGCCAGCAAGCATAACCACAGGAGTGCTGAGTGCAACTGAAACCTAAAAACCAGAAACCATTGCAGTTCTCCAAAACAACTTCATAGCCAAGAGGAAAGAGTTGAAAGAATGCATTATTGGCTACAATGGAAAAGAAGGCTGAGAAGCAAATGTGAAAAGCTGATATCTAAGGAAGCTCGCTGCCAATGTAGAAAATTTATATGGTGTATCCTTGATCTAACCCACTGGATGTGTAATACTGACTGAGGCTAGATTTTTATTGCTGGATTCCTTCTAAAAAGGTGCCAAGGAAGGAAAATAACGTCTCCATGAATAACAGGCTTACGAGAAAATTCAGCTCAACTGGAATATGCAATCATGAATTATTACTTATAAAGTGGGAGTAATCTAATAGATGCATACCAGATCATGCTTCACACTGACCTTTGTGTCTGGAATACCCGTACATGTTATTCATACTTGAATTACAGTGTAGCAGAATAAAGTCTCGGGATACCACAACGTACCCAGTATTGGGCAGGATTTTCCAGCTGTTTCCACTGGCGGAGAGTGTGAACAGTGGGAAATTCCCTTGACAGTGGGAGGACCAGATGATCCAGTCGCCAGATTGGGGGCTTGCTCCTGTCCAGGTCTTCTTAGTCCCAAGGAGGGTGTCTTTCCTGCAACGGCCACCCCAATGCCGACGGTGCTGCCTGCCTTCACCAACCCCATCCTGGGCCTGCCTGACTGTGGCACCCCTTCTCAGCTCTATTTACCAGATATTGGGACACACAATATAAATGAACCCTCCTTCTCTAGTTATAGCCCCAACAGTGGCCATCACTCCTGGTAGCACCACTGAAGCTGTTGAACTGCCAACTCTCTGATTGGCCAGCAGCTTTTGGGGTGGGTGACCATCCCCTAATTGGGATGATTGCTCTGGTGGCAACCAAGATGATGTATCTGGTCATGTTGACTGCCAAAGTTGGGTTGCCCTCCACATCCCAGCCTATTGGCGGAACTCCAATAACCAGCACTTAATTCCAGCTTATATGTTTTATTTGTTCATAGCAAGTGGACATCGCTGGCAAAACATCAATTATTGCCCATCCCTCCGGAAGGTGATGGTGAGCAGCCTTCCTGTGGCACCGCAGTTCATATGGTGTAGGTTCATCTGCAGTGCTGTTTGAAGGGAGTTTCAGGAATTTGCATGATCATTCCCTCATTGTCACTGCTTGTTTCCAAGTCAGGATGGTATGGCTTGGTGGGAAACTTGGAGGTGGCATTGGTAGTCCCATGCACCTTCAGCCCTGTCTTTCTAGATGGTAAAGGTTTTGCGTGGGTTGGAAAAGTGCTGGTGAAGGAGAATGGCGAGTTACTGCAGTGCATCTTGTAAATGTTACACACATGTGCCGCTATGCACTGATAGTGGAGGGAGTGAATGTTTACATTAGTGAATGGGATGCCTGTTGAGAGGAGTATTTTTTCCTGGGTGGTGTTGAGCTTCATGAGTGTTCCTGGAGCTGCACTTATCTGAGCAAGTGGAGAGTATTCCATCATAGTCCTGATTTTGGGCTGCAGATAGTGGGCAGGCTTTGAGGAATTAGGATGTAAGTTTATTTATTAGTGTCACAAGTAGGCAAACACTACAATGAAATTACTGTGAAAATCTCCTAGTTGCCACACTCTGGCGCCAGTTCGGATAACACTGAAGGAGAATTTAGCATAGCCAATCCACCTAAGCAGCATGTCTTTCAGACTGTGGGAAGAAACCTAAGCACCTGGAGGAAACCCATGCAGACATGGGGAAAGCATGCAGACTCCACACAAACAGTGACCTCACCCGGGAATCAAATCCTGACCCCTGGCACTGTGAGGCAGCTGTGTTAACCACTGTGCCACCATGCCTTCATAGGTAAGCTACTCACTGCAGAATACCCAGCCTTTGACCTGCTCTTGTAACCACTCTGATCAAAGGACATTGATGATAGAAGATTCAGCAATGATAATTCTACTGAATGTCATGAGGAGATGATTAGACTCCTCATGGAGATAGTTATTGCCCAGCACTTGTGGTGCAAAATGTTACTTGGCATACATTTGCTCCAGCCTGCATGTTGTCCTGGTCTTGCTGCATGTGGACATGGATTGCTTCATCACCTGGGAGTTGTATAAACAGAACTGAGCAATGTATAATCATCAATGATTATCTCCACTTCTGATCTTACGATGGAGGGAAAATCATTGATGAATCAGTTGAAGTTAATTGGGTGGAGGACACTAGGCTGAGATGATTGAGCTCCAATAAACACAAGCGTCCTCCTTTGTGCTAGGTTTGACTCTGGGGCAGCTTCCATTTCAATTCCCATTGAGTTCAATTTTACTAAGGCTTCTTGATGTCACTTTTTATTCATTTGTGTGACATGGGCATCACTGGCTGGCCAGCATTTATCACCCATCCCTAGTTGCCTTTGAACTTACTGGGTCATTTCAAAGGGCAGTTGAGAGTCAACCACATTGCTGTGTCTCCGGAGTCACAGATAAGCCAAACCAGGTAAGGATGGCAGATTTCCTTCCCTAAAGGACATTAGTGAACCAGATGGGTTTTGCGGACAATCGACAATGGTTTCACGGTTAATTCTTAATTCCAGATTTTTTAAAATTGAGTTCAAGTTTCACAATCTGCCACAGTGGGAACCTAGTTTCCCAGAACATTAGCTGGATTAATAATCTAGCGATAATACCACTAGGCCATCACCTCCCTGGTCAAATGCTGCCTTGATTTCAAGGGCAGTCATTATTTTTTTGATGAAATAACATTCATACAAAATCAGAGCGTGATGCATTTCCAAAATTATCAGATTTGAAATGGCCTTGATCCATCGGCTGCGATTCTTGTACTTTCAGAAATTACAGTTTATAGAACTTACAGCAGAGCGACTAGTCCTTTTGCTCCTCTGCTGGTGTTTATGCTCCACACAAATCTCCTCTTACTCTGTTAATTTTACCTAACCCTATGTGCATATCATTCTGTTTTTTTTCCTCATGTAGTTATCTAGCTTCCCCTTATTTTTTTTTCTCTGCTAACTGTTTCAACAATTTAGTTTTACAAGTGATGATCTTACATTTATGTGCTCTAGTTTTGGACTCCCCCACAAGTGGAAACGCGTTCTCTCAAGTCTACCCGATCAAACCCTTTCTGGATTTTAAAGAGCTCCATCAGATCACCTCTCATTCTTCTCTTTCCTAGAGAAAAGAGCCTCGTGCCAACTCAGTCCTGTAGTTGAACAGTATAAGGTGATGTTTTGAAATGGGCACAGGAAATTAAATTGAAAGTTGACAGAGTAACTAAATACAAGCAGCCACCTACCATATGGGTTCATGTGGTCCCCTGGCATTTGGGGTGGGGTGAGTCCTTGTTGAAATGGATCCGAGTTGTAACCATTTTGGTCTATGGACACAAGCTGCTGCTGCGGAGGTGCGACTGGCGCGTATGAATTGATCATCCCATCCATTCTATTTGACATTACTTCTGCCAATGAAAAGAAAATCAGTCAGGAGTTCGCCTGGCTTTTGATAAAAAGGGCTAGTTTCAATGGCCCTTTTTAATAAACAGATCTGTTTCTTTGTTGGAAAGTAACAGGCTTTCTGTCCGAGTAAAGCGTTTTAATCTTTCATGGGTACGCGACAGGAATGACAATAAGTCGAGGTAGGGAACGCAGTGATGAGCAGCCACCTTGCCTGGTCTCATAACTCATCAGCAAATAGCGGCGGTGAGGCATCCTTATGAGTGGGATATCAGATGTATCCTATGGCTGTTCATTATGTGATCTGTTTATACCACAGGCTAGATAAGTAATCTAAATTAAAGTGATAAAAGCTAGATGCAGATTTTAATTTTAAAAGGAAATTAAACCACAGAGTGACTGCAATGGTTGGAGGAGGGGGGGGTGGTGTGACATCACTGAGAAAGATTTTCTTCACTCTGGGCTCTGGCACCATGTTGATGGATGTCGATAATCGTGGTTTAGCACTTAATATTTATTGAGACTATTTTTTAATCCTGTTATACTTGCACACATTGTTTTCGGTGGGATGGCAATTTAAAACCAGATTGCTTTGAATTCCTCATTACAGAATGTTCAGCAATCATGTAATACGTTCATGGCAGTTTTTCTGTTGAAGATTTTTAGTTCTGTCTCTTCCACCTGCCCACCAGCCCCACTGTCACATGGGTTACCTTGTCCAAGTCGCTGACCGTTCTGTTGCTCTTGCTGTTGCTGTTGTCTCCGTGCCAGCTTCTTCATCTTAAAAATTACAAAAGAAATCTGCTTGGAATCAGGTTAAGCAACACGGCTTTGAAAACACCCAAATTGAAGGACATCTCTAAAATTCAGCTAACAACACAATGGATGGAACAGCTCCTTCGATAGGACACTGGGTACTTTATCAGGTGGGGCTATGACTTTGTCTTGCATGATGGATAAGTATAAAAGGATAGAAGGCAAATGCAATCTTTTGGGCAGCACGGTGGCACTGCTGCCTCACAACACCAAGGGCCTGGGTTCAATTCCGCCTTGGGTGACTGTGTGGAGTTTGCACGTTCTCCCCATGACTGCTTGGGTCTCCTCAGCATGCCTCAATTCCCTCCCACAGTCCAAAGATGTGCATGTTACGTGATTGGCCATGCTAAATTGCCCTGTGTCAGGGGATTGGCAGGGTAAATACATAGGGTTACAGGGATAGGGCTTGGGTGGGATTGTTGTCAGTGCAGTGTTGATGGGCTGAATGGCCACCTTCTGCACTGTAGGAATTCTACGAATTTGAAAAATTGCCTTGAGTGAAATAATATTATGTATCAAGAGCCAATGCTGTGACAAATGGAAGGGCATCATTAGACTGTGATTAACTCATTCAGATCAACCATAAAACAAGAACATTTTGCCTCAATTAAATAAACAACCTAATATACCAGTGCTCCTCACATAAACATAATTAATATGTGCATTGACTGGAATATAACAATGAAAGGATAATTTGAGAAATATAAATGATATTGCATTTAACTCCAATTGTGGAGTTAGTACCTACCTATCTCAAATCTAATACTCTGTCAGGTCTAGGCTTTGCATATACATAGTGCTACTTGTCGCTTATCCCAGTTGTATCGATGTATTGTGGGCAGCACGATGGCACAGTAGTTAGCACTGCTGCCTCACAGAGCCAGAGACCAAGGTTCGATTCCAGCCTTTGGTCACTGTCTGTGTGGAGTTTGCCCATTCTCCCCGTGTCTGTGTGGGTTTCCTGCAGATGCTTTGGTTTCCTTCCACACTCCAAAGATGTGTGGGTTAGCTGAATTACCCTTAGTGTCCAAAGATATGTAGATTAGATAGAACATAAGAACATAAGAACATAAGAAATAGGAGCAGGAGTAGGCCATCTAGCCCTTCGAGCCTGCCCCGCCATTCAATAAGATCATGGCTGATCTGTTGTGGCTCAGTTCCACTTTCCCGCCCTCTCCCCATAACCCTTAATCCCCTCTCTTATCAAGAACCCATCAACCCGCTTCTTAAAAATATTTAGTGAGGCAGCCTCCACCACTTCAACGGGCAGAGAATTCCAGAGATTCACCACCCTTTGAGTGAAGAAGTTCCTCCTCAACTCCGTTCTAAACCGCCTCCCCTTTATCTTGAGGCTGTGCCCCCTAGTCCTACTGTCTTTTTTGAGCGGGAAGAGTCTCTCCACCTCTATCCTATCCATCCCATTCATCATCTTATACGTCTCAATGAGATCTCCCATCATTCTTCTAAACTCTAATGAGTACAAGCCTAGTTTATTCAGCCTCTCCTCATAGCTCAATCCCCTCAACTCCGGTATCAGCCTAGTAAACCTCCTCTGCACTCCCTCCAGGGCCAAAATATCCTTGCGCAGGTGCGGCGCCCAAAACTGCACACAGTACTCCAGCTGCGGCCTCACCAATGCCCTATACAGCTGCGGCAAGACCTCCCTACTTTTATATTCAATCCCCCTCGCTATGAAGGCCAGCATCCCATTCGCCTTCCTGACCACCTGCTGCACCTGCAAGCTGGGTTTTTGCGACTCATGCACAAGGACCCCGAGGTCCCTCTGCACCGTCGCCTGCTGCAGTTTTTCGCCACGTAAGTAATAGTCCTTCCTACCATTCTTCCTACCAAAGTGGACCACCTCACACTTGCCAACATTAAATTCCATTTGCCATTTCCTGGCCCATTCGCCCAGCCTATCTAGATCCTTCTGCAGACTCTCCACACCCTCCGCACAATTTGCCTTTCCCCCAATCTTGGTGTCATCAGCAAATTTCGACACCCTGCACTCGGTTCCCTCCTCCAGATCATCTATATAAATGGTAAATAGCTGAGGCCCCAGCACCGACCCCTGGATGGATTAGCCATGGTAAATGTGCAGGGTTACAGGATAGGGTGGGGTAAATGATCTGTGTAAGATACTCTATTAGAGAGAGTCAGTGTAGACTCAATGACCAAATGGCCTCCTTCTGTACTGTAGGAATTAACTTATGGGACAATATAATGGATCTTCGGGAGGGTTTGTGTGATGTGATGCTCGTAGCCCTTTGGTTGGTTTTCCATTTATATTTTTTGAATGATGTTTTGCTTCACAAAAGGAGATGGATGTCCACAGGGAACACTTTTCCACGGCATCAAGCATCCCCAAACTCAGGAAATACACATGGCACATGCAACACTACTCTATGCAGAAACTGTGAACTGATAGCCTGTCACTACACCAGTCATTACTCTCCTCTCACACCAGCCACTCTTCCAGTCTCAGAATGAAACCTGAGCCCAAAACCTGTGCACAGCATCCACTATAGATAGTTTGGAATGGGGTGGAGAATGATCCAACCCAATCCACGCCCGGCTATAACACTAGCAGGCACACAGGCTCCCATTCTGCTGGCTTGAACTGCTTTCAAATCCAATTGCACGAGGTGGGGTTTAGTCTTGCAGATTGGATTTTAGTCTTGCAGAACATCGGGAAAGGGGGCATAGCAAATCGACTGGCCTGTTATAAGCTCTGCCTAAATAGGGAAATTAATTTCGCATTTTTAAATTAAGAGACTAATGACCCTGACTAAAATGATTAATATCTATCCTCTAGCCACAGTCTAATCAGAGTCCTGAGTGCAATGGAATCATCGTCCAGATATTCCTGCTGCGCCCACTCTACCCACACTGGCACTCAGCTGCTCCTGTCGAGATCCAGCTGAACACCGGTACACGTTTTCCCGCTTCCAGGCTGGAGGGGGAGGATCCTTGTGGCGAACGCCAGCCTCCTGGCCGTGGTCCCTGAGCTCAAGGGAGCAGTCTAGGGTGGTGGGTGACTGGCGCTCGGAGGAGAGGGATGATTCAGTGGCGAGAGGGGCTCAGATTCCTCCAGTACCCGCAGATTCAGTGCCAGAGTACTGAAAATGGATGGTTGATTCGCTAATGCTTGCTGTGGTGTTAAATCGCAAGGCAAACGTATTTGTCCTTTTACGGGCAACACAGCAGAGTCAGGGTCATATGGCTTGGGAGACCAACCGGGACTCAGAATGGGGAATCACCCCAGAGGGAGGAATTCTCCGAGGCAGAGGTATTTTAGAATAAGCTGTAAGAACAGTGATGCTGCTCTTGAAGCTCACTAAAAAAATCCCTTTGTGTTCACTAATGAAGTCCCTGAAAGTGCATCATAACAGCGTCCATCCATCTGATTTTGTACATCACAGTCAGCCCAGCTCCACTTCAGTTTGTATTTGTTCTTGGATGTGTGCGATAAGATGGAATTATTGCCCATCCCGAGTTACCTAGAAGCCATTGACGGATCTCTTGATGTTCTATTTTGTAACAATTAATTTACAACTGAGTTGGCCATCAAGCTAGCATCAAAAAAAAACGTTGTCATGTCAAACCAGATGGAGATGGAAAAGAGTAAAGTTTATTTTTTAGTGTCACAAGTAGGCTTACATTAACACTGCAATGAAGTTACTGTGAAAATTCCCTAGTTGCCACACTCTGGCACCTGTTCGGGTACACTGAGGGAGAATTTAGCGTGGCCTGTGCATCTAATCCACACGTCTTTCAGATTTGGGAAGAAACCAGAGCACCTGAAGGAAACCCATGCAGACATGGGAGAATGTGTTGACTCCACAAAGACATTGACCCAAGCCGGGAATTGAACCCAGGTCCCTGGAGCTGTGAGGCAGCAATGCTAACTATTGTGCCACCATGCCGCCTCTGTGAAAGTTCCCCAAGCTCCACAGTTCCACAGTGAAAGTTCAGTGAAGGATGTTAGTGACCTAGCTGTGCTTCCATGACAATCTGGTGGCTCTCACCTTCACTTTTGGATGCTAGTGCATGGATTTATTGACCTTGTTTTCACCGTGGGCTTTGAACTCCCCCAGTGCTGTGACTACCTGACAACTGAGTCCTACTGCACGAGAAATAATCTTCCAAAACCGATGGCGAGCAAGAGGATTTCAAATGTGAGAAACTTGTGACCAAAAGTTTACCTTAGCTCTTTGATTTTGGAACCAAACTTGAACTACTCTGACACTAAGCCCCGTTTCAGCTGCGAGGGTTTCTCTGACCTGTTGAGAAAAAGCATGTTGACTTTACTAAAGAAACAGAAAGTTCTGGATTAAACAAGCTAAAACAATCTTCCTAAAGCGCATTCAATATTCATCATGCAAAAGCATACTATTTAATCTAGATAATAGACAGTGTGAGGATCAAAGGACATGGGGATAGGGCATATGTGGAGCTGAAGATCAGCCATGATGTTTGGGAGGAGCAGGTTAGGGAGGGCTGCATAGCCTACTCCTGTCCCCGTTTCATATATTCTTAGAAATATTTAAAAGCTCTGAAAAATTACAGGGCCGATTTCAATCTCCTTGACAGTGACTGGTTGAAGGGTAATTAAAATGGTTGTAGTGACTTACGCTCCCCAACTGATCCCACTGTCTTTCTGCCGTTTGTATTTTTAACTAGACAAGAAACACCCACTGAAAGGCAATAGGGTCTTACTTTAAATACACAAATTTGGCTCCAAACATACTGAGGCCAGGTGTGTAATTTTAACCCAAGGCTAATGCAGAGAACCACCGAGCCTTCAGCACCAGGCCCAACTTGGTGGCAAAGGGATTGGTGAAGGGGAGGCCCAGATTGAGTGTTCACTTGATTTATTTTATTGTTTCCTTGTTTGATTGATCCTCCAAGTCCCGGAAGGAAATCTTGTACCTTCTCCATCTTGGTTTGATCCCTCCCTCTAACCGTTTCCCAACTATGAAGAGCCCCCACCACACCCCTCCTCCCATTTTCATCTCAGGTGGCAGTCTTCTTCCCTGTGAAATCCCACTCCCACATATTGGACAGCTAGCTTCAGGTGGGACACTGCCAGGACCTGTGCAAAGAGCTGGGAATGCCAAGCCCCTGGCATCGCCTTGCAAGGATTTGGCATCACCCTCAATCTCCACCTCCACATAACTCACACCAGAAAATTATGCTGGGTCTGAGATTGAGTTGTAAGAGGCTAAAAGACATTGAGTGAGATTTACAGCCTTGCACGTCCTGAAACCATAAAATCACGCCCGAGGTTAATGGCTCTTCCCTCTGTCCGCCCCTCGCCCACTCTGATTCTCTTGGCAGTGGGGCAGTAAAATTCTGGCCTTTGCACTGAAAATTTCTTGGGTGTTTGTCTGAAAATTAACAGGTAAATTGCATAACTACATGTTCCGAACAATAGTTGAGGACCCTTACTTTTCTGCAAGGTTTGGAAGAAACTTCAAACGATGCTTTAAATGCTCTCCTCTGCTGTGTTGTCAGGATTGTCCTGGGCCGCTTTGGCCTTCTCTGATCCTTCACATCTTCGCAAGCCTTTCCCTGAATTCCCTGAATTTTATTTGGCTTAATGTCAATATCTTCATCGTCACTTTTCACTGTAAATGCATCAAATGAAACACTATTCACTGTCAATTTAAACACTTACAGAATTGCCCACAGATATACAATGGTTGGGAAAAATAGTCTTTTATTAAAAAATCTTTTTTCAGGCTGAAGGATTGGAAGTCCTATTATTTCTATATTCATTTATTATTTCTATATTCATTCAAAGACTTACTGAGAACTCAAGTACTCAAAGGTCTGCCATTAGGCTTAAAGTTCCTCTTTCATTATTTTATCTAAATAATATGCACTCATCACCAAAAACAGCACACCTTCACCTGTGTGGCATTTTCTATTGGTGACACCTAGGCTTCTCGGAGTGCAATTGTTAATTTATTGCCAAATTTAGAGTTCATTATTTTCAGCATGGGCTTATATCCACCTTGAGCCTTGTTGAGCAACTTAGGACAATGATTCGGGCAATCACAGAAAATAAGTAATACTTTTTAGTCACAGCAACATCCAAGATAGATGTTTAACAAATGTGCCTTAACTGGCAGTATAACATTTCACATATTGATGTACCCTGAATTTCTCTTCACAAAATACTACTTCAATTTACAGACATAAATATGAAACAGAAACTACATTTTATAGAGAGACAAGAAAATGATCAAGGTGTTAGCGCTGCTGCCTCACAGCACCAGGGACACGGGTTCAATTCCCGACTAGGGTCACTGTCTATGTAGAGTTTGCACATTCTCCCTGTGTCTGTTTGGATTTCCTCCGGGTGCTCCAGCTTCCTCCCACGGTACAAAAGACATTGTGGGTGGCATGGTGGCACAGTGGTTAGCACTACTGCCTCACAAAGCAGGTTTGATTCCCAGCTTGGGTCACTGGCTGTGTGGAGTTTACACATTCTCCTGCATCTGCGTGGGTTTCCTCTGGGTGCTCGGGTTTCCTCCCACAGTCCAAAGATGTGCGGATTAGGTGGGTTGGCCATTCTAAATTGATCCTCAATGTCAGAGGGACTAGCTGGGGTAAATGCATGGGGTTCTGAGGATAGGACCTGGGTGGGATTATGGTCAGTGCAGACTCAATGGGCCAAATGGCCTCCTTCTGCACTGTAGGGATTCTATGGATCCACATGCTGGTTAGGTGCATTGGCCATGCTAAGTTCTCCCTGATTGTACCCAAACCGGCACTGGAGTGCAGCGACTAGGGGATTTTCACAGTAATTTCATTGCAGTGTTAATGTAAGCCTACTTGTGACGCTAATAAATAAACCAAAAAACTTGTGATTTGATAATGAGGATCATTTCAAAATCATGTTTTTAATTGGATTTGAATTTCTGGATTGATGGGGCCAAGCATTGAGGGCAGGGTTTTTAGCTTCCATTGGGTCCAGGAATGGAGGCAGATGAGTGCTAAAGATAGTGCTGCTTTCCAATATGTGGGTTCCCTAACTCCATCCCACTCTGTGCCATTTGCGTGCAAGTGGTGGCAGCCAAGAAGGTGCATTGAGGACCATTGACAGAAGTTGATAGGATTTTCCAGGCAGTCTCCAGGTTCCTGCGGAAGGCTGGGGCCAGTTTGTTTGCCTGGAGGCAGCCTTCCAGCAGCAGATAGGGAGGCTAGTGCTCTGGGAAGGATCAGAGACCCTCCTTGTCTGTTTAAGATCAGCTGCAGGCCACTCTGTGGAAAGGGTGCTTCCCCTCTCCGACCCTTCTATCCTTACCCAGAGTGGTAGCCTGGCTGCGAATCATAGATCATCCCTTCAGTGCAGAACGAGACCATTTGGCCCATTGAGTCTGCACTGACCCACCTTTTTTTTAATCTTACCCAGGCTCTATATTTACCCCACTAATCACTCAAACCTACATATCTTGGGGCACTAAGGGGCAATTTAGCATGGTGAATCCATCTAATCTGTACATCTTTAGGTTGATACCTACCAACCGACTCAAGAACGGCTTCTTCCCTGCTGCCATCCAACTTTTGAATGGACCTACCTTGCATTAAGTTGACCTTTCTCTTCGCCATAGCTATGACTGTAACACTACATCCTGCACTCTCTCCTTTCCTTCTCTATGATTAGTATTCTTTGTCTGTATAGCGTGCAAGAAACAATACTTTTCACTGTATATCAATACATGTGAAAGTAATAAATCAAATCAGATCAAATCAAAATCTTTGAAGTGTGGGGGGAAACTGGAGTACCCAGAGGAAACCCTCGCAGAAACAGGGAGAATGTGCAAACTCCACACAGAGTGTCACCCAAAGCCAGAATCGAACCCAGATCCCAAAATTGGATCTGGGTTCCAATTCCAAAATTGAGCCAGCAGTGCTAACTAGCGTGCCACCCAAATGCCTATTCTTTTCAATTCAAAATTAAAAAGAAATTGGAGAGAAGGCGATTCCATTTGGGGTGCCCTCTCTCTTACCTATCAGTCATTGCTCTCATTACCCTCCAACTTCGAAAGCCCACCCGCAATCCTTAATTGGATGGTGAGTCCGCCCTCTGGCCACAAATTGGCCAATTCAGAGAGACTATTTCCCTCACAGTGCGAGCTTCCCGACCCCCACTGGAGCCTGATGTCGGAGATCAGAAGCCAAATGGAAAACCCTGGCCCAAATCTCAGTTTGAACCATTTCCTCCACTCTGCAGCGAGCTCATTTGCAAAGGACAGGCATAAACTGCACACAAATGAATCTCCCTGTCGCTGATATGCCTGCTGTTGTCTGTGCATTTTGTTTGATGTCTATATTTATGGTGCAGACCACTTGCACAGGGAGGTCTCCCTCGTAGCCTAGCGCTGCTCTTAAAGGGGTTAGAGAGAGGCACATTCTTAACTTTGATGGTTCCACAATCAGTCAGTTCCAACCTCCACAACTTGCGATTTTGTTTTTCAACTTTGTGCATTCACTTTCCCTGACACATTGCACTTACTCTAATCCTCACAATTCATGTTAGCCTTCCAAAATAAGGAATGACTATGGGTGAACATTTTTCATATCTCACTGTAAGGAAGGATTCAAATGGAGGACTTACTTAAAAAGAATGAAAAAGGAAATGGATTCTTCATGTAAAAATGTGGCTTCTCCCAGTGAAGGAGACTTACTTAAAAATGAGTTAAAAAGTTTATTTATTAATGTCACAAGTCATTTTCCATTAACACTGCAGTGAAATTACTGTGAAAATCCCCTTGTTGCCACACTCTGGTTACACTGAGGGAGAATTTATCATGGCCAATGTGCCTAACCTGCATGTCTTTCAGACTGTGGGAGGAAACCAGAGCACCCGGAGGAAATCTACGCAGATACAGGGAGAACATGCAAACTCCACACAGACAGCGACCCAAGCCAGGAATCGAACCTGGGTCCCTGGCGCTGCGAGGTAGCAGTGCTAACCACTGTGCTGCCAAGCTACCCTCAGAGATCTGAATGTTATGAAATTTTGGAAGTTACAGTTTAAAGTTATTATTTCAAAAGTTTCCTATAATACTAGAAAACATGTAGTGAACCAACAGTTTTTTTTTACTAAGTCCTGGAAAAGTGAACCAGCTGGATGGAAAGTGATTTATCTTAATGCATTTCACCACGGTCTTTGTATCTTATGGCCCTCCAGGATCATCTCCCTTTATTTCAATTCAACATATTTATGTAAGGATCAAACACTGGCTCACTCACTTTAATAGTTGTGTCATTATTAACTTCCTGAAATGCCATTTAAATTTAATGGCTTTCTAAACCTGAAAACTCCTAGTCTTTGGAGAGTTATAGTGGGGTCTGGCATCACAGGTTCATATTTTTAAAATTGCTATTCCAAGCGAACACTTCCAAAATGGTAAAAAAAAGTGAAACAGTCTGCGAGGAAAAACTGCGTCCTCTCCCCACACACAGCTCGCTCTCTGCTGATACGAGTCTTTCTTTGATCATCTGTTTTTGATCACTCAAAACCGGAGAGCATTTTGGGCTTTTGCAGCTGAATGTTATAAAGGTTAGTTAACTATTGGTGTTCCTTGGTGCCATATTTACATCTGGGCTGTTAATCAAACATGGAATTTGCCCTAGTCCACTTTGAGTTAAGATGGAATGTTCCAGAAAACAAAAACAGGCACACGGAGATGCTTTGACAAATTCTTTGACAGTTGTCTGCAACAAAATAAGGACCAGCTGTAGCTAATACCACAAATTGAGTAATGGGCGTGGATGTTTCGTGGGTGCATTGGGTTGTGTGACACACTGCTCCTTATAAAAGCTAAACAAAACAAACCTCGCTATTTACACATGGAGCAATTTTATCCATAACTGATTCAAAATGTTATACAGCTCACTGAAGTAGGGAGAGTAATACTGGAAAGGAAACACAAGTTCTAATAAGCAACACGAGATGCTAATCTACTATTTGTTCATGATCATTGGAGTTTGCAATGTTTGGAAGGATTGCAACAGAGTAAACCATTTGGAACTTCTGAATGCCAACCAGCGCTCATATAAAATGAGAAACAAGCATGGAAATGCTGCAGAGCGTGGCTCTCAAGATTATCTTTGGACCCAAATGCTCAGTGGAGTTTCCATATCTTTTCATCCGCTGCTGCCGATGCCATTTGGCATCATTGCCAATCCCCGTACTGGTCGCAGTGAGATGCCAGATGGCATGATGCTGGGGTTGGGAGAAGTGGACCTTGGTGACAGAAAACAAAGCAGGTGGGATTTTCCGGCCACTTCCTGCTGGAAGGATCTTCCCGTCCCCCACTGAAGTTGAAGGTTCCGCCTACCCCCATGGCGGGTTCCCCGGTGGAGGGACGGGCGTGTCATGCAAATGGTCATTGACTTCGGAAAATCTCGCCAGCATCCAAGCAATGATGGTCTGCCTCTGCCGTGGTTGAGTTCAGGGTGGGGGAGGGGTTGGAAAATTCTGGATTGAGTTACACTGGGACAGTGAATCATTGGTCAGGTCTCAGCTGGACTATGCATCCAATTCTGGACGCAACTCTTTGGGAAGAATGTGAAAGCTTTGGATAGAACGCAGAGGAGATCTACTAGAATTGGACCAGGGATGGGACAGCAAGATGCAGAGCATAGAGGAACTGGGATTGTTCTCCTTAGAGCAAAGGTGGTGAAGGATAGATTTCATGGAGGCGTTCAGTTATGAAGGGGTTTTAATGAAATAGGGAGAACCTGTTTCCACTGTGTATGGTTTGCTTCATTGATGCAAAGACTTCACTTTAAGATATTTCTGCCTGTGCAATTACATTTAAGCCTAAAAAACTTAACTTGACCACACTTTAAAACTCACAAGGCATGCTGGGTTAGCTGGAACATTGACTGCATTTTTTGAAAGTACAATGCAAGCAAAATCAGGTCTTTTTACAAGCCAAACAAAGGTTTTCATAAACAACATCTGTGAGGCCGCGAGATAAGGGTAGATATATTGTGGAACTGTGTGTCTAGCTAGCAGTCTGTTTTCAAGACTTGTTCAGTCTGTTTGGAGTTCTGCTTTGATCAGTATGGGGCTGGAAAAAAAAGCCTCTTTCTCTTTCTCTCTCTTATTCTCTCTCTCTCTTTCTCCAGTTTTTCTGTCTCTGTTTGCTTTTGTAATGATCTAATTTTAAGTTCTGTTCAATAAAAGAAATTCATCGTATCAGTGCTGTCTTTGTCTATTCTAAGGAATGAATGGACCCCAAACACTGGCAGGAGGGTTGGTGAGCAGAAAACATAGATTTGCCACAATTAGCAAACAAAAAGAGCAGAGAGGAGGATTTTTTTATTTTAATGCCGCGAGTTGTTATGATCTGGAATGCACTGCCTGAAAGGGTGGTGGAACAGATTCAATAATAACGTTCCAAATGGAATTCGATCTATACTGGAGAAGCTGAAAACATTTGCAGAGCTACGGGGAAAGAGCAGAGGGATGGGATTGATTGGATAACTCTTTCAAAATGTTGGCATAGGCATGATGTGACAATCTGTTTGTTCTCAGATTCTGTGTGTTAAATTCCCAAAACCAAAGAAAATGTATCAGCTGTGAGATAATAATGTCTTCAAAACATCTGATGAAATGGTTCCCTAAAAAGCCGCCTTCCATCCACTTGGCAATTTTGGTGTGAACACAGCCATTAAAATATGCAGGGCTGTGCAGGACATTATCATGACAACAAATGCCTACAGTATGGCATCACATGCTGATCATATGATCTATTTTGATAAGCGTAGGCTTGGAGAGCCGCAGGACTTGTTCCTGTGCTGTACTTTTCTTTGTTCTTTGTTGTTCTTTGTATTTTTCAATTAGACTATGTTCCTAAACACTCCAGGCAAGGCTGGGCCTTTAGATGGCCTAGTGGTATTATTGCTAGACCCAGCACTGAATCCTGCCATGGCAGATGATGAAATTGGAATTCAATTAAAAAAATATGGAATTCAGAATCCATTGATAACAAGGAACCCATTAAGATAAAAGCAAAATACTGTGGATACTGGAATGTGAAGCAAAAGCAGAAAATGCTGGAAAATCCTAGCAGGTCTGACAGTATTAGAGCTGTCAAAGGGTCATCCAGACTCGAAACATTGTCTCTATTCTCTCTCCACAGATGCTGTCAGACCTGCTGAGATTTTCCAGCATTTTATGCTTTTGGACCACGAAACCATTGTCGACTGTTGGAAAACCCATCTGGCTCACTAATGTCGTTTAGGGAAGGAAATCTACAGCCCTTACCTGGTCTGGCTTACATGTGACTCCAGAGCCACAGCAATGTGGTTGATTCTCAACTACCCGCTAAACAAGAGCAACTAGGGATGGGCAATAAATGCCAGCCCAGCCAGCGACACCCATGTCCCACGAATGAATGGAAAAAACTCAAGTTAGTTATTTACAGGAGGATAAGAAACTTTGGTTTATGCCGTGATATCATATACTTTGTGTACACTGCAAGGGTTTAAAAACAAAGTTAGGCATATGGATTAAAATAACTGAGGCGACAGTGGTGAATGTTTCCCTGTGGGAAATGCTTGGATTGTGCTGTCTTTACCTGAGTCAGAATCATCAGGGCTAACGGAACTCAACAGCTCCTTTTCTTTCTCGTAGTCGTTTTTGCAAAGCAGCTGTCCCTCTTTCAAAACATACTCGTCTCCTTTCCTCAGTTGTCTTTCGCAAACGCAGCAACAAAAACAGCTCAGGTGGTAAACGCACTCTAAAGCTCGCATCACAAACTCTGTGGGCGCTATCTTCTCCATGCAGCCATTGCATTTCGTGGCAAACAACCTGGAAAAGACAAAACTGGTCTGAGACATTGCAACTTGTTTATGCGTCAAATATTCATAGAATCATAAGATTCCTACAGCATGGAAGAAGGCTATTCGGCCCATCGAGTTTCCACTCATTCTCCAAAAAAAACTTACCTAGTACCTCCCCCACCCTATCAGTGTAATGTCCACCTCCACATTAGCCATGGCTAATCCACCTCCCCTACACATTTTGGGCCACCAAGGACAATCTAGCATGGCCAAGCCACCTAACCCGCACACCTTTAGGCTATGGGAGGAAACCTGAGCACCCGGAGGAAACCTACACAGACACAGGGAGAACATGCAAACTCCACACAGACAATCGTCCAAGATCGGAATGAAACCTGGGTCCCTGGTGCTGCGAGGCAGCAGTGCTTGGCACCGTGCCACCTGCGCTTTCTTTCTCACTGATGATGTACTGGTATAGAACACCCCATGGAACCATATGAAAGGTAGAAGACTGACCCTGGCCAACATTCCTCCCAAAACCAGCACCACAAATAGCAGACTGATTGGTTAGTCTACTCCATTGCTGTTTGTGGAATGGTACTGTGTGTACACCTTTTGATATGAAACAGCAATAATTATATATTACTAGTAATTCACTAGTTGGCAAACAGTCTATAAACATGGAGAATGGGATATGGTATTGCATAAAGATCAATTATTTCCTCTTGTTCACACAAGGAACCAATGCGGAGGTATGCCTGAGTAAATTCAACATTTTAAAAAGTTACTTTTTCAAACATTTCATGGATGTAGCAGTATAATTTTCATAATCTATTGACTGCGCCAAATTGTTTAAAAGCATCTGATATTAAAGCAATGTGCACTATTTTTTATTCCCACTAAATCTAATTCCTTTTCCAAATGGTTTACTCAGTCCTCATGTTTCATTTTGATTGTAAACACAATACTAACAATTCACATAAGTCAGGCACCAGATTTTTGAAGTAAAAGATGGAAAGAGTTGCATTTATGCAGCACCTTTCATGACCACAGTTCATGCCAAAGTACTTTACAACCAATAAAGTACTTTTGAAGTGTGGCCACTGTTGTAATGAAAGGAAGCGTGGCGACCAGCTAACATACAGCAAGGTCCCAAAGATTGCTGTGTGATACTAGCTGGGTAACTTATTTTCCTACTGAAGATTGAGGAGTAAATATTGGCCAGGTCACCAGTGATGTCTTCCACTTCTTCAGAATAATGCTATGGGATCTTTAACATCCTGAGAGTGATGCACGCAGGTACAGCAGGCAGCAAAGAAAGAAAATAGTATGTTGTCCTTCATAGCGAGAGGATTTGTGTATAGGATTAGAGATATTTCACTGCAATTGTATAGGGCATCGGTGAGGCCACACCTGGAGTATTGTGCGCAGTTTTGATGTCCTTATCTGAGAAGGGGTATCCTTGCTATAGAGGGCGTACAGTGAAGGTTTACCGGGCTGATTCCTAGAATGGCAGGTCTATCATATGAGGAGAAAGTAAATCAGTTAGCATTATATTCATTGGAGTTTAGAAAGGGACCTCATAGAAACGTATAAAATTCTAACAGAATTAGATAGGGTAGACTCAAAAATAGTTCCTGATGGTGGGGGAGTCCAGAACTAGGGGGTCATGGTTTGAAGATAAGGAGTAAACCTTTTAGGATTGAGGTGAGGAGAAATTTCTTCACCCAGAGGATGGTGAATGTGTGGAAATCACTACCACAGAAAGTAATTGAGGCCAAAATATTGTGTGATTTTGAGAAGTTAGATATTGCTCTTGGGGCTAAAGAGATCAACGGATATGGAGGGAAGGGGGAAATCAGGATATTGAATTTGATGATCAGCCATGATCAAAATAAATGGTGGAGCAGGCTTGAAGAACCAAATGGTCTAATCCTATTTCTGTTTACTATGTTTCTATCCACCTGAGAGAGCAGATGGGACCTTAGTTTATTGTGTCACACAGGACACTTACAGTCTTTTCACTCGTCCAGTTTGCAGGAACTTTGTAGTGAACTGTTTGTGGGAGACCAGTTAGCCCAAGAATACCTGTACCCTACAGCCCACGTGAATCTGGAGTCCTTTTGGATCAGAGATGCGATTCCCTATTGCTTCCATAAAACAGTAGACAGAGGCCGTGGGGGGGAGAGGGGGACTGGTGGTGTTGAGATGGCGGCGCGGGCTCGTTGGGCCGAAGGGCCTGTTTCCCGGGCTGATTTTGTTCTTTGTTCTTTGTTCTTTTGAGATGATATCTCTGGCTGTGTCACATTCCCACCTTCCTCCTGCACTCAATTGAATTTTTTTGCATTCACATCCTGGAGTGGGATTTGAATCCACAATGTTCAGACTTGGAGACAGAAGTAAACTGAGACACACCTACAAATAAGTTAGCATGCTGCACAACACAAAGAAATATATTGTGTACGGATATTTAATTGATCCATTGCTCTCAGAAAATGAAACTGTTATGGAGTAAAAAGGTTGAGCTAATCTCAAGGAATAAAATTAAATTAATTCGTCTTTCATAAGTTTACAGGATGTGACTTGGTTCTATGTCAGTTCAGGCAAGGATTCAAGGAGCTCGATGCTACAGTTATTTCTATTTGGGGTGTAAATCCTTCCATGCTCACTGAAGTTGCCCAGGACACACACCATCTGCAGCACAGACACTGGGCTGTGGGCAGCTCACAGGATTTCATCACTCACACTTCTCAGTCACGTGCTGGGAGGCATAGGACAGTGCTTCCCGGTTTGGATCCTCCTGTGGGATCTCCCCACAGCTGCAAGCCAGAGATCAGAAACTCCACAGCATCAGGGAGGCCAAATCGGTTACCCCACCCATCCACACCAGCTGTGGTGCCATCCATTGATAATTCGACACAGTGCCAACCCATACAATGAGCATTCTTAATCCCCAGATTAATATTCAAATAAAGTCATCTTAGGCCTTCCATGATTTCACACACTCAAAGGAACTGTTTTGTGAGGTAGTTGGAATATCAAAATGAAACATTATAGGATTTCTTCACCACAGAGAAGCTGAAATTGGACACATAATCATACTATACCCCAAGAATAGAGAAAATCCTTCTGCATGTGCTGAGCCCCAGGGCATTCCTGGCCACTTGCAGCCTTGTAGGGAGTCTGACAACACCAGGTTTAAGTCCAACCGATTTATTTGAAGCCTTGGCAGAAACTCATGTTGAAGATTTTGATATTTTGCATTGGTATTGTCTTCAAAGGAAAACAATCGCACATACATATAATGCCTCAAAACACTGCCACGCATCCCAAAACATTTACAATCAATGAAGTACTTGTGGAGTCGCTGTTATAAGGTAGAAAGTTTAGTAGACATTTTGTACATAGCATTTGATTTGATTTGATTTGTTATTGTTACATGTATTAACGTACAGTGAAAGGTATTGTTTCTTGCGCGCTATACAGACAAAGCATACCATTCATAGAGAAGGAAATGAGAGAGTGCAGATTGATCCCACAAGTAGCAATGGGATAATGTGCACTCTTATCCAAGAGTGTGGCATGGTGGCATTGATGTCTCAACCATGATATGGAGATGCCAGCGTTGGACTGGGGTAAACACAGTAAGAAGTCTCACAACACCAAGTTAAAGTCCAACAGGTTTATTTGGTAGCACAAGCCAAAAGCTTTTGGACCATTAAGACATGATTACTTGTAAAGACTTAAGTTCCAACCATTATCTTGTAAATTGAGTTTAGTGTCTGTATATGCCCTGTTTGTGAACACAACTCCCGCTCACCTGATGAAGGGGCAGTGTTCCAAAAGCTTGTGCCTTCTGCTACCAAATAAACCTGTTGGACTTTAACCTGATGTTGTGAGACTTCTTACTGTCTTATAGCACCAGGGACCTGACTTCGAGTGCCCTGTCTCAGATGAATGCCTGTGTGTTGTTTGCACATTCTCCCAGTGTCTGTGTGCTCCGGTTTCCTCCACAGTCCAAAGAACTGCAGGTTAGGTGGATTGATCATGCTAAATTGTCCCTTAGTGTCCCAAGATGTGGAGGTGAGGTGATTTGGCCATGATAAATTGCCCCTTTGTATCCCAAGATGTATAGGCAAGATGGATTGGCCATGGAAAATGTATGGGGTCACAGGAATATAGTGGGGGAAAAGCCTGGGTCAGATACTCTGTCAGAAAGTCAGTGTAGCCGAATGGTCTGTTCTGCACTATAGGATTCTATATGTGGCAATAGAATCAATAGGAAAAAAAGAGAAAGATATAACTAGTCGCCTGTTTTAGGTGTTGGTTGAGGGATAAATGGTAGTTCAGGACACAAGGAAAGCTCTCTCTCAAAGGAGTTACATGGGATCTTGTACGTTCATTCAGAACAGACAGGCCCCAGCTCGATTCTAAAGCTAGCTTCACTACTGAATCCCCAGTCCTCCTCTTTCACAAGTTACCTTTCTGGAAGTGTTTGTTCTATTATCAATAGGCACTTGCCCTCTTTCAGGCTGTCCCTTCCATAGCTGTGATTTTATAAATATATATTTCACTGACAAGTTTACTCATCATATCTAGTCTTAAAAAAACCTTGTCAAGAAAAGCCTAAATAAAGGATTACATTCGGAAATCTTAAGCTTGCCCTGCTGCTTGTAGTGTAAATGAACCACCTGTGACTTCCTACTCACGCTAAGCTGTTAACTAACCTCTTTTGCTGATTTTAATTAAGCCTCAGGCTGTTGTCTAAATACAGGTGCTCTTATGCTAGAAAGTTCGGCATTTTCTTTAAGCTTAATGTGTTAGGTATAACATCATTCCAACTTTTCATCCTGACAGCAGATTAGCCTTAACACGCGCAACAAATCACCCAAGCAAACCTTTATAATCATTTTTTAAAGTTTGCAATGATGGTTGGGCATCAGGATGTTCAATGCAGACAATCAGGCGTGATTGCAAATCAAGTCCTGAAATCCCAAACTAATCCACATTTGCCCACAGTGGTTAATCTTGGCAAAAGACCCATTTTCCTGAATCCGTCACTGATTCTTGTTTTGTGTTTGAGCTCTGGCGAATAGTTCTGAAGTTTTCCAGGCATGACACCTCTGTTAAAAAAAGGTGTTTCTCCACAATTGGGTTGCGATATGTCTGAATTAACCAAGTATCTTAAGTAAGACAGGTTAACTTCATGCAAAGTGGTCACCCCAAGAGCCTATTGAATTCTCTGTGCGTTTACACATCGACAAAGTTGCCATTTTACAGAATTCAGCCTATGAGTCAATCATTTTATTTTATCCCACTGACTGCCTGAGAAATCTACTCGTCTTTTATTAATTTTTTTGGCGATATGGGACTGGGAGTCTGTTGCAGAACCGTATGAAGTACAATAATTTGCATGAAGTAACAATTGTAGGATACTTGATTCCTCGCTAACGCAGAAGCTGTGACAGATATTTCATGATTGCGGGATGAAATCCCCACTCCCTAATCTTCTCTGTGGTTAATTTATGGCGCTTTATTATTCCCCCCGCTTGATATATAGGAATCCACGCGATAAACTGGTATCTTTATCTCGCGGATAGCTTTAAGCTGCGCGACGTTCAGTTAGGCCATTAAGAATGTAGTGGTTTGGAGATCAAATTGAGAAGAATTCCCAAATTAAGTAAAATGTTCTGTGCTCTTCGGCTAGGTATATCAGCAAGTCATTACTGCGAAATGATTTGTATTTGCACTGTGGCTAATCTAACTGCTGACTGGAGTAAATCTCATAACATGTCAGCAATAAAGCCAGTTTAGGACCTGTGATGACGATAATATTGCACAGGACACCTATTATGAGTGGACACTATGTAGGCTTCACTGCACAGTTTCAGATCATGGCCATAAACCTTTAAAGAGTAGACAGATGCTTCGAGCCTAAATCAGAAGGCTGATCTGTGTTAGTTAAAGGAAGTGACTGTAAAGTTTTTATATCGTAGGATATTCCTCTGAAGTTGAAGTCTGATTCAGTAATCCTTACAAACATAACTGCTGTTATATGATCCATTGTGTCTTCCTGCTTGAGTCAGAAACATCTGTTGTTTAATATGTACAGCTGATTTATTATCTATAGGGGGCTTATCTTGCTTCGGATTTGACCCTGTCCCTTTTGCTGCAAATCAGTACTTCACTGTTTACATTTACATTGTCCTAACAACCTACTCTTTACCTCTGTGTTGCTTTGTCCTGCCCTTCATTTCCTTTGTTGCACGCAAACATAGTTTAATTGTTTTATTATAACTAATTAATTATGATCAGATAGGCTTCAGTGCAGTTTGTGCAATTTACTGTTCACATTAAGTGTGCTTCAAGAGCTCCGATAAATGAATGGTAGTTATAAAAGCCTCCTCGTTCATCCATGTTGCTTGTTTACCAAATTATCTCTTGTACTGAATGGGGCACAGCAATAAGCTGGGATTTATTAACTCTTTGTTTGGGTTTGACTATGAAACATATGCCACTGACCTACAAAGAACAAAGAAAAGTACAGCACAGGAATAGGCCCTTCAGCCCTCCAAGCCCATGCCAATCATGATGCACTAAAAAAATGACCTTCTGCCCTTACTCTCCCTCCCTATTCACGTATCCATCCAGATGCCTCTTACATGTTGCTAATGTGCCTGCTTCCACCACCCCCTCTGGCAGTTCCAGGCACCCACCATTCTGCATGAAAAATTTACCCTGCACATCTCCCTAAACTTTCCCCCTCTCAGCTTGAACCTGTGCCCCCCTTGTAACTGATATTTTCCCCCTGGGAAAAGGCCTCTGACCATCCAGCCTGTCTATGATTCTCATAATTTTGTGGACCTCTATCAGGCCTCCCCTCAGCCTCTGTCTTTCCAGTAAAAACAATCGTAGCTTATTCAACCTCTCCTCATAGTCAACACCCTCAAGACCAGGCAACATCCTAGTGAACCTTCTTTGCACTCTTTCCAAAGGTTCCATATCCTTCTGGTAGTGATCAGGACTACACACAATACTCCATATGGGCGGCATGGTGGCACAGTGGTTAGCACTGCTGCCTCACAGCCAGGGAGCCGGGTTCAATTCCCAGCTTGAGTCACTGCCTGTGCAGAGTCTACACGTTTTCTCCGGGTGCTCCGGTTTCCTCCCACAGTTGAAAGACATGCTGGTTCAGTGCATTGGCTACGCTAAATTCTCCCTCACTGTACCCCAACAGGTGCCAGAGTGTGGCAACTAGGAGATTTTCACAGCAACATCATTGAAGTGCTAATGTAAACCTACTTGTGACATTGATATGTGACTTTAAATGTGACCCAATCAAGGTTCTATATAACTGCAACGTGATTTCCCAACTCTTGTATACAGTGCCCCAACCGATGAAGGCAAGCATGCCATATGCCTTCTTAATCAGGTTTAAATCATGTTCTTACACATTTCATTGGGTGGTAGTGTTTTGACAGGGTATGACAAATAAAGAAGACTGGGCTATACACTTTTGACACCATTAAAACAATAACAAAGGATAATTTCATTATTTCTGCATGCCTTTCAAAATTGAGCAAAGAATACTGTCCTTAAATTTTTTTTTAAATCCTTATCCTTAAGATATTATTATTGTTACTTTTATCCTAGATTTCAGTCAGGTTTTATTTTGTTCCTTGAGTCTTTTTGCTCCTTGTCTCAATTATGTAGTTTATTCCTGTGTATCTGTTCATTATCTGAAAGATGCAGTTTGTGTCAATTTTTGTTTCATGACATTTTGATGAAAGAATTTATGAAAAATCAAATTATTGCTTCTGGCAGGGAATTAAAACAATTTTTCATTTATAAAGCAAAGAATATTACTACCTTTGGGAATTCCATAATTCTTTTTGTATTCCCTTCCCTCCTTATAGCATTAAACTGCACAGCACATATAATGGCTTCAATTTTTCCTAATCTGTGGTGGAACGTGGAAATCAGCATCATAAATTATTGAGGTTTGGAGTAGAAATCCATGGCACTGCCATCCGAATTTCAAAACCTCAAAAGCAATATCACCGATGAAAATATAGTTTCCCAACTTAAACAGTGCCCCATGCATTAAGTGGAACACTACCCAAGATGATACTGCGAGGTTCAAGATTTACAGTGATACATTACAAGGGTGAGTATCTTCCTTGGCACAGTCATTTACTTGTACATGGTAACTCGAGTGCGTGTTCAGTTTCTTTCAATGTTTGCTTAATGACTCACTAAAAACATTCTACCGGGGGTGGTAGTGGAAGCAGATATGATAGTGACTTTTAAGGGGCATCTTGACAAATACATGAATAGGAAGGGAATAGAGGGATATGGTCCCCAGAAGGGTAAGGGGTTTTAGTTCATTTGGGCAGCATGGTCAGTGCAGGCATGGAGGGCCGAAAGGCCTGTTCCTGCACTGTAATTTTCATTGTTCTTTCTTCAATGCACCTAACCAGCACATCTTTCAGACTGTGGGAGCACTCGGAGAGACACAGAGAGAATATGCAGACTCTGCACAGACAGTGACCCAAGTGGGAATGGTCCCAGTGCTAACCACTGCCCCCAAAAACCTGGCATGAGTTGATGAAGACAGCATGAAACTTGCTGGCAGCAAGAGTTAACTGTGAAGATTATATTGCAAAGCCATCTCCTACATGACGACACTGATGTACCAAACAATTTCCAATTAAACATTAATCCCCTTAAACAGGCAGTTCAGAAATCTCTGATTTATATGCAGGGCATACGTTATCGCTGTGCACCTACTATGAAAAAGAATAATATATTTTGTTGATAGTGAACATTCATTTGTTGACACTCCATCCATCACTGACAATCTAATAGCAAATAATATACAATTCTGACAAAATCTCATAAAATTCTGGCGAAAATCCTGCATGGTTTTACCAACATTTGAGGAGGAGTATCTGGTTGAACCTGATTTCCCTGCACAAAAGCAAAGAGTGTGTCATTTATAAATAATGGAGTGGTTTTATGCCACACATATGCTTGCATGCTTGTAATAAAAATATCTACACTGTCACACTCAACTTTCAATTGAACCACTTTTTCCTTCTCCCCACCTGTGCCCCCAACCCCATTTCAGTTTTCAGGTTTCTGATTACAGAGTGTATCACCAAGCACAGCTGCAATTACTGAGTACAGAGCTAATTATTTCATTTTTGTCAACTCGCCACTGTAATATGAACAATTTATGTTGAGCAGTAATACCTCCCATCCACTTCTTTCACCAGCAATTACTTCACTTCTCATGTTCTTTCTGGCAATAGGTACTCCTGATTTATTGCTGGCTGTGTCAGGTTGTAGCAACAGCTCTTTCCTTCGGCACTCACACACAACAAACACAACATGGCAAGGCAGAATGTGTTCACCCTGCAACAACATTTGTGTAGAACCTTTAATTTACTTCTAACATCCCAAGGTGCTTCACAGGAGCATAATAAAGCAGCTTTTTATGATGAACTACTGCAAACGACAAAAGGCTTGGTCATAGAGGTAGGCATGTCTCAGAGAGGAAAAGAGACTTTGAAAAATAAAGGAAAGAGAGGCAGAGAGGTATGGGAGGGCATTCCAGAGATTAGAGGCTTGGCAGCCAAAGGCCTGGCAACCAATTGGTTCAAGCGATTAAATATAGAAAGTTAGAAATTTGAATCGGGAGTAGATCATTCGGCTCTTCAAGCCTATCATTCAATGGCTGATCCTTTATCTCAACCCCATATTCTCATTCTCTCCCCTTGATGCCTTTCAAGTCCAGAAATCTATCTATTTCCTTCATAAGTATACTCTTCTGTGGTAGAGAATTCCACAGTCTCGCCCTAAAATGGGGGATGCTCAAAAGATGAGAACTGGAGGTGGGCGGGTATCTTTGAGGATTGAGGAGGTTATAGAAATAGGGAGGGATGAGGCCATGGAGGGGTTTTGAAAACAAAGATCAGATTGCTAAAATTGAGGCACTGCTCAACTGCTTACTGGTGTCAATCGGCAAGCACGGGTATGGTGGGTGTACAGGAGTTGGTGCGAGTTTGGACACAGGCAGAAGAGATTTGGATTATCTCAAGCTTATGGGCAGTATAATGGAGGTGGCCAGCCAGAAGTGTGTTGGAGGACCACAGTCATGTCCAACAAACGTGGCATGGTCAGTACACCTTCTCCTCCTGGTATTTGAGCAGTATCTTTCCCAGTGGCAGCTTCATCTTCCATCTACTAGCCATTTTAATTAGTCTGCTAGATTGGAACATACTCATGCTGCTACAAACAGGTAATAGCCAATAGGGTATTAAGCACAGTAAACATAGTGAAGAAAAGTACTTCAACACTGCGCTAACTATACCATTTGCATTAATATATGCAGCATTATATGTCGAACAAACACCTTGTTTGTAATGATTCAAAATCAAAAATGCTGAATAAGCACAGCAGGTCTTGCAGCATCTGCAGAGAGAGAAATGTTTCGAGTCTTCAACAGAACTCTACTTTTATTTGAAGTAAGATTTGTTAAGCTCAAGACTGTGAAAGCTTGTGCTACTTTACTCTTTAAATTAAATCTCATCCCAGCTTCTTTATCCCTCTTCTGATTCACCCTGACTTTCCCTCCCTTTTTCTCCTCATTGTTGTTGTCTATTATTTTCCATTTCCCCTTTATTTCACATTTCATTATTTTTCTCTTGTAATGCCCATTTGGCCTGTCTCCTGTCTTCCTGTTTATCTATTGTCACATTTTCTAAACCCGAGTTTTGCCCTTTAGCTCTTATACCAATGAACACTGAGGTTTGTAAGAAACTCCAGGCATGACACTCTACTATAGCAACCACACCTCCACAGGAAAGCAAGGACAATCTCTTATGTACCGAGAAAGCCTTTCACAGCCTGGCAGCAAGAGTAAATCCTCCTTTATGGAACAAGAGGGATTAGTGGGGTGCACTGGACTGAGGACTTAACCCTACCCCCAGCACTTTTTTTCCAGCACTAGTCATTCAGACCCCTGCTGTTGTGTACCATCAAACAGGACAGAAAAAGAAGTTTTGAATGATACAAGAGCTGTGTTGTGGAAGAATCTAATCTTACTTTAATACTTTTCCAAGTTCAGAACCCAAATGGAAAGGCAACTTAACCCATTAATTGCTGTGCACAGGTTGTAATCAGGAAAAACAGCGCTGAACAAAAAAAACACTATTACAAGAAAAGATGTTGCATTGTGACTGCACGATTTCAATGCATACTAGTTAAACATTAGTAGGTAGTGTGGCCAAAGTTTAATTAGAACAATGGTGGTAATTACTGATTAGTTGCACTAACATTTTAAACTGGTATATCACTGAACATCCAACAAAATAGTCTGACAACAAAAAAAGTATTCTGTCGGACAGATGTTAAATCTGGCTTTCAGAATTTGTTTCAATTGTTTGGCAAGATTGGCTTTTCTCACCTCTGGTTCTTCTCTGGTATAATCATTTTCTTAATAGATTTATGCTGCATTGGAGCTGAGGCTAAACTTATACCTTCAATTAAATGCCAAATTCCTATATAACCACCATTCCTTCTGGTGCTCTGTAATGTTAGTATACTTTTACAAAAAAACTACAATTATAAAACTGGCTTCATTTCATTTCTGGGACCAAAGAAAAATTGGGATCCAGTGCTTTGCTTCTCTGAAAGCATGTTTTAAAATTTCGCAGCAAAAGTGGTGTTTGAGTATATTGACAGGGTTATTTTAAACAATGGGCAAAAAAAACTCCCTTGTCAGTGCTAGTTAAATGACCCAGTAAGTAGCCTGTTGGGATACGATGAGATAAGACTGATAAGACAAGGACTAGCTTAGCTCCTGGCATGTCATTTGTGCATCTGTGTTTGTGGTAAGGATCTTGCGGACCATCCTCTTCACACCTGAATCCACAGATTTCTGATAAATTGCGCATGGTAAACTACCCAGCGTGGCCTTTCACCCAGAATACTAATGTTGACTCTGCGCCTTCCCACAGGTTTACACGGGCTGAGCAACTCTGTGAGGAATCAAAGGTGTGCAAAGTCAATCCTGCCAAACAATCAAAATGAGATCTGAAAGACAGATTTAACACTCTGCTAAACATTTGTCTGACTTAATCCATTTCTATACCTGTTTAAAGAGAAGTTACATAAATATGTGAGGTTACAAGAACAGTTGAACCAGTTTGATGTGCAAGTCCATCACTTATTATATTCCCACAATATCTTGAATATGAAAAGCAATGTTAAGGTGCTCAAATTATAAAATATTCTTCTAAAGAAATCAATTTTATGGTTCCACTACTTCATTGTTAGATCATGAGTGCTTTTCATAGAATGGAATAGTTACAGTGCAGAATGAGGCCATTTAGCCCATTGCGTCTGCACCGATTCTCCGGCAGATCATCTTACCCAGGCCATCTTCCCCCATCCCATACCCGTAACCCCATTTCCCATGGCTAATCCATTTAAAGTACATATCTTGGGCCACAGGGGAAATTTAGCATGGCCAATCCATCTAACCCACACACCTTTGGAGTGTGGGAGGAAATCTGAGCATCTGGAGGAAACCCATGCATACATGGGGAGAACGTGCAAACTCCAGACAGTCACCAAAGGATGGAATTGAATCCAGGTCCCTGGCACTGAGAGGCAGTAATGCTAACCACTGTGCCACCTGACTTTCAAAATGTATAATCTAATAAGAGATATAAACTAGAATGCTCTTCCATGTTTCAAGGTGAAACATACCCCCAGTGCAGCTAGAACAAGAATTAAAACTTTTTCACAAATAAAGCCAGCTAGTTTGGAGTATCCTATTGAAAGTAGTTCCAAAAGGTATGCAATGAGCTTCAGCATGAAGAGCTTGTTCACTCACATTTTGCTGACTGGTATGGTGGCACAGTGGTTAGCACTGCTGCCCCACAGCACCAGGGACTCAGGTTTGATACCCAGCTTAGGTCACTGTCTGTGTGGAATCTGCATGGGTTTCTTCCAGGTGCTCCAGTTTCCTCCCACAGTCTGAAAGATGTGCAGGTTAGGTGGATTGGCCTTGGTATATTTTCCCTCAGTATACCCAAACAGGCACCAGAGTGTGGCGACTAGGAGATTTTCACAATAACGTCATTGCAGTGTTAATGTAAATCTACTTGTGACATGAATAAATAAACTTTAAACTTAAGGATGGGGTGGGCAACACCTCACTAACTACAATTCCTATAAACATCATCATGGCACTGACCATCATGTGATGGCACCTGCTCTGCGTACAACTAACATGTATGTAAGATAGTACAGTAATAACGTGGTTCAGTTTGAATCTATTATGTTGAATTGTTTGCAAATTAAAATTGCTTGCAAATTATAGATCTCCCAATGGGTGTAAGGCTTTCAAAAGTGCTGGTAATTACTAATCTTAAATTTGCCATTACTGCACTTCTGTCGAATTAAAAGACATAAGCATTCATCAACCTATAACAAGGTATTGATACCGAAAATACCAAAGAAAAGATCACTGCGTATATGAGAAACACTAAACTTTTTCAAAAACCTGGCTAAACAAACATTTGAAAGTCCTCAAAGCGCTCCTATCTTCAGTTGTACTTACAATAATAAACATTGCCCAATATGCTTTCAAGCCGGACTTGTAAAATAAAGGCAAAAGGCACAACTGCAAGTTCATTTGTGCAATGAGATGCATTAGTGGTGATTGCAAATGGCATGAAGCTGCTTCACTGCTCTTTGTGAATCTAATATAAGCTTCTTTTTAAGTAAATACTTTACTGCTCTATAGTGTTTTTACCTGCTGAGGACTCCTTAAAAACAGTAAGATGAGACTCTGACCTTATTAAGACCAAGTTAAAGTATAACAACATAGTAAGCTTTCACCACATGACATCAATGATTCTGAACTAAAGCCTTATCGTTTCTGCTACACTTCTCCTTCTGATAGGAATCTACACTCCAATCACTTGAAGAGATAAAAAGCGTTAAGTACTGGGTATTTTGACTAGATAATACGCCTTGTTTTCATCTTTGTCTGTGCATTTTATTGGTTGAGTTTTCACCGTCTCCAAGTACACAATCTATTTAGAGACTTAACTGCTTCATATTTTGGGCAAAAAAAGAATACAGTTTATTAGTACGAAAGTAGAAACAGCTGTAAACATTTGCTTTGATGAAGAGGACTATGGCTTCTCTGTGCCTCAAGGCACATACCCACTGTGTGTCAATCATTAAAAGAAGAATGTAAGGTGTATACAGGGTCAGTAGAAGGCCATTGGACATTTCAAAGGCCTTGGGGGTTCGAGCAAGCCCAGCATGGCTTGTAGGACTGAAAATTTACAGGCTATATCGCCTCCTGACCTTTGCCCTGTACAGGCACCTCTCTGGCTAGCCTTAAGCCTGAGTCTGTCTCGTGGACACACAAGATGGCACTGCTTGAGACCCCAGGACTCTCACATATTTCTGGCTGCCATGTGAGGTTGCCTGCTTGTACAAAGAGTAAGTCAATTCATCCTGATGTTCTAAGGATGAGAGTTAAAGACAATAAATAGGAGATCCTGCTGGTTTTTATGAACACTTGAAATCCATGTGTGTGAAATAGAGTATTAAGGTTAGCTGAATTCAACAATGGATATTTAAAATGTATGTTTACACTGTCCCGTTGTCAGATGATGGATGAATAATATTTTTTACAATGCATTAATATCTGAAAGTTAAGTAAATACATGTTTCCTGATGTCTGTGAAATAATTAGCCACAAAATTTGTTGATATGTACTATTGTACTTTTCCTCATTTTACTTCTTAATTACAAGTTTTGTTGAAAATTTCGCCAATGCTACCACTACAAAGAAGGCTAATATCCAAAACAAGTAGCACGGTTTGCCAACTATTTAGCAGTGATAAGTCAGTTGGCTGCTAATGCCAACACTCATGGGGACCAAGCACAAGCCCAGCAGAACAGGAATTGCTTTTCATATCTAATGGTATTCAGCATTAACTAGGGCAAATTAGTCGTGCCAAACTATTACAAGGGAAGGCAAAATATTTGGAACTGTTTGCAATAACTTGTTACCTTACTCAGGGGACTGATGAAATATTTATCTTCCTTGAGATGCCAGCCTGGCTATAGGTCTCTGCACAAAGGAAAAGTACAAGCAACCTCAAACAATCCAATTTATTTGTCGATGTGTGAAAATGAAGTCACAAAATCCCTACATTGCAGAAGGAGGCCATTCAGCCCATTGTGTCTGCACTGACTCTCCAGCAGAGCATCTAGCCCAGGCCCGATCCCCATAACCCCACATATTTACCCCACTAATCCCCCTAACCTATTCATCTTGAGACACTAAGGGGCAATTTAGTATGGCCAATCCGCTTAACCCGCACATCTTTGGATGTGTCCAAAGCCATGCTCTTACACCACCGTATGATGCAGATAGCTGCTCAAGCCCTCTCAAAGCTGAAGTAAGAATATCATTGAAAAGGTTTATTTTTTTTTATTTTTCACAGGATGTGGGCATTGCTGGTTAGGCCAGCATTTATTGCCCATCCCCAAAAGCATTTAAGAGTCAACCACATTGCTGTGGATCTGCAGTCACATGTACATAAGAACATAAGAAATAGGAGCAGGAGTAGACCATCTAGCCCTTTGAGCCTGCCCCACCATTCAGTAAGATCATGGCTGATCTGTTGTGGCCAGACTGAGTGAGGACAGCAGATTTCCTTCCGTAAAGGACATTAATGAACAATGATTTTTATCACATGCTGTGGCAGAGCCACACTCTTCTGACTTTGAGCAACTTTTGAATCAGTTGAGAAAGCTAAAATGCTGACGTTTTTCTGGGAATAAAAACAAACAGATGCCAATGACTGAAAAGTTAGGATCAGAGAGTTTGTGGCCATGGATTCATGTGCACTATGTCATGGAAGCATCTGAGGATGAAAGCAGTCTCAACTAGCACTTCTGTATTCGGGCAAAACTCAGTGCTAAAGTATACTTTTATTAAAGAATAGCTAAATGGGTCATTCAGCCAAAAAAAAGTCTTCCTATTTATTAACCCATGAATAGCACTTCTTATTAAAATCTTTGCATATTGACAGATAAAATGAAAACATCTATATTTCTGCTATTCCCTTCATTTAAAAAACTCTGCAGAAAGGTAACACACTGACACCAAGAAACTCCCACTCTTTAGTCCCTCAGGCATTTTAAACCTCCTTTTTAAAAAGATGCATTATACTTAATCACCACCTGATTCTTACTAAATTAACATATGTTTACATAGTAATGAGCTTTAAATTGAGGCTCTTTCTTTTTTAATTAAGCTCCCAGCAGGTGCAAATATAACAGATTACTTAAGGATATACAGATTTCAGTGGCCCCAAGCATTTCTTTAAAAAAATACAAACTTTAAGATCTGCAGGCATTATCTATCTAATCATGCATTTGGATTACATCCGAAAATGATAAATAATTCATCTTGACTATTATATAATAAAATACAATGTCCTGGAGGTTGCACTCAGTTACATTCATTCTCTAGTTGCACCCCACCCCCAAATCAGTGTAATGAATGCAAAACACAAGCAGAGAGTTTCTGTGATCATTTATACTACTTTTAGAAAGTGTCACAAAACAGTGGAGTGGCACGGTGGCACAGAGGTTAGCACTGCTGCCTCACAGCGCCAAGGAGCCGTGTTCGATGCCCAGCTTGTGTCACTGTCTATGCGGAATCTGCATGTTCTCCCCATGTCTGCATGAATTTCCTCCAAGTGTTCTGGTTTCCTCCCACAGTCTGAAAGACTTGCTGGTTAGGTACATTGGCCATGCTAAATTCTCCCTCAGTGTACCCGAACAGGTGCCAGAATGTGGCCAGTAGGGGATCTTCACAGTAACTTCATTGCAGTGTTAATATAAGCTTACTTGAGATGCTAATAACTAAACTTAAACTGAACTCTCCAGAGTGAATTTGTTGCCATCAGACATTTCTGGTCATTTCTCTCCATTTTGCAAACCTTCAAGAAGGCCCCAAAATTAGATGGGAGCTTTTGGGTGCGAGAACACCAGGTTTTCAAAGGCTTTGAATGCAATTTGAATGCAAAAACCTGCTCAGAAACAGACCTACCATACCCCAACACAACTAGAAAATATTTTTCGGTCCATTTTAAAAATGATTTTTGCTCACTTGATATCAGCTTCCTCCCAGGTGGTGGATTGACACTGTGATTTAAAGTATTGATTTAAAGCTATAAACCCATTTTATAGTGAGAAAGTCAAATAAAATGGCCCAAAAGGACCACAGGGACCTTGCGTGGACCCATTGGTCTGGTCAAGAATTGGGGATGGGTGAGGAGAGGAGGTGTATTTGGTCTTTGTTCTGCTAATTTTTTGGGTGGGCCAATTTCAGTGTGCAGTCTTCTGCACTCTGGCAGTGCACTGTTTGCAATTTCATTCTGCTTCCCCTAGCTTTATGTTGGGCCCAATGTAAGCTTGCAATCATAAAGTTATCAACTTTGGTTCAATATATTCACAGAATCATAGAATGTACAGTGCAGAAGGAGGCCATTTGCCCCATCAAGGCTGCAAGAACAACAATCCCACCCAGGCCCCATCCCTGAAACCCCACGTCGCCCTGACACTAAGGGGCAATTTATCATGGCTGATCAACAAAACCTGCATATCTTTGGAAGAAACCGGAGAGCCTGGAGGAAACCCATGCAAACATGGGGAGAACATGCAAACTTCACACAGACAGTAACCCAAGGCCAGAATTGAACCCAGGTCCCTGGCACTGAGAGGCAGCAGTGCTAATCACTATGCCACCCTGCTGCCCAAAGGTGTTATCACAGGACATGCTGCCTCCAAATGACCCAGCCTCACATACCTACCATTGGTCACCTCACACGTTCACCCACATGATGCAGTGCTTTCTTACACCAATTGGAAAGTGAATAGACACTTCATTACCAGATTGGGTGATTTTTCTCCGTCAGTCAACATCATTTTTTTTAACCATCTCAAATATTTATATAACTAATGAATAGAAGTGCCCAAAGAATGTTCTTTTTAATTTCCCCGTGTGATTTTTTTTCTTGCGTCGCTCACATCAGCGTCCAAGAGATTCCTTTAATTGCCAGAGATTTCAGAGCAAACCTGAAGGACTGGCAAGACGACCAGTAGTCCTTAATCTATTTGCCACGAGCTCCCCATTGAGGTTTATTTGTCAATCACAAGTAGGCTTACATTCACACTGCAATGTAGTTTTTGTGAAATTCCCCAAGAACCTTCAAAATTAGAGCCGACTGATTTTGTGGACGCCCCAACCATCAAGCTGCATTCTCGTAAACTGTTGTCTGCAGCCCTGACACTTTTATGGAAATGATGCCCAAGACCTCAGGCCTCTGTACACATTCCAGATGTTCCTCCCACTTTGAACATTTTTCTTCCCAGCATCTTTTACCACATAGCGTTGGCACTAATGCAAGCTTTACATTGTCTTGCACCTCACAAATGAACTCAGCCAGAACCAGCAACACTTGAACCAAGCTGACAGGGAGATTGCTGCATAAGGAACTCATATGTCCAGATCGCCCAGTGAGCTTGGTGCTCAGATTCCATTTTGGACATAATTGCAATTTGGGTACAGCGTTTCCCCATTGTCATTGGTCTCTGGCAACATCTGCATCACTTTAAATTGGTTAAGTGTCAAACATCTTATTTTCTGAATAAAAGGATGAGTGATAGACTGCAAGAGATAGTGATGGGATGAAGTAATCTTATTCAGTTGTGCAGTGCTATCTATGTGTGTTATGAGCTTCCATGTGCAGCTTGTGCTCCTTCGGTTGAAGGAGTTGCACATTTGGATGACCCTCCTAACCAATTGTAGGTTTGCAAATAATTAATGAAAGCCAGTGGACTGTGTCATGGGAACACCATCATCAAATTTTCTCCCAAGTCAGACACTGTCTTGAATTGAACACTTTTATTGGATCTATAATCTAGGATGCCCAACTAAACCCTATTTTAAGAGCATCATCACCATAGAGATTGCAGCAGTTCATTAAAACTACCTGGCTCCTCCTTAATTAGGGCTCTGTCATGTTTCTATACTGATTTAGGCACCGATCACTCATAATGGATTTGGTAAACACCTTGTGGGTTAATTTATATGGACTAGCTACATGAGAACATTTATACAAAAGGTAGAAAGTTTGAAGCCTTCAACAGCAGAGCTGTCTCTGTGAGCTCTGCTCAAAACCAAATGTGAAACTACGACTAGATTTTATGACACACTTACCTTCAAATAATGACATGCTGCTATCCCTTAAAGACATATAAATGCAACTTTACCAGTATTGTCTATATCCTGGCACAGTAAGGTAAGTGTTTTGTCTGAAAACTCCCATCACTAATGGGGACGAAAGTAATGGCACATATCTGCAGAAAATGACAGCCAACTGAATGCACCTGTGCTATGTTAAGTCTTCCATTGATAGAAATCATCTCATAATAATGTCTACTGATGCCCAATAATGCAAGAACAGAACTGTGGGCAACACTGAAGTGTCAGAATACTATCATACGTAGAACCTGTGTAACTGAACCCTTCAGTAAAAAGTAATGCTATGTACTCAATGGTAGGCTGCAGTGCAGTTAGCAGTTATTCCAAGAATTCACCAATTAGAAATGATTACACCTCAATGTCAGACTCTCTCAAACTAGCTGGACTATGCACGTGCAATGTGTGTGTGTGTAAGCAGTGTGTCTGGAAGTGTGTGCATTTGAAAAAATGTTTGTATGTTTGAGAGGGAGAAAATGTGTCTACATCTGTGAGAGATAAAATGTGTGTGTGAGTGCATATGCAAGAAGACTTCCCAAGATGCTACTGTAATGATGCACTTTCAGAGATTCCATTAGGATGTATTTGCATGGATTAACAAGAGCAGCAGTACGTTTGCAGCTAGTTCTGGAATGTCGTGCCCTAAGAGAGCTCCTCCAATCGGTCACCCAGGTGATTCTTACTCTGCTGTGTTGTCCTTAAAGGATCAACAATCAACAAAACCACTAACAACCTTCATTTGAAAGCAGGCCTTTAGTTGCTGTATTCCCAAACACATCAGGCTGGTTACTCAGCACACTGGGGTTCTGCCTTATATTGTTAACGGGCACTATGATTGATAACACCCATATCATCACTCTCAGTGCTTTACCTTCTCCTTGCCCTGATTGGTGTCTACCTTGTTCACAGTGTGTGTAATGCTACTGGCTGCTTCCCATACGGATGGTGACAACTGGCAGCTGGGTGTGAGCACTCATTTGGTGCAGCTGTTGCCCTGGATATGTACAGAGAGCAGGGGCTACATACCATGAACACACAATACACTTCACACATCCCATTTGGGTCATGCAGTATTATTGTGTGGACTATTATGTAATGCGAATGTAGCAAGCCATGGAATAACTAATTAATAACTAACTAATATGGTACATAGAATGTCTTACAGACTACACCTGGAGTACTGTGTGCGGTTTTGATCTCCTTACCGAAGGAATGATACATTTGCTATAGAGGGAGTGCAGCGAAGGTTCACCAGACTGATTCCTGGGATGAAAGCATTGTTGTGTCAGGAGAGATTGGGCCGACAAGACTTGAATTCACCAGAATTTAATAGAATGAGAGGGGACTTCATTGAAACGTATAAAATTCTGACTGGGTTTAAATGGATACGGTTACATCCATTTCATAACAGACTGGATACAGGAACATGGTGATATGGTTCCTGCTGGCTGGGGGTGGGGAGGGGGGATTTGGAACAAAGGGTCATAGTCTCAAGATATGGGGTCAACCATTTAGGACTGAGGTGAGGAGAATTGGCTTCACTCAGAGGGTGGTGAACTTGTGGGATTCTCTACCACAGAAGGCCAAAAAATGGAATATATCTAAGAAGGAAATAAATAGAATTCCAGATTCTGAAGATGGTAAGGGGTAAGGAGAGAGTGCCGGAGAATGGTGTTGAGTTAGAGGATCAGCCATTGTTACATTGATTAGAAGAGGAGGCTCGAAAGGCTCACTCCTGCTCCTATTCTCAATATTAACCATGTTAGCCAAATTGCCACAAACATAATTGCTTTCCAGGTTCTATTTTAAGAAGAACTCTGCTTCAGAACACATTCAGATCTCATGATTTTTAACTTGATATAAACTACTCTCACCTATAATGTACAAACTTTCCTTTATGCTTAAAAAACTGAGTGATTTGAGACACGATGATATGGCAAGTGTAATTTCCTTCTGCCAAAGATTCATGCTCCCATCACAGCATACATGGAACGCTATTTGCATAATCCTGCTATTTATGTGTCAAATGTCTGATGCTCGACAAACGTGTTACCATTTCTCCATTGGTAGGGTTCATTTTTCATTTACTTGTTTCATTTATAAAACTTTCCTTTGTGTCCTGTGTTTTTATTTTACAGCGATATTCACTGTTTTCTCTTTTAGGTTGGAACTCTCTTCCTTACGGATGCCTTGAGTGGAGACCACAATGTTGGTCCCTGGCATGACCTGGTAAGTAACGCACTCCCTCCTATCAAATAGATAGTCCTGTCTCTGTGTTTGCCGGGGTCCTGCTGATTGAAACTGATTTTACACCCCTTTCAACGAGGACTCATTTCTCACCACTACCCCAGACTCTGCAATTAGACTCTTTGGATTTTTCACAACTTCATTGGGGTTAAGTGGCTCGTTGGCCACTTCAGAATATTACTGCAGGTGCAGCGCTGTTGGCAGTTATATTTTTACTGCCTCTTTACAACACTCACCATCACCCCTTTTGGAATTCTGTGCGCTACAGCAACCTCATTAGCAGGTATGTTGATAAATGCCTTTTCTTCCCCCAGTGAAATGTTGAATGTAATAGCTCTAGGAAATGTGTGGATTTTTATGTCCTTGCAGTAATTTCTGACATGCTTCCTATTTACACTGCATCGAGTAAATAATGCCACTGTCACTTTTATTTGTCTCACTGACAGTACGTGACATATTCTGTGTAGCTGACAGAACCACACCATCATTGACTACACTTCAAAAGTACCTCATTCACTGGAAGGTGCTTTGGGATGTTCTGAGGTCAGGCTATAGAAACATGAGTCTTCAATTGTGATAGGAAGCTTTGGGTGATGTCAGATTCACTCACCAATCCACCCACCTAACCCAAGGACCTATGGGGTCTGATCTATATTCCAGTCATGGTTCAAGCAATGATTCACTTCCAACATTTTGTTTGAATGTTATTTTTCCTGTATTTTTGTGGTGTATAAATGGTATGCCATGGCTCCCCATCACCAGCATTTTTCTTAACCTTCTGGAACCTTCCTTTTACCCAAATGCCAATGTTCGCATCCAAGGAAAACATTTTACCTTTCATTCCCATCCATTAACTCTGTCTACACTTCCTGCTGCCTCGGCAAAGCAGCTAGCATAATTAAGGACCCCAAGCACCCTGGACATTCTGTCTTCCACCTTCTTCCTTCAGGAAAAAGATACAAAAGTCTGAGGTCACGTACCAACCGACTCAAGAACAGCTTCTTCCCTGCTGCCGTCAGACTTTTGAATAGACCTACCTTGCATTAAGTTGATCTTTCTCTACACCCCAGCCATGTCTGTAACAGCATATCCTGCACTCTCTGATTTCCTTCTCTATGAACGGTATGCTTTGTCTGTATAGCGTGCAAGAAACAATACTTTTCACTGTACATCAATATATGTGACAATAATAAATCAAATCAAACCTTCTGAGCCTCCATTGCCCAGCTGTTGAGGAGTTAGCAAACAACTCAGGGTAACGAAAACACAGCAGAATTGAAATTCTATTCTTATCAATCAGCGATGAGCAGCGTATGTGATCTAAAATTCTCATTGACAACAAAGATTTTTTTTCTTAAATGCAACTGTTCTGGTCACTGTTATTCTCTGTGAGAAATACACCTTGTCTATAAGGTGTAATGTGATGCAGGCTCCTTTTTGCACAGAGCCCACTAGCTCAAGTGAATGATATTGCAGCTCCATTAGTTCTTCACAATGATTCTTCATAGGCAAGGTGAACAGTGTCAGTTGGAATTTTACTTCTTCAATCATAGGATGTGGATGTCAATGGTTTTTTTATTTAATTTGTTCATGGGACATAGACCAGCATTTATTGTCCATCCCTAATTGCGCTCGAGAAAGTGATAGGAGCCACCTTCTTGACCTGCAGCAGTCCATGTGGTGTAAGTAAACCCACAGTGCAGTTAGGGAGGTAGTTTCAGGTTTGTGACCCAGCAACAGTAAAGGAATGGCCAATATATTTCCAAGTCAGGTTGGTGAGTGGCTTGGAAGGGAACTTCCAAGTGGTGATGTTCCCAAGTGTCTGCTGCCCTTGTCCTTCCAGGTGGTAGGGATCGCGGGTTTAGATGGCACTGTTGAAGGACTCTTGGTGAGTTGCTGCGGGGCATCTTGTAGATGGTACACATTGCTGCTAATATGCATTGGTGGTGATGGGAGTAGATGTTTAAGGTAGTGGATAGGGTACCAATCAAGTGATGTACTTTGTAATGGATGGTGTTGAGGTTCTTAAGCATTTCAGAGCTTCACTCATCTAGGCAAGTGGTGCATATTGCAGCAGAAGTCTCTTCTATGCTTAAGGTTCTTTTAATCTAGGCTGAACTTCAGTGCAGAACTGCAGAATTGCTTCATTGTCAGAAGTGCCTTCTTTGGCTGGGGGATTATACAGATGCCCTGTTTATTCTGCTGGATGTTAAAAATCCCAGCGGGTGATTCAAAGAACTACAAAGAGTTCTTCCAATGTCCTTTTTCATTCCACCACAATCAACAAACTAGACTAACTGGCCATTATCATGTGAGAATCTTGCAAACCAATTTCAACAGTCCTGCCTAACAGTGTCAATGAAAAAATCCACTGATGAGGAAGTGAATTTTTAAAAAATGTTTGGTGCTGATGTTAGTAGTGGGTGGGGGTGGAATGCATCTTGGAAACTCAGCCTTAAACAGGCAATAACCAATTGGTAAGCCCATTTATGATTTAAATGGAAAAGAAAATGGAACAGAGGGTTAAAAATGGGCTTATCATTCACTTTCTCCTGCTTAGCACCTCTCCCGAGACAAATCTCACCCCAAGTTCCCCTCCAAGCCACCCATCGTCCTGACTTGGAAATATATTGGCCGTTCCTTCACTGGGTCAAAATCCTGGAATTCCCTTCCTAACAGCATTATGGGTCAGCCCACAGAACATGGACAGTAGTGATTCAAGAAGATAGCTCACCACCACCTTCTCAAGAGCAACTAGGCATGGGCAATAAATGCTGGTCAGCCAGCGATGTCCTTGTCTGATGAATGAATTTTTTTTTAAAAATCAGTCTATTTCACTGTCAGTTTGATTAGTTAGTGTCAAGATCACAGCAAAAAAAAACAAAGATCATTACAAAAAAACGTAATGTTCCTGTCCAGGATTATAATTCTGAAAAATATGAACAGCTTTTCAAGAATGATTTACCAAGCCTGAAATATGTTGTTTTTCTGTGGAGGACCATGGAAACTAGAAGCAGGAATAGGCCATACAGCCCTTTGACCCCATCACAGAAAAAAGAACAAAGAATAAAGAACAATACAGCACAGGAACAGCCCCTTCGGCTCTCCAAGCCTGTGCCGATCACATTGTCCTATCTGGACCAACCACTTATTTCCCTCTATTCTACGTCTGTTCATATGTCTAACCAGGTGAGTCTTAAATGTCACTAATGTATCTGCCTTCATCTGCTATGAAAATATAGCAACAAATTGACATTCGCTTTCTCTAAACTCTAATCTTCTTCCTCACTCGTGTCTTCTCCCTCTGTATCAGAAAACAACCATTCACCATGCTGAATTGCCATTCAATAGTACACACCATGTGCTGTGTTCTTTTAGAATATACACAAATACAATAGCGCATACTTCAAAAGTTCTTGTACAATGGTGTTCAAAGCCCACTTGTGCGATGAAAATAATGGACTTTCATTGGTTGCGCATCCTTTATTTCTGTTATGGATCCATCCAGGGATGCAACAGACTGTGTAAACTGGCTTCAAAACTAGAACCGCCTGTCAACAAACCACTATATTGTAACATCTGTAGTTTGACACTGCAGCTGACTAAACACTGGATGTGTACCTGGTCTCCAGATAACTAACTGTTTATTCTTGGTTAGCCAAAGTACACAGAGCTATTCTCATACATTTCATCACCCTCCTTTTTATTCCATCCCCAGTGGTCTTTCTCATCAGGAAATGTAAGAAGGAAATCACTTTTAAAAAAATACAAAACGTCTTTCATTGCAAGCTTAGAGCTGAACCTTCCTTCCGCCCATGCTTCCCAGAAATGATGAAGAAGAAGCTATGAGGACATGAAGTGAAGCTACATAACTGAGATGTCATAAGCACATCTACTGCACTGTGGGGGAAAAATAGTACTTCATTGTCCCATGTCCCAATGGGCGAGATTGAACAAATGAATAATGGCAGGGCAGGTTAGGTCACTCAGAGCAAAAATAAAGCAGCTGATATGCACTCTAATTGTTGGCACGCTCTGCATACTGGTCTTCTAACTCACTATGCACAGTCTGAATGGCCAATGTTTTAATGAAGCATGGCAATTGTCTAAAACTCTGCAGACATTGCAAGCTGAACGTAAATGCAATAGATTTAGGGGGGTCTATCTGTTATCTTTGTTACTGACCAAATATTGTCACCTAAATGTTCGACTCCTCAAAGATGAAGTACAGGAGTTTAAAATGTAATTTTTCAATGCTTCTTAGTAAAATAAAGATATCCCTATATATGTATGTTTAATGTTTGTGTCATTCATATAATCAAATAGATAAGGCATAAGATCAATATATTTTTCATTTATTCTCTGGATATTGTAAATTATTGTACTTTTTACTGCACTCATTCAGAGATTTGCAGAGAATAGTTCACTGTGGAAAAGGGGCACATTATTGTGAAAGGAGAAACTGACTCCGGTGTCTAAAATACATGGAATAGACGTTGACTTGAAGCAATAATGTAAAACTAGTGATAGCAAATCAGGAGCCTGTCTTATGACAGGTCAGTGTGGAGCTGATGGGCTGATGGCCTCCTGCTGTAGGGATGCTATGATTCTATGATAACTCTCCCAGTTCTTATTTCCATTGAAGTCAGGAGAGGTTTGAAATGTTGATGTGCTGTCGTCCATTTTACATTAACTTCACAAAGTCAAGATCCACCCCATTTACCTTTAAATGTAAAAGGAGCAGGGATCAAAACAAATGACCCTTTTCTTTTAGTGGATTTACAGTGCTCAGAGCTATCATTGAGTTCTGTGCCTCTCTAATCACGTTTTGTCTCAAGTGGCACTGGGGAAGCTCCCCCCGCTCCCACCCCTTTCCTTTTGCAAATGAGAAGAAAACAGACCCCACTCCAGACCTTGGCCACAAAACCTAGGCTGAGGGAATTATCCAACTTTTATCCCTCAATCAACACCATTAAACAAGGAATAATATGCTTATACCATGCTGGCATTATGGGATCTTGCTGTGCAAAAATTACATGCAAAACTTCCTGCATTACAGCAGTGACTAAAAAAAGTGTGGAATTGGCTGTAAGATACTTTGGGACATCCAGCAGTATTATATAAATGCAGGACTTTCTTCCTCTCCATGTTTACAGCATGTATTAGCAAATAAAAGCACAAAGAGGGTCTTCTGCATATGACTGTAAACTTCTGGCTACCATTTCTGTATTCTTATTAGGTTTCAAATGACTTCTTTCTCTGTCGGTTAAACCAAATGCAAACATTAACTGTGGAAGCCATAAGTTATATTGATGTTTCAAATCAGTCTTGGTCCTCAATAAAAAATATCAAAATAGAAAAGATAAAAAAGTCTGTAAATGTTGGGCATCAGAATGATATTATAAATATCATTGTTGAAATTTATAATGAGAATGAAGGTAAGTTGTCACCATGTCTGGGAGTTAATAGAATCATAGAATCCCAACAGAGCAGAAAGAGACCATTCAGCCCATCCAGCCTGCACCAACAACAATCTCACCCATGCCCTATCTCCGTAACCCAATGTATTTGCCCTGCTAATTGCCCTGACAATAATGGGCAATTTTGGAAGGCCAATTAACCTAACCCATACGTCTTTAGAGTGTGGAGGAAACCAGAGCATCAGGAGGAATCCCATGCAGACACTGGGAGAATGTGCAAACTCCACACAGATAGTTACCCAAGGCCAGAATTGAATTCAGGTCTCTGGCACTATGAGGCAGCACTGCTAATCACTATGCCCCTCCATATTGCCGTTCTGTGATGTCTACGGAGGATTCCATTAACTGTGGGAAGCACTTTCAGAATTTAAGAAGATGCCTGTGGATTGAAGTGAATAAAACTTGCAATTGCAAAACCTCATACAAATACCACTTCTGGGGATGATTTTGATAGCCCAGACATTGTGGTGCCACATTTACTGCCCTGTTCCTACTGCAGCTCCAGTCAATTCCACTTTCAACCTTCTCTTGTGATGTACAGGAGAGGGATGGAAGTGGGGAGTCTGCCTATCTCAGATGTGTGTGTGTGTGTGTGTGTGTGGGGGGCGGGGGGGTGCGGGGAGGAGGCCCTTGGTAATACCACGATTCTTGCAGTCTCTGCCACCTTTATCACCAAAAATTGAGCCTTCTGAACACGTTGACATGACACTGCTTGCACCGCAGTCATTGCAACACATCCCCCATCCTCTGTGTGAAATAAATAATTTACAATCAATCAACATCTATGGCTTCACATTCAAACATAATTTTAGTTAAAGAACTGTTTGCCTTGGCCAAAACTTTAGAAAGGCTTAAAAAATTTAGTGGGAAGACTTTTCTCATGCCAAATGTGAATTTCTAGTTTTGTATCAATTAGTCATTTTGCTTCCGCTTCCTAATACACGGAGAAACTTTGTTACCATAAGACCATAAGACATAGGAGCAGAATTAGGCCACTCGGCCCATCAAGTCTGCTCCGCTACTCAATCATGGCTGGTATTTTTTTCACCACCGTTCTCCTGCCTTTTCACCGATCCCCTTATTAATCAAGAATTTATCTATCTCTGTCTTAGACACTCAATGACCCAGCCTCCACAGCCTTCTGCGGCAAAGAGTTCCACAGATTCACCACTCTCTGGCTGAAGAAATTCCTCCTCATCTCTGTTTTAAAGGATCGTCCCTTTAGCCTGAGGTTGTGCCCTCTGTTACCTAGTCGAAATATGTGAGGTGGGGGTTAAATTCTAAGTTTATTTATAAATAACAATCCAATTTGCAAGCTTCTTGTTTTCTTAAAGTAGATCCTGGTCCCATGGAGATGAAATCTCTCTGATAATTCCTCTAACACCAATTAGTTATTTTTACCTCTTAAAAAAAGGTTTTGGAAGATTGCATAGTGTCAGTAAAGAATTCATGAAACCCACAAAATTATCATAACTATACTCTTGGAGCTGCCGACTGAAAGCCTATTTGCCTTTCCTCCACGGCCGCCAAATATTTTAGAAGTGGATTTAATTTTTGTTGCATAGGCCCTCAGACAGTCCCCCCTCTACTGAACGCTCTTCAGAATAGAGGATAAGGCCTTCCCACAAATTATTCTCCAGGGTAAATGGCATATTTATTTCATCTCTGCTTTACGAGTGAGCAACACGCTGTTTTTCAAAGAATCATCCAGTTCAGAAGAGGCCCTTCAACCCATCAAGTCTGCACCGACATGTGAGAAACACCTGAACTCCCACCTAATCCCATCTACCAGCATTTGGCCCATCGCTTCATATGTAGCTTACAATGTAATTACACTTGGTGCATTATGGAAACCTCCACCCAATGTTTTATATCTGTGGGTTGAAAATCACAAAATATATGATCGACCATAGCTTTGATTTGTACCTCAAGGGTAGGTAGAATTTTAAGGATAATGAGTGATCACCACTTGCCATCCTGAGAGTTGGTGCCTAATGCACAGCAGCTAACTCCCAAATTCCCACTGCCACTTAACGTTCATTTAGGAACTGATTGGCAGTAGATGGGTTGTCCATCTGCCTTTGGAAGGAGATCCAACCCATGAGAGCTGCAGTGGCCGGAAGCAGGACGGTGGGTCACTACCTGGGACTAAGTCCCGGGGCTGTGGGGGCAGGAGGGTAGGGGACACCAGAGAGGATCAGGAGGGAGGACTATTACAATATCAGAGGGTAGGCCGAGGGAGGGAGGAATCCCGGAACTCCAAAATCCCAGGGGGGACCTTCAGCATGAGACGCTTCCCGCAGATGGATAAAGATTTAAATGTCACTTTCCCACCCTACCCAAACCCGCTCCCGCCAGCCTAAAGATTGAGGTGGGGCTGGATTAGGCCATTAAGTGGTGGCTTAAAGGCCTTAATAGGTGAATGGGTGGCTTCCCACTCAAGGCACTGCCTGCCCAACCATGAAAGTGAGTCTGCATTTAGGCAGGGGGTCTCCCAGAGAGAATACTGTCAATTCCATTCAACCCTCTCACCCCCATCTCTGAACCCACCTTGGGGTAAGCATAAAGTTCTGCCCCAACAGAACTACGTTCATTCTTTTTCTTTTGGCCATGAAAAAAGGAACCCAGTCATGATTGTTCACAGTGTCGTTCATTTCTTAGATTTCTGCACAACACAGTGGCACGGTGGTTAGCACTGCTGCCTCACAGCACCAGGGAGCTGGGTTCAATTCCCGGCTTGGGTCACTGTCTGCATGTTCTCCCCATGTCTGCGTGGGTCTCCTCCGGGTGCTCCAGTTTCCTCGCACTATTCGAAAGATCCAACCCACGGTTAGGTGCATTGGCCATACTAAATTCTCCCTCAGTGCACCCAAACTGGAGTGTGGCAGCTAGGGGTTTTTCCACAGAAACTTCACTGCAGTGTTAATGTAAGCCTACGTGTAAATGTACACGAATAAATGAACTTAAAAAGTGATGAAACGTGACAAAAACTGGTCACCTCCGAATGCTGACAAGTTTGCAAAGGGCACTGATTTGTCTTTCCATGGTGCCCCAGATTAAAATGTACATGCAGTCTACTCAACCCTCCATGGAAGGGTAATGGAAGCAGTAAGCTAATACTTGGAGCTCGGACACTTAAAACTCAGCTGGAGATTGCGTGGCAGGAATTTTTTTACGTTATTGCAAATGTTTGAAGTTGGGATTTTTTTAAAATAAAAGAGACAAACAGGAAATCCTGCTTTTCAAAGTGGAGAAATTTCATTTTGTTTCTGGGTCGCAGACTCTATGGTCAGGTACGAGCAGTAACCAAAGGCCAGATAAATAGCGTTGCCATGGCAAAGCGCTCCACAGTGTTTGAGGCTTGTTATAACAATTGTGTTTCTGTTCCCCCTCCCCGCCCAGATGCCAATGGGACGACACAATGCCTTTAAACTTCAGAAGGGCAATTTACCTGGAAATATTTCTTGCATTGCAGTAATTTGGAAACCACACTTTTATAAATGGGACACCAATGAAATGCAGTTAAAAAAGCAACCCGCAGCACTTGCCACAGAATTTCTTAAACTGCAGAAAACCCTTTTATGATTAAGAGCTAAGCTTGCTTCCAAGATATCAATTGTATGCCTTGAAGGATTAGAATTTGGAGGCGGCGGAAAAAGAAACACTCGCACGGCTATGAAGTTGTCTGGCTAAATATTCAAAGACTGGTGTCTCTTGTGAGCATCACGATTGGTTTTTTTTTACTTGTTTTGCTCCATAAGCCTGCAGGATATTACAGCAGCTTTTGTAATACCGAATCTCACTGTGACCCAGCTGCTCCTTATTGGAAAATTCCAACGCTGGATACCGAGGGCAAGGAAACCTGACCTTCTGGTGTTGAAAAGGTTACAATCTCTAAGAAACTGCTGGGATTAGACAGACAAGGAAAACCTGGAGAAAAGCCATGTCTGGTGTTCTCTACTTCGGTTGTCTATGGGATAACTGGCCTAGAAGAGGGATGTTTGCGCAGGATTTAATTAGCAGGTATCAGGCCCAGATGATTGTTGAGGCTATTTACTCAGCAAACTGCCGGGTCTGACTCAGTCTTCGGAATGAGGCGGCATCAGAAACCCAACGTTGGTTCGACTTCAGGTCTCAGCTAATAAGCACATCACCAAAAAGGGCGCCGGAAAACTTAACGCCCTGCTTCATTTATTTTTGAAAATGGCCCTGTTTAAAAACTGGAATAAGGCCATTTCACCTTGAGAAATAGTTTCATCCTTCTGGGAGCACAATGCAAGGTGCCCTGTAAAGGATTTGGATTCCAGAACAACCACTGGATGGGGGGGGAAAAAAACCATTTAAGAAAAAAAGAGATTGTAAATGTCGCCAGGAGATACTGCTGGTGTTGTGAACCATGGGAACCATCCAGGGTCACTTCGACACAGCAACACCATTTAAAGACTGCAGTAAAGACTCCCTGTAAGCTAACTGGTCGCGGGTAATTATCTTTTTTTTAAACCTGGCTCCCGTGGCTCACGTTGGAATCTCTCTAAAATTGCTATCCACAAAGCAGAGGAGATAGAAAATAAAGGTCTCATAAATATTCATGTAACACTTTCACATGGAAACATCCTCATTTTTTCTCATGATTCTCATTTTCCATTTTCAACCCCCCCCCAATAATTTATTTTAAAAAAGTTCTCATTTATTGTCAGCAATATATTTTTTGCTTTACAATCTGGTTTCATAACGACTAAAAAGAATCATAGAAACTCTACAGTGCAGAAACAGGCCATTCAGCCCATCGAGTCTGCATCAACTAACCAATGGAGCTTCCCACCCAGACCATATCCCAGTCATCCCATGTATTTACCCTGCTAATTCCCCCTCCCCCCAATCCAACCCAATCTACACATCTAGGGATACTAAGGGGCAATTTAGCCTGGCCAATCCACTTAACCTACACATCTTTGGACCATGGAAGGAAATTGGAGCACCAGGAGGAAACCCATACAGACATGGGGGGAATGTGCAAACTTCACACAGGCGGTCACCCGAAGCTGAAATTGAACCCTGGTCCCTGGTGGTGCGAGGCAGCAGTGCTAACCACTGAGCCACCATGTCACCATAAGTTGTTCAAGTAGTTTCAGCTGCTTTCTTCTGACTCTCAGTGGTGTTTCTGCTCATAAAGAAAAATGCATTTCAACGAGAATTGTCTTGACTTTTTGTGTAGAATTGCTGGAAAAAGACAGATCTACAGGATTGATGAAGGAAGATCTCTGTTCCACGAGGTCTATGACAGGAAGGACTAGTGGTTCTGATCAAACTTGATTCACTGGGCAAAGCTGAGAAATAGCTCTTGTCTCTGGAGAACTGCAGTACAAAATGAAAGCAAAGCAAAGCCATAATTGTTGGAAACAAAGTGGGAGAAAATATTTGAAAACACTCAACCTGTCAGAAAGGATCTGTAAGATTATGTGGCCTCCATAGGAACCTCAAAATATGATGGTCAAATGTTATCCTATCTTTCACTTATGGACAATATTGATATAATCTAGCTATTCGGCACTTTCTGTTTTCATTTCACATCATATGTTCCATCAAAACATTTTAATCAACTTGGGGATAATGTTCAGTATCTATGAGAAACATTGCCCAGAATTTTACCACCCCACATCTGCCACGGGAATCGGAGTGGGTGGAGGGGCGGAGCATTGAAAGGTCTGTCGATCTCAGGTGGGATTTTACGTTTTCGGGACCAGCAAAGCTGTAAAATCCCGCCCACGGTTTTAGGGGGCAGAATTCTCCCAAGCCCCTGCTGGCAGGTTTGGTGGCGGGCATGAGGGGAGAATATGGTGGAACATCTGGAAGTTGACAAGGATTTATAGCGGGAACATCCACAGGAGCCTGCCATGGTGGGTCTGAAAACCTGCCAGAGACCGGTGTGATCCTCATTTGTATTCTGTTAATGGGGATGCAGATGAAGGCCTGACCATCACCTGCACCACTCCCCCCCCCCCCACCCCTCAAGATTCTCCTCGGTATCAGTGGGAAAACACGCAGGCATGAAACAAGTTCAGAACAACATGGCATGCAGAATGTCGGAACTCATCTGGACAATGCCTGGTGCTGCCTCTGGAGTTCAGGGTGGAGGCCACCAGCATGCCTGGATCCTGGAACACTAGAGCAATGGGTCGGGTGAGCATCTGAAGGTGGACTTTTTGATCAGGAGTTCTGAGGGGTTGAGGGGTCCATCTTCCAGGATCGGAATGTTCCTGGAGATCCAGATTCATTCTCAGGGATGTCTACCTTCTGGTGTCAGAGTGCTCCCGGAGATCTATCTTAATTCTCAGGAAGTCCACCTTCTTTCTTCAATGGTGGTCCAGTGACGTTGGGCATCTTTTCAATACGGCGTCCAGACATGACAACAGACTTGTCATCCAAGCATGTCCCACCGCTGAATAACAGTGTGAAACACCTGGGTACATTATAAATGAGTTTAAGTTTAAATTTATTTATTAGTGTCACCAGTAGGCTTACATTAACACAGCAATGAAGTTACTGTGTAACCCCCCCCCCCCACCCACACTTGCCACACTATGTCACCTGTTCAGGTACACTGAGGGAGAATTTAGCATGGTCAATGCACCTAACCAGCATGCCTGTTGGATAGGGAGGAAACCGGAGGAAACCCATGCAGCCACGGAGAGAACATACAGATTCCACATAGACAGTGATCTAAGAAGGGAATCGAACCCTGGTCCCTGGCTCTGTGAGGCAGCAAAGCTAACCACTGTGCCAACCAGAGGCCGGGACTGGAAGATTTGGCTGCCACAGAGGCAAACACGCCATGTTCCTGCCCCCTGCCACGCACTTAGCCTTAAAATGGAAGAAAATCACCATGGTACATGGTGTATAATATTATAGCATATTCATTGGTAGGTTTGCGCCGGCTGTAGGAATTACAGTGGCGTGGTGACACAGTGGTTAGCACAGCTCCAGGGACCTGGGTTTGACTCCCAGCATGGATCACTGTGCGGAGTTTGCACGTTCTCTCGTGTCTGCATGGGTTTCCATCGGATGCTCCGATTTCCTCCCACACTCCAAAGATGTGCAGGTTAGGTGCATTGGCTATGTCCCTTAGTATCCCAGGATGCATAGGTTAGAGAGATTAGCGGGGTAAATATGTGGGGTTACGGGGATATGGCTTGGGGCGGGATAGTTGTTGGTGCAGACTCGATGGGCCGAATGGCCTCCTCCCGCACTGCAGGGATTCTATGATTTTTCATTTCTATTGTAACATGCCCCAGTACAATGGTCGCAGCCACCCATCTTCGCTTATGCCCTGCACAATGTGAAGCGGTGAGCGGACCTCGCTTGGTAATGAAGGGCCCCTCGTGTCAAACTATTGCAAATGGTTCTTACCCCTCGGTGTACCTCGACATTTACATTTCTCTGCGAGGTTTGTTTAATTACAGTCTGAGCCTTTTCTCCATTTCTTCAACAAATATCTGCTTGTCGCTGTCTGCCGATAAGCCCGAGACTCTCTCTTCGCAGTCAAATAAAACCCCGAGCCCCGCTTCCCTGGCACCAGCTATCTAAGCAGTGTTAAATGAACCCAAAGCAAATCCAACACCGATCTCCCAAAAGTAAAAATAAACTGGGAGGCTCCTCCAGTGTCAAAAGCTATTCAAACATAAAGGCTGCTCGCCGCTTTTCTTTCGTATATCTGCTTTTCACAAGTAGACGCTTCTCATTCAAGCAGTCAGCAATTGGTGCCTTCCAGTTGGACATGATGGTGCACGTGTAGCAATGATAGGACGGATCACAGCTGTCACTATGTACTCAGGGGACTGTTTAAGTACGTGGTGGTGCCAATGCCTGGCAACCCAGCACAGGGTGTGTAGCTGAGAAGCGCGGCCCAGATTCTGAGTGGAAGATTAAAAGAGTTTCTTTACACTAACTGCTACAGCTGCTAGAATCTCAATGTTGCACCGCATTTTGTAAAACGGGAGATGTTTTTCAAATGCAACCTTTGCATACGTTTCTTTTTCCCCAGCAAAGGGAGGGAATTTAGTTAGCAGTTGATTCGATTGCAGAGATATTAAAATCCATTAATGAATATGTGGGTGACGGTTGTGCTGTTGTAATTATTACGGCCACTTTTCCTATATTAGTATCATTTAACTAAATCCATTGAGGCTGTTCTATGGAAACTTTCATCATCCATCAGTCGCCATAAGAGAACTTCAGAACTTTAGTAGAAGTGTTTCAGGCTAACACATCAACAAGCAGACAAATTCTGAAATTTTAAATGTAAAACGTAGTCACACAAAAGAATGTCTAACATTTACTATGATTTGCAAAATAAACATCCTTTATCAAATAATTCAAGTGTTAGTGTCACAAGTAGGCTTATGTTAACACTGAAATGAAGTTACTGTGAAAATCCCCTAGTTGCTACACTCCAGCGCCTGTTCGGGTACACTGAGGGAGAATTTAGCATAGCCATTGCACCTAACCAGTACATCTTCCAGACTGTGAGAAAAAATTGGAGCACCCAGAGGAAAGTCTCGCAGACACAGGGAGAAGATGCACAGACAGTGACCCAAGCTGGGAATCAAACCCACGTCCCTGGCGCTGTGAGGCAGCAGTGCTAACCACTGTGCCACCATGCTGCGTTAATAATCAGGGCAACGTTGCGTCAACTGTAGTCAGTAAACTGGTAAATAAACCAAAAATAAATGCATTTTTTAGTGTTAGAGAAGCAGGTAATTATCTCATCATGTATTTATTTGAATTGAAAAGTAACATATTACTTCCTGCAAACCTTATTACATAAATTCAAAATGGTTCATTCCTGTTGATTCAAATCTGACTTCCAAAGCACATTTGATGGGTTTACGTGAAAAGGTTTGAATTTTCAATAAGAAGAAAGTTGAAATGCAAGAGAATTTTTTTAAATGGCATTTGTGCAGGGGTTTCTCTTACAGAGTGTTCCCGTCATCTATTTAGACATCAGTATTAACCTGGTGAACATCATGGTAGCAGACATTTCTTTATTCAAGCCATGTATGTTCAAGAGCAACTTAAAGAATTCAGAATACATTGCATTTTCTATTATTTTAGACTGAATGAAAGATACAATAGCAAATAGCTGTTAAACCAAAGGGTGGGTTAAAGTTTATTTATTAGTGTCACAAGTAAGCTTACATTAACACTGCAATGAAGTAAGTATGAAAATCCCCTCATTGCCACACTGCAGCACCTGTTCGGGTACACTGAGGAAGAATTTAGCATGGCCAATGCACCAAACCTGTCTTGCGGACTGTGGGAGAAAACCGGAGTACCCAGAGGCAACGCATGCAAACATGGGGAGAATGTGCAGTCTCCGCACATACAGCGACCCAAGCTGGGAATTGAACCAGGATTCCTGGCACTGTGAGGCAGCAGTGCTAACCCCTCTGCCACCATGCCAAATAGCATTGCTATTTGCTTTCATTTGTTACATTTCCCATGTAACAACATGCTTTGTCAGTTATGGACTACACTGCCTAACTTTATTGCAATTTTCCTAAAGGTTTTAATTTAATCACAAAGCCATCCATTAATCATAAGCATCCAATAGTCTACTCCACTAAATCAATAGGTTAATTCCAAAAGACAATTTTAAACCATTATGTTATTCACATGAAGTGATAACAAATCAATGTTGCAACTTATTAACGGGGCACAAAGATTATATGACAACTTTCTCTATTATTGAATGTAATTTAGGGACTGACCACACTGAGATAGCTCATCTACATTGTAACTCCACTCAAATGACAGATGGGAAACCGTTCATACCACCCATCAGTCTGAGAATTGGATGGCTCTCTGCAAATGTTTCTATTTATGAAGTCCTAAGACAACTTGATTTCTCTTCTTTGCTCTCACTGGCAAAACTTTGAAGCTAATAGCTATTTAAATTTGGCAAAAAAAAATTGCTGTACCATGGAGGGGAAACTGAAAATTGTTGAAATGGGTGGCAAACCAAGCTTCTTAAAGCTTTGACTCAAATAGTTAGACCAAAAGTGCAGCAGCATCTGATGATTGTAGACTACTAATTCTGGTATCTTAATATAAAGCTTCAACCTCTTTGTCGTAATTCATCTTGGCATGTCATAGCTTTATTTGAAAGAATAAATCTGTTCTCCAAGACTAATTACTTTTTATTAAATATCCCCATGCTTCTAATGCACATAACCTTCACATTCTATAAGGCTGCCAATGTTGCTAAACGAAATACTCATTAAAATGAGCTGCTACATCTCCTTGGCTGTCAAACGATGAATGTCACACTACAACTTGGCCAAAAGGTGTCTTTCTGCAAATTTGCAAGGCGTACTATCAGATAATGTCCCTTGTCTGTACATGATATAAAAGCAGCAGTTTGCAGAAGTCTTTCAAATCCTGTGGCTTTGCACAAAACTCACATCCGAGCGTAAACGAAAACATTGAGGGGCCCCAGGGTTAATCAAAAATTATACCACATTTAGTGAATTGCCAAAAGTCAAGTGAAAATAACAAATTATAAATTCAAACCACATCGATAAGCAGATTGGCTCTGGTGACATCTCTGTGAAAGGCCTTTCTTCAAAGTGCCTTCTGTTCTCAATTATGAGGTAATTTCCATGCAGTATAAGCAATGTAATAGAGAATTAAAGATAGACAAACTGAGTCCAATGTCCTGTCAAATTATTTCGTATTATTGTTTAACCATTTTTAAAAATTCGGGGCATGGAGTGGAGACTACCAGTTAATGTTTTGCTCCGAAAGCGTCTGGACATTGTGGATCAGCTGCATTTCTGCTGCTCACGTCTGCCTGAAGTCATCTTTATATCTGTTCTCCATCCAAAAAAAAAATCAGCAATCTATCACAATGAGAGTTTTTGAAGGTGAAGTGTGACTTCCCCTTTGCTTTCACTCTTTGCAGAACTGCAGGCAGGCTTTGCCGTGGTGATTTATAGAGAAAACTATTTTCCCTGACAGGATGTGAATGAACCAAAGACCAGGGATTACTGCCGAGATTAGCATGAAACATTTATTTGAATTTCTGATCAGCAGGGTTCTTCAAAAGGACCAGGGAGAGATTAGCAGGTGTTATGCAAAAAAAAGCTTTTGTGTTACAAAGTTACGCTAGCAAAACAAATATGTCTTTCACTTTGATGAGCTAGATAGGAATTTGTGAATGTTGCTATAGAGACTCAACAGGCCTCAAGCTATGTAGCTAGGCCCTTTCACAAGCAGCGTAATATTGGAACTATTAAATCCAATCTATCTCATTTTATTCTGTTACAACCAAATGTAAGCTACCATAGAGGGTTCATCAAATAAAAATGTTATGCTATTACAAATACTAAAAGAAATTTTAACCAGTTATTTTGTAAAGTAGCTAACAATTGATTTGAAAAATTCTTAAAAGTCAAATCCAAATGATCACTCTTTTGAGAATGGATAAGAATAATAACAAAAACAACATAATTGCAAATAACAGTATCAAATTACTTTGCTTAACTCAAGCCCATATGGGCAGTTGAACAAGCGTGTTTCAGAGTGATGATAAGCACATGACAACACCAATTAAATCCTTCCTAATTAGTACAATAACAGTAATGTTGCTTTTGCCTCTGTGAGCAATAGGAGATAGCTACTGCCTTTGAATATGTTTTCGCTTCCAGATGATTAAAACATGGATTTTCTTCAAATATTTTATGACTATTTCCACATGCATGCTGAAATCAGTGCTGCAATCAGCTTACCGGTTCAATACATGTAATACAGGGCTGTAGGGTGCTTTCCAATATTTACTGAAAACATTTACCTATGGTACATTTTCTATGTGAAGCAATTCACAGAAATTATTAAGTTATACAGAATGATTGCTTCGTATAAACCGTCACTCGTACATGCTGGCAAATATTGAAAGTGTTGCATGGCTTTGCCTGATTACTAGCCAACTTGGTCTTAGCAAATCCACCAAGCACTAAAAAGAATATCAACATGCAATTTAGTAAATATTCAAGCAACTTTCAGACATAGTGCTATGATTACAGCTTGCTGTACTGAAAAAGTGACAAGCTTTCCAAGCAACGTATAATAAAATGGCAAAAAAATGAACTGATTGTGCTTCACATTTATGTAAAGTTCTTGGAGATAACTATCTATGGTACTCAATAATTGACTGCCAAGATAAACCTGGGGGCCAATGCAACTCTAGGCATTTAATACTTGATTTTTCTTTGAAGAAGGGAGGAATATGATAGGCATCTCATGACAGAATGATGAGAATAAAGAGTACGTAATGCTCGTCATAATCGTAATGTGTAAATTACAAAGGAGGTTTACTTTTATTTTGCTGAAATGATTTTAAAAAATACTTCTATGTCATTGAATCATTAGCATACATTGCTTTAGTGGCCATTTAATTCCAGTATAAAATGAGATGCAACGTTCATTAAGAAACCTTGAGCAAAATAGAATGTCGTGACTTTTTTTTATACTGCAAAGGGAAATGAAATACGATTTATTCTGTTTTCACATGGCAAAAAAAACATTTACTTGTGGCTCAACTGGTCATGAATGACAGGATATTCTTGCTGCTGGAAATAAACACAGAGATTGGTGAGCAAGTCGACCTTTGAAGCCTTAGAAATCCCTCCAAAAACCATGCTCGACTTATATGACGGGTATAAAAGTGAATTGCTGGCATTGGTGTGGATGGTTGCCATCTTTGCCCTTTGCCACATGGGTGTGCTCTGTGTTGGTACATCTTATACCCCCACTCATCTCCACAACACAGCACATATCACATGCTTGATCCCTTGCACAGTAAGAAGTCTCACAACCCAGTCCAGTGCCAGCATCTCCACATCATGACCCCTTGCACCTAGTTATAAGGTGCCAATGTGTAAAAACATCCATTTGTGGGGTAAAAAAAATTGCAGCTGAATATTATTGTGAGCCTAACATGCTATGGTGCATATGCAGAGTATATACAAAAATATGATTTAAAAGAGATGGGGTTTTCTTATACACAGGGGATGATCTATGTATCGTTTACAGCATCCTTGATAAAAGATGTCCTGTGCGATCCATTCCATTTAACCACAGGTTTAACTCTGGACAGAAAGCTAGTCTTCAGTTCAATAGAAGTGTGGGAGTTTACTACACGAAGTGTTTTTGGCTTATTTGAAAAATGAAAGAACTTGTGACCAATTGTCTTGCCTTCTCGCTAAAACGTAGCGATGAAATGATAAGATGTTGTTCCATGCTCTTTCCCAATCAGTGCCTTGGTGAATCTATGCATCAGCCCACAGTTACTGTCAATCGGCTGTTGAGTCATTGAAAATGCCTGAGCCTGCCCACCTCAAAACACAGGCATATAAAATTTGCAACATCTGAACCTAGATCCTTCTTGGCCTACATGGTTTAGTATCAAACTACACAGTGCATGTAGTCATTGCAAAATGAAAGAACTGTCAGATACTTTAGATTCTAATGCCTTATGTGTTTCCTGCCATTATCATTTCAGGCCTTCACTCACTGTAGCGACGTACGTCAATGGTGTGACACCCTTTTCTTGCAGCATATTCCAATCTTTTCAATGGAAGATAACAGTTCATGCTAGTTTGTAGAGCTGGCATGTTGGAGCTTTCCAAGGAAGACATTTGGATTTATTAGGCCCCCTGTATGTTAAGCCAATGCTGGCTTTTCAGAAACATGGCCTGAAGCTTGCCTGGCATTTTTTCACAGAAAAGTGAATGATACCAATGCAAGTTCTACCAGGGATGTCTTTATGATAAAAAAAAATGTGTCACAGGAGCCCAAGGAATGAGCAAAAACCAGAATAGAGGATTTAAGTGGAGGAACAAAATACTTCCAATGGCTTTTTTTTTCAAATAATAACAAAGGGGACAACTTCACACCAAACATAATCTTATTTTATCTGGTCCTTTGAATTGCCAGAGCAATTAAATATAGGTCATGAAGATATGTCATGTGAAAACAGATCAGGCAGCAGAGTGATGTACACCACACAAAATTCCTATTTTGACCAGTGAACGTTCAATTATTTTTCTATATTTTATGTCATCAGGCACTCGGTATAAGTCATTAAATATGCTTCTCCATTAATTGATATAACTGGATGCTGTGCCAAATTGATGGACAAATGGCAGGAACCAAAGCCTCTGCATGTAATCCATGGTAAAATGTTTGAAGTGGAAGTGATATTGTTATGAATTTGGGATGAAATGAAAAGTGAAGAATTTTAAAGAATGGTATGTAGCTGCACTGAGGGCTTGTGACATGCAGGATAGACTAGTAGCAGGGTGAAACTGATACTTTGTTAAGCAAAGTGGAGTCTAGTAGTCTAGTGGCCTTAAATCATAGCCATGCCCAGTTTGCAAGTAGTTTCTTTTTCTCTCTGAATCAAGCTGTTGGGCCAAAAGCAAAAGCAACTGTGTTGGCCGCCAGAAATTCTACTCTAAATTTGAAAAGTTTCTGAAAAGCAAGCTAATAGGTTCAGGGTGGTAGTTATTTACTGGATTTGACTCACATACCGGAATTTTACCGCTTTGCCCACCTGAGGCTCGTAAGATCCCGCCTGAAGTCAACAGAGAATGCCATTCTGTGAGCCTCACTTGCCCGGAATCGGGGTGGGTGAGGCTGGCAGAATGGCATTCTCCATTCGCCTCCGGTGGGATCTTACAAGCCTTGGGCGAACGAGGCGGTAAAATTCCAGCAATAGTGTTAAAACCTATGGGATGTTGTTTTGGGGAAGGTGCATTCTTGGAGTTTAGGAAAATAGATAGATTTAAGAGTTGGGGGGGTGGTGGAGTTGGGGGGAGGTGTTCAAGCACACTGTCTGGACAAATATGATTGTAGTTAATTGTAAATTTTGTTCTTTACTGTTGCCTTTTTGTTGTTCATTTTAAAGTTTAATAGACATTTTGTTATTTGGCTATTTATAAGAAAACTGACCCCTTTCCTCACCAGGTTTCATCTTTTTTTTCACATTTTGCCAAATTGCAAAGATAAACTGTTAAGAATTGGCATTCCAAGTTTCCCTCGGGGATTTTGGATTCCCTCACACTGAACATTAATGGGATTCATAACAATATGGAGCTATTTATCCAACTGCAGTTTGGAATGAAGATTGTACTTCTGATTGTGAATTTACCCTGGCTATCAAGGTGGCTTACGTATGGCTGGTACGAAGGGCAAGGCTACAAATATCCTGTTCTTCATATAAAGGAACAAGAACTCAGCATGTTCACCAGGTTAGCGATGCATCACTCAGATAATTAACTGAGTGAAGGTGGTTAGAGGACTAACGCTGGAGGGATACATTTAGTTTTTTTGAAAAAATCTGTAAAAGTAAAGTTTATTTATTAGTCAGAAGTAGGCTTACATTAGCACTGCAATGAAGTTACTGGGAAAATTCCCTAATCGCCACACTTCAGCCCCTCTTCGGGTACACTGAAGGAGAACGTAGCATGGTGGCCAATCCACCTAACCAACACATCTTTGGACTATGGGAGGAAACCGGAGCACCTGGAGGAAACCCACGCAGACATGGGAAGAATATGCAAACTCCACACAGACAGTGACCCAAGCCAGGAATCCCTGGTGCTGTGAGGCAACAGTGCTAACCGCTGTGCTACCATACTGCCCACCTGGTCTTTATGGATTCTGCTGAGGAATGAAGAGATGGACGTAGATGGCAGACAGTGGCATGTGCACAAACAAATATATGAAATAATCGCTATAAGGATACATGTTTAGAAATTGGCATCTCCATTCATCCCCCTTCATTTTTTTTAAGCGGACAAACATAATGGGTTGATTGATGCACAAAATTCATGCACGCATGCTCCATTTTGAAGCCACTTTTCACATTAGCTGAAACACTTTGAAGAGCTGGAGGTTGTTCTCTGACAAAGCAATGACATCTGCTGCATTTATTGATGTAACTGATTCTACTTTGCTGTTTCCACTGAATGGATTGTAAAAGGTGTCTGTCAATTTCTCCACCTTGGGCTTGTTAGAAAGGGATATTCATACAACGTCAATTGGGCGTTATAATCTTTGAAAAGAATATGAAGCCACGAACCATTAGCATTGTAGTAAACAAAAGCTCACAGAAATACTCAACAGTACAATAGGGCAGAGCCATTTACAACATTTACTTTCAATCCTGCGAAACTTAGGCATTGTTCAGCAAATTTAGGGCCATGGCACAAAGTACGGAGTGAGTCTAGCCTTCAACACTTGTCATCATGCAAGCTGCAAAACACACTGTATAGCAATAAGTGACAGATTAATGAACAAATGACTCAGCAAGGTAAATAAAAATATAACTGGTTGAAATCATTTTTACCAGTTCAGTGCATAAAATAAATTACACGAGGAGAGGGAATCCCAGCTGAGCACTTTGAATTAAGTGTGTTTATGTCAAACGTTGATCTTTTCCCCTTTATTTTCTAAACAACACTCAGGCCTGCCACACACATTTAAACACATGGGCTATTTACTAGGCTGCAATTGCACAGGCACTAATCACACTCCAATGTCACGAGGCCATTCTTAATCATGTGCGAAAGGTGATGACGAGTACTGATGGGCTACGCTACTGTGTAGTTCTTTAACAACCCTCTCCCCAGCCAACCACAATTTCGTTGGAATGCATGTCTCTGGATAGGGGGCAGGAGTGAGAACCGTGGCCTCCCCTAATCTAAGAATTCCGAGGGTAAATGTGGTGCCTTGCCACTCTGCAGATTAATAAACTCAGACGAGACCAGGTGACTATTAGGACTTGCCAGGTCTTTATGGCTCACCAGACCATCTCAACAGTGCCAGGGCTTGTTTTGTTCGCTTTGTTATTTTAACTAATAAAGATGGTTTCTTCAATGAATGAAGTGATATTGGCATTGTCTTTTTTTAGTTTACTTATTAGTCACAAGTAGACTTACATTAACACTGCAATTAAGTTATTGTGAAAATCCTCTAGTCGCCACACTCCAGTGCCTGTTCCTGTACACTGAGGGAGAATTAAGCAAGGCCAATGCACCGAACCAGCATGTCTTTTGGACTGTGGGAGGAAACTGGAGCACCCAGAGTAAACCCATGCAGACACGGGGAGAACATACAGACTCCACACAGACAGTGACTCAAGCCGGGAATCGAACCCGGGTTCCTGGAGCTATAAAGGCAGCAGTGCTAACCACTGTGCCACCATGCTGCACTGTAACACTTAAGTACATAGAAAGTAGAAAATTTACAACAGTTTTGACACTGATATTTCCAAGGCTCAGATGAGGAGGATCACAACAGACATCTCCTGCAATTATATTTTGACTCAGAGTAATCATAATAAAAAAAATGACACTTCTGTCTGCATTAAATAAAAATTCAACATACATGTCAATCTAATGAACACTGTTAAAATGTAGTTTTTGATTCCAATTAAAAACACAACGAAAATTGAAAGGAATGTAACCTTCATTATGTTCTGTCACAGAAAAGCTCTCCTCAAACGGGCATTGGAAATTGTTGGAAAATGAAAGGACGTCCAGATTTTGCCTCAGCGTATTAGTTCAGACATCCATTGAGCAAAGTAATGAAGATATATACTGCACAAGAGAAATATTGTAGAGTTTTTCACTCAAAATTAGAAAGAATATGGCAAATTAAATTATGCAATGAGACAATGGCAAGACTTTGTCCTGAGAAGATCTAGCAATTAACAATGAATGAACAATGGTTCAATGGAGAGTGTAAGAGGAACGCAAGGAGCAACACCAGGCAGACCTGGTGAAACTAAGGACAACTTGCATGCCAAACAGCATAAGCAACAAGTAATAGGCATAGCTTAGTGATTCCATGACAAATGGGGGAGGAGGCTCCACGAATATCCCCACCCTCAATGAAAGGAGAGTACAGCATATTAGTGCAAATGATAAGGCATTCGCAACAATCTTCAGCCAGAAGTGCCAAGAGACGATGATCCAACCCAGCCTTCTCCAGAGGTCCCCAACATCACAGATGTCAGTCTTCAGCCAATTTGATTCACTCCACGTAATATCAAGAAATGGCTGAAGGCACTGGATACCACAAAGGCTATGGGCCCTGACAACATTCTGGCAATTGTACTGAAGACTTGTGCTCCAAAGCCCCTAGCCAAGGTGTTCCATTGCAAATACACTGGCATCTTCTCAGCAATATGAAAAAATTGCTATGTCCTATACACAAAATACTGAAACAACTCTATGATGACATCAACAAGTTCCATCCCACCATCAGACTCACCATGGACTACTCTCCAAAATCGATTGCATTCTTGAATACACACACCTCTATCAAGGATGGTCACCTCAGCACTTCACTGTACCACAAGCCCATGGACGACCTCACAATGCTCCACTTCTCCAGCTTTCACCCTAAACATGTTAAAGAAGCCATCCCCTATGGACAAGCCCTCCATATACACGGGATTTGCTCAGATGAGGAAGGGTCGCAACAGACACCTCCAGACACTAAAAGATGCCCTCATAAGAACAGGATATGGCGCTCGACTCATCCATCGACAGTTCCAACACGCCACAGCGAAAAACTGCAGAAGACAAACATGAGACAAGGCGGACAGAGTACCCTTCATCGTCCAGTACTTCCCCAGATCGGAGAAGCTACGACATCTCCTCCAGAGCCTTCAACATGTCATTGATGAAGATGAACATCTCGCCAAGGCCATCCCCACATCTCCTTTTCTTGCCTCCAAACAACCACACAACCTCAAATAGACCATTGTCTGCAGCAAACTACCCAGCCTTTAGGAGAACACTGACCACAACACCACACAACCCTGCCACAGCAACCTCTGCAAGGCATGCTGGATCGTCGACATGGATGACATCATCTCACATGAGAACTCCATCCACCAGGTATACAGTACATAATCTTGCAACTCGGCCAACATTGTCTATCTGATATGCTCAAGAAAGGATGTCCCAAGGCATGGTACATTGGGGAGACCATGCAGATGCTATGACAATGGATGAATGAACATTGCTTGACAATCACCAGGCAAGAGTATTCTCTTCCTGTTGGGGAATACTTCAGTGGTCATGGCATTCAGTGTCTGATTTTCGGATAAGCATTCTCCAAGGCAGTCTTCATGACACACAACAACCCAGAGTCACTGAACAGAGACTGATAGCCAAGTTCCGCATGAGGACAGCCTCAACTGGATCTTGGGTTGATGTCACACTACCTGTAACCCCCACGACTTGCCTGGGTTTGCAAAATCTCACTAACTGTCCTGTCTGGAGACAATAGACATTTCTTTAACTTATGCTTAACACTCTCTCCACTCACATTGTCTGTACCTTTAAGACTTGATTACCTGTAAAGACTCGCATTCCAACCCTTTTTTTATAAATTGAGTTTGTGTCTTTATATGCCCTGTTTGTGAACAGAACTTCCACTTTCCTGATGAAGGAGCAGCGCTCCGAAAGCTAGTGGCTTTTGCTACCAAATAAACCTGTTAGATTTTAACCTAGTGTTGTGAGACTTCTTACTATGTTTACCCTAGTCCAACGCCGACATCTCCACATCTATGCAAAATTACCCCTTCCATCAGTCTACTTTTGATCAAGAGTAGGGGCCATCAACAGTGCAAGTGGATGAGGCCATTTGGCCCCCTTCAGCCTGCTCTACCATCCAGTAAGATCATGACTCCACTTTTCCCTTGACTTCTATAACCTTTGACTCCCTTGTCAATCAAAAGTCTGTCTATCTTAGCCCTGAATATATCCAATGTCCCAGCCTCCAATGCTCTCTGTGGAAGAGAATTTCAAACACTACTGACCCCCCAGAGGGAAGAAATAGTTCATCACCTCCACCTTAAATGAGAAACCCCATATCTTGAAACTGTGGCCCCTATTTCGAGATTCCCCCACAAGGGGAACCATCCTCTCAGAATCCACCCTGTCAAGATCCATCAGAATCTTAGCTGTTTCACTAAGGTCACCTCTCATTCTTCTAAATTCCAAAATGCTCAATGGACGGCCGGTGGCACAGTCGTCAGCACTGCTGCCTCACAGCGCCAGGGACCTGGGTTCAATTCCCAGACTTGGATCACTGCCTGTATGGATTTTGCATGTTCTCCCTGTGTCTGCGTGGGTTTCCTCTGGGTTCTCTGGTTTCCTCCCACAATCCAAAGATGGCTGGATGAGGTGGATTGGCCATGCTAAATTGCCCTTTAATGTCAGGGGGACTAGTTAGGGTAAATGCGTGGGATTATGGGGATCGGACCTAGATGGGATTGTGATCGATGTAGACTCGATGGGCTGAATGACTTTCTTCTGCACTGCAGGGATTCTATGATTTCATCTCAGAAAAGGCTTTTCATCCCAGTAATCAGTGCAGTGAAACTTCTCTGCACTGCTTCCAATACAAGTATATCCCTCCTTCAGTGCAATGACTAAAACTGTACACAGATCTCCTGGTGTGACCTCATCAGAGATGTCGGGCACTTTTTTGGATATTTAGCTCCCAGCCTCGAGACCTGAGGGTACAAGTTCCTGTCTCCTCCCCGAATATTCACACCTTGACAGCAACAGAAAAAGAATGAGGGGGGTTTGCAGTATTATTCTGGCAGGGTGGGGACTCTTAGAACTGGCAAAGCTAGCTGCAGAGAGATCAGGGTGTCATTTTTAAAAGGTGCTCAGATCCAAACCAGAAAAAGCACATTCAGAATGCTGAGAAATCTCCCCCACCGACCCATTAAAGTTGACAATTGTAAACAAAATAAAGTTAAAAAAGGACAAAAAATGCACTCCCTCCCCCCACCCATCCTCCACCCACCCCCACCCCCCACCCCCCACCCCCCGCCCCCCGCCCCCCCCATGAGATTCCCACTAGTGTCTGTCGCTGAAGAAGGTTGCCATGATGTGGAGATGCCGGCATTGGAGTGGGGTGGGCACAGTAAGAAGTCTCACAACATCAGATTAAAGTCCCACAGTTTCATTTGGAATCGCTGCTCCTTCATCAGGTGAGCGGACATAGGTTCACAACCATGACATATATTGGAAAAGACACAATTGCAAGATAATTACAGATTGGAATGTTAAGAATGGTTGGAATGTGAGTCTTTACAAGTAGGCCTTGTTGCTATGGCTATGGTTGCCAGGGTGGCACAGTGGCACAGTTGTTAGCACTGCTGACTCACAGCGCCAGGGACCTGGATTCGATTTGTGGCTTGGGTCACTGCCTGTGTGGAGTTTGCACATTCTCCCTGTGTCTGCATGGGTTTCCTCCAGGTGCTCTGGTTTCCTCCCATAGTCCAAAGATATGCGGGTTAGGTTGATTGGCCATGCTAAATTGCCCCTTAGTGTCAGGAAGACTAGCTAGGTAAATGTATGGGAATAGGACCTGGGTGGGAATGTGGTCAGTGCAGACATGATGGGCCAAATGGCCTCCTTTTGCACTATAGGATTCTATGCTGCTGGTGGTGATAGAGTTTCTCAAGTTTCCTGTTTTTGGTGTGTACGTTGGTGGCATAGTTCCATTGTCTCATCTGCTTGCCGGTGTCTCGCAGTTGGTCCACTGCATCCTGAGGGTAGGCTGAGAATATGGACTCTATCTTGGCTTCATGGTTGTGCAGTCTGCTATACAGCTGGTGTACAAGGCAGTTGCGGAGTGTGAGAGAGATATGATGACACAGAATCTCAGCGTAGTCTGGAAAAGGTTGGCACTGGCTGTGCCAAATTATGTCAGGTGGGCAGTGCCAAGGCCAGTGCCAGGAGACTGTCCGGCCATGCCTCACTCCTCCTTCTCCTTGTTGAAGTATGAATATTCAGTGAGAGGGAATAATTTGGAGAGGAGTCTAGTTAATTGTATTCAGATTCATTAAAACGTACTAAAATCAAATTCTTGTCCATTAATGGGCATGAACGTGATTACGTCATTGGTGAAGGTTAATGAAAATTGAAAAGTGCGGTCACGCCAGAGAGAATCTCACTCTCCAAATCTCATGGCATTTTGACCCCCTTCTGCTGTCCCCAAATGGAGAGTGCTTGTCCAACCCCCCTCCCCGCCACCACTTGCCCACAATCAAATTGCAAAAGAAGCATTAAAGAAAACCACTTGTGCGAGCGGGTATAAAGGATCCTGTGGCACTTTCTTTGGCAGCACATTCAAAACCTTAGACTTCTGCCACCTCGAAGAACAAGGGCAGCAGATACCTGGGAACACCATCATCTGCAAGCTCCCCTCCAAAGCCATTCACCATCCTGTCTTGGAAATGTATCGCCGTTCCTTCACTGTTGCTGGGTCAAAATGCTGAAACTCGCTCCCTAACAGCATAGTGGGTGCACCTACATCATGTGGCTACAGCACATGAACTGCAGTGGTTCAAGAAGGCAGGTCACCAACCCCTTGTCAAGGGCAATTAGGGATAGGCAACAAATGCTGTCCTAGCCAGTAACGCCCACATGCTGTAAAGAAATTATTAAAAACAATTGGAAGAAGAGATGGGAGGGCTCCCCTGGGCCCTGACCCTTAATCGGCACACCAAAAAAATCCAAGTTAACTGCTTATTTATCTCCTTGCTGTTTCTGGAGCCTTCCTTTGCAACAGTTGGCTGATACCTTTCTCTAAATAACGACAGCAAAACTTCAAGAGCAATTAATGGTTTGAGGGGTCATTTGGAGATGTCCTAAGGATATGAAAGGTTATGAATTTTTTTTTAAATCTATCACTTCATTCTAAAGTAACATGTATCAAATGGCTTAACGTGATATTCTGACAATGCAGAAAGAGGCCGTTTGACCCATTGAGTCTGCACCAACTCTCCGAAAGACCATCCCACCCAGGGCCTTCCATCTGCCCTATTCCTGTAATCCCACACATTTACTATGGCTAATCCATCTAACCTACACATCTTTGGACTGTGGGAAGAAACCAGAACACGTGGAAAACCCAAGCAGATATGGAGAGATTGTGCAAACTCCACACAGACAGTCACCCAAGGACAGAATTGAGCCCGGATCCCTGGCATGGTGAAGCAGCAATGCTAACCACTGTGTTACTCATATGTTTATGAAGGGTGGCACAGTGGCACCGTGGTTAGCACTGCTGCCTCACAGTGCCAGGCACTCAGGATGATTCTGGCCTTGGGTGACAGTGTGGAGTTTGCACATTCTCTCCGTGTCTGCGTGGGTTTCTTCCAGGTGCTCTGGTTTCCTCCCACACTCCAAAGATATGTGTGTTAGCCGGATTGGCCATGCTAAATTGTCTCTTAGTGTTTTGGGGGGATTAGTAGGGTAAATACATGGGGATATGGGGATAGGGCCTGAATGGGATTGTTGTTGATGCAGATTCAAAGGGTTGAATGTAGGGATTCTATTCTTCCACTCTATTCTGAATATATTTGAATAAATCTGTGGATTTCTTTCTTTATATTCAAATGGAGAAATCTACAGATAATAATTACTGCTGATGTTGTGAAAGAATGGACTGGTCTCTGCATATAATCGCACAAAGCGTTAAAATATCTTTTTTGGTCCACTTTTTTTTAAAACACACAATTGAAACTGCTGAATTATGCTTTAAAAGTATAATTGACAGTCTTTACAACTGGAATGACAGAGCACGCCTCTCCCAGTATTCCGTACAATATATCATAATGTTTTTAATGTTTTTTTAACTCTCACTGGATATTTAAAATAAATCATTTCCAGGGAAGGGGAGCAATTAATTAAAATTCACACACAGGTTAGATTCTCCAACATTTTTGCAACTGGCTAATCATTAGGCAGTAAGTATTATCAGATCTTACTTAAATCATTGCTTGTGTCTTACAATCAATCATTTGCTAATCCTGTAATAATTGCTTCCCTAATAATTAGTTAATGAAATAACTTTTGGATATTTTAATGGCAAACCTAATTGACGTGGGCGACCTCGGAAATTCTGTGTAAATTAAATGATTAAAATTGCAAGTAAAATTTATCTGCTTATTCATACTTGTAATTTAAGTGCACAAGGATGGAGCTCAACGTTAAATTTAGCAATACAGTTTAACACGACAAAATGCCTTGAAAGCAGTCGAGTATCGAAGTGGATAATGAGCCCTGGCTAGATATCCACAAATGCATGAAAAATGTCCTACAGGGATTTTTTTTCATCATGTAATCTAATTATGGACTTTAAACTATTAACAACCTGCATTTAGGCATCTTGAAACCAATAATACACTGGGTAAAATAATCCAGGTTTGGCACCAATTGATGGGGATATTTTGCATTGATTTGGTATTGTGTTAGCTGTGGGAAATGATGTACACATAGAAAAAATAGTGGCTCAACTGTTTTGTGTCATTTACAAATGGGACGACACGGTGGCACAGTGATTAGCACTGCTGCCTCACAGCGCCAGGGACCTGGGTTTGATTCCTGGTTTGGGTCACCACTGTCTGTGTGGAGTTTGCACGTTCTCCCTGTGTTTGCGTGGGTTTCCCCCGGGTGCTCCGGTTTCCTCCCACAGTCCAAAGATGTGTGGGTTAGGTGTATTAGCTAACAAAACTGCCCTTTGGGGTCAGGGGGACTAGCTAGGGTAAATGCATGGGGTCATAGGGATAGGGCCTGGATGGGACTGTGGTTAGTGCAGACTCAATGGACTGAATGGCCTCCTTCTGCACTGTAGGATTTTATGATTCTATGAAAATAAAGGAAATCAGGGTCGCACATAATTAAAAAGTGACTCCCAATGTCTTTAAACTATACCTGCAATAAAATGGCATACACTGGGACATGTGCAGACCTGAAAACCACAATAATGATTCAGCAAACTAACGCAGATGATGCCTCTTCAGTAGCAAGTTTGGAATGCCAACTTAATCAGTTCTTTCGAAGAGAATCTCATCTATTGAAACATTCTGCGCATGAACCTCAGCCAAAAAAAGGCTTCTCTTGCTTCCTGCAAACCAATGATTTTCCCAGCCAGCGGGACTATGTTCAGTCTCCACATGCTCTCACTTAGACAAGAGAATTATAAAAATTAGCCATTGTTTTGGATTTCCAGATCCTCTCATACCAAACATATGATTCATTGTGCATGATCACTTTGAAGCTCACAATTAAAGTCAGAGACCTACATTGTCCAGGAACTAGTGCATTTTCATTGATGCCTGTGATTTATCTTTGATTATGTGTATTCCAAGAGTCCATACATATAAGTTTATACACTGAGTGTGCAGCTTATACACTGAACATGTACCCACCAATATCATTTTAAGGATTGCTTCCAAATCTACTACATAAAAAATAGGAATTTTCCAGTTTCTTTCAAAAATTTCAGTGAAGCAGTTTTTGAAAGCTTAGTCTGAATTCAGTTTATTATTTATTTGCCACAAGTAGGCTTACATTAACACTGTAATGAAGTTACTGTGAAAATCTTGTAGTCGCCACACTCTGGCACCTGTTCAGATACACTGAGGGAGAATTTAGCATGGCCTATGCTCCTAACCAGCACGTCTTTCAGACTGTGGGAGGAAACCAGAGCACCCGGAGGAAACCCACGCAGGCATGGGGAGAATGTGCAAACTCCACACAGATAGTCACCCAAGGTCAGAATTGAACCCAGATATTTGGCGCTCTGAGGAAGCAGCGCTTACCATTATGCCACTCAGAACCATTTGATCATGACTCTTTTGTGTTGTTTATGTTCCACTTAAGATAACCAGTTAAGTTTTAGTTTATTTTATTATTGTCTCAAGTAGGCTTCCATCAATACTGCAATGAAGTTACTGTGAAAATCCCCTAGTCGCCACACTCTGGCACCTGTTCGGGTACACTGAGGGAGAATTTAGCACGGCCAATGCACCTAACCAGTACGTCTTTTAGACTGTGGGAGGAAACCAGTGCACCCAGAGGAAACCCATGTAGACATGGGGAGAACGTTCAAACTCCACACAGTAACCCAAGCCAGGAATCGAACCTGGGTCCCTGGTGCTGTGAGGCAGTAGGCTTAACCACTTTGCCAGTAATCAAACCAAATGCTATTCTGCGTTTAGAGTTTCAAGTAATAATTCAGGCAAAATATATTTCCTGGAAGGAAACAGCAGCTTTCAAACATATCGTCATATCCAGGGTTAGCTGTCCTTGTATCATCTTTGAACACATCTCCTTTTGTTCTTTTCTCTTTCCACTAAGTCACGTCGGCTTGATGTTTATCATCGCGCTTTTTTGGGGAATGGGGTTAAAGTAACAAATGTGTGAGGAGTGCTGAATAAATCAAGGCGTTGCTCGATCAGGACAGGCAGTGTTGCTACTGTTTAGCAAATGAGTGCACAGCTCTGAATTCAGCTGCACATTATAGTGCACAGAGAGGCAAGTGAACAATGTAGAACATGGCTAAACTCAGCAGTCTATTATGCAACGCATTATGTCAGCAGCCACCAGGATCTGCAGCTGCAAATGGCAGCAAACAGGACGCAGACAATCCTTGTCAATCTTTTGAAAGCATTAATTAATCTGAAAATTTCACGCCCCTGCAATAATCTATTGTTGGTTCACTGGCTAATTTACCTTGTGAAACAGCTGTTTCTCTATGTGTGGGGATGAGCAATGGGAGATTTGCTAGCAGGGCCCCAAATGATCCCGCACATGGGGAGGTCCTATCTCTCCACCAGCCCCATATTGTCGCGGGCACCAGTGATGTGCCGCGGGGGAGACAGCCGATTCTACCCAGGTGTCAGTTGCTCTTAATGGGCGTTTCCAACACCAGCAACGCTTTCAATTCTGGATCCATGAAATGCGTCCGCGCCCCCCCCCCCCCCCCCCCAAAAAAAAATAGGCAGCAGCATTTGTGTCACCTAGAATTGAACTTACAAGCCCTCTGGCTAGTTGCTTTCTTCTTCCCAACTGTAGTGCTTTTTAGGTGGTCTAAGCATCAGTGCCATTTCCACTACAATTCAGGGTCCCAAATGTGGTGCTCTAGGGCAGAACCTATCAGCAGATATCAAAAGCAAGTTGGCAAAAGGATCGGGCTCCAGCTTGTACCCTCGAGAATCCTCGTTGTTCACTTCAAACGACTGGTGTTTCTACAGAGGTTGGGCGTAATTCTCCGCACAAACTGCACTTCTGTCTGTCTGAGTGGTTAAGAGGCCCCGCTTCTTTTCAGTAAATTACCATCATTTCATACACCTCTTTGACAGGGCCCAATAGGAAACTTTTAACTGCTGAAACGTCAGTGGTTCTGTTGTTATCTTCAGCTCCCGCTCCGACAAACTACTGTACATGGCTACCAGAGTAAGTACAATGACCAGTAGCAACGTGGCTGCATCACAGCGCCAGGGAGCCAAGTTCAATTCCAGCCTCAGGACACTGTCTGTGTAGATTTTGCACATTCTCCCCGTGTCTGCGTGGGTTTCCTCGGGTGTTCCGGTTTCCTCCCACAGTCCAAGTATGTGCAGGTTAGGTAAATTAACCATGCTAAATTGCCCCTTAGTAGATTAGGGGGAGATTAGTGGGTTAAAGAGATAGGACCTGGATGGGATTGTTGTCGATGCAGGCTTGATGGGCTGAATGGCCTCCTTCTGCATTGTGGGGATTCTATTCTATGACCAGTGCTTCAAGAGTTAACGAATTGTACACTATACAGTTACAATCAAGTTCTGTCCTTTGCATCTAGAATTTAAAAGGGCTCAGATTTATCTGTCCTATTTTTCACTCTAATGCCTCACACTTTGCACCTCTGTTGTAGGCCATGCTACTAATTTAAAACCTGTGTTCATAAAGTAATAAAAAAAATCCAATAAAAGTGCAGTAAAAACTCTAGTAAAAAAAGAATTCTTTCATATGGCAATGTTCACAGATAAATTAAAATATCAGGGAAAGTTGGAGAACATGATGCATTGACTTACCAATGCATTATACGACAGGCTGGTGAAATACTGTTGTGTATCCACAATTCTCTACCAAGGGAGGTTTAATCTTGGCTGAGATATTGAGGGAGATGCCAAGTACAGGATAAACAATTCCTCCACAGAGAGAAAGGGAAATCTGAGGGCAAGTCACTTGGAGCCACTTTGAATCCACTTGTTAGCACATACTTCAGCAATGGAGAAGCAATGGCAGAGGACTGTTTACCTAGCATCTGACTAGGCCACTGCTTAAGGTTCGATCTTTCGGAGGATTGATCTGGATAAGGGGAAGAGAAGAATAAAACTGGGCTACAATGAAAGTAAAGAAATTACTATCCCTTGCTTGTACGAAAAAGGACATTTTACATCTTCTAAGTATGGACTGTTAAATGGATTGATATTATTCTGATATTTTCAGTAACGGTTCTGTTTACATTAAGATTTGCTTTCTGGGATGACAACTGATGTTTTACGCTGAGATACTGCTAAGGTGTACAGTCTTGTGAATGAGGCTACAGAAATGATTGTAACAGCTAACAATAAGAATTACAAACCATGGCTTTAATTTAAGTAGCATAACATACTACAAAACAGACTGGTGCTCTGTTACAATATCTCAAAGAAAAACCTCCAGATCTTGAATAAAATAATTGATTCCTGAGTATGAAACACATGAGAATAAAAATAACACCTAACACTTCCACTGAAGGACCCATGATTTACAAGCAAGTGGCAACTTTTTTTGTGACAAAATATAGCCACAGCGAAGATATTATGGGGTTCCCATATATTATAATGTTGACAAGACTTAACTAAGAAAGCTTTTCACAATTGTCTACCATCAAACGTGTGGAGAATTCAATCAGTGATCCCTCTACGCCAAAGCACAGCCAGTGACAGAAGGCATGAAATTGTAATTTTGTTTGAAAGGCACCAACCAACACACCAACATCAGCCAGCAGGCTTTGCTCCATAAAATGGCCATCGTTCCCTTTAATGACAATATGGTATCAGTTAGCAGTCACCTCTTTGTGAGCCGTGCTATTTTTCCCGAGATGACAATATATTAAAATAACTTATTTGTGCACTAATATATTAAATATTCTTACTGTCAAGCACTAATAATGTTATTTGGAGAATGCATCTAAAGCGCATTTGTTGACATAAATTTAAAAATTGATTGCAAAATACCTAGAACCATTTTTTAATGCAAAATAGCAGAAATTTATTTATAATGTGTTGCCCTTTCACCAGTCATATCTGTTACAATTTTATAGCTTGTTGCCATATTATACTTAAACGTCCACCATAACATACTTACAATAATAAATAGCAAACTATACCGAATGTTAGTGAGGCATTGCAGGTTATAGTTCAAAATTTTCGGCTTAACAATTAGATCTTGGAGGCACTAATTAAATATCACTCATTATACGTAGGAATGAAATTTTTAAAAAATCAAGAGTTTTTTTTGAAAATAAGGTTATAGTTGGCCTCATCCATCATGGTTTTAACAAACCAATTTATAGTCAAGCGTATCTGCAAGCCAGTGTTATTACCTTGTCATTACTAGTTAAGGGTAAGATGCCTGGGCAAACCTGCGATACGTATAGCTTTTATCTCATTAGTTTGCAGTTATTTGTCAGTCTCTTTGCTTAAGATAAAGTGCAGGCAAGCAATCAGATTACTGAGGTTAACTGCTGCCAAATATCCAGCTGGTATGATCGTTGCACGCGAAATAATAAATAAAATGAACATAATTGCAGACACAAACATGTTTAATCATACAGCTACAACCGCAGCTACTTTGTCACATCCCAATTATCATTTTATGCCAATCTCCTTACGAAGGCACATAGGTGAACTCAGAAGGTATTTCTCCTTCCAGCTTAATGGAGGACAAGAGTTACGTGCCAATCTCATCTAAATATTACACAGATCATCACATGTGCAGCAAAATAGGAGCAAGTGGGAAGGATCTCGTGTTACACAGCACAAAAAATTAACAGCATCAATTAAAGCTACATTATCGGAAACATCATACTCTCGCAACTGAAGCAGCTAGCACCCTCAACGACTAATAGGAAAATTGGATGCAGCAAAAAAGATTGTCACACCTACTGACAAAAGAGACAGCGTTGAATGAAACATCTCCTGATTAGACAAGTGAGCTCGGAATTTTAAAGAGAACAATTAGATTTACACCACGTTCATGAGGAACAACCTTTTAAGTTAATAACTTGGATCCCAACTCTATTAGAATTTAATTGCTTCAATCTCTTTCGAACGGTTGCCCGGGTATATTTTTATGCACACAACGGAGACGTTACTTTTGGTGTCATGTAACATAGGATTTTCACATAAACAAATTTATGCAAACATACTTTCAAATATGATGCACTCGTAAGACATTCTTATTCAGAACCCCAGCTGTATCTGATCAATAAAATAAGTCTTTCTAAATAAAATGAATCAGCTCAAATTGTAAATATTTCTAAAAATGTTTGTTATTGACTTGTAGGCGTTTAGCGAGTTCCAACTTTTGGAAAATTCCTACGGGAACATTTAATATTAGGCGCAAATTCGCATTCATGCATGGCCTCAGTCTGCCTACCGGTCAATGTCTCTTATTCATCCTCATTCTCTGGCGTGTCTTCATCGCAGTATATTGACTTGGATACCTGCTAAACTGTCCTCCTAATTGTGCAGTGCTGCTCTGATATTCTTGGCTGGGGACCTCATCAAGCCACTTTAGCTGAACCTTATTCATAAAACTGTGTTCTGTGATTTTACATCAATCTTTCCATATCTTCCATACATCAGCATTAGAATGTCATTGCATATTGGGCATTTGTACATTATTCATACGAAACCTAGCGTTTAAACTTCACATCCTCAGGAATGACAAATGCAAACCAAGCAATGTAGTGGTTTCCAATAAGCAATAAAGATATTATTCAATTGTTCAATAATGTATTACAGCAGAGTCCCCAGAGCTGTGTTGGTAGGTGATCTCCTCCTCAAGTTCTGGTTAAAACCAATCAGAATGAAATTGTAGACCCCATTCTCCAGACTGGTCCGCACCCCCCAGTCTTTGGTGTTGTCATTAATACAACCTCACTTTCTTGGGAAATGGGAGGGAGTCCCGCCTAACTGCCTTTATTCCTCACTATTGTTTTAAAATTTGGAGGTAATTTAGCACCTAAATCATTGCCATTCTGATGATAGAATTTAAGCTCTGAAAAGCGAACATCCAAAATGCATTAAATAAAGAGAAATTTGTCTGCAAACCTATTACAATTTGCAGAAAAAAGTAAGCGGTCTGGCATCACTATATTACATTATATTCCACCACTCTAGTAAAATAGTCAAAAGTTCAAACATTCATTTCCTTGGGCAATCAGAGAACAAGATAAAACATCCAATACAGAAGATGTTAAAACATATGAGGGGGTAATAGAAATTCAACTTGGCCAAGGACGTAAAACAGACAGTAATGGATTTGCTGACTGTTATACAGCAGTTCCAATTTTCAGTCCCATTGAATTCAATGGATCAATATTGGGAGGGGTTGATAAGCATGTAAAATGTGATAAGCACGTTTTATGTCCTCCGTCCAAGTCAAGTTTCACCCCATCCCCTTCATAGCTAACTGGAAGAAGATTAATGATGTCTCAGCAAAAGCCAAAGATAGCCTTCATTCAACCGGATATCAATCTTAAAGAAATTTTTAAAAATGTGCCCTTTTGTAAATTTCCTTACCTTTATTTTTTCTTCCCTAAATGTTCCTAACTCTGGCTGGGGTACAGTTTGATAAGCAATGTCCACCCAGTGACAAATGGCAGATCTTCAAGTGGATATCCCAACAGTTAGTGTTGGTAAAAGCAAAATACTGCGAATGCTGGAATCTGAAGCAAAATCTCAGCAGGTCTGACAGCATCTGTGGAAAGGGATTGGAGGCAACGTTTCGAGTCTGGATAACCCTTCGTTGTCTCTATTCTCTCTCCACGGATGCTGTCAGATCTGCTGAGAATTTCCAGTATTTTCTGTTTTTGTTTGTTAGTATTGATGACCATCCACAGCTAAGCACAACCTCATCGCTTCCTGCTACCTACAGACTACACCAAAGCGCATCGGATACTGATGAGCAACACCCTAGGTGATTTTCCCTCTCAACATTCCCCCGTCCAGTGGTACCATAGAAGAGATCATATCTCCACTGACAACGTGGCCGAGACCAGCAAATTCTGATCCCAAAGAATCAAACCCGGGGACCTACCGGTCTGCATAGCTCAGTTGTGCATTATTGGTATCAACTGAATTAGTCGTTGATGAAGTTAAAAACGACATTTTGCACTCCAAAACAGCTGAACACAAGATCATATGGGAAGTCCTGTAGGAGTGGCCTGATGGAATCCCAAAAATAGCAAGGAAAACTGCCCTGTGTTCTGACTGGTAGATCTAGAGAAAACTGGAAGCAAGTCCGTTGGGAATGTTACATAAGAGATGACTATTAGCTAAAAATCGGAGTCATTAACGGCGTCAAGCCCACCTTTTGCTCCTCTTGATCGCTGCAATTCAATTGACTTACTTTTCCTTTATCCTTTTCAGCCTACATGTTAGCCTACACATTGAGCCTTAGTTCCTTAGTTTCTTTGTTTAAAAAAAAGTGAATGCTTAAACGCAAAGCCATGAGAGTGGACCATTTCTATCTGTCGCAGTCACCAAATGTATCCAGCCACTTCTCTCAAATTGCAGTAACAGCAAAGGACGCTAAGCTTGCATCAGTGAGAAGTGGGTTTTGGAGTGCATCTGTCCAAAAAGTGGTTTTATAAGCAGTGGGACAAGTGAGTATCCTAATAGAATCATAGAATCCCTACAGTGCAGAAGGAGGCCATTCGGCCTATTGAGCCTGTACCGACAACAATCGCACCCGGGCGATTAACCCCTTAACCTACGTACTTACCCCGCTAGCTCCCCTAACATTAAGAGACAATTTAGCATGGCCAATCAACCTAACCCGCACGTCTTTGGAGGGATTATGAGGGACGAGACCTCTTCCCAGGAGGTTACCTCATATTTGTCTGATTTTACGCTGAGCCTAGTTCAACTCCAGCCAAAGTATACCCGAATATTGAAGTACGCATGCCACTCACAAAACTTCATGGCTGAACTAATTAATGACGGGGCTTTAAATACTGAAACGATTTCAAAGCCCCATTAAACAAGGTTGCAATGGTGCGAATATTTCTTGGGGGGAAAAGCCTCATACTCCATCTTTCATGTGCTCGTTCTGCGCCTCGGGCTATATTTATTTTACAGTCTTATACAAGTTTCAGCAGCCAAACTTCAGGTTTACAGTACTGGGAATATTCTGATGTACTTCAATAACCCCCAGAGCTTCCAACAAAGCAGTAATAAGTAATTTATGTACCAACTGTAATGCTGCGCACCAGAAAACATTGGAGGGGGGGGGGGCACGTTTGAGAACCTGCGTCCTTCCCCCCCCCCCCCCCACTTTTGCTCTTAGTCGCACCGTTGCTGCAAAAACAAAATTAGCACAGGGCAAATGATCAAGATCATTTTCTGCGGCAGCACTTGCCCCGCCATTCCCTTTGTACCTGCTTATGATAAATATCTTCAGCAGCACTGCAACGGAGTGAAGTCTACTGTATATGTGTGTGTGTGTCAAGGATAATACAGCAGTGGAAATGCACTGCAAAGCTTGTTTTTGGCCCCCACAAGCACGAGCCACTTATAAATTACCAGCGGTGTGGCACCCCTTGAGTCATATTAACATCTCCCAGTATAGAAAAAAGGCATCTATGTTACTATATTATACCTGTTCTATGTATTTGATCAGGCTTCAGAACAGAGGAGCGATAACTGCTTGCAATTATCATTTTTAATCCAATTCCATTCAATTATTATTCAAAGGTGTCAAACGAATTTTCATTCTTTGCTCAATTAAAAAAATTATATCGAGCGACCAACTTGTTAAATAAATTAAACATATGCTTCCTTGAGATATCTCAGTCCTCCATGTCTAAGAGATCTGGGAGCTTGCATTAATTTGCAATTAAAATAGGTATTTTTATGCTTGATTCGCCAGACACTTTCCCAGTTATCTTTCCTCTGTTGAGACAGTGGGTACGTTTCAAATTCGTTGTGAACTGCTCTGGGATGCTCCGAATTTGTGAATGTTGTTACTGACAGGAAGGGAGACTCTCTATCCTTTTGCCCTATGTCCATTTTGGACCTGCTTTGGGAAACATCAACAGAGCAAAACGCAAACTAAAGATGAGAGTCCCCCAAAAAATCCGCTGGGTAAGGAATCTCAGCTTAAGTGCCAAGACGAGCTAACGTGGACCTCTGCTGTTGACTCCCATTAGAGATTTTGGGACCAGGAGTAAGGTACCTATGATTCAGAGCCTTCGTCAGGTAAGGTATGGTAGCATAACAGGGAAGCTACAGAAATCCAGAGTCCTAGACTACTGGTTCAGATAGACTGGAGTTCAAACCCACCACAATGATCGGGGAATTCAATCTTGTTAGTTAAACAAATCCACAATAAAAAAAAGCTAGTATCACCATGAAGCTAGTGGCTTGTCATAAAAATCCACCCATTTCATTAATGATCTTTACAGAGGAAATTTATTGGTATCCTCACTAGATTTGGTCTATAGATTCCAAGTTAACATTTAACTGCCCTCTCAGGCATATATAAGAAATCACCCCCTTCTCAAAGACAACTAGAAGTAGGCAGTAAATACAAGCTTTGCCAAGTGGCCCTCCCCCCTCCCTCCCACAATATCCCATGTCCCATGACTGTATAAATGAAATAAAAGGTTAGATATTCCTCTGGGGTATTCCTTCCCATTCTGAAGATGTCAGTAAATCTTAAGTTTAAGTTTATTTATTAGTGTCACAAGTAGGCTTTATATTAATGCTGCAGTGAAGGTACTGTGAAAATCCCATAGTGGCCACACTCTGGTGCCTGTTCGGGTACATGGAAGGAGAATTTAGCATGACTGGTGCACCTACCAAAGAGTCACAGACTATGGAGCTGCTGAGACCAACCTCCCCCCACCCCCCATCCCATCACTCTCCTCTGCAAATAAACATCTTATAGCCAGTCTCCTTTCTGTTCCTAGCCTGCACCCTTCTTGTCCACCTTACATCCATCAACGAACCAGACAGACGCAATGACAGAGAAATTGCTGAAATCTGAGGATACAAGAGTTCTCAATTTCTCTCCTTCTCCCTCCAGTACCTGGAGGAGACTGCACTGGAAAATTTGCCACGAGATTAGGTTCTAGAGTAACCGGGAACTGGAGCGTGGGGGACAATACGTATCATCACTGCAGAAATTTAGAAAATAAAACAAAGGCATGAGTTCTACACAGTGATAGTTTAGCAATAACTTATTTTTTAAATTGGTTATTGGAAAATAAAGAGTGTTCCCTCTGACTGTTGAATTGAAAATAAATGCATGTGTATACACTGCAGTTTAAAAACAGATACCTGCATGTGGCAGACAAAGAAGCTATTTACTTTTACTACCCATTTGCTTAGGAGCTTTTTATAGTGAAGAGCAAAAATGCACAAGTAGTCAGCATGGATGAGTTGGGCCGAAGGGCCTGTTTCCATGCTGTATATCTATGACTCTATACAAAGATTAATCAAATTCTGCATATTTCCTTCTCTGTCAATTATTTCTGCAGTCTAAATAATGCAATGTAAACTATTCACAAATAAATTCCAAATTTAAATAATGGTACAATCCTTCCTGCTGCTGGTTTCAAAATTCCCCTAATACATTTTTTGAGTTCTGAAGTGAGCAACCACAAATATATAATCATTTAAGTTTTATTACTAAATTCGAAGGGGGGTAAAGTTCAACCAGGCTCATTTTTGGTAGTGGGGGTCAGAAGCTGTGAGCCACCTGTGCCATTTGTCATTGAGGCAGACTACAAACCTCATGCTGCCTCCTAATTTCCATAAATTCTGCATACTGATTGGCACTATCGGTTGGCTGCACACCTAATGAGGAAGGGAGGAGTCTTACATTGTGTGAGGCTAGCATGTGTTACAGCCAGCTTCCTGCTCCTAAAGGCAGGCTGTCCCTCTTGGAGACACACTGCACTGAATCAATGTTGACAGATGGCGTGATGCAGGGAGCACAGGTCCCTCAAGAAATATTATGCAAAGGGAAAGGGAACTAGCGGCGAGGGAGCTCAAAGCAAGAGTAAAAAGGGCGGAATGTATTGTAGTGCGTTTGATGGTGGGCAGGGTACATTTAATCAGGCAGGGCAGTGTTGGGAGGAGGACCAAACAACTTTCTGTCTCTACCCCAATTAAGGCCGTAGTGAGATGGCCTGTGTAATGCCTTTCTGTCCTGCTGCCAATTGAGACCCGGAAGTGGGCAATTAATTTGAGGCCATCGCCTCTGGAATTAACCGAGCAGCAGTAGGTAAGCTTTGCCATACTTGGAGCACTACAAGCAAATGCATGTAGGGTTGCTAGGGGACTTCTGATGGGGCCAGGGTCAGGAGCTGAGGAGGTGTAGAGCTTAGGACATGGCAGCTGAGGGCAAAACCATCAATAGCACAGCAACTAAAATCAAGATGCCATAAATGAGAGGAACATAGGTATCTCTGAGGCCTGTGTGGATGGAGGAGATCACAGGGTAGGGAGGAGCAAGGTAATGGAAGGATTTGAAAACAAGGATGAGGATATTAAGATCAAGGCATTGCATAACTGAGAGCCGATGTAGGTCAGGATAAGGAAATGGGACTTAATGTGAGTAAGGATACGGGAAGAAGATGTTTGGATGACCTCAAGTTTACAGTGAGTTGAATGTGGGTGCACAGCCAGGAGTGCACTGAAGTGGTTACCTCTGGAGGTAACAACATCATGGTTAAGGGTATAAGCAGGTGATAGGCTGAGAGAAGGGCAAAGTTGGGAGATATGACAGAGATGGAAGTAGGTGGGCTTCATGACGGAAGCTCATCTTGGACTTGACCTTAAAATTCAGGTTGAGAACAGCTTGGCTCAATCTCAGATAGTTGCCAAGGAGAGATATGGAGACAGTAGGCAGGAAACAGAGTTTGTATAGGGACCATAGGCAATAGCTTTGATCTTTCCAACATTTAATTGGAGGGAATTTCTGCTCATCAAGTACCAAATGTAAGGCAAACAGGTTGATAACTTAGTAACAGTGGAGGAGTCGAGAGAAGTGGTGATGAGGTAAAGCTAGGTGACGTCAATAAATGAATACACTAATTTTAGTAAAAGCTGTGTTGGTAATGTGGCAGTTGTGGAAACCAGATTAGATTAATTCAAATATGAAGTTCCGGGGAAAGATGGGCATGGATTTGGGAGGCTTGGAAAGAAAAGGAAGGATAGAGATGGAACAGGAGACTACAAGAATGGTGGGGCCAAAGATTGTTTTTTGGATGAGAGGAGATATAAGAGCAGATCTAAAAGGAGAAACAGAGAGCAACTGGAGTCAGAGAACCAGTTATAACATCAGTTAATACAGGGAGCAGGGAGGGATGTTGAGTGGTCAGCAATTTAGTAAGAATAAGACAGATACAAGTTCCCGTAAGAATGCCCTTCAGGGAATGCACAAGGGTAACCAATTCCACTGTGTTTGTAAAATTGGTCAAGTTGTCAGATAAAGATGTTAATAGAAATATTTTTGTTGGTGGCTTTTACTGTAGAAAGTGAGCCAAAGGGACACCCTCATGGATCTAATGGTAGGGAGTGGATAGATATATTCTTAGTAAAGGGGAATTGTCCAGTGGGAACCAGCATCTAAGCAGATGCTCTCAGAGAGCCCACTGGAGTGAAGGGTCCATCCTTATCTCTCCTCCTCCTCCTCCTGAGGTGGTCTCTTGGTTCCTGCTGGCAATCGCTACACCCTCATGATGACAAAGTGGAAAAAGCAGCAGACTTGGATACCCATGTAATGGGGGGGGGGTTCCTCAAGCAGTCCAGGCATCAGAAGTGTCGCTTGAGCATGGCGATGGTCTGCTCCATGATGTTTCTGATGTTTCCAAGGCTCTCATTACCAAAGAATTTCTGCTAGAATCATTGAATCTCTACAGTGCAGAAGCAGGTCATTCAGCCCATCAATTCTACACTGACCGCAATCCCATCCAGGTTCTATCCTCATAGCCCCACATATTTACCCTGCTAGTCCCCCTGACACTAAGTGGCAACTTAGCATAGCCAATCAACTTAACTCGTGCATCTTTGGACATGATTCTCCATGTAGTTTCCTTTGCAATAGCTTACAAATAATTAACATGTGTGTATGTTAGCTTGAGTAAAATTATGAGGCAGAAAATCCCAGTTTTCTGCATGATTGGAGGGTCTTTTCCGTGCATTTACCAAAACTAAAATCTAAAATGTGTAAACACAAGTGAATCCTAGGAACTTCATCCTGAAAATATGGTGAACTTTGCCAGCTATCAGTGCTGGGGAGGTCAATGAGTTCCATTGGCATAGACCTCCCATGCAAACGACCATTCCAGGCAATTCAAACACAGCAGCAATTTGCATTGATATAGCACCCTCAATGTAATAAAAATGTTTACACGTGCTTATCACCACGCCACATAAGGAGACACAAGGTAAGATGACAAAAGCCTTAGAAAGGAGGCTGGTCGGAGGAGGAAAGAGATCCAAGGATGGAACTCAACATTTGAATTCGGAGGCTTAATTCAGCAGAGCACAGAGATCCACGTGGCCAAAAAAAATGAGACAGAGAGGGGCGAGGTCAGGCAGGGACATGAACACAAGGATGCGAAGTTTAAAAACAAGCCATAGTTTAGCCAGGAGTCCATGCAGAACAGTGAGCAGCAGGGAGATGGGCGAGGGGGAACTTGATGTGATGTAAGGCATGGGCAGTCGAACTTTGAATGACCTCGGGTTTGTGGTGGTAGAATCAGGGAGGTCGGTCATGCCTTGTCAGGTCAAAAGGCCAGATTTCTCCAGCCATTCACGCCGGCGAGATTGTCTGGTCCCGCTGGCACTGCACCCCACCTGCATGTTTCCTACCAGCATGGGGTGACGTCAATGGGAATTCCATTCCAAGTGACTGGGAGGCTGGGGAATCTCGCCCTGGACATGAGTTTTCAGCAGCAGATAAACTGAACCCAAGGAAAGAACTGGGCGATGCCGCAGGGATGAAAACAAAAGGCCTGAGTGATGTGTGGCATGAAGCTTATCTCTGCATCAAATATTGCACTGGGACGTGAACAGTCTGGATGGCCTACTCCTGCTCCTATTTCTTATGTTCTTATGTTCTTATGGTCCAGCTGCTGCCAGTTACCTGGGTGAGAGGTAATGCTGGTTGCTAGGGGAAAGAAGTTTGTGTTGGGAATGGGTGAAATTTCTAGTCCAACCCACCATGGGAAGCGTAGCTGGCGGGGGTGGACAATACAAAGATCTGTTGACCTCTGGTAGGATTTTCTGGTCTCGGGGTGAGCATGGCTGGAAAACCCCATGTAATGGGTGGGATTTTCTGCCCCTATTCTGCCATCAGGATGTTCTAGTCCTGCCAAAGGCAACCTCCCTGCGGCAGGTTCCCCGGTGGCATGGCTTGAGAGCCACACAAATGGCCATTGACTTTGGGTGGGACTGGAAGAACCCGCCAGTGTCCAGTGGCAAACTGCATCCACCGCTGGAAAATCCCAGCCAATGTTTTTCTCTCTTCTCAATACTTAATTGGAGGAAATTCTTTAAATTCACAGGTTTTAAGTCAGTCCGCCTTGTTGTCCAATGAGGGGCATACATACGATGGGTCGTACAAGGGCTGCTCTTAGATGTTCAAGAGTAGCCTAGTGCTTCATGTCATTAGTGTACGCTTAAACTGGACCAGATGCTGGGCAACACGACAGCTCAGTGACTATCACTGTTTGCTGTGCAGACACATGGATTTGGGCCAGTGTCTATGGGAGTTTGCGCATTCTCCCTGTGCTTGCGTGGGTTTTCTCCGGGTGCTCCGGTTTCCTCCCACACCCCAAAGATGTGCTATTAGGCTGACTGGCAGTAATAAATTGTCCCTAAATTAGTCTTCCCTCAATGTGGAATGCCATAAGCATAGATAAGGGTCATGGGTGGAGGGGGGACTGGTAATGTTAAAATGGCGGCGTGGGCTCATTGGGCCGAAGGGCCTGTTTCCCGGGCTGTTTTTGTTCTTTGTTCTTTGAAACAATATTGGCTGTTGAACAAGCTGACTGGCACTCAGAGACAGTGAAGGTGTAAGTGATAATTACTAATTAAAGGTGTTAATTGTGTGGGTAAGCTTGATTATATTCCTATGAATGTAAATATGTTACAAATTGTATTTTCAATCATACACCCTGAGTTTAAAAAGGCCTAAATTTGAGATTCTGAGCAACTTGATCAGTCAACCTTCAATATTTTCCTGACTTACGTGTACTTATACAGAGATATTGCTGACCACCCATGTTTGACTCTAGAATTTTCTTCAATTTGTGCTGGGCAGTTTTCATTACCACTTTCTGATAGGTACGTTCTTCACCTGAGATTTATTGTTGTTGCATTAATATGAATTTTAAACAAATCAAGTGGATGCCTGCCATGTACCTTTGTATGTGGACAACACTGGCACTCAACATCCTAAGTGTGAGTGACAGAATGTGTGATATACAAAACTTTGATGTACATACCGGGGCCTCCATGGCACTGTTCGCTCTGAGTCAGAGGTTACAGCATTACAAAGATGTATGGTGCACATCTCCAAGCAACAAATTTACAGAGATTTGTAGCAGATCTCCCAAGAAATAGGCTGCAATCTTACTAGCCGTTCACACCCTGCTACTGCTGCAAGCGACGACAGAGAATTTGGCATCCAGCCAAATCTCCATTCATTGCAGCGGGCCCAGAAAATGCCGCTGGTGAGAACGGTTGTAAGATTCCGCCTAATGCATTTTTCTTTTAAAAGCCTCTTGGAAATTAAATATTTTCCTTCCCCTCTGCACGCAGACAAATAAATAAAATGCCACAGTTTCATGAATATATCTCCGCACAGAGTATAGGGAAACAAATCTTTTGATATTCATCGATTTGCATTGTTTTAAAATTTAATTTTTAAACTTAAATGATCAGACCAAGGACTTAAGCTATCTTTTCTAGAAGGCTAGAATACTAGAGCAGGGATGTACTACTGAGGATATATAAGGCTCTGGTCAGACTCCATTTGGAATATTGTGAGCAGTTTTGGGTCCCATACCCAAAGAAGGATGTTCTGGCCTTGGGGGGAGCGGGGGGTGGGGGGGGGGGGGGGGGCAGAGGAGGTGCACAAGAATGTTCCCAGGAATGAAGGGTTTGTTATATGAGGAGCAGTTGAGGAGTTAGGGTCCATGCTCAATGGAGTTTCGAAGGATGAGGGGGGATCTAATTGAAACATACAGAATACTGAGAGGCCTAGACAGAGTGGACATGGAGAAGATGTTTCCAGTAGTAAGGGAGACTAGAACTGCAGGGTACAACCTCAGAGTGAAGGGATAATATAATAACATAAGAAATAGGAGCAGGAGTAGGCCATCTAGCCCTTCAAGCCTGCCCCGCCATTCAATAAGGTCATGGCTGATCTGTCGTGGCTCAGTTCCACATTCCCGCCCTCTCCCCATAACCCTTAATCCCCTCGCTTATCAAAAACCCATCAACCTGCGTCTTTAAAATATTTAGCGAGGCAGCCTCCACCACTTCAACGGGCAGAGAATTCCAGAGATTCACCACCCTTTGAGTGAAGAAGTTTCTCCTCAACTCCGTTCTAAACCGCGCCCCCCTTTATCTTGAGGCTGTGCCCCCTAGTCCTACTGTCCTTTCTGAGCGGGAAGAGTCTCTCCACCTCTATCCTATCCATCCCATTCATCATCTTATATATCTCAATGAGATCTCCCCTCATTCTTCTAAACTCTAACGAGTACAAGCCTAGTTTATTCAGCCTCTCCTCATAGCTCAACCCCCTCCACTCCGGTATCAGCGTAGTAAACCTCCTCTGCACTCCCTCCAAGGCCAAAATATCCTTGCGTAACTGCGGCGACCAAAACTGCACACAGTACTCCAGCTGCGGCCTCACCAATGCCCTATATAGCTGCAGCAAGACCTCCCTACTTTTATATTCAATCCCCCTCGCTATGAAGGCCAGCATCCCATTCGCCTTCCTGACCACCTGCTGCACCTGCAGGCTGGGTTTTTGCGACTCATGCACAAGGACCCCGAGGTCCCTCTGCACCGTCGCCTGCTGCAGTTTTTCGCCATGTAAGTAACAGTCCTTCCTACCATTATTCCTACCAAAGTGGACCACCTCGCACTTGCCAACATTAAATTCCATTTGCCAGTTCCTGGCCCATTCGCCCAGCCTATCTAGATCCTTCTGCAGACTCTCCACACCCTCCGCGCAATTTGCCGTTCCACCAATCTTGGTGTCATCAGCAAATTTTGACACCATACACTCGGTTCCCTCCTCCAGATCATCTATATAAATGGTAAATAGCTGAGGCCCCAGCACCGACCCCTGGGGCACTCCACTAGTCACCAACCGCCAATCCGAATAGCACCCATTAACCCCCACTCTCTGCCTCCTATTTGACAACCAATCCTCTATCCACGCTAACACCCTACCCCCAACTCCATGCCCCCTGACCTTCTGCAATAACCTCTTGTGAGGTACCTTGTCAAACGCCTTCTGAAAATCAAGAAAGACCACATGAGATGAGGAAGAATTTCTTCAGGTGGTGAATCTGTGGAAGTCTTTGCCACAGAGGAGGCCAGGTCATTGAGTGTCTTTAAGACAGAGATAGATAGGTTTTTGATCAATAAGGGGATCAAGGGATACAGGGAGAAGACAGGAGAATGGGGATGAGAATCATATCAGCCATGATTGAATGGCGGAGCAGACTTAATGGGCCAAATGGCCTAATTCTGCTTCGACATCTTATAGTCTTTTGTCTTTTCATTTTTAAATATTTTTTGCGCAGTGCTTAATAATTCTACTTTAATCATGTTTGAACTCAGAACTTTCCTTTGAATTTGAAATGTATTTGAATAATGGTATAACCCTTTAATGGCTTACGTTCAATGTATGTTTGTCATTTCTTCTCACTGTGACTCCTGATGCCATTTGAAAAGCTTTTTGCCATACGCACATTTGCATTTTTGTTTCTTGCTTAGACAACCAAACTGATGGAAGTGTTTGTAATCTATTGTAGCATGCAAATATTAAGCAAATTTCAAATGGAAAGTTTAATTGTCACACAAACAGTGTGTAAACAACTCAAATGTTTTTTAAGAAAAACTGCCTCTGAAATTTGGAGTCTATAACTTGTTGTGCTTGAATATTTTATACAAAAGAAAATTTCTGTTCCAAAAAGTATCCCCTTGCTCTGAACTCTGCTTCACAATTATTGATTTATTTCTCATTCTTTTTCAATGACTGGATCGTTGGGAAGGGTAAAGCTTAGAAGCAGAATATTCTGCAGGACATCTCAATGAATGGCCAATCTTGCTGATTTTTACATGGTGGTGCTTGCTTGGACTTGTAGTTGCACCCCCGTTCTACCCTATGTAACAGCCTGCATTTTCATACAATTTCAAAGTTTAAAGTTTATTCATTAGTGTCACAAGTAGGCTCACATTAATGCTGCAATGACAGTACTGTGAAAATCCCATAGTCGCCACACTCCAGCCCCTGTTCGGGTATGCTGAGGGAGAACCTAGCATGGCCAATGTACCCAACCAACACGTCTTTCAGGCTGTGGGAGGAAACCGGAGCACCCGAAGGAAACCCACGCAGACATGGGGAGAATGTACAGACTCCACACTGACAGTAACCCAGGCCGGGAATTGAACCAGAGTTCCTGGCACAGTGAGGCAGCAATGCTAACCACTATGTCAAGCATATTAGCTCATCTATTGCAGAAGCCCTCTGTATATCTTCTTTAGACTTGACTATTCCAACAATCCTTGGCAGGTCTCTCACACTCTACACTCTGTACACTTGAGATTATCAAAAACCCTGCTGCAATTTTGTTACCTCTTGTAAGCCCCATACTCCTATCGTCCCTGTGATTGCCGACCTACATCATCTCTTGGTCCAACCGCATTCTGATTTAAAATTGTCAACCTTAATTTCAAACCCCTTGAGGGTCTCTCTCCTCCCTATCCCTCCAATCTCCTGCAGCCGCACAACCCTCCGAGATATCTGCGCTCTCCTAACTCTGGTCTCTTGAGCATCCCCAATTTTAATTGTTTAATGTTTATTATTAGTGTCACAAGGAGGTAAGTTACACTAACACTGTAGTGAAGCTACTTTGAAAATCCCCATGCAGACATGGGGTGAATGTGCAGACTCTGCACAGACAGTGACCCAGACTGGGACCCACTGTGTTTGTGGTCGTGCCCTGAGTTGTCCAGGTTGTATTTTCTGGCATACCACCCAACCGCCACCAACCTCCACCGCACCAACCACCTCCCCCCCCCCCCCCCCCCCCCCCCCCGACACAAGTTTCTGCATTGCTTTCCTCCTTGTAGATTTTGGTCATTTGACTCATTTTCTGCTATTGAGGCTCAGTGTCATGCTTGCGTTTTATAATGCTCCTGTGACCTGCACTGGATCATTTTATCCATTTTATCATGTTGAAGCAGCTTTATAAATGTTGCAGGAGCCTGCAACTTGGTCTTCATAACAGGCCTTTATGGGAACAGTTTCTCAGGGCAATTTTAACATAGAAAATGTATCGCTTATTTAATAATTTTTTTCTGCAGTATCCAATTTTCATAGTTAACGTCGTAGATTTTACTTCTATTGAGCTTTGTGAGGATTACAGGATGGCAGCGTATAGTATTTTTGTTGGAAACAGAAATGCAAAGTAGCAGCCTTTCAGTTTGATTCTTGTTGCTCTCTGATGAGAAATTGGGGAATTAGGGTGAAAGCGTGACACAAAAATGTGTGTTAGAAGATGTGACATTCATGCTGCGATAGAGACAGGCATGAGCATAATGTAGATTTTATTTTAAAGATATATAGATCTAGATATAGCAGAAATCATTGAATCATAGAATCCCTACAGTGCAGGATGCCATTCAGCCCATCAAACCTACACCGACAACAATCCCACCCAACCCTATCCCTGTAATGCCATGTATTTACATTGCAACTCTCCCTAAAATTAAGGGACAAATTTAGCACGGCCAATCAACATAACTCGCATATCTTTCGAACTGTGGGAGGAAACCCATGCAGACACGAGGAGTATGTGCAAACACCATACACAGTCACCCAAGCCGAAAACCAAACCGGGGTCCCTGGTGCTGTGAGGCAGCATTGCTAACCACTGTGCCACCATGCCATCCTATAAAAGTAAAAATAAAAAGTCTTCAGATCACTGTTTAAGCCCAGCGAGAGTATTGTTTCCAATTCTGAGTACTGTACTGCACCTCTACAAAGGGAATGCAGGAAAGATTTACAAAAATCAGGGACTTCAGTTACATGTAAAGACTAGAGAGGCTGGAATTGTTCTCCTTGGGGCAGAGAAGGTGAAATTGAGGTTTAAAAGAGGCATTCCAAATTATCAATGGTTTCGAAAAGAAACATATCTCACTAGCCACTGGATTAATAATCAGAGGAGACAGATTTAAGTTCATTGACAAAAGACCTAGGGGTGAGATTAGAAGAATTTCTGCTACGCAGCAAATTAGTATGATCTGGAATGCACTGCCTGAAAAGGTGTGGAAAATAGATCCATAGTAACTTCCAAAAGGAAATTGTCTAAATTCTTAAAGGGCAGAAAATTGCAGGGTTATCAGGAAGGAGGAGAGGAGTGAGACTAATTGGATAGCTCTATCAATTGTGAGCACAGACATGATGGGCCAAATGGCCTCCTTTCTGAGTTATATAGTTCTATAATTCTCCCTGCATGGCAGAGTGCTTAGAAACATTTCACACGAGGACCAAATAGAACCGTCTTTGCGCCACACGCCCCCACCTCCCTTAATTCAACCTGAAATCAATGTCAGGCAGGGTTTGTGAAGGGCAATTCCTTCCTCCAGAGTTTGATGAAGAGGAATACCTACCTCCTGCAAATATGAAAATGTCAGTGTGCAAACGTAGAGCAGTAGAGCATTTATATCCATTGATAGTCAGCCCCAGCTTGGTACTGATTGAAATCTGTCAATAAGCCACCCACTGCGAGTTTGTTCAAACAAGCGTGGGCATGAATTTTGTGCTGTGAAAGGGGTGAGTGAAAGGTTCTGGAGAACCAAGTCACAATAAGATATTCAAAGATTGAGCAGGGAGGAGCGGAGGAGAAGCAATGCACAGTATCAGAAGAACAATATTTGCAAGGAGAGGCAAGGGAACAGCTGTCACTGCAGATCTACAGATACAAACAAAATTCTACCTCAGTGTAGCTGAAATTTTGGCTCCTTCTTCGTAAGTCAATATCCTTTCTCTTTTGCATTCGATCTTGTGTTGTAACAGCATGAAACATCCCTCATTCACAATACAACGCATTTTCATAATTACATTTTACCATTATGGTCCAAAGATGTGTGAGTTAGGTTGATTGGCCATGCTAGACTGAGCTGTGTGTCAGGGAGATTAGCAGGGTAAATATATGGGGTTATGGAATGGGGTCTGGGTGAGATTGTGGTCAGTGCAGATTCGTTGGGCTGAATAGCCTCCTTCTGCACTGTAGGGATTCTATGATTATTTCAATTTGATGCTATCATCTGTAAGTTTGTACAGCACATTTTTTGTAAAGTGTGATACAAGACAGACAAACACATCACAACTTAGGAGCAAATAACTCTGTGGGAAGCCTCACAGGAAAATCCCAGGTCTGAACAACATACATTCATGTGTCTGTATTAAATTACAGTTGAATTTGAATTTAACTGTGCTTTGCATGAAAGTATTTTCCGTTTTCCAAATTTTGAGTCCCAACAGCAGTGCACACTGTCCTTCTTCATTTTTTAATCTTTGTCACACATGCACCATCAGCCACTGTACCAGAATCCCTATTATCTGTGCGTTTCCCCTTAGTCAATCTGTCTTCATAGTGAACAGCAAATTCACCCAACAGCAAAAAAAAACGCAAAGCCATTAATTTGGTTGCCCAGGGATTTTTTGTACCTAACGCCCCTCACACTGCTTATTTTGAGGCAAACTAATCTTACTGTGAAGATGGGCAGCTCAAGCTGAAGGCTGCAATTAAATGATAATTAGAGGGTTACTTCAGGAAGTGATTGATAGAAGCTCACTGGGCCCAAACTGCATCTTGTTACATCCTAATAGGCCAGACACGATTCTCCACTTGAGACAGTAGGCTTTCATCTTATCTCTAGAGAGATAATCTGCTATGGGAGTGATCTAACGTCTTTGGTATAGTGCTGTGGTGCTTGAGGTGAAGTCTTTTTCTGGAAACTGTGAATCTTCCCGAGGCGCTATCTGACAGGGTTCATTTTTCTTCTGCGCTTTTCAGGCTTTGGGAGGGCTGCGGTGGCAGCTCCATCCAACATAAAGCTGGTAGTTGTCAAGTAAGGTTTTATTAACTGATTTATGTACAGGTTCTGTACAGCTATACGACGAGGGTTCTTGGGGATATGGCAGTGACTTGGCAAGTTCTATACATTATGGTTAATCTTATTAAACCCAATTCCAATAAGCAGTCGGTCATTTTTTTCAGGCGCCATTTACTTTCTTGCAGAGAGGTGAGGAGGGGGAGGTGGTGGGGGGAATAGCCTTTAAAGCCACAATGATTCTTCAGTTATCACTCTCATGCAATATTTGGTTCCCACTTTCAAGAATCCTGAGGGAATTTTACTTGGGGAATGAGGCATTCCAGATCACGGGTAGCACAGTGGCACAGTGGTTGGCACTGCTGCCACACAGCACCAGGGACCCGGGTTCACTCCTTAGCTTGGGTTGCCATCTGTGCACAGTCTGCACATTCTCCCCACGTTTGCGTGGCTTTCCTCAGAGTGCTCCGGTTTTCTCTCACAGTCCAAATGATGTGCTGGTTAGGTGCATTGGTCATGCCAAATTCTCCCTCAGTGTATGGGTTAGGTTGATTGGCCATGCTAAATCACCCCTTAGTATCCTGGGATGTGCCGCTTAGAGGAATTAGCAGGGTAAATATGTGGGGCTGTGGAAATAGGACCTAGGGTGAAATTGTTGTTGATGCAGACTCAGTAGGCTGAATGGCCTCTTTCTACACTATGGGGTTTCCATGATGATTCTGTCTACATATCCAAATAGGTGCCGAAGTGTGGCGACTGGGGGATTTTCATAGTAACTTCATTACAGTGTTAATGTAAGCCTACTAGTGACACTAATAAATAAATAATAGATCAAGAAGGGAATATTAGGTTATCTTTAGCAACATCTTGCTCCACCTCCAATAACAAATATCATCTTGTCAGGGAAATGTCAGACAGCTATTGTCCCAGTTCAAACATATCTTCCTCACTGCTTCCTCTGTTACCACTTACTTAACAACTGAAAATACCAACAATATTTCAATCGTCTGCCTCAGCATTTAGACCCCCAATTATCTATAGTGCACTTTTCACTTTATCAGTATCATTACCTAAATTGCCTACAAGACATCAGAGTATATATATTACCCTTCTCTTAAATGTACCCCAGAGACAATATAATGTAAACTGGTTGGTGATCCTACATTTGATAATTAACCCTCTAAGGCTACTCAAAGCTTTTCTCTAGTGTTTAAATTACGTTAAGGTTAGCACTTTTCATTTTCCGTTTTAGCTGCTGCTGTTAACCCTCTTTTTAAATCCAAACACCATCAAAGCATACATTGCAACACAGCATTTGGACATTACACACATGGTATGCTAAATGAACTTGAAAGGTGAAAATATAAAGAATTAGGATAACAATACTGATGTCAATAATAACGGCATTCCCCTCCCTTTTGAATTAATTTTCCCCCCTTCAAATCCTCCACATTTCCTGTTGTGAAATGAATTGAAATTCTTGGTTATTGCTGACTCTTGTTTTCCTTCTGTGTTTTGAGAGAGAAAAAAGGCCAGCACTGCGTTAGTATTTGCAAACAAAAAAAGATTAGTGGCTGCCTCGCCAGCAGCTCTTCCTTTGATTAAAACATAACACTTGCTCAGCTGAGAGTAAAGGCCTAACCTCCCATCTCGCACAACATGACACATCCTCTACCTTCCTTTTTAGCTGACTCTTGCTCACTGAGCTGCTTTCAGGAGTCCAGTAAATGGCAGCAAGGGGTCATCTTTGCCTCCAAGATGTTAACGTTTTATGCTTGACATGTTTTTCTAAAACTATCCAGCCCCTCAGCTGCAGGAGGGTCGCAGGGAGAGCAGAGAGAAAGGGGGTTAAACAGAAAGAGGATCAGGTTACATGAACCCTAAGTGCCATTTGATTACAGTGTATATCATCCGTGACTATCAGGACTAGGGAGGAGTATCAAGTTCACATCATTTTTGTCTCTAAGTCTTTGATCCTGTCAAGTAAAGAAAGCAGTTCAGTGTTATTCCTTTCAACGCAGAAATGTATCATTTGCACCCAATCATCCAGCACTAAACACCTCGGATTTTTTTTTGTGTGGCATTCTTTGCCACCCATCCTTGAAGGAAACATCTTTCAACTCCTGGCAGCAAATAACACAGCTCGTACTTATCACTGAACAAACTGTCACAGTACAGCAGCTCACTTAGCAGTTAACATTTCACTTGTAGAGATAACGTTGAGATGAGAAAGCCAGCATATGTAAGATATGACACCGAATCCAAACAAGACAGCGCCAAAGAAAATAAATCAGTGCCACTGATACAACTGGAAATGAGGGCCAAGTCAACTCTCCAAGCTTACGTGAATAACGTCGCAAAAAAAAATAAGCTAATTAATGTTTCTCTCTCTGCCAGTCATGCAGTTAACAACTTAACATTTGTCTGCATTGCAAGGGCTTGGAATGTTGCATTGACGTCACCAACAGAAATGACTGGAGAATCCTTACATCAATTTATCAGAGGCAAGGCTCTCATGTGTAAGAGCAGACGTATATCATATATATGAATAACAGATTACAAGAGAGGGCTACCAGAGACCTCACACTGGGGATCACTAACATTTATGTACAAAGTCAATCAGCTGAGCTCCACGTGCTCTGGCTCATTATGAAATAGATATTTCTTCGTGAGCCATGCCTTTACAATGACTGGGTGAGTATACATTGATGTGGAGATGCTGGTGTTGGACTGGAGTAAGCACAGTAAGAAGTCTCACAACACCAGGTTAAAGTCCAACTTTAAAGTCCTGGTTGGACTTTAATCTGGTGTTGTGAGACTTTTTACCGAGCATGCATTGACATTACTGGGTCTACGTTGTTCATGGACATATGAGTGCCACCAGTGCTGTTCTCTCCTTGAGATCATTTCTGCATCCAGCCCCAATTCTGACAGAAGGGTGGAAAATGACTCAAATGCCTCCACAAGGCTGGAGAGGCTGTGTCAGATATTGCCCCATGTATATCCCGGTTGTGCAAGTCATAAAGAGTAATGTATTAGCGCATGTCAAGCCTCAACTTAATTTTAAGATGGGTTTGTAATGCAAATGTTGGTTACTTTATTTCCCAAGAGCTTCTGTCCACCCTCTGGAAATAAGGGATCAGTGAGTTTTGACTGCTCATCGGCCAATGACAAGGTGATCCAGAAATCCCATTGGTAGATCCGACATTGGATTTGTTTAAAGTTACTGAATACCAGCAAAACAGCAACATTTTTCCAGTTATTTCCACCAAAAGTAGTTTGGATAAAAGCAAACACAAGACAAATTCTCCAACACATTACGATAATTGAGAAATTCACTAAAACTATTGGAAAAAAGCATAGGGTGGAATTGAGACTGTAGATTGGTAGACAATGCTTCCTTTGTTTTTTTTAAAGTGTATTATTAATGTCACCTGTAGGCTTACACTAACACTGCAATGAAGTATTGTGAAAATCCCCTGGTTGCCACACTCTGGTGCCTGTTAGGACACACTGATGGAGAATTTAACATGGCCAATGTACCTAACCAGCATGTCTTTCAGTCTGCGGAAGAAAACCAGAGTGCACAGAAGAAACTGATACAAACAAGGGGAGATTGTGCAGACTCCACACAGACAGAGACCCAAACTGGGAAATGAACCTGAGTCCCTGGCACAATGCTAACCACTGTGACAACATGTTAAAGGTAAAAGGACCCAACATTTTCACCTTGATCAATCTATGCTTCCTTCCATGGTGGGAAACACACCCTGCAAAGGAAACAACTTAGCAATAGAGGTTTCAGGAATTTAAAAACAAGCTACTAAGAAATAAAGGGCAAAAACAAATAGTTACAGACTAATTTGGAACATGGGAGAGTTGTGGTTTACAACCTGTCTGCATCTGATGCCGTTGAAGCAGGCAACCTGCAAACTTGGGCGTTGCCTCTTTACTTAAGTGACTATTGTTAGGCCAAGTGGGGCTAGTGTGCTGCCACCTGCCTGAGTGCTCAACAGGGGGTCTAAGCAGAGTGCACTTACTTTCCCTCTTAAATGCAGTGGAAGGGAGGTGTTGTTGAATGCCAACACTGGCTATATGTAGGAGCTGTACAAGTGGAACACTGGGGAAGGGAGTAAACCTCTAGGTTCAGCCCACACCGTGCTGTGCCGGAGGTGGAAAGGAAGAACTAGGTCATGTTCTTAATAAGGACAGAATAACAAGGACATAAGAATTAGGAGCAGGAGTAGGCCATTTTGTACCTTGAGCCAGCTCCGCTATTCAATAAGATCATGGCTGATCTTTTCGTGGACTCAGCTCCGCTTACCCGCTTGCTCACCATAACACTTAATTCCTTTACTGTTCAAAAATCTGTCTATCTTTGTCCTAAAAACATTCAACGACATAGCCTCAACAGCTTCATTGGGCAGGGAATTCCACAGATTCACAACCCTTTGGGTGAAGAAGTTCTTCCTCAACTCAGTCCTAAATCTGCTCTCCCATATTTTGAGGCTATGCCCCCTAGTTCTGGTTTGTTTCTTGGAAACAACTTCCCTGCTTCAATCTTATCTATTCCCTTCATAATTTTATGTGTATCTATAAGGCACCCGTCATTCTTCTAAATTCCAGTGAGTATAGTCCCAGTTTACTCAGTCTCTCCACATAAGCCAAGCTTCTTAACTCTGGAATCCGTGATAGGTATGTCCCTGTCAGGCAAGGAGGAATTGATAGGGCTAGGGAACCGTGGTGCACCAAAAAAGTTGATTCGTTGGTTAAAAGGAAAAAGGAGGCTTATGTTCGGATGAGACGTGAGGGCTCGGGTAGTGCACTAGAAAACTTTAGATTGGCTAGGAGGGAGTTGAAGAGTGAGCTAAGAAGGGCTAAAAGAGGACATGAGAAGACTTTGGCTGATAGGGTTAAGGAGAATCCTAAGGCGTTCTATAGGTATGTCAAGAACAGAAGGTTGGTTAGGGCAAGATTAGGGCCAGTTATAGACAGCAGAGGGAAGTTATGTGTGGAACCGGAGGAGATTGGAGAGGCATTGAACCAATATTTCTCTTCGGTGTTCACGCAGGGGGACATGGATATAGCTGAGGAGGACACTGGGTTGCAGGGGAGTAGAATAGACAGTATTACAGTTGATAAGGAGGGTGTGCTGGATATTCTGGAGGGTCTGAAAATAGATAAGTCCCCTGGTCCGGATGGGATTTACCCCAGGATTCTCTGGGAGGCAAGAGAAGTGATTGCAGAGCCTCTGGCTCTGATCTTCAGGTCGTCGTTGGCCTCTGGTATAGTACCGGAAGATTGGAGGTTAGCGAATGTTGTCCCATTGTTTAAGAAGGGGAACAGAGACTTCCCCGGGAATTATAGACCGGTGAGTCTCACTTCTGTTGTGGGCAAGGTTTTAGAAAAAATTATTAGGGATAGGATTTATAGTTATTTGGAGAGTAATGAATTGATTGGAGATAGTCAGCATGGTTTTGTGGCAGGTAGGTCGTGCCTTACTAACCTTATTGAGTTTTTTGAGAAAGTGACCAAAGAGGTGGATGGGGGTAAGGCAGTGGACGTGGTGTATATGGATTTTAGTAAGGCGTTTGATAAGGTTCACCATGGTAGGCTTCTGCAGAAAATGCAGATGTATGGGATTGGGGGTGATCTAGGGAATTGGATCAGGAATTGGCTAGCGGATAGGAGACAGAGGGTGGTGGTTGATGGTAAATATTCATCATGGAGTTCGGTTACGAGTGGTGTACCTCAGGGATCTGTTTTGGGGCCACTGCTGTTTGTAATTTTTATTAATGATTTGGATGAGGGTATAGTTGGGTGGATTAGTAAATTTGCTGATGACACCAAAGTCGGAGGTGTGGTAGATAGTGAGGAAGGGTGTCATAGTTTGCAGGAAGACTTAGACAGGTTGCAGAGCTGGGCCGAGAGGTGGCGGATGGAGTTTAATGCGGAGAAGCGTGAGGTAATTCACTTTGGTAGGAATAACAGATGTGTCAAGTATAGGGCTAACGGGAGGACTTTGAATAGTGTGGATGAGCAGAGGGATCTAGGTGTATGTGTACATAGATCCCTGAAAGTTGGGAATCAAGTAGATAAGGTTGTAAGAAGGCATACAGTGTCTTGGCGCTTATTGGTAGGGGGATTGAATTTAGGAGTCGCAGCGTTATGTTGCAACTGTACACAACTCTGGTGCGGCCGCACTTGGAGTACTGCGTGCAGTTCTGGTCCCCACATTACAGGAAGGATGTGGAGGCTTTGGAGAGGGTGCAGAGGAGGTTTACCAGGATGTTGCCTGGTATGGAGGGGAGGTCCTATGAGGAGAGGCTGAGGGATTTGGGGTTGTTTTCGCTGGAAAGAAGGTGGCTAAGAGGGGATCTTATTGAAACATATAAGATGATTAGAGGTTTAGATAGGGTGGATAGTGATAGCCTTTTTCCTCTGATGGAGAAATCTAGCACGAGGGGGCATGGCTTTAAATTAAGGGGGGGTAGTTATAGGATAGATGTCAGGGGTAGGTTCTTTACCCAGAGGGTGATGAGGGATTGGAATGCCCTGCCTGCTGCAGTTGTAAATGCGTCTAGTTTGGGGGCGTTTAAGAGATCCGTGGATAGGTTTATGGACGAAAAGGGATTGGTTTAGGTTAGTGGGTCATTGTTTTGTAACTGGTCGGCGCAACATCGTGGGCCGAAGGGCCTGTTCTGCGCTGTAATGTTCTATGTTCTATGTTCAATCTAATGAATCTCCTCTGCACCCCCTCCAGTGCCAGTATATCCTTTCTCAGATAAGGAGACCAAAACTGTACACAGTTTTGCAGGCGTGGCCTCACCAGCACCTTATACAGCTGCAATATAATCCCACTGTTTTTAAACTCCAACCCTGTAGCGATGAAGGACAAAATTCCATTTGTCGTCCTGATTACCTGCTGCACTTACAAACCAATTTTTGTGATTCATGCACAAGGACGCTCAGGTCCCTCTGTACAGCAGCAGCATGGTGTAATTTTTTACCATTTAAACAACAGTTCATTTTGCTGTTATTCCTACCAAAATGATTGACCTCACATTTACCAACATTGTACTCCATCTGCCAAACTCTTGCCCACTGACTTAAACTATCTACATCCCTTTGCAGACGTGCAATGTTCTCTGCACACTTTGCTCTACCACTCATCTTATTGTCATCTACGAACTTTGACGTGGATCCCAACTTGGACCCCAACTCCAAATCATCTATATAAATCGTAAACAATTACGGTTCCAACACTAATCCCTGAGGCACACCACTGGTCACTGATCACCCTACAGAAAAACAAGTTATCCGTGCTAATACATTACCCATAATGCAGTGCACCTTTATCTTATACAGCAGCATTTTGTGCAGCACCTTGTCGAATGCCTTCTAGAAATCCAAATACATCGCATTCACTGATTCCCTATTGTCCACCATGCTCATAATGTTCTTAAAGAATTCCACTAAGTTAGTTAAACATGACCTACCTTTCATGAGCCCATGCTGTATCTTCCCAATGGGACAATTTCTATCCAGATGTCTCACTATTTCTTCCTTGATGATAGATTGAAGCGGGTGGGGATATGGGGGTGGAGAGTGGCAGGAGGCCCTCCAAGGCTATCCTTTGGAATGAAGGGGAGTTAATGGCCAATGCAAGGAATCTGCTCTTGAGGACTTTGTAGATGTGCTGTATGAAGTCTAATTACCTCAAACCATGATTAATCTTAATGAATCCATCTCCTCCCCACTACTCAACGTAGCATGCCCCCAACATTCACCAGTTAGCAGTATCTAGCACGAGGGAATAAACCTAACATTCAGATACTCCATTTCATCCTCACAGCGCCAGGCACTCAGGTTCAATTCCCAGCTTGGGTCACTGTCTGTGCAGAGTCTGCACATTCTCCTCATGTCGAAGTGGGTTTCCTTCTGGGCACTCTGGTTTTCTCCCACAGTCCGAAAGACGTGCTGGTTAGGTGCATTGACAATGCTAAATTCTCCCTCAGAGTATCCGAACAGGTGACGGAGTATGGTGACTCGGGGATTTTCACAGTAACTTCATTGCAGTGTTAATGTAAGCCTACTTGTGACACTAATAAAAAAACTTAAAAAGAAACACTTAGCTGTGGCACACACTCACCCATCTCTCAATGTCTCCACATAATTCCAGCTATCCAGCTACGGTAGGCACCCCCATTTAGTACAAAGCAATCACTGACGTTTAACCCTCTATCTTGCAGATCAAAGTGCTAGACACAAGATGGGAGCAGAGTGTGCAGAGGGACACTTGCTGAATCTCCTGACCCTTTCAGTGATGGTCCTCAGCATCATGGAGCTAACTACAATAGACTAAGATAGTTAAGGGTGACAGTTTATGACCCTTCTCAACTCTCAGCTCATCCACATCCTGCTTGCTATCTGGCATGAGGAACAAGGTGCTGAGAATGTCAACATGGACCAACAGAACTTCACCCCCTCTCTCAACTTAACCTTCTGATTCTCAGCTTTCAGACACCTACAAACTACTGCTTGCCCCAGTGTTGAACAGCAAAGAGAGAGAGAGAAACACCACAGCAATCATAAAAAAATTCAATTTTCACAGCCACCAGCCCAAATAATGGCACTGCACATATCTTAGAGGCTGGTATAGTGTTGGGATCTGCATGCCATGACTCAGTGAGCATGAACGGGCTACAAACAGGCAAGGGGAAAAGGATAGCTTTTGTGTCTGCTCCCCACAGCAGGAGGTCACAGGTCAACTCTGCCCCAGAGGACCCAGGTGAAGACTTTGAAAGAACAATAAACCAAAGAACACAGTGAATGAGCCTGGAGGAGTCTAGCTCCAATTTGGGCAAAGGGCATCGTGCAGAGCTTGCCCTCCCAGCAACGTCTGCTTCATTGCAACTGATACCCCCATGCCCACTGCGGCCAAGTCCCCTCCCCTCCCTGTGAGGATAAGGAAACACTCCTGCCAAATTCACCACATATTCTCCAAAATCAGAGCAGAATATTACTTTGCAATAGTGGCACGGTTCTTAACACTGCTCCCTCACAGCACCAGGGACACAGTTTGATTCCCGGCGTGGACACTGTCTGTGCGGAGTCTGCACGTTCTCCCCGTGTCTGCATGGATTTCCTCTGGGTGCTCCAGTTTCCTCTCACAGCCCAAAAGATGTGCTGGTTAGGTGCAATGGCCATGCTAAATTCTCCCTCAGTGTACCCGAACAGGCACCGGAGTGTGGCGACTAGGGGATTTTCACACAGTAGCTTCATTGCAGTGTTAATGTAGGCCTACTTGTGACACTAATAAACAAGATAAAATTTATAAAAAATGCACAGGTTAGTGTAAATCACCTCACCTACGAGTTAGGTGCCTGGCCCATTAAATAACAATAATTCTGCAAGTACATTCTGTAAGTGATAGTGAATAGGTTGAATAGGATTACATGGTCCACATTTGTAAACTGTGCATCCCATCAGCCAATGTTTGACATCACAATCCAGTGGCACACCCATGTGAATACCAATCCCAACAATAAGTCCCACATGGACCACACCCAGATACCCCTATGTCTCCCATACTGCCTGCTTCAGCAGCACTACAAATCCAAACATTGTGCCCATGGACCATGGACGCAGATATGGGGACAACTCCACACAGACACTCACCTGAGGCTGGAATTGAATGCGGATCCCTGGCTCTGTGAGCAGTGCTAACGACTGTGCTACTCTATTTCATTGGCTGTGAAGTGCTTTTTTTTCCCCCTTTCTATACAGTAGCTTCTATTTCTCTCATTGTAGAAAGAGACAGTGGGGAATATTTTCTCTGCCAAGGGGAGGTGTTGTGTTTTCATGTTGTGGGTTTATTTATTTAGGTTAGGCATATAAGAACTGATACACATGGATAGAAAGCCTGACGATATCAGCAGCAGAGCTGTCTATATGTGTCCTGCTCAAAACAAAAATGAAACTAAGACTGGATCAGATGATACACTTCTCTTCTAGTGATGTCTGCAGAAGGATCTAGATAGGCTGGGCGAATGGGCCAGGAAATGGCAAATGGAATTTAATGTTGGCAAGTGTGAGGTGGTCCACTTTGGTAGGAAAAATGGTAGGAAGGACTATTACTTACGTGGCGAAAAACTGCAGCAGGCGACAGTGCAGAGGGACCTCGGGGTAATTGTGCATGAGTCGCAAAAACCCAGCTTGCAGGTGCAGCAGGTGGTCAGGAAGGCGAATGGGATGCTGGCCTTCATAGCGAAGGGGATTGAATATAAAAGTAGGGAGGTCTTGCTGCAGCTGTATAGGGCATTGGTGAGGCCGCAACTGGAGTACTGTGTACATTTTTGGGCGCCGCACCTGCGCAAAGATATTTTGGCCTTGGAGGGAGTGCAAAGGAGGTTTACTAGGCTGATACCGGAGTTGAGGGGGTTGAGCTATGAGGAGAGGCTGAATAAACTGGGCTTGTACTCGTTAGAGTTTAGAAGAATGAGAGGAGATCTCATTGAGACGTATAAGATGATGAATGGGATGGATAGGATAGAGGTGGAAAGACTCTTCCCGCTCAAAAAAGACAATAGGACTAGGGGGCACAGCCTCAAGATAAAAGGGGGGCGGTTTAGAACGGAGTTGAGGAGGAACTTCTTCACTCAAAGGGTGGTGAATCTCTGGAATTCTCTGCCTGTTGAAGTGGTGGAGGCTGCCTCGCTAAATATTTTTAAGACGCGGGTTGATGGGTTTTTGATAGGAGAGGGGATTAAAGGTTATGGGGAGAGGGCGGGAAAGTGGAACTGAGCAGCGACAGATCAGCCATGATCTTATTGAATGGCGGGGCAGGCTCGAAGGGCTGGATGGCCTACTCCTGCTCCTATTTCTTATGTTCTTATGTTCTTATGTCATACTACCCATTGAAAGGCCAATTAAAATATTTTCCTTTCTTTTTAAAGATATTTTCCCTTTTTAAAGATATTGTCCATGGGCACAATGTTTGGATTTGTAGTGCTGCTGAAGCAGGCAGTATGGGAGACATAGGGGTATCTGGGTGTGGTCCATGTGAGACTTATTGTTGGGATTGGTATTCACATGGGTGTGCCACCGGATTGTGATGTCAAACATTGGCTGATGGGATACACAGTTTACAAATGTGGACCATGCAATCCTATTCAACCTATTCACTATCACTTACAGAATGTACTTGCAGAATTATTGTTATTTAATGGGCCAGGCACCTAACTCGTAGGTGAGGTGATTTCCAAAAAAGTATAGCTATTTACAATGTCTGTTCATGCTTAGTTACCATTATACAAGTGTAGAGAGCAAATAGATCTAGGAATCTCTAAAGCGTTAAGGTAATCTGCTGATATGCCCAGATCTTGTCTTATTAAATTTGTCCGGAAGTTCCTTCAATTGCTCACAGTGATCTGTGGCATTGTCATTCTTGTTGTTCCTCGTTTCATTGGGATCTTGTCCTCAATGCAATCAGACTGTAAGGTGCTTGAGGAGCTGGAATGGATCATATTTGTCCTCAATTACACCTTACCTATGCGTCTTTGTGCATAATGGTTTCATAGGACCTTGCTTCCGAACAAATCCTTGCCACCTCCTTCCATACCTTTTTTGGGAACATAGATTCAAACTTATTGGCCAGAATTCTTCCATCCTGGAATTCTAGCGGGCTGATTGCAGAGAATGTGAAACGTCATTGACAGTCAGGTGGGAATTTCCAGCTTTTAGACCAGCACGGCTGGAGAATTCCACCCGTTGCCCCAAGTGTAAACCTGTCAATTCTGTACCTACGTATTTATCGTGCATGATCTTCTCTTGTGGTTGTTCTCTAGTTTTTGAGAGAGTAGAATAAGTGAGAATAGGTAGATTGGTGCACACTGCTCTGACAAACATGAACTCTGCCAGTGATGGAACAGTTGCATTTAAAGGTGTTGCTCTCAGCTGTAACACTACAATGTGTAGATCTTGATTGGCCTGTCTCCATTTGAGAAATAGAGATGTCACCATGTGAATCATTAATTCAACTAGGACATTAGATCTAGAGTAATAAAAAGTAGTGTGATTGATATTCCACTTCTCATTCATGTGCTGAAATTGCTTACCAATAAATTGTGGAGTGTAAGCCATATGATCTCGCTAGACACACTAAATAAACTGAAAACAACACTTAGGGTGTGCGTGACAGTAGTGTTTGATGTACTGTGCATATATTCAATAATGTGATACTTGTAAAGTAGTTGATGATTACAATGAAGTCAATGCCATGAAGATGAAAGAGTTTGGACGTGATTTCTGACCAAGGATAAGTAAGAACATTATGTGGAATCAGTGGTTCTTTGTGCTGACTTGATATATTTCTTGATATGCCGCACACTTCTTGATGACAACTTCAATGTAATTGTTCATACTTAGCCAATAGACTGTCTTTCTTGGAAGTCTTCCTATCTGATTTCTGTGTGAGTGATGAGGTTGTTGAAGAATATTAAGTCACAAAAATTCCAGTATGGGACCTGCCTGCCTTTAAAAATCACTCCCCGAGAGATTCCCAGCTCATCCTGATAAGACCAAAATGGTCTCACACGCTCTTGGATGTGTCGAATTGAATCAAACACAATGATGCAATGATGATATTCCACAGTTTCTGTTGTATAGAATCTTTCCACATTTTCCCTGTAGTTGTTGGCATTTATGTTAGGCAAAATGTGCCAGATTAATTTAGAGAGCACCAAGCCTGATGTCAATTAGATTAACTTGAAAATCTAAGGATCCATCTTCTGTTTTCATTGGGTTAGTCAATCTACTAAGTGTATCTGATGGGACCATCAAGTTGCCTGATTTGTATCTGACCACACAGTTGTAACCTTTAATCTTTATCAATAGACATTGCAATCTTGGTGATGCAATTGTCAATTTTTTTTCCCCAAATCATTTCTAGTGACTTGTGATTGGTCCTTATCATAAATCTTTTGCCAAATAGGTAAATATGAAGAGACATGATCCCAAACCAAAGCTAATGTTTCCCCACTGATATAGGAGTAGTTTTTGAGGTTGATTTGCCTTGTGATGTCCGATTAATTCCATGGATTGTTATGAGTGTAAGGTCACGGCTATTGTAGACCTACAATCATAGTAGGGGGTGGAGGGGGCGGGAGAAGGAAGAGGGGGTTGCGTGGAGGGTATAGCGGGGAGAAAGGGCCATGCAAAGATCCATTGACCACAGGTGGGACTTTCCAGTTTTGGGATGAGCATGGCTGGAATATTCATAAGAACATAAGAACATAAGAAATAGGAGCAGGAGTAGGCCATCTAGCCCTTCAAGCCTGCCCCGCCATTCAATAAGATCATGGCTGATCTGTCGTGGCTCAGTTCCACATTCCCGCCCTCTCCCCATAACCCTTAATCCCCTCTCTTATCAAAAACCCATCAACCCGCGTCTTAAAAATATTTAGCGAGGCAGCCTCCACCACTTCAACGGGTAGAGAATTCCAGAGATTCACCACCCTTTGAGTGAAGAAGTTCCTCCTCAACTCCGTTCTAAACCACACCCCCCTTTATCTTTAGGCTGTGCCCCCTAGTCCTACTGTCCTTTCTGAGCGGGAAGAGTCTCTCCACCTCTATCCTCTCCATCCCATTCATCATCTTATACGTCTCAATGAGATCTCCCCTCATTCTTCTAAACTCTAACGAGTACAAGCCTAGTTTATTCAGCCTCTCCTCATAGCTCAACCCCCTCAACTCCGGTATCAGCCTAGTATACCTCCTCTGCACTCCCTCCAAGGCCAAAATATCCTTGCGTAAGTGCGGCGACCAAAACTGCACACAGTACTCCAGCTGCGGCCTCACCAATGCCCTATATAGCCACAACAAGACCTCCCTACTTTTATATTCAATCCCCCTCGCTATGAAGGCCAGCATCCCATTAGCCTTCCTGACCACCTGCTGCACCTGCAAGCTGGGTTTTTGCGACTCATGCACAAGGACCCCGAGGTCCCTCTGCAGCGTCGCCTGCTGCAGTTTTTCGCCACGTAAGTAATAGTCCTTCGTACCATTCTTCCTACCAAAGTGGACCACCTCGCACTTGCCAACATTAAATTCCATTTGCCAGTTCGTGGCCCATTCGCCCAGCCTATCTAGATCCTTCTGCACACTCTCCACACCCTCTGCGCAATTTGCCGTTCCACCAATCTTGGTGTCATCAGCAAATTTTGACACCATACACTCGGTTCCCTCCTCCAGATCATCTATATAAATGGTAGATAGCTGAGACCCCAGCACCGACCCCTGGGGCACTCCACTAGTCACCAACCACCAATCTGAATAGCACCCATTAACCCCCACTCTCTGCCTCCTATTTGACAACCAATCCTCTATCCACGCTAACACCCTACCCCCAACTCCATGCCCCCTTACATTCTGCAATAACCTCTTGTGAGGTACCTTGTCAAACGCCTTCTGAAAATCAAGAAAGACCACATCCACCGGCTCTCCTCTATCCACCGCCCTAGACACATCCTCATAGAACTCCAATAAATTTTTCAGACACGACTTCCCCTTAACGAAACCGTGCTGCGTCTGCTCTATCAAGCAATTCCTCTCAAGATGCCTCGCTATTTCCTCCTTGATGACGGATTCTAACATTTTACCTACAACAGACGTTAAACTAACCGGCCTATAATTCCCTGCCTTTTGCCTGCCACCCTTCTTAACCAACTGTGTGATATTAGCCGTTTTCCAATCTTCCAGCACTTCCCCAGAATCCAGCGACGTTTGGAAAATAACCACCAAGGCATCCACTATCACCTCCGCCATTTCTTTCAGAACCCCCGGATGCATTCCATCTGGTCCTGGGGACTTGTCCACAATCAGTCCCTCCAGTCTGTCGAGCTTAGTCTCTCCGATGCAGGATTCCATCCTTAGTCTCTCCGATGCAGAATATCTGTGACCCCACGCACCACCCCCCGCCCCGCCCCCCCCAACCTGGGTTGACTGCATTTGCGTTCCAGGATTATGGATCCTGCACATGGAATTAGTGAACCGTTGTTCATCAGAAGTTGTGTGGTAGGGGTAGCTTTTGCCATGGTCTTCCACGTCTGTGAGTACATGTCTTTTAGAATTCACAAACACAGTATGTTGGCACTTGCCTGTGTCAATCCTGGCCAATAACAAGTAGTTAGCAATTTTCGTAGGGCTGATCATTTGAATCTGTACAAATACTTTGGATTCTGTGACAGCACCAAAGATCTCCATGAGATTGATGGTGTGAAACGTATTCACCACTCTTTGTCTTGTCACGCACATGGCTGTCATTCTCTGGTTTGTCAACCAGCTCACGTTTATGTTTTTGATGAATTGCCGGACGGTCATTCTTCTTGCCTAAAGGTATCCATTGCAGATGGTCTGTTTGGCTCAGTACGTGACTCTTTGTAGCTGCATCAACCTTGGCTCTCATGCACTGCTGCTGCCAATGGTCCTTTTTGTCACATACCTAGTAGAATTGCTAGAAAGCTGGGCATTTCCTTGGTACATTCAGAAGCCCACAGCATCCACATACCTTGCTAGGTTTAGATGTTCTAGTAAATGCATCAACAATTGGGGTCTTGTAAGCTTTGTCAAACTGTGAGGATTACTTTGTACTAATGCCCATCCTTGAGTAGCTCTTCTGTGCTATACATTTTGGGCTTGTCTTTCTGGAGTGCTTCCGTCAGAGTGGGTACAATCACCAACAATTCAGTCTACTAGTTCTGTGTCTGAAAAAAAATCACAGTACGTACCTTTTTCTCTGCGTCTGTTGATGAAGCGATCAATGGATTCTGTAGGCTGTCAAAATAACATGAACTCTAATCAATAAATATGAATGGTGAACCTGCTTTTGAACCCATTTTCCAATGTAGTTTAGGGGTTCCTTCAGCTCTTCCACTGTTAATCCTGACGTGTTCTCCTACAGTACCTGAGATGAGTTCTCTGGTCTGATTTTTATGATGGGTTTTTTTGTTCTTTTTATTTGACTCTCCCTTGCTCACTATCAATCTGGTCCATACCCTGGTCACTCGCCTTTCTTGACTGAGCTAACCAGCTGCTGGCCCTCTTGGCATATTGGATATACTTAAGGTGGTTAAGAAGTCAGTTCAGAATTGCTTTAGTCCTCAATTTCAGACTCCCCAGCCAGGGGGCATGTTTCCTGGTCTGTCAGCAATTTGTTAGGGTCACCAAGGCTTGACAGGCAATTGCCAACTTCTTGGAAGGCACATCCCCTGTCTAACACCCAATGCTCCTTCAATTACATTTCTTCATTGCCAGCTTTCACCAGAGGCAGGAGCAGCTGAAGCAGCTCCACTCTATGAGGCACCATTATCAATAATACCAGCAACCACTGCCTTCTTCTCAACTACATGCCCCTCCACAGGGCAAAATGGATGGACTCTCAAATTCACTGAAAGGAGGCAAGGCCCCCAACACAAGATCTACAGACGAGGGACCAACTCTCTGAGTGCCGATACTCAGAAGCCTCAAGATATCATGATAGGTTGCTGCTAATATTTTTGGCTCCTGGAATAAGACCTCCTTTCCAGTGGAGTAGGTGGGGCACACACTGCCAGTGTCCAAAGTGCCTGTCATTAGAAGGCCACCCCATACACCCTACCTCCACCTTGGATCTCTGCCCCTCGTCAAGGTTACATGTTCCCTCTCTTGCAAAGACCGAAAGCAGGGAAGTGCGACTGTTTGCAGTGGCTTGAATGTAGCAGAGGGAAGGGCAACATTTATCGAGGGTGATAGGCATGGGTGGGAGAGGACAATCGGCTGAGAGTGGAGTGTGAGTGTTGGCTGTTCAGATGGGAATGTGAGGTGCTTTCAGAATTCTCCTGATGCACTGTCTCCAGGTGGGAGGGCGCACTTACCCGCTCGTGACTTCCTCAGCCACTTTGATCCATGCCTGCTTGGCTGGAGAGGCTGCCCTCTTCCTCTCATCCTAGGAAGAGTTCACCTCACTGCAGCCCCTCAGATTCCACCACAGGATCTCCAGGTAAGAATGAAAGATGTGGAAAACAGCCTTCCCAGGTCTCCATTCCATTCTTTTGATTGCTGCAGCCTCAAACATCCAAGTGCTGGCAAGTTCTTACAATCCTGTAATGGTCCCTTCAGTTCAAACTCCTTCCTTTGACAGAATGGACATGTCCTTCTGCCTGCCCTCCTGATTGGTTGAGGAGCCTGGAGACAGGGGCGAGGTTCCCCAATCTCGTCCAAGGCTGGGATTCTCCAGCCCTGCTGCAGTGAATTGAGACTTGGCTGAATGCCAAAATCTTCATTCTCACTGGCAGCAGTGGCGGGCTGTACAAGATCAGAGAATTTCTGCCAGATTGTTAATGGCATTGTTCTAGGAAAGAGCCTTGGCATCACCTGCCCATTAGGAAATTGAGTTCCCAATCATCAAAATCATTCCTCCCTCCCAGCAGAGACAAAGTACAGAAGATTCTACCCATAGAAGGGATTGGAAAATTGAGGCAAACACATGGAAGGAGAAACCAAGTGAAGGATAAATGTACTTGTCATTTGGCCAGATCTGTGTTGGCTGCATTTACTATTTAAACAACACTGTAATTAATCAATACAAAGTCATAGAAAAAGATAAAAGAATGCCAAACATAAATCAACTCTTAGGGAATCACGATTGTGAGACTTTGTCTTTCAGTGTACATCAGTAATGCAGGCAGAACATATCCTAATAAAGTAGTGATTTACAACTTTTGGTGTTATTTGTAAACTTTCTCTGGCAGTGTATTGTATACCATCTTAATGGGCCAGCAAGTTATAATGATAGTAACTGTATCCTACCATTCTTTAAAGGATTAACTGCAAGTTGAACTAATTGTTGCACAAGACATTTACAAAACAGCCACATTTAAGAGATGGCTTGCCATGGTTAAACTGATCTGCACTCTGCAGACTTCACGTTTGCACAATATTGAGCTGTTATACATTTCTGGCATTGACCATGATTCTTACAGCCGTGAGCTCACATCTGTTTTGAGTTTGGTGACTGCACATTCAAACAGTGAACTCTTTGCCAAAGGGAATTTCAACCCTTTGATTTCTATTCCCTCGGCTTACTTTAATTGTCATTCCTCATTATTTTGTATAAGGTGCAAGAATAAAACACAGTTACAAGAGAAAATTGGTGTCCATGGTAGGAGAGGACAATATTCACATTCTCTTGTTTTGTAAAACCTAATGAATTAGATATGGGTAGAATCATCTTCACTTCCTTAAACAAAGACAGTGATTGCTTTCTGCCTAAAAAAACGTTGCAAGCAATTTAGTCACTACTTTAAACTAACAGTTGTGCAATACTTTTAAGCACAATTCCTCCTGAAATATATACTCCTAACAGTGAATATTAGAGAAAGTGGAGACAAATTTATGGGTTTTACACATTTTTAAATTTTGTTCTTGGAATGAATGATTTAAAAACTGCACTTTTGTTTCCGATCTGATACAGGAATGTGACTGCAGTTTCCTAATGGTCAAGATATCCACAGAAAGAAAAGATAAGAAGTACAGCTTACTGAACACCAAGGTCCTGGGAATAAAAGTAAACCAAGGTTCTTAAAGACTTCTGATAGATCAACTAGTAGTTCTGATTCACCAAGATGCACATCTGTTTCACTTGCATAATTTTGCGCAGAAAAATCTCCTGCTAAAATTGTACTGTTGTCTAAAGTTCAGGACTAATTACAATTAAAAGATTCTATGCTGGAGTAACGCTGTCATGATATTTTAAATTACTACAAGGCATTACTTTTTGTTTGCATGTTCTGATATTTTGAACAATTTAAAAATAAAGCAAAAGTTTAAAGCAACCATTCCTTCAGCAAATCCATTATGAAGGGCTTCCCATACTTGAAATGGCAACTTAACTCTTGGCTACGCAATTACTCTTAGCATCCAAGTTTTGGAAGTTGCACTTCTTCAAAGATTAAACCTTGCCCTTTGTGTAGAATAAAATGTTGATTTTATGCATCAATTATGCTCCGCATTGAGCATCTGTGATTATTATGTCAATTATGTGTTAAGTCAACGATAAATATGCAGAATTTTAAGTGCCATCTTGACTTTGATTTTGGCAAAGAGTGCACAGAAGAAGCACTTTCCAGCCTCCAGCAAAAGGGTTTTCTGCACATGGGTGTCTCTGTTTACTTTCAGGGTCGACTTAATGGAGTCAGTTTAAATGTAGCTGTGATTCCTATGTCTCATGGTTCAAGCAGATGTGTAACTTTGGCAAATCGGCCATTGTTCTGCGATGAATTACTGGCTCATGGTGAGACCAGTGGGAGCCTCTCTGATGTGCACGTGGGTTCCCTCAATAATCTATACCCATAGCAAACCACAATGTGACAAAAGGCACAAAAATGGTGAACTCCGAAATTAGGCTACCGAAAAAAAAGAAAACATAATAAGCCAGAGTTATCAACTCTGGAATTATGCCATGATTTAGCAGTTTGCATAAATTAGTCTGAAATCACTCGCGTAAATTAGTGGAAGTGTCTGAGTAGAAGCAGAAAATTCAGATTAATGGATTAATTTATTTTACCACAAAATTTCAGGTTCATGCGTGTCTTCCTAGGAAAGGCTGAGAAATATGTTATTTTGGCCTTTGCTTCTTTCTTTGAAGATCTTTTCCTAAAGTGCGATCTGCCAAAGTTACACATCTGGTTGACCCAATGAGACATGGGAATGACAACTACACATAAACTAATTCCATGAATCAAGGCAAACAGAGATGCATGTTTTAAAAGAATAACAGGGATTCAAAAGTTTGCTGTGCTACTGTACCAACCACCTTCATAATTTTTTGTGACTAATTTATCTAATCAGAGGAAAGGTTTTCTGTACAAATTATGAATATAATCACACACACTTGAAAAAATATTAGATACTTCTAATGGTGTTTCTATTAATTTCGAAAAAGGAAAAGGAGGTTTGGCTCAGTGGTTAGCACTGCTGCCTCACAGCGCCAGTGACCCGGGTTCAGTTCCGGCCTCAGATCACTGTCTGTGTGGAGTTTGCACATTCCCCCTGTGTCTACGTGGGTTTCCTCTGGGTGCTTCGGTTTCCTCCGACAGTCCAAAAATGTGTGGGTTAGGTTGACTGGTCATGCTAACTTGATCCTTTGTGTTAGGGGATTGCCAGGCTAAATATGTGGGGTTACCGGAATAGGGCCTGACTGGGGTTGTGGACAGTATAGACTCAATGGGCTGAATGGCCTCCTTCTGCACTGTATGATGAAGATTAAAACTTCCCAAATTTCCTGGTTTGGCTGCAATAATTCATTTCACAATTAAATTATGGCAATCACAGTGGATTTTTCCAATATGTAGGAAATCTCTTAATAAATGGCGCTGACAGGCTTGGTAAAGGTCAGGTGTATGGTAACTCTTCGCCTGCCTATCAGTCAACCATGGAACTATATTAAAGTTGACACAGCCACGTCTCAAGCTGTATCATACGCACACCCACATAGGTTTGCATCAATCGTGTGGAATAATAACACTGGAGCATCAATCTTTTGGATGCTGAGGCAACGTCACACGCAAAAGGTTTCTGGCACTTTTGGCAGCTTTACTGCAGCATTACAAATCAATGCCCTAATATAAATATCTATCAAAATTGCCAAAGCTTATGATAACTAGAAATCAGCAAAGATAATCAATTCCTTTAAAGTTATATGCTATCTGTTTTTATCACCATCCAACTGGTGCCTGCTTGTGTGGTGATTTTTTTATTCCAATTGTAAAATATTATTCGCTGTTACTTCACAATTTCACAGGGATCAAATTCTGGAGGTTTTAACTTCTGCTGCATATCAGAGCTACCTTTTTCAGTATAATAATATAATCTCTTAATTTATTTTAATATCCATGCATAAATAGCTTGCAAAGTGTGCAGAAATGAAGCCTGCTAATGGAAACAGTATGAAAAATGTTTGCTTTTAAAACAAAGAAAACCAAAAATAAACTTTGATTTTTTTTTGTTTGTAGTTCTATTGAATTATGTAAAGGAATTCAGTGTGTCCAATGAAAAGCCTCTGTGCACGCGTGTGGTTAACCTCAGGCCTTCACATTCTTGGCCTCGGTCTCTGGTATTATGAGGCTGTGTCATAGTTCTAATGAGGCCAAGAGTGCGTGCTGGTGACTTTTGCCTCCCCCATCTCCCCACCCCTCATCCTGTTGCCACCATCCCTCGAAAATCATGCACAGCAGTCAATTACAGGCTGTTAATCCTTCGTGAAATGCAAACTATGAATTAGAAGCTTGTCAGGTGGGAACAGGTTAGGCTTCGAGTGAATGAAGAGGAATTCTCTGGACTCGAAGGCAGAAAGGCACTTTGATCTTTTGAGTTTGTTTTGAAAACCAATCAGGTGTGAAATAAAAGTGTTGCGCCTTACTCTACTCTAAAAAGAGGGAGGAAGATTTGTTCAAATCTTTAAGTCTTTCCTTACTCTCAAATCACAGTATATCTCTTTTTCAATATTCAGGCATCATGCAGATTTACCATAGAGATCTTTAAGTTCTAAAAGGTACATACACAAGAATATAGTGCAAAATGCTTAATATATATTTTGGGTGCTTTGGAAACTAACCATTCAGGGGGAAAGAAAGACTTAAAACTGAAATAGATAATACGTGTGGTGGCAGCTGGCTGTAAATGCAATACTTTTGATAATGAGGTGTAAAGATTTTATCAGGTTTCTACATCACTCGCTGAATGCGCTTTTTGTATTGACCATGCTGTAGTCCTATATTAAGTGGCAGGAATTTTGTTTTCTTTTCTAAGTGGAACATCAGATTACAGAGGTCTTATTTCACTGGTGATTGTGGCAGGCCACTTAACGTCTTGACAGATATTTAAGATTGGGACAAGGTTGGTCACAGTGTAGGGTGAGAAAGCACTCATCTATCATCTGCAAATAGATCACTAGGTGGTTGAGAACAAATGCCATTAATGAGTTTGGCTCGATACTTCTCTCGCTGTAACTCTTTACTGAATATCAAGAGACTTGGGGCAAGTTATTGGCCCTGGCATTTCATGATTTATGGAAGCTAATAAGCCAACATTCACACCTCAGATTTGTACAACAAACAAACTTGTGCACAGGAATTTCTAGCTAAGCAGATTTGCTTTTCTACCCCAGAGCAGCAACAGAGTTATTTTCTTTAGCTGTGTGAATCGGGGGAAAAAGTTCTGCATTGGTAGCCAAAAGATTTTCTGATTAGCAACCAGATTAAAGTGCATGGTTGGAGACTTTAACGTCAGAATTCTTCACTTGCCCTATTTCAATGATACTGAACAAGTGTGTCAGCATAGAACTAAACATGAGGCAGATCTGTTCATCACAATGGATCGTTCAAATGGCCCCTATCTCTGATCTCCAATACAACTGAATTGAGTTTGCTGGAATATATATTTAAATACTGTATGCATCTAATGTTCCAATAGTTGGTTTGATACATTGGAATCATAGAATTTTAGAATCTCTACAGTGCAGAAGGAGGGCATTCGGTCCATTGAGTCTGCACCAACAACACTCCCATCCAGGTCCTAACCCTTAACGCCATGTATTTACTCTACTAAACCCTGACACTAAGGGGCAATTTAGCATGGCCAATCCACCTAACCCACACATCTTAAGTTTAAGTTTATTCGTTTGTCACAAAAGGCTTACATTTACACTGCAGTGAAGTTGCTGTGAAAATACCCTAGTTGCCACAGTCTGGCATCTATTTGGGTATGTTGAGGGAGAATTTAGCATCACCAATGCACCTTACCACCACCTCATTCGGACTGTGGGAGGAAACTGGAGCACCCAGAGGAAATCCATGCAGACACAGGGAGAACATGCAGCCTCAGCACAGACAATGACCCAAGTCAGGAATCGAACCCGGGTCCCTGTTTCTGCGAAGCAGCAGTGCTAACCAATGTGCCACCATGCTACCCACTAATCCTATCAGATTGGGATAGTGCAGGATACAGAGGCCAAGCAACATGACTGCTGATGATATCTGTTTACTGCCACGAGCACACATTGCTTTGTGTTGCATCTCTGAATCTATCAAAAGAAGGACAATATTACATGGCACAGTTTTAATTATTTGAAGAGTACAAGGATAAAGTAAGGCAGAGACAAAAGCTGACTTGAAGATTGAAGAAGATAGCATTGCTCCGTACAATTTACAAGCAAGAGATCAGAACAAAAGGACTTACGTCAAATGTTCGAATTCACTAATTTTCATTGTATCTGGTCAACAAATTAATACAGTATGCCAATGCAATATTATAACATAACATGCAACAATCTACCAAGACTCCTTTCACAGCACCATCCAACACATGACCTCTATCACCTGGAAGGACCTAGAAGGACAAGGGTAGTTGGCACATGGGAAAACCACCAGCTGTAAGTTACTCTCCAAGTTACAAATCATCCTGGCTTGGAAGTATATCTCCATTTCCTCACAATAACAATATGAGCATACCTACATCACAAGGGCTGCAGCAGGCGAGAAAAGCAACCCACCACCAAAGCAAGGACAAGGCTGGCCTTTCCATAGATGCCAACATTCCATGAATGAATAAGCAAATACACGGTTCTCTAATGAAATGTGCATTTTATCATTAGTTATTACCATCTTAACATTCCAAAACAAGTGTCAAATACTAATATTAAGGTGGATTTTTATAGTTACGTTTTACTGTGAAAAAGGAAACAAAATTACTTTCTTAATCACTCATCAAAAATATATTGAAACGATCGTAGTCTGAAACTATAATGCTATCTGCATGCTTCCCAAATAAAACACTAATAACATCCAATACGAATTAGTGAAATGGATGTGACTTGCAAAAGGTCATTATACAACTGCATTACAGAAAGTTTGCCATGAGGGTTACATGATAATATAATTCCTTCAATGCAGCAAAGGGTTAAAAGACGTCCAATTTTGTTCACTTCGCTTCAATCAACAGTTTGTTTACCAGAATGTATGTGTTTTTGTTTGGAAACAGGGCTCAGATTTTAGCTGCCTCAATTTCTTTGGCAAGGGTTGGTTCTTAACCATTGGCTTGAAATATTTCGCATGGCTGTGGGTAGACAACATTCTGGAATGATACTGAAAGAACAAGCAGCCAGCTCCACAGCTTGTTCCGATATTGACTTCAACCCGTAGAATGACATCTCAGTATCCTTTCCAGACAATGCTCAGTTCTGGTCCATAAAAGCCTCAAGCCAACATAAGCAATGCAAAGTTGCAAATAAAAAGGAAAGGAAACAAAATCCCCCCTCCCCTCATAAATTACAGTACATTTCTTGGAAGCCTTGATCTGAATGCTGGATAATTTTAGGTTATGGGAGCTATATTTGACAGATCATTTGGAATGTAACAGAATATTTGGGTTGAATTTCAGTGCAGTTCTAATAAAACAGCATAATACACGTTGTTTTTAAAACGGGGCTAGGCGCACGACTGCTCCATGTGTGTATTCTATAATTTGCACCACTGGGGTCCATTTTATGACATGTTAATTTGTTGTAAAGGTAGCTTTGGAAACGGTGTGAATACTCATTGCTATTGGCACAATATTGTGGCAACAGGAGATAAAACATTTTGATGTATATTGGTGTTTAAAAAAAGGGGATATCATATGATTAGAAGGCAGTTTGGCAAGGGAGCATCCAGCAATAGAGCTGATGCATTTGACAAGTCCAGCGCAAAGCGAGTGGTAGTCGACTCTCACTCTGGTATTCGTGATGCAGAGAGAAGCTTCTGTTCAATGCTTTGTAAAATTGTTTAAAGGTGTCTTGCATGGTCTTTTGTACAATAAAGAAATGTCATAGCAAGCTTGTTAAAAAAAGTGTTCCTCTCGGGTCGGATCTTACAGATGTTAATTAGTTTTACAGAAATAACTCCACATTTCCAATAACACTCCATCTGAGAATGTCTGAATTATTGTATTTGTTCATTAAACTGATACTCTTACAAGCGCGCGCATAAATTAAATTTTAGCCTGAACATCAGCACAAAAATTCAGATGGATCCCAGCAAACTCCAATATTGTGTTAAAGAGAGGGGAGAGGAAATTATGATGATTCTTAATAATTATTGCATCCATGACATGGGGAAATAAAATATCTTGGTTTATAGGCTCATTTGTGGTTTACAAAAAAAAACGGAGGCCAATGTGCTAAGAACGTTAATGATGTTATAAAGAATTATGAGAGGAAATCAAATTTTCTCGCCACTTGAGCTGCTCCAAAATGCCAAACAATAAACTACCATATTGCAAATTAGATCAGGAGAAATATCAAACACATTGCAGTATAAATTCCATAATTGCATTTAGGGGCTCCGCTCCTTGGGGACGTGCTGCTAAAGATCATCTCCACGCCACATATGAGCAACTATTGACAGAACCATAAAAATCGACAGCCTAACCAAATAAACACTGCGGGCTTCATTAAATATTCAACAGCTGAAATTTGACTAAGGTGCCTACATTTTCCCCCCTGACACCCCTTCCAGCGGCGTTGAGAATGTTTATTGTGACAGCAATAAGTAATGCTGTACCCTGCAGGTCCTTGTTGCTCAGCGCAGGGAACAAAGGAGTGGATGACGTGTCCACGGTCCCTGTCAATCCGCGATGTGGCCTCTGCGTTTGGCTGACAACTCCATCCGATAATGCAACTAATAAAAATGCTCGATTTATATTTTGAGCGTGCACTTCAAAGCTCCCCTTCCCTTTCAAAATGCATCCTTTGTTGCTTTAGGTGCACGTAAGATCAAGCATAAAAGAAAACAGATGTCGCGAAGCAAATAACCGAGCGTCATTAAGTTGACTCTTTCTGCGACTGGAGTTTTCTTAACTAAAATGGGCAACAACTTGAGTTTGTTTTTTTTTGTTCCTTCTTGGCTGGGGTACTAATGAAGATGGCCTCATCCGCCCAGATATTACCCAAAAAGGGCATCTTTGTAGTCGCACGCAAAACTGTTCGCAGGGTGAAATTATTTTCCAATAATTAACTCAAAACAACTGATGATTCGCTCCTAAGTTGCTACATCTGAATGTTTACTTTGAACACTGTGTAATTGAGATACAATTGGAAGGATAACACCATGACTGATAAAGAAACATTTATTGTTACGCTTTGCCCCTTTATAAAGTGGCATTAAGTTTTTTTTTACTTTTTGATTGGCTTGCTTCAAAAATAATACGTTTACAATTAAATTTGGCTTGCTTGAGCAGACGAAACAGTGTGTCTGGGATATGGGAGAAATAAATAATGCATGCACTGTAAGATTATAAGCAGTCATATGCTTTTCATGCAAGAAACTTTATGTAAATGACTGGTGACAGTATTATTGTGTGAAGAATATCAATGGAGTAATTACAGTTGCATCATTTGCTGCTGCACTGGTGCTATAGCCGGTGTTAATTTTTCACACAGCTCCCTTGGGGTAGATCTGAGCCTGCTCCTAAGAACAGAGCTAATAATCTGAGCTCTGAGCTACAGCCGCTTAAACTAGCCCTGAGGTCCTCGGGCAGACTGCTAAACACTGGCTGTCTCCCACGAGAGGGAACAAGAGAGATAAAATGATTAAAAACTGCCAAATCGGACTGGCAATCACAGGACGATGCTGTCAGAGGATGCAAAGACGTTTGGAGGGTTGCGGGGGTGGGGAGGGGGGGGGGGGGCGCGGTAAGTAGTAGAGAGAAAAAAAATCAGAGTGATTTTTCTTTCTGCTCCATTCCCTGAATGCTGAAGGTGAGACCTGCCACCGCTGCCATTCTTAATGCATCGAAACACTGGCATTGAAAGGACTTTGCCAACTTCCTTTTTTTTACTGCTTCAGGTATTGATAAAAGCAATTAAATAAACTTTAGTGGCTTGAGACTCTATGATTTTCATTAGACTTTCATTTAATAAAACACAGAAGAAAAGCAATATTGAAAAAAATTAACACGAGTAATTACTGTAGGTGCTCTCCGTGTCAGTTCGTCCCACTGAAGGCATTATTACCTGTAATTTCCAAGCTATGTATCAGACATCAGTGTATATTATTAACCAAATTAATTGTGCGCAATTTTAGGACATTAACAGGGAAAACCAAAACAAAACAATACGACTTTCCTTTTATATTTTAACACAAAATGCAAATCCTATGCTTTAACCATGATTTTTTGATACCACTAAATAACAGCTCGAAATACGGAGAAGTGGTCGTTAGAATTGGAATAGAACAGGCAGTGCAGTGATTTGCAGCTGGCAGTGTAACATAGGAAAGGTGTGAATGCAGTTGAAATGATGTTTTTGGAACAAGACTGTGGTCTTCTTATGTCCCAAACCCCTACTGTAATATGGATAGGACCTCCCTTCCACACGAGGGTTCTAGTTTCAGCTACAATTACCATTTTAAAAAGCCTTTCTTTCGAAACATTTATCCAATTTTACCCAAGTGTAACATACCAAAAAAAAGTCCTATTTTCAGAGTGAAACAAACTAGTGCAAAAAGCCAGTTTTGAATAGTACCACCTTGACTCTTTCAACATTGAGAACTGTCAAAATCGATAGTTAAAACACTAATTATGCTGCATTCTGTTCAGAGTCCACTGTACAACCAATAATAACTACTCATTTGACTCCCATGATACATCTGGAACAATCTGGAGCTTTAATATGATAACTGGGATATGAGAAAGTGACAACCATTTAACATCTTAATGCTGGGATGCATGTTCTTCCCTAATTTCAGACGCAGCGTCAGGATAATTTTAGTTTCTTTGAGCTTGGGTTTTTACCTCTTGAGCTAATATTAATACTTAACTTGATAAGATCTTTTTGTGAAGATAATCCTATTGTATTATCCCCCTGATAGCTTCAAGTATTACCGCGCATTAGTGTTTCTGAAATCCTATAAGAAAACGAATACATGTATGTCCAATAATTTCAGTGTATTAAAAATGTCATCTGTATTTATTCTTCCTTCACTTGCTGATTAGCACAGGTTAAGAAAACAACAGCAGTGCTCAGGGGCCATACCCATAAATCACACTTTCACATATTGGGGCATGCTTTCGCTGAAATCTGCAAAAGCCTGAGGAGCGTGAATATTAAGGCAGTGCGGACTGTGAAGAGAGAAGCTGGTGAGAAAATATAATTTTCCCGCTACGTGTAACAATCTTTGTGACCTCAGAAGACCAAAAGAATGTCTACACTTTAAGGATCTTGCCTTGGGAACCAGAAGGAAAAGGCGCAGCAGAACAGCAGAGAACAAAATGGCCCAAGAACCGAACTGTACATTCTGGACAAAATCGAAAAATGTAAATTGTAATGTTTGAGTGGAAAATTCAGGGTATCAATTGGTTCTCTTTGAGAAGATGTGGGAGGAACTTAATTGAGGTCATTTAAACTTTGGGCAATGCTGCAAAATGGGTAAACACTGAATCACATGCCCTTTATACACACTGCTTGATCTTTCTTCCCAACGAAACTGATACACAGATAAAAATTAATAATACAAGTACCAGATCCCTAAACTGGTAATCCCAAAATCCAAAAGGACAAAACAAATCAGCTCCATTTGAAACTGACAGCCTCGGTAGCAATTTGAATAAAACCCTTTTATCCTTTATTTTTCATGATTTATTTAATGCATTACAAGTACATGCTAAGTACAGATGCCTATAGTACATGCTAGGCCTAAGACCCAAAGTCTATAACATCCACAAATCTACACCGCACATCCTGCCCTGAGCTTTCCCACACGGGGTCCAGTACCTGTACCTTCATCCTTAAAAAATAAAATGGATTAAAATGTTGCAAGCCAGAGCAAACACTTCAACACTATTGTACATACTGAAGATGGCAAGGATTCGTTATGGTTTTTAAGGCAAGAGAGTTCAGCCCTAGGGAATGGAAAACCATCCCTTTTCGAGCACCCAATGGTCCAGAATCTCCAGATCATATACTTTCTGTTCAGGTGCAGCAAGTGCAGCTGCTAAGTGAAGCTCCCTCTACTCTGCCCTGCCAAGGCGACAAAGCAGCTTTGCCCAATTTCAGAAACAAAGCACCCCATACTGTGGTAGTGTGAACTTTCCATGTCCCACATGGTCATTCAGAAGAAGACTTCCAACTTACAGGCAGCTTTGTGCCATTGGCTTAGAATGACTAAAACCCGAATTGAGAATGCTCAGATGAATTTCAAAAGGGGTGCTTGGCCAAGAGGGAGGGGATTATCATTCCATCAGTCTGCGTTGGATTTGAAATCATGGCCAAAAGGGAAAATTCTGCAGCTGAATCCACAATTCAATGCAATCTTTCCACCCAAATATTTTATATTTACACTTCAAGTCAATTGTGGTAAATTTACCTAAGGTAGCTCTTTAAACCATAAAACAGTGGATACATAGCAACATTATCTGCTAACCACAACTGCACAGTAATCTACATATATAACTATTGATTTCCTTTCTGTTATTTGCTGGCAGGGATGAGATACAATATTAATTATGCATGGCAAACATTTAAAGTCTGTATTGTATTGAACTAGCTTTGGGTTTTTTTTAATGAACAGAAGAAATCAAATGTTATTTATCCTGAAGTCACACTTGCGGCCGTTGTACAATTACCAGCACAGGGCAACCAAATAAAGTCAAACTCAGAACAAAACCAAATCACGATTTGTAATTACGTCGTACACACATGATGCACACATAAAACTGATATTACCTCTTTCTCAATTATAAAGTGACTATGTTGTTTTTCAATTACATAAATTGGATTAAAAAGTATTCAATTACAGCTAATCTAATTTGCCTTCTCAATGACATTGTAGGAATCAATTGGTCCAAAGTCAGTCCACAGTCCTTTGTTTAGGTTGGATCAAGATGCTTTTCAGACAGCAATAGTTTACACTGCTTTTCAGTTTCTACTGTTACCAGGCTTTGGCCATTGAAATCTAACACCTACTAATGGATTTTAATGGAAATGTATGTAAAATAGATTCAATTCTTCAGAATGCTGATCAAATTCAAAGACAGCTTTGGTGAATAACCCTCGGAATTTAACACTATCTTGAGGGTTTCTGCGGAATCCCAAATTCTGACTGAAAAGCTGGAGCAAAGAATGCAGCACAAAGAGATCAGACTCTTGAAAATTATCCTGCATTTTTTCTGATTTTCTTCCTCCCTTTAGTACTTCTAAAGGCAAAGGCTCATACCAGGTTTCACTTAGAAAAACAAATTGGAATTCTCTGCAACTTTCCAGTCAAGATGAAGAACATCATCTTCACTGAATGCTACTTCTAAACATCAGCCAAAGAATCTACAGGTGCTCTTTAACCACAAGTATAGTCTCTTGTCTGTAAACTAAAATTAAACAGGTTTATAATTTTAAAAATGGGCAATTAGCACTTTGAATGTGAAACTTAAATGAAATAAACCTTTGAAGACTTAATCTGCAGTTTGATTCAAGTCTTACAGAAAAAGCAAAGAAATTCCAAACTGGAATATATAAATATAGCCTTTCAGAGAGATCACCAGATCTTTCTTAAAGGCAGCAGGGTGGCACAGTGCTTAGCTCTGCTGCCTCACAGCACCAATGAGAAGGTATGGTGAGCTCGGTTAGGATTTTTCAGCCTTCAAGTCAAGCGAGGCCGTAGAATCCGGTTTGATTCCGGCCTCGGGTCACTGTCTGTGTGGAGTTTGCATATTCTCCCTGTGTCTGCGTGGGTTTACTCTAGGTGCTCCGGTTTCCTCCCACACTCCAAAGATGTACAGGTTAGGTGGATTGACCTAATTGACCCCTAGTGTCAGGGTAAATACGACGGTTACGGGAATAGGGCATGGGTGGGATTGTTGTCGGTGCAGGCCCGATGGGCTAAATGGCCTCTTCCTGCACCATAGGGATTCCATGATTCTATGAAGATGTGCACATACTCAATGTACGGTTGTGATTCGTACCTCCTTTTAATCATTCCGAAGGAAAAAAACAGGCAGGTTTAGTCTTGGCTTTTGATTCAAGCTAAGGGCATGAAGGACAATTCAGTGAAGCTGTTGAATGACAAAGGAGGTCTCTGTTTAAATTTGATCGTTACATTGTGAAATATTAATCACAGAATGATATGGCGCTGAAGGCAGCCAATCGGCCCGTCAAGCCAATGTCAGCTCCCTGCTAGAACTAATCAGTTGATGGGTGGGATTCTACGGTCTCGCTTGACTTGAGACTGAAAAATCCTACTGAAGTTCACCATATCTTCTCATTGTCCGCCTCTTGCCCACTCTGATTCCAGTGGTGGGCAGGGTGGTAGAGTTCCAGCACATACAGAATTACAGAATCCTACAATGCTGAAGGAGGCCATTTGGACCATCCAGTCTGCACCAACCACAATCCCATCTAGGCCCTATCCCCATAACCCCATGTACTTATGCTAGCTGGTCCCCCTAACACTAAGGGACAATTTAGGATGACCAATCCACAGAACCTGCACATATTCAGACTGTGGGAGGAAACTGGAGCACTCAGAGGAAACCCATGCAGACACAGGGAGAATGTGCAGACTCCACACAGACAGTGGCCTCAGCTGGGAATTGAACCCGGGTCCCTGGCACAGAGGGGCAGCAGCGCTAAGCACTGTGCCACGCCCACTTTCCCTATCATTGTAATATTTGATATGTTTATTTAGATCAAAACTTTAATAAATATATCTGAGTTTGCATTTACTGTGGAAAAAAAGATGTCAGATGAATCTTCCCCCCACCCCCTCCCATAAAATGCTTGGAGCGAACTGAGTGGTTCATCTTCTCCTTTCTTCTATAGGTCGACTCAACTAATTAGTTATTAGAGATTAGTTGTTTCAGAAGCCCTTAGCATTTTGGCACTTCTCTGAGATGTTTCCTTCTTATCCATACATTTCCTACCTTGTCTGTCCTACTTGACCACTGACCTACATTGATCCAAATAACTAAATGTGACAGGAAAAAGTGAAAAGATATAGAAATATGACAACTTCCAAGACACATTCATAGATGCAGAATCACTTACAATCTGATAGATAGTGATAAAATAAAATTTACTTCAAAATATTGAAAGAAATCAATAAGAAGGCTAAACTAAAATATTTTACTGTCAGAAATATTAAATTAAATGCAGTTTCTGCAGCCATCAATATTGAACAAACAAATAATATGTTCACACAAGAAGGTTAAGAGTTAGCCATTAAGTGATATTTTAGTTATAAATTTCTGTAACTGGACTGTTTTATTCCACAAAATACCATCTCCATTATGTTTACATTTGCTGCCATTAGACATTTCCTCCATGGCTATTTAAGACCAATATTTCCACCTTGTCAACAAAATAAGCAAGTTAAACTTATATTAAGTAGGCATTGTAGTTTAATACCATTTTGGTTAGGGCTAAGCTAAGAGGAATTATTTTAATATTCTGTAAATCCCTGCTGTATAATCTCACCATGACTGCAATACCAGTCTAAAGTAGGGGATGAAATACCAAGGTCACAGAAATAGCTCTGGCTTAAAGTGACAGTTCCGTTAGCTCTGGGAATGAAACAAAACTATTGCCAAATTTGTGCCAGAATGACTAAGCCAAGTTCTACTCCAGTTCATAGTCCAAACTTGATTTGTGATCATCTCAACAGTTCTTCTGCATTGCTGTAAAAGTCAAGGAAGGACTGAAACCGATGACTTTTAATGCAAATGAATGTATTCTGTTCCAAGTGGTGTTAAGCCATTTGTCCAATTCTACATTACTCTAATGAACTATCTCTTGGAAATGATTTAAGTTGTTAAATGTTATATAGCACAAATTGTCATGATGTAACTGATTACTGACTTGTTTGAGCTTTGATTGTCCATTTACTGCATATATGCCTCAGTAAAGTCTCCATTTATTTACTTCATAACCAATTGTTTAAGGCGTATTCTCAAACCATTTTTAATATTTCAACTGTTGAAGAAGATGTCGCTACCAAAGGGCAATTATTATAAATAAACAATTCAAAAATCAGTGGACAGAGGGCTCCTTTAAACAAAATTTGAATATACTTTGCAGTTTTCAAAGTGTACACACTTCAATGAAAATTTCCACTTGTGAGTAGAATTTAGACATTTCTTAATTCATGAAATTACTTGAAAAAGATAATCTTTATATATTCTTAAGTTGCTGCAAAAGTGTTAACCCCCTAGAATACAAGGATGGGTGTCCACATTCCAAAAAGTGTAAAGACATCACTCCATGAAAATGTGAGCGTACGTAGGTGAGGTCAAGTCCATAGTAGTTTGGGGCATTAAAATAGGGGCAAGAATAAAGATGTGATAGGAAATTTGGACAAAGCAATGATTAGGCCACAGTTATAACATTGTGCACAATTTGGGAAGTCCATGCTAGAAAAATATGTTAAAATCACAGAGGGTGCCAAAAGGGTGAATTCATTAAGATAAAGTTAAGAATGAGGTACTATGAGTTCAAAATTTGTCTTGAGTCATAGTGCAAAGTGAATGATTTTGAATTGGCTGCTAGTTATATACATCAGGAGTGGGATTCTCCCAAAAAAATTCTAAGTACTGAATTTGCGTAAAAACTTGAAGTAAACCCCACTGGTTTCTTTCAGCAGGGTTTTCAAAATGAGTCTCCCACACTCTGCACTGCAGTAGCATAAATCATGCTAAAAATCTATGGGCAGGCCTATTCCTGCTGGAAAGGCCGGCAGCATAGTGCTGACAGGGCCACTGTGCATGTCAGCACCGAGATCAGCGCATGCGCAGTAGCCAGTATTGCCAGTTTCCCAATCACTGGCCTGCCCCACAAAACCCCCCACCACTGCCCCTCCGAACCCCACCATGTCCCAATCGCTGGACCCCCTGGACGTGTTTGGGCCAGGCTCAACCTGCGGTTCGCCCTAATCTCTCCCCCCACACCCCATCCCATACAGCAGCCTCGACACTCCCCCAGAGTCTGGATCTCTCTATTGGCAGCCTCGAAACCACCCCCTCCCCCTCCCCTTCCCCCTGCCCCTCCAATGGCCAGCCCTGATTGCTGGCTTACCTCCTACCCTCTGTCACCCAGTTCGCTGCAGAGTGGCAGCAGGAAACCTCATCCCCACCAGTCTCCTTCCCCAGAGGCCCCACCCCAATAGGTCGTGCCCCATCTGGCACTGCCTCTTTGGCATTGCCCAATGCCCAGAGGTCCCCCAGAGGGTCGGGGTAAGGGGTGGGGGGGTGCCCCATGGGCATTGCCACTTTTTTTGGTTTTTATTCCAATTCAGTCAAATCAAGTCCAATTCAGAGTCTCAATAAGTTGAGACATTCCCGATCCAAGCTGACAAGACAGGGCTCTCACCTCCTATCTTGGGCTTGAGCTACATGACCCAAGCTCCTCCTCCAAGGCTTAATCTCATTTGCATTTTAGACAAAAGGCCAAGATACCACTTTTAAAAATTTCTTCAAATGAAGCTAAAATGTAACCTAATGATTTCAACGAAGCACAGCATATTGATACTACACGATCTTAGCCAAACAGCCAAGAATTACCCGTTGGGCTGTGCCATGGGCCCAGTTTGGCATTGCCAGGCTGGCATTGCCCAGGGGGCACACCCCTCCCATCCCTTACCCCCAGTGTCCCCTCTTAACTCCAGTGGGGTTGGGCTGCCAGCTCACTGCAAGTGGCAAGCTGTTGTAAACCCGCTGAAGTGAAACACTACTGGTGGAGGGGAGGGGAGGGAGGGGGGTGGTTGTGTGGTGGAGAGGATAATTCAATATAAATTACATTTAAATGGGCATTTAAATAATCTATTCAGCTTCCCATTGATTTATGGCATGGAGCTGACGGTGCCCAGAAATCCAGCGTCCAAAAACTCGCAGCAGGGAGCCCGCTAAATGGTCCCCGCTTGAGTCTCCAGTGGAATGGGCTGGGAGAATTACTCCCACCCCCAGATACTTAATTGTATTGACTGCATGAGTTAAATTACTAGGGCGTGAGGAAAGGTATTGGGGTCATTTCTTCTGCAGCAACAAGGGTAAGGAAATTTAATACAGGAAAAGACTGCTCTTCAGCTGTGAGTCTAGGAGTCAGTGATATGGACTCATCACTTTGAATTGGTCATGGAGAGGGAGGAGAAAGGAAAGGATATAATTCTCCACATGTTGGGGCATAGAATGCTTTCCAACAGGGAGTAATTGAGTTTTAAGGGAAAAGAGAAAACTCATGGATAGAAGGTAAAAGGTGATGGGGAAAGAGTGAAATAGAACAAGTGTTGAATAGTGTTCCAACAAGAATTCTACACAAGCAGTGCACAGAATGGTCTCATTCTGCACAATAAGGTTCCAGATTTGATATTACGCTCATTGATTTTACATCACATATTTCATATGTTTGGACATTGTTCTGCTAATCACTTCCATCTCCTAGTAGCCCAGAAAGCTTCCAACAAGCACCAAGTGTTCTACTGGACAGGGACAGGAACGAACATAAAAATAGCATTTAGCAATGACTCTTCATATCTAAAAGAGGCCAATAACTCTTCATGTTGAATCACTTCCATTAGGTTTTCTTGCCTACAAACCATTACGCTACAGCATATTCACAATCCTGCCATCTTCAATGTGCAAAGCCAAAAGTTAAACTGGCAAATACTGTGAAAAATGAAGAAATCTTGGAAAGTCACTTGCTTTGAGTGTGAGATTGAAATTCCACTTCCTTAAATTTGCACATTTTGCAAAATTTCATGCCAAAGAAAATGTGATCATTCAGATCATATACTTTCAGATTCCACATTAGAACCATTGTCACAGCATAATTAACACAGTTCTATTAAGAATATGGGAACTCAGACATAAACCCTAAAGGGTAGTGATAGCGGAGGGTATTTGAAGCTCGAGCTGGCAAATAGAATATTTCTGAATTGCGTTGAGCTGTCGAGTTACAGAGTCTGGTCAATAGATCTGTTTAACATGGCAGTACTAAAACTTTGGATCTACACAGGCGGAAACATTGTGTCTGCATCTGGTGATCTACATGCATCGTGCCGATACCCCCAGCCCCCTTCAAAGTAGGTCGCCATAAATCTACAGCAACAGATAAGCCAGTACAAAGATAAATGGGAGTCTTTAGCTTGGCATTATATTTCAACAACCTCCACAACTACTGTCTAACTCATTTAGAAAAAAGGAAAATAACAGTAGGAGCACCCAGAACAGCAGGCAATCAAACATCTGATGGCGGACATGACTCTGTTTATGAAATAAGAAGGAGTTCACAGTAAGAAATGGGGCAAATATTAACAGTATTCATAAGCTATTTTTGACTCTAATTCATGGAGGTCCTTTTCGTAATGCAATTCTTACTCCATTAAGCTTTCCTGAGTAATGTGGCACTCAGTCCATTGCACTGGCCGATACAAAATTACTGCTCTTTCAGGGTGGAACCAGAATTCCACTGCAAATTTTGAGCACTAACACAAATAACCCCAAGGGATGCTTCAGTAATTTGAAAAAATTATATATTTATGGGCTTTGAGCATCGTTGGACAAGCCCAGCATTAGTTACCTATCTGTAACTGTCCTTCAGAAGGTGATGGCGAACAGCCCCTTTCAGTTGCTGCAGGGAGGAGCATTCACAGTGCTGTTAGGGAGGGAGTTCCAGGATTCTGACCCAGCAATGGTGAAGGGATGATGATATAGTCCCCAAGCTAAGATGTCATGTGGCTTGGAGGGGAACTTGCAGAGAGCGGTGTTCCTTTTCAGTGGAGTGAGTTGTGGGTTTGGAAGGTGCCTTGAAGAGCTGCTTCAATGCATCTCGTACATGGCACTCAGTACTGGCAGTGTGTAGAGGCAGTAAGAAGTCTCACAACACCAGGTTTAAGTCCAACCAGTTTATTTGATAGTAATAGTTCTTCCACACACCTGACAAAGGAACACCGTTTCTGAAAGCTTGTGAGTTTACTATCAAATAAACTGGTTGGACTTAAACCTGGTGTTGTGAGACTTTTTACTGTGTTTACCCCAGTCCAACACCAGCATCTCTACATCGTGTGTAGAGGACTCAATGTTTGAGATGGTTTATAACTGGGCTGCTTTGTCTTGGATGCTATCAATGTGTTGAATGTTGCTGATGCTGCACGTATTCAGGCATGTGTAGAGCATTCAATCACACTCCTGACTTGGGCTGCATAGATGGTGGAAAGGTTTGAGCAGTCAGGAAGTGAGTTATTCATTAAAAAGTTTCAAACATCTAACCTGCCCCTTTAGCCACAGTATTTATGTGACAGGTCCAGTTCTGGTCAGTGGTGTGGTGATGCCTGGGATGTTGATGGTGGTGAACCAACAACATGAAATATTGACAAAGTCACAAAAACACTTGCATCATCTAGGCAACCCACAGTCTCAATTCGGTAAGCAACCAATGTCTAAGGGCCCAAAATTGTACAAGTCCAGTTCTGACTCCTGGTCCATGCCAAGTTTGCTCATCGCAGCCATAATTGCATTTAAAGAGTTAAAACTGGGCTCAGTACCCGTGTAGGAAGAAGGAGGAATAGAAGAATCAGGGTCACGTGAGGGGGAGTGGGGGAGAGTGGGTGGAGAGGGGATTGCAAGGGGTCTGTTTTTGATCAGTGATTCCTGTTGGAGAAGTAATATCTATGGACTTTGAAGAGGAGGAGAACTGGGGTCAGCTCTGATGCTTTCTATGTAAGAAAAGAATCACCACCTTGGCTTAAGAACATAAATGGGAGCAGGAGTAGGCAATAAGGCCCCCCCACCCCATCCCGAGACTATTCCACTATTAAATAAAATCATAGCTAACTTGATTTGGCTTCAACTCCATTTTCTTGCCTGTTCACCATAATTCTGTACTCCCCTCGAGATCAGAAATCTGTCTATCTTTGCCTTTAGCATACCTAATGACTCAACCTTCAATGTCCTCTGAGGTAGAGTTTTCCAAAGATTCACGACCAGAAATTCCTCCTAATCTCAGTCTTACACGAGAAAATTCCTTATTCTGAAGCAGTGCCTCCAGTTCTAAACTCCCCCATGAGAGGGAAACATGCTCTTGACACCTGCCTCGCAATCCCTCTCAGAATCTTACATGTTTCAATAAGATCACCTCTAATTCTTCTAAACTGCAACAAGTAGAGGCCCAATCCACTCAACCTTTCCTCTCAAGGAAACCCCTTAATCCCAGGAATTAGCCTAATGAACCTTCTCTGAGCTGCCTCCAATGAAAGTATATCCCTCCTTGAACAAGGAAATCAAAACTGCAACCAATACTCTAGGTTTGGTCTCAGCAAAGTACTACCTAGTTGTAGCAAGAATCCCCTTCTTTTAATTCCATCTCTGTCAACAAAGACCAACATCTTAATTAGTTGCTGTATCCGCATGCTAACTTTTTTGTGTTTAACGTTCAAGGTGGATTGCTCTGCACGACAATATTCTGTTTTCTCTGTCCACCTAAAAAATATTTTGCTCATCTATTCTTCCAGCCAAAGTAGACAACCTCAATCTGCCTAATTTTCACCCATTCACTTAAGCCATCGGAATCACTTTACAGGCTTTTTGTGTCATGCCCACAATTGCCTTGCCATCTACCTATCTATGCATTGTCAGCAAATTCTTCTACAACACACTCAGTCACTTCATCCATGTCAGTGATGTGGATTGTAAATATTTGAGGCGCCAGAACTGGTCCTTTGGTGCCTTAACAGTTATATTTTGCCAACCTTGCCCATGGGAAATGGCAACTTGAGCAATGTGGTTCTTGTGGAATCATATCCCAAAAAAGAATAGGTACATTAAGAGAGGAATAGTAAAAGGGACTAAATTGGGGGCCAGGAGGTGGAGGGCGGTCTGTGAAACCAAGGTTTAAAGTTCATAATGAAATAGCAAGATTTGGGGTTTAATGTCACAATTATTAGCTTTCATTCTCAAAATGGTACAGCAAGATGCTAACAAAACTGAATGGGGATACAGTTACATAAAGGTAAAGGTAACATTCCCAATTTTCCCCCTAGCAAAATAATTGTGGTACATGAGGCCCCATCATATCACTCACAACTCTTCCAAAGTGCAGTGCATAACACAAATTACTTTTGAAGTGTTTATTTTTTCTATCCATAACTGTATAGCAAAAAGGAGAATTATCATTTTTGTCTGTGGTTTTGTAATCCAATATTATATTTAGAAAACCTGTACAATTAAAAACTGGGTACTGTTGAAAATGAAGCAATGTGCAAATTGGCCAGCAAGTCCTGGCAATTAAGAGATAACCCATGATTTGTGAAGCTCCACAAGTTGCTAACCAATTTGCACATTTATGTTATTTACTCCCAGGAAAGGCTATCTGTCCCTGAAACTCCTTATGATTTTCACAAAGTTGCAAAGTTGGGCTATTAAACTCACACTGAAAGATAGTAACTAACATCAGAGGTATCCCTTCAACAATATGATAATTGTTAATGATTGCCAACCAATCTCATTAGCTTAAAAAGTGAACAATTAAAAATATGGAGTCTCATTCCAACAGATATGAATGGTTGTTGGAGACTTTCACTCCCTTCATTTCTCTTTCTCCCCCATTTTGACTTTCAATTCATTCCTTTTGATTCACTCTTTGTTCCTGTCTTTCCTCTGTTTATTTCAGAATTTTTGAATCATCTTGGTTCATGAGTAACACTGTTGGTCTCATCATTCATCCTGGGCCTCAGATGCCTTGTTACCCTCACTATGCCATTATCAGCTCATGAGGTATAGATTTTGAACTGGAGATGCATGAAAAAGTCTAATTAACAGGGCACACCCCAAAATGTTCTGCTCCAGAAAGTTCTGACCAAAACTTTTTATAACATGACATTAAGCCTGTGATTAGCCTATTAGATTCCTTCACAGAAAAGTTGAATTGTTGCACAATGGCTCACTCAAGCAGTCATACAACTGGTTTGCTGAAATATCGATCAGCAAAGAAAAACAGGTTCAAAGACTCCACTTATTTTCTTAAATGTAATTTCAGTTGACAATTTTAAGTTGGATCTAACTAAACAAATTGACTTCTTAATATTTATAAAATGACCCAGTGGTTTAATTTTTGTTAATGCTGCCACCTTGTAACGACTTCAATGAGGCCATTGAGGTTAGCCTTTTGGAATACAAACTCCCTGATTGAGCTCATTATTGCCTGCTCCATCAGGGAGTCTTTTCTGTATATATAACTGGGAGTGTCAGGTCTTTTGGCACTCTGGATGCTGACACAGAACTTATAGCACTCCATGAACTATAATAGAGCTTGTAAATAAAAGGGAACCTGGTGAAGGGACACTGGCCTCTGCTGACTTATTTCACACGCCCCCAACTTGTCATGCCCCACTGCTGTTGTATAGCACATAAAAATACTACCGTTATCATTGCATGTGTTTGGATCTTAACTTCTAACCTTTCCACTAGCAGACAGCAATATTAACAAGTTACGACTGTATTAAGTGTCACTTACAATGATCAATTTATTACAGAACAAAATAGGTTTTTTTAGATGGTATTTGTACAAAGACCAAAAATGCTTGCATTAAAATTACTCTGGGGAATAATTATTTTCCCATTTTCTTTATTCAATTTTTTTGAGTAAACATTAACTAAGTGGAATGAAATATAATATTTGCAAAGAAATATAGTGGCCATTATGATGATGACTAATAATGAATTCCATTCCTGAGACTTTCAAGTAACTCATGGAAGGTTTCCATCGTTACTGGCTTTGGAGCCTTGTTCTTGTTGGGATCCCATTATTAAAACTTCTGAGCTAGTGAGCGAGTGAGATAGGTGGAGTTAAGATGAGATCTCACTTCCATGTGGAGAGACCCTCCTTCCCATTCTTTTTTACTGGTCCAACTCAACTGAAGAGCTCAGAGCTAGTCACATTCTCTTTTCTGAGTTTTTTGTTTTCCGCTTACTCTCCCTCACATTCCATCTCCTCCTCCAGCTCCTTTACCATCTGCTCCTGCACTCTATTTGCACAGCCCTTCAACATGGACATTTAGAACAGGGAACAGGAATGTCTATTCAACCCATGCATACTCCAACATTTAAGAATGGTTTATGAATATGTAGGCTCTTTTCACCTTACTCTTACCTTGAGCCCAAATCATTTTTCCTCTGCTTCTCATTGAATCTAAGATCTGCCCACTTCCACATCAACCAAGTCCACATGAATAGATGTTCATTTATTCAGGCTCTTCTCAAGGATGGATGTAAGTTATTTTTGAATTCCATGGATTATAAACACCTCCCTCAGTTTTGGTGGTGCTGTTTCCAATGGGTCACTCAACTTATCTTTCAACATCCTTCCTGAGCCTTTGTTAACCAAATCTAGCCCAAGCCATTGAGCTTAAACTGACCAAGTGGCCTACTTGCCAATAAAGTTGCTGAACAGTTTCATATGTACATCCCTGTTCAACTGTGCATCCTAAAGTTAAAGAAAACAGCCCTTGCCAGTGTCACTCACAGGTTGAGAACACTACAAATCAAAAGCCAACATTTATATCCCAATAAGAATTGCCAAATTTTACCCCTTAAGAAGCTTGCTTCATCTTTGTTGAGTGTCTATTGAAAACAACTAATGGTCTGCAGTGTATTAAGAACCCTTGACATGCCTCATTCAAAATATCCCTGGATTTACTCTGAAATGCTCTTAGAATATTGTTAATATACCTGCAAGTTTACAGGTCTATGCAGAACATGTGAATAACATAACTGTAAAAGCATGATGCAGCAATTTGTTATCATTGCCTCTTGTCAAATAAAGTCACAGCTGATTGTAAGAAGAGAGCATGTTCTCATAAATGACTAAATTTACAAATAGTTGAGTCTTTACTGCTCCAGAGACAGAAATTAAATCTGCAACAAGTGACAGAATACCAAAGGAACCAAACTGGTCATTACAGCGTTCGTCAAGCACCGTGCACTTACTTTTAAGATCTGAGACCACAGGAACTGCTTATCACCAGCGATCTTACTGACTAATTGAAACCAGCCATGACTTTACAACCTGCACGAATACTACAAAAACTCTTTTAAGTATTTTCATCATGAAACCCAGCCTTGTGATGAGTCTTTCCCTCTGCTTCCTACTATAGAGCCCATGTATGTTGGCAGAGAATGTAGTGTTGCAAGCTTATTTAGAAATACTTTAATTCTGAATTTTCAAATGCGTCAATTCTGCAAGGCATTAAAAAGTAGATGCCACACTTAAACAAGCCCTGTCAATGGCTGAAAAATTATTTGTCAGGCACAATCAGAAGAAATACGTTTGATTAAATAGTAACAAGAATGTTCTCATCTTTAAAACATTAATTTGAAACAATAAAATATACTGGTTGAAGAAAATGTGTAACCATCATTGGCACAAAGTTAAATTGGCTACATTCAAAAAGTCATAAGAAAACAATGAATATCTATTCTTTAAAATATGTAACTCATTCTCATATATGGAATAGGTAGTTTTATATGGCTTTTTGTATGATGACTTTATCCAATTGACGTATGTTACAGTAGATATCAAGAATAACCAATCTTCTCTATCACTTGTTCATGGTGGAAACAAATTGACTAAAAAAGTGCTTCAAGGATTCATGGAATTTCATATGAAAGGCCATCACAGCCACTTTCCCTTGGCACAGATTTGGTGGCTGGTGGTGCACCAATTATTTGTAATTATTTGCAAAGTGGTGCTCAAACAGCAACCTTCTTTTAGCAATACCAAGGGTGGCACAGTGACACACTGCTGTCTCACTGCCAGGGAGACAGTGACCCTGGTTCAATTCCGGCCTCGGGTCACTGTCTGTGCGCAGTTTGCACATTCTCTCCTGACTGCGTTGGTTTCCTCCGGGTGTTCCGGTTTCCTCCCATATTCCAAAGATGTGTGGGTTAGGTTGTTTGGACATACTAAATTGCCCCTTAGTGTCAGGGAGATGAGCAGGGTAAATACATGGGGCTATGGAGATAGATCCTGTTTGGGGTTATTGTTGGTACAGACTCGATGGGCTGAATGGCCTCCTTCTGCACTGAAGGGATTCTATGATTCTAACTCACCAAAACATGCACAAGGATATCTTGTAAACTTCAAAAACAGAAAGGCGTCTCAATAAATGTTTCAAAACCATAACAGAGTGAAATGTCACTTTCCTTCTTGTATCATTTAGTTGTAACTTCAAAATGCAGACATCTTGGAAAAATAATTACCATGTTGTCCAACTGTAAGTCAGTAAAACATTGAGTTCAGTGAATAAATGGCTATCTGTTCTGTGAAAGTTAGAAGGAATGCTGAGAATTAAAGTCAATTTCACAACTTGTATGCCACCAGAGGATAAGGTCCTTTTCTTTAACGTACATAATGAAAATCAGAGGTGCTATGTTTAATGTATGTTTACATTATGTATCACACCAACTTTGACCACGACAATATTTGTTCTGTAAAAAATGTGGCTGCGGTGCTTGTCGCAAGTTACGAGGAGTTTTCTCCAAAGCATTTTGCCTTGCCACATCTCTCACTTCCTTCAAAATCCTCCTAACATCTCTCCTCAACTGTGCTTTTAGTCCCTCACTTGCCCCGGTTCTTTCTCATTGAGGCTTGGTGTCCTCATTATTACGCATCTTAGGGGAGGTTTCATTATGAGGAACGCTCTAAAACTGCAAGTAATTGTCTAGGTTGCTTTGTTTTTATTTTCACACAGATCACATAGGAACTACATATGTTTTGTATATATAGAGAGAGAGAAAGATAAAGCAAGGGAGAGATAGACAAAGACAGGGAAAGTAATGTTAAATTTATTGCAAGAAAGATTTAAGTTAAATTCTGGAAATAGTGACTTGCTTGACAATAATTATTTTGACTTTGAAAGGCAAGCTAATTTTTCAATGCTTAGTTCCATAGTGATTTTGAAAGGATTTAACTTCAAGGACAATCCAAGTTTTAAAAGGGGTTCATCAGTTCACCTTTCTCTCCGAATTCAAAGTCCTGACCCTGGATGCATGCTGATATTTAAACATGTAGTTCATGTGGCATATACTTGATCTTTACTGATAAGTCTGCACTTCCACTTATCAGACTCCCATCTCACAGTAGGGCTACCTGACCAGACCCACTCTCTGGCTCCAAGGCCCTCAGACTGGAACCAGATCCTTGCCTGCTGAGGTAAGGAGGGGAGGAGGTGGTCATCTCCATGGGACATCCAAACGTAGTTCAAAGTGAAAGTTTCAAACATTCCCTCACTATGCTGCGTGTTCATTCTGAAGCAGAGAACCATTAAAGTTCCATCCAGTCCTCATTTGAACTAAAGCCTGAATGATATTTTTTAGTTCACTGAAAAAGGCCGAATATCTTTGCAAATGTTTGCATGCAAGACAGCCTAAAGGTGATGATAGTACACAACTTTCGGTCTCTGAGGACAGAAAGTTGGCAGCTTGAAAACTGCCTCACTTACCAGCTGCGTACTTTTAAAATCTAGATTGTCAGGCTGTATACAGACTGTTGATGTAATGATGTAATGTTATGTAAGGAAAGATGGTTTTGAGCTGTGGTTGGTGAACGAGACGTCTATTTCACTCGAACCAGATTTGACAGCAATTTTGTGGCAGTAATAACCATTTTCACTACATATAGCTACAGAATGCCGTCTTCTTTCACTTAATTGAAGACACCATTGAAAGAAATATATTCTGTCTCGTAATAAAAGCAGTATGGTGAAAGCATGCGAAGCTAAAATAATCAGAAGCAATTTGAGTTCAGGAGCAGAATAATGTACTGTGTTTTCTTGCATGCTCTGCACTGAACTGGTTTTGAGGTTGTGGAGAAACTTAAAACCTACAACAAAATAATGAACAACAATTAGAGGAGCCTATTTCAACATTTAAAAAAAAAATTAAAAGTTAAAAGCATAGATTCTGACACAAAGCTTTTGGAGAATCTTCATTGATTTTACAGATAAGCATATCAGAAATTAGCCAGTGATTATGAAGAGGAAATTAAGCCCAATCCATTAATTACCTTAATTTCCCCTGAAATGAATAGGGAGTTGCTTTGTAAGTCCATACGCTCTCCTCCTATTTGGATCATTCCTTTCCTACTTCAACTGGTGTCTGCCAAAATATGGTCTGGCACCATGGAATGGCCCAGTAAAACCACAACATCATTACATTCTTTTCTAAGTGAGAATCATTATATGTTTCTCCAAGTCTTTAAATGACTTGTTTTATGCTAATCTACCCTCTCACCTTCTGATATATACTCAAAAAAAAAATCATGTTCAATAATACCACTTATGCATTAGGTTTCCATCACAACTAAAAAGGAAAAAAACTATACACAAAGCATATATTTATCCATATGGAAAGCAGATGTTTTGCAAATTTACATATATGAGCAACATCAAACTGGTAGAAGAATCAGCTGATTCACCAGAGATCGCATTTTGCAGAAAGCCACATCAGCTTTCCTCCCTGCTTGCTCAGCACCATTAAATCCAAGTGTCTCACTTCATTTCAGATTCACAAAAATCGAATGCTTTGCTGGATAAATCACATTAAAGCTGAGAGAAACCCAACGCCTTGCAGGGCTAACCCTATAAACTCCAGCATTGGCACTTGGAAAGGTTGGCAGGACACCAGCTAAGACCACAGAGATTATACCATCATCTTGGGAAGAAACGCAATCTCTTTATCAATATTTTATAAACTATTCCTGAGATGTTTCAAGAGAGGGGTGAAGGGGGTAGAAGGGAGGTGGTTGAGGGGAAGAAACACAGGTTGAAACTAGAACATGGATCCCATTGTATACTTGGCATCTCAGATTTGTGGGACACCAACGTCTGTGAGATGCCAAAGTGCTGAGTGGTACGGTGGCACAGTGGTTGGCACTGCTGCTTCACAGCTCCAAGGACCTGGGTTCAATTCCTGGCTTGGATCACTGTCTATATGGAGTTTGCACATTCTCCCTGGGTCAGTCTGCATGGGTTTCCTCCATGTACTCTCACAATCCAAAGATGTGTGGGTTAAGTTGATTGATCATGCTAAATTGCCCGTGGTGTCCCGGGATGTATAGGTTAGAGGGATTATTGGGGTAAATGTGTGGAGTTGTGGGGATAGGGGTGGAAATGTTGTCGGTGCAGACTTGATGGGCCGAATGGCCTCCTTCTGCATTGTAGGGTTTCTGTGATTTCTATGATCTTGTGTGAAGCACTGTTACTCGGAAAGAAGCTGCAGGATAATTAAATATCGTCACTGGCTGCTTATGATGGCGATCTGTAGCAGCAGTAAGATGTCTGTCATTTCACCAAAACAGAAATCTCCTCGTCTGCAACCACGTAATGATAAATACTGTTTTGTTATATATGTCACGTCAGATAAAACAACCTGTTTGGATATGGTGGATAAAATAATTGTTGTCGCTGCTTGTCCTCATTGAGGTCAGTATGCTCTTGCAATATTCATATCAAGTTGCACCAATCATTTTTGCAGGTTCTGTCTAATTCATGCATAAAAAGTTTGAAACATAATCTAGGAACAGCATAATTATATAACATAATATGAAAATATCTTCATTTATATTAAATCTTGATTACTGCTAGAGTAATGGATATTCCAGAGAAAAGGACGTACAATTTATTTGTAATATAATCAACAGATTTGGATGATACAGCAAACCATGTACTGTTGCCATATTAGGATTGACCCACCGTATTTCCATGGCCTCTTTTGACCCTCGATTATGTTGAAATTACTGTTCTCCTCCAATTCTAATCTATTGTGCATCCCCTATTTTGACCATCCCATCTTTGGTATCTTCAGCACCTATGTCGCAGCCCAATATTCCATCCTTAAATCACTTCATTTCTCTATCTTCAAGAAGAAATTAGATATAGCCCTTGGGGCTAAAGGGATCAAGGGATATAGGTGGGCTGTGGATCAGGATATTGCATTTGATGATCTACCATGATCAAAATGAATGGCAGAACAGTTTCAAAGAGTCAAGTGGCCTTCTCCTGCTTCTACTGTCTATGCTTCTGTGTCTTCTATCTCTCTCTCATTCTTTAAGATGTTCCTTAAATCAAATTTCTTCAGCCACATTTTTTAGTCAACTGTCCTAATGTGGCAAGGTACCCAATTAAGTTTCAGACCTATGAAATACCTTGCGGAAGTTTTACTGCACTAAAAGGCTATATTATTGCAAGTTGCTGTGGCTAAGATCTGAACCTGATATTAGATTTCAGCCCTGTACTTAATTACAAGATGCTGTTAATTTGCATAATATGCACTAAACTGGACTTCGTCCTTCCAAAGCTATTTCCATTCTGAATGAGCTGAGGGTACTTAATTTTGATTGAAAAATGACTGTGACATTATCACTGTGGAGACACCACATCACTGGAGTGTCAAAATCAGAAAATTACAGCTGTGACACTAAAATCACCAGGAAATTAAAAGCTTAATATGCTTATGTACGTGCACCACAACATGCCTTCAAACAGCCTTTTCTAGACTTTCTATGTTCAAGAAAACATTGAAGGAGTAAGGACACATCCCCTCTCACCAATTATAAGGGGCCAACAATTACCTTTTAAGCGAAATCCATAGGGCTGTGTACATGAACTGTAAACCAGGCTAAAACAGCCCTTTGCAAAGTACAGCATGCAAAATGTGCAAAGAACCTTGGGTTTTTGATTGTCTCAGACCATGCGACAGAGCATTTCAAGGGTATTAGAAGATCTGTTCTTCAGGTCATCCTTAATCTAATCAGAATTTTTGGCTTCCATACCAAAGTTTATTCTCCAGGATACACTAGAATCACAACTCAAGTAAAATATTACAGCGCCTTTTAAGATGACCTACATTTCACCATGAATTTTAGATTAGTGCATGAAATTACAGTGATTGAGGTACTTAATGTTCTTCCATTATTTACCAATTTTCTCTGCAAAATTTCACAAAGGTAATAAAAACAACTTGGCTAACATTCAGAAAGTACACTTTGCAATTGGCACATAAGTTGATGAAACCAAATTAGATTGGATTTTATTGCACATAATACTTTTACTGCCCAATTTTCAAATGGTTTTATATTATGATAATAGCACTGCAGGGTAAAACTCTATACCTCATGGAATCCACACTGATTGAAATAGTTTAATACCAGTGTGGGTGGAATACACTAATGGGGATTGGGAGGAGCAATCGGATAAAGGTCGTCACTGATGTTACTGCTCAATAGTTGATGTGTTGGAAACACAGGGGCTTGTCATTATGAGCAAGAAACAGCTTCCAGCCCTATTTTTATGTGCCATGTGGGAGGGGTGAAATTTTTGTTTTATTTATTCATGAGATGTGGACTACACTCCTCGCCAGGCCATTTCAGAGAGCATTTAAGAGTCAACCACGTTGCAGTGGTGACAGAGAATCTCATGTAGGCCAGACTGGCTAAAGATAAAGGGTTTTCTTCTGTGAAGAACATTCATGAACCAGATGCTTTTTATGGCAATTGACAATGATTTTAAGGTCATCATTAGATTTTCAATTCCATATTTTTACTAATTTCGCCACTTGCATGGTGGGATTTAAACGTGGGTCATAGAGAACATGGAAATAAAGCCTTCAGCCCAACTTGTCAATGCCGCCCTTTGTTTTTTAATCACTAAACTTGCCCCAATTGCCCACATTTGGCCCATATCCCTCTATACCCATCCTATCTATGTAACTGTCTAAATGCTTTTAAAAGGACTAAATTGTACCCGCCTCTACTACTGCCTCTGGTAATTTATTCCACGGGGCATTACCCTGGGTCACTAGACAAATGACAATATCACTGAGCCACAATGATTAACATTTAATCTATTGCACTTCCCTGTTGGACGAGATATTGCTCTGTTTCCCCTTTTCTAATGGTCGCTTACATTGTCTTACACTTAAGTGGCAGAATATTTTAGCCAGTAAAATGGGGACTAACTGATTGCGGGACTCAGTGCATGGGGACAACTATGCACTGAGTGTCTCCCCACATCTTCAAAAGAAGCAAAGGTGACATGGGCAGAAACTTTTTCATGCAGTGAGTGTTTAATGTCTGGAATGTGCTGCATGAAAGTGTTTTAAATCAAGACATTCAAGACAGAACTCGATGATTATCTGAAAAGGAAGAATGTGCACGTTTACTGGGAGATGGTAGGGGGATAGCACCTGGTGCCCCCTTGCTCATTTGGAGAGTGGCACAGGCATAATGGGCCAAGTGGACCTCATCCGTGCTGCAATAATTCTGCAATTCTGAGTTTGGCGAACCTATACAAAAACCTGAGCAACCTTTTTTTTCAGAATTCATGCATTTGTGTTACAAGAGCCTATCTTGTCATTTAAAGAATAGTTCCTTTATTGTTCTTATGTGTTTATAAGCCATGTAAGGATTTTGGTCCCTTGAGATCTAACATATTACAACCAAAATCATTTTTTAAAATGTCAAGAATCCTAGGCAATGAATCTCCAAAGATTAGGTTGATTGGCCGTGGTAAATTGCCTCTTCCTATCAGTGGGACTAGCAGGGTAAATACATGGGGTTACGGGGATAGGGCCTGGCTGGAATTGTGGTCAGTGCAGACTTGATGGGCCAAATGTCCTTCTCTGCACTATAAGATTCTATGATTCTATGTTAAAGGAGATGACAGGTATATTTCTTGTATAGTTTGATTTTTAAAAGTTCCACAAATATAATTTAGTAGATCATGTTAACTAATCAGTATGTCCTATAACAAAGTAAATTTGATAGATTCAAATTTGAATTGAAGTTAAAAAGTTGTATTTTTAAATAAATGTATTTTGTACAAGTATATAATAGCCATGTACAGCTCAAAATCAGTACTGGTCACATTTAACTGAGTGTCTTAAAATGATTAACTCTTAAGGTAATTACTAACATTAGGGGGGAAAATTATAAAAGCATAATACTGTGGATACTGGCAAGGAAAAAAAGTATTTTCTGGCAAACTAGCTCAATGTCCCACACTCAGAATACGCTTCCTTGTGTCTCATAAACAAATAGTACAGGTACGGCACAAAATGCAGATGTCTTCTGGTTGTTTCCAAACATCAACATAGTTTACAGTAACGTTGGGAATCAGAAGGATACTGAGGTAATTGCAGTCACAGCTAGGGAGATATCAAGCGACAAAAAAAGTTCCTAGCCACCTCGAGGACAAGAGCTAACCTCAATCAGGTGTCCGCTGTAGCTCGCTTGGCAGAACCCTTGACTCTAAATCCAAAAATTGTGGATTCAAGTCCACTCCAGAGGTTGACCTCAAAAACTGAGGCTGACACTTCAGTGCAGTACTGAGGGATAGAGGAACTGTCAGAGGAACCGTCCCTTGGATAAGCTGGCTGGCTTCCCCAGTCGGATAATATGAACGAACCAATGGCAGCATTTCAAAGAAGAGCTGGGAAACTATCCCCCAGTGTCCTGTTCAACATCTACGACAAAACCAGAGTCTCTGGTTATCATCACTTTGTTGCTTGCGAGAGCTTGCTGTGTGCAAATCGGTAGCTGCGTTTTCTTCACTGCAATGGTGACGACACGTCAGAAGTATTTCAGTGACAATGAAGTGTCTTGGACCGACTGGCGGCTGAGGTCTTTCTTTTCAAATCAATGCTTTTCAACTAAAAGGAGCTGAAAAGCAATGCTGCAACACTGTCAGCGGCCAGCAGGAGGCTCATCACCCATCAATCAGTAATCTGGCATACAATTAAAATTTACTGGATTGTATACCTCTTATCAGTGTGTATTTCTTTCTGAAAGAGTTGTTGAAACACATCTTTGGGATTATTTGTGGATTGTCCCACAGACGTAGCACAGAAATGGGACATGTGGCCTCCCTGACTGCTGCAAACTTCTATGAAGCATTTTCCTTTTGGTATATGCTCGTTCAGATGAGCACAGCTGCCTAATCATCACTTGAAATGCAAAGCAAATGGACCACTAAGAATGGGGCCCATTTTCCAGATCGAGGTAGGGAGCCTAGGCCACTACTCACAGAGATCAGGAAATGGTGGGGATGCTGCTGAAATCAACTGACTCCGTCGACACTTCCTGCTGCCTTGGGAAAGCAACCCCTCTAATCAAGAAACCCACGCACTCCAGGTACACCATCTTCCATCTTCTTTCATTGGGTAAAAGATACAAAAGTCTGAAAACACGCATCAACCAACTCAAAAACAGTTTCTTCCCTGCTGCCATCAGATGTTTGAATGGTTCTATCACATAATAAACTGATCTTTCTCTTCACCTTACCTGTAATTGTAACAGTACATTCTGCACTCTATCCTTTCCCTTCTCCCTTATGTGCTCTATGAGTGGTATGCTTTATCTGTATGGTGCACAAGAAACGATACTTTTCACTGTATCCCAGTACATGTGACAATAAATCAAATTGAAGTGCTTGGGCAATAGGACAAGATAACCCCCACTGGAGCAGGTATTCCAAAATCAAAAGGTTGCAATATTGAATACCCAGCCTCTGTTATACAGTTACCCTCAATGACTGTCACATTATTCAGTGGATCCTTAAAGTTTCAAAGTCTATGTTCAGAATGAACTGGGCATACTCAAGTCATTCCTTGCTTACTCCAAAAGCCAAATTCAAAATCCAGTTGAATCCAGTAAGAAGTCTGACAACACTAGTTTAAAGTCCAACAGGTTTATTTGGAATCACGAGCTTTTGGAGCACTGTTCCTTCATCAGGTGAGAGCAGAGATGGGTTTCACAAACATGGCATATATAGACAAAGACGCAATTGCAAGATATCGAATCCACTTCATAGTCCCCACAAGAGAGACAAACAAGATCCAAACTGAGAAGATGTGGCATCATTGCATCTTGGGCTTGATTAAAGCCAATGGCCTCTGCCTATCCTGTGGCCACATGCACAAAAGTCAAGTCAAAGGCTCAGGTGTGTCCATTCCATCTTGTCAAGCTGCTAGCTAAAGGTAGCTGAATGATTTCAAGTGCTCCCTGTTGGGACTCAGGCACTCAGATTCCTGCCTCACCATTGGCAGGTTCCGAACAAGTCGTCACTTGCAGAACTTGACGCATGTGCCTAATGTTGATGGGGCGGGGGGAGGGGGGACGCTTCGGTTCAGTCCCTTCATACAGAGAGGAGACGTCACTGCAGAGGAGAGGTGTCACTGCACATCACTGCAGTATGACCTTCCTGCTCCACCCTGACAACGCAATCCTGTGTTGCAACATTGTTGTGTCTGCCACACTGGTGAGGTAGCTTTTGGATACGTAAGCAGACAATTGGGATTGTGTCTTCATCGTTCTGCTTGTTTACAACGTCTGAATGATGGACCGATATAAATATGATTACATCATTTGAAGGGTGTTTGGAACACATTCAAAATTCGCCTTTCTGATTTCTGGGAGGGGAAATGCAAACACTCTCTAACTTTTATTCATCACTGTAACTTTTGTTTCCATTCAGTTCAAACTGTAGTAAACATTTATTTTGAGCCTGGAATATGCCAAGAAATATGCAGCATTTTAAACTTTGAGCTTTTTTATGCATTCTACTGTCTGCATCTATGAACAAGAAGCGAACATACTAACAAGTCAGCATCTGAAAGATGAGCTTTCCATCATTAGAATCCAGCCCAAAAAAAACCCTTGACTAATCTTCCCCTTTCAGCTGCTGACTCCCCCGGCATGCATTTTCTCCCTTAATGTATTTTCTATCTCAGATTTCCTGCTGTGGAATTTATCTTTTCTTCACGGGTTTCAGTTCTCACACTTTCTGAAGCGAATACCACAAACATGCGCCGAACATACCTGTTTGAACGACGGGGCTGATGTGCGAGCAAGTTATTGCCCCTACAGCGAAACAACACGGCGGTTCGCTTTGCTTTCAAAATTCACATTTTCTCACATGACTCAACCCACTGGCTACAAGGAATTGCCACCCGGAAAGAATATCGGCGTTCTCTCTACGTATGTCAGGGTGGCACAGTGGTTAGTACAACTGCCTCACAGCCCCAGGGACTCGGGTTCAATTCTAGCTAATAGCAAACTACTGTGAATGCTGGAATCTGGAGCCAAAAGGGAAAATATCATCAGCTCTGGCAGCATCTGGAAAGAGAGGAAAGATTCAAGGGTCATCTGGACCAGAAACGTCAGCTCTTTTCTCTCCTTATAGATGCTGCCAGACCTGTTGAGATTTTCTCCTTTGGTTTCAATTCCAGCCTCTGGCCACCGTGTGGAGTTTGCACATTCTCCCCGAGTCTGTGTGGGTTTCCTCCAGGTGCTCCAGTTTCCTTCCACAGTCCAAAGATGTGCAGGTTGGGTTGATTGGCCATGCTAAATTGACCCTAGTGTCAGGGGAATTCGCAGAGTAAATATGTAGGGTTACAGGATGGTGGGATTGCTCTTGGTGCAGACTCGATGGGCCAAATGGCCTTTTTTCTGCACTGTAGGGATTTTATGATATATATTCACATATGTATTAAAAATCCCTTGATTTTTAAACCAGTTATACAAGTTTGAGAACTCATTGTACACCCAGGGAAATGCTGGTGACAACAATGTAAAAAGCTAATCCAACAAATGCACCAGTAGCAAGTCGTTAGTAAGAACTCACTGGGAGCAACAAAGTTTATAATCCAAGGTATTTATTAGTAAGGTTTCACCATAATTCATCACAATACACAAAGATTCTGCAGGGACTGGCAAAGTGAGTTTTCTTAACAAGGCCATTGTAATATTGTAGTTTTCATTAACAAGCTTGAACTTTATATTCATTAATTCCTACGTGATTTGTTTTAATAAAATATTAAAAATTTATGAGTGCAGTTATTTGTTGAACAAAGAACCCGTGCAATGGGGCATTTGCTGACGTGTGAGACTGTTAGCCAACTTTGCAAGCACAGTGCATTCACCATGTGTGCCTCACCATTCTCTCCTCAGGAAAAGAATTTTTAAAAATTCTTTCACAGGATGGGGGATTTGCTGGTTGGCCAGCATTTATTGCCCATTCCTAATTGCCCTCAAGGAGCACTTAAGAGTCAACACAGGTAAGGATAGCAGACAACAATCATTATTTTTAATTCCAAATTTTTATTCAACTTCACTCTCCACCATGGTGGGATTTGAACTTAGATTCCCAGGGCACACCCTAGAATTTAGGAATATTGGTCCAATGACAATATCAGGGGTAGAATGATCTAATTTTATAGTTCTGTGCAGCACTGAGGGAGTGCTGCACTTTCAGAGCCGCATCTTTAAAGCTAAAGTTTATTTATTGGTGTAACAAGTAGGCTTACATTAACACTGCAATTAAGTTATTGTGAAAATCACCTAGCTGCCACACTCCAGCACCTGTTCGGGTACACTGAGGGAGAATTTAACATAGCCAATCCACCTAACCAGTGTGTCTTTCAGACTGTGGAAGGAAACCAAAGCACCCAAAGGGAACCCATGAACAGGGAAAACACACAGACTCTGCACAAACTGTGACCCAAGCCACGAATTGAACCTGGGCCCCTGGTGCTGTGAGGCAATAGTGCTAACTACTGTGCCATTGTGTACACATTTTCAGAGGAGAGGTTAAGCTGTACATTAAAGTGGTGATCTTCAAAGAGCAGTGACTTGGCCAACAATCTTTCTCAAATGCCATATTGAAACAAAAAACAGATTTCTGGGGCATTGATAGTACAAGATTGCTGTTGTATCTGGGTAGATAGTGACAAATTTAAAACATAACTCATGATGTTAAATATTTTGAGCTGCTTCTGAAAATGGAAGTACCTCAGTGTTCAGTGCAGTGTCAAGTGATGAAGATATAAGTTTACCTAGTGACTGATCTTTACTCAAAAAATATTTGTGGAGGACCACAGAAATGTATCATTATTCAGTGTGATTTTTATATGCACACTTATTTTTATCAGCATTTATTGACCATCTCTAATTGCCCTTGAACTGAACGGCATTTCAGAGGGCATTCAAAAGTCAACCACATTGGGAGTAGGCCAGACCAGGTAAGATTTCCTTAGTGAAACAGATGGGCTTTTACAACAATAAACAATGGATTCATGGTCATCATTAGACTTGCAATTCCAGATTTCTGTCAACCCCAACAATGGTGGGATTTGAACCCAGGTCCCCTAGGGAAGGGCCTTGGCTTGGCTCTCCAAATTACTAGTCTAATGACAATACCACTATGGCACTGTGTTTCCCTCATGCTTCAAGTTGTGATGATTTTGGCTTGAATCATATCTGAATGGATAGATAACAGAATGTAGTAGTGGCTATGTGGTTTCAAGAGCAGGTAAGGGAATGTTGAGCTCATTGATGAAATTCCAAATGGATATAGGGCGTTTCAGCAGTAGATTTTACAGTTATAATATCCCCATATGAAGTATATGCAGTCATGAACGCCGATAATTCCCATTAAAGTTGGCAGTAAATAGCAAATGCTTGGTTCTCACCTTTCAATATTAGCCTTACCCAATAATATACAGCAGATCAGGCTAATATTTCATAGCAGTTTTGTCCCTACAGAAGTAGAACTCATTGACTTTTTGACTCTCTCCCCATTCTCTTGGCTGTAGATATTATAGTAATAAAATATTAAAACCCTCACTCCCTTTTATAGGGAATACCATCGGGCATAAGTTTGATTTGTTGAACTTTGTGTGATCATTATTTGAGACAGTTGGGCATTACCTTTAATGATGGATTAACACCCCACAATAGCTGGGTCTGAAATAAAACCACGCACTGTGTCTAAAAAACTGGCTGAGTCGAAATGGTGTGTCTGATGCAGTGGCTTTTCCTGTCATCGGTGGGCAGTTCTGATCGGAAACATCTGCATTGTCTTACACTGGTCAGCTACATCCACTGTTCCTCTGAACCTCCAAATGCTTCCCCTCTGCACTGTTTGATGCTTCCCTGGGTCACAGACCTCTGAGCACAAATCATCTTGGCTAATAGTGGGGGGTTGGGGACAGAGAACAGAAGGCTCTGAAATTCAATCCCAAAACGTTTGCGAACGTTATTTTTCTTTCCGAGAGAGCAAGTTACCATCAGCTGTGACACTACAACAAAGTGTAAGGGAATGGGGCTGCGGTGCAAAATGTTGTTCTTGCAGTTTACAAAACCTCTTGTTCAGAAAAGCACAGGATAGCTAGTGTGCTCCGCACCCCGCTGGGCGAAGGTTCATGACTTACCGTGGATTTTTGTTCACTTTGATAGATGCAGCGCTTACAACATTGTCTAGTTTCCAATAAAACCGAGTAGTTAGTTTTTACAGTGTAACACTCAGCTTGCGGCACTTTTTATGAATTACTGCCGCTGTGGTAAACAGGTCAAGAAGTTTCCAAGCACAAGTCATTTTTATCACTCAAGCAAAAATGCTTTAAAGTTTACCTAATGAAAACCTGATTTCCTTCTTCGACTACTAAACACTGCATTTGTAGAAGATGGACACTCTATGTCCCGTTCAGATTGACCAAGAACACCTAAAATAAGTTAATTTAGCCCCGAACTAGCAACAAATTCAAGCACTAAAGTTCTGCAGTGTGTGAGTGCTTATATGTGTGCATGTTTGAGAGAGAGAGAGAATGAGTAATGATTCCTCTCTTAGGGGAACCATTCGTAAATCTGTGGCCACTACCTCTTCCCGTTGATTTTCTACTGTAGGTTATAAACGAGACTAAAGTGTCCAAGCCACAGTTGGATCGTACAATATAAGTCCAAATATGTGCGGGTTAGGTGGATTGGCTATGCTAAACTGCTCCTTACTGTCAGGGGAACTAGCAAGGGTAAATGCATGGGAATAAGGCTTAGGTGGGATTGTGGTCGATGCAGACTCGATGGGCCGAATGACCTCCTTCTGCTATGATTCTATAAAGTCAGTAGTGATACTAGCCGTTTTTGCTATTGTACTGACCCTTCTTGCAAAGGCAGAAATTCGCGCACAATAGCTGATCGATTAATGTGAAAAAATCGCTGACAAAAAGGTTATAACGTATGGATTTGCTGAAAACTACGCTGTCTAATTTGTGTCATTGTGACTTTCTTCACACACACGGCTCTCTGTTCACAGAAAGAGCGCACGCACACACACATGCACCAATATTTAGGGCACACGTTTTGCAAAATAAAAAATGCCTGTGGTTTAGCCTATTTTCCAAGATAAACTACATGATTTATCGCAGCTCACGTTAAATTTGAGAGTCAAAGCTGAGGCGGACATACTTGCCCACCTGCCGTACATGTATTAGTTCTAGATGAAGAGAGGCCAATAAAGAGAGGATAGGAAAGAATTCGCTGTGCTGGTTAAGGTAATAAGATTTGTTTCAGTGGCATCTGATCTTTACTCTAACAGACTTCCAAACAGTTGGACAAGTAAATAAAGCACCCCAGGGAACAACCATTTGAAATGGTTTACCACAGGGATATGAACAAAGGAATTTAAGTTAGTCAAAGGCTGCAACTATGAAAGTATAATACTGACCGCGGTGAGGAATTCTGGTGCTACATTAGCTGGCAGTGTGCATTTTTAGAACCTTCTTTCTGACCATTATATTGACATATCACAGTGTAGCTCCTTCCGGATGATACAGAGTAAATTGTGATTCTTAACATCATTGATGTAGCTTTCATTAAGTTTATTCATTCAATAATTTCAAAACAATAGTTACCTTGAAAACCTTATTCATCTTTGCCGTACTGAAGCTTATTAAATTATGCATTTTATGCAAATTGTACTGGAGAAATTTACTGTATAAAAATTCATGGAGTTTCATGCTTTTTTTAAATATTGGGATGGCAATCTACACTTGCAACCATTTTTTAAAGGCTATGTACAAAGGTATCTCATTTTAAAAAAGTAATAAAACGGTCCTCTTTTGCCATTAATTAGTTTTGTCAATCTTTTCCCTTGAACTCATTCATTACTGTTCGACGAGATTCAGAACTATGGTATGGTTTGATACACGGCACCATGTTTCTGTAAAGCGCAGTGGAACTGGCCGCAGTTGTGAAAGGCGCTATATAAATGCAAGTCGTTCTTTTTCCTTCTCTAGTGCCTCATCCTGAGTTCTGTGCTTCAGCTACCAGTCTGAACAGACAGTGTAGACAAGTGGTCGCAGTTCAGATCAATCCTGCCCACCTCTGATATGTACACACATTAAACCTCTCTTCAGATACATACAGAGCAGCCTGGTGGCACAGTGGTTAGCACTGCTGCCTCACAGCACCAATTTCTTGCTTGGCTGTGCAGAGTCTGCATGTTCTCCCCATGTCTGTGTGGGTTTCCTCCGGTTTCCTCCCACAGTCCAAAAGACATGTTGGTTAGGAGCACTGGCCATGCTAAATTCTCTAATGCTAAACAGGCGACTTGGGTATTTTCACAGTAACTTCATTGCAATGTGAACGTAAGCCTACTTGAGACAATAATAAATAAACTTTAAACTTAGATACATCAAACATTATCCTCATGGTTCAGCACCAAACCATACAACGTACCTAACCATTGTGGGAAGCCTTACTGGAAAGACTACATGTAGCTCAGACACTGCTCAGGAAAATCTTCTTGATTTTAGCTTATTGCATTAAAGGAAAAGAATGATATTAACAATTCCTGACCAACAATATTCAACATATATATGTGGTAAACAGAAGATAAGCAACACTTCATTAAATGCGAACAGTCACTACGGGTTATTTTGACATGTGGTGCATGATTTTTACAGCACAGTGAAGCTTTCTCTCTGCAAACATCTCCAAACAGTGGTTGCACAGGCACTCTTAGAAACAATGGAAATGATGGTCAATCCAGGAAGAGTTAAACATGCCCATCATGATTAGGGAGATATAAGATTCACCCCACAATATGGGGGGAAATCTGTCTTCTGTTCATTTGGCTCTTGGTTGTAACACCATTGTCTGATGCCATCCAAATGTGAGTCAGACTTCTTTTCTTTGCCTGACACGAATAAGGGGATTAGGGTGGCATGCTTCCGTCAGCTCACCATACTGGACAAAGAGCCTAGGGGTTTAGTGTCACAGTTACTGATAAAAGTACAGGGGCCTGTCAATCAGGTTTCTCATAGGTACTTGTGTTTGTGACATAATCTTATTAGGGGATAAAAGAGTAAAGTCCCTTTTATATGGAAAAGTTAAGTTTAATTGCTCTCATCCTATTATTTTCTCCCTTCCATCCATATGCTGTTTTTGCTTTCTGTGTTAAAGAGAGACACCTGTTCTGTTTCCTGTGCTGATAGTTTTTAAAATCAGTGTTTTGTGGGTCTAGCAAATCAGAAGGGAAGTGGATGAAAAAAGAAATAAATTGTTTTTCTGTTGTCTTGGTCTAGAATTGTGTTACGAATGAGCACACAGCAATGGAAGGGAAAAAATTCAAAAAATCAGCTGTTTCAGACAGTCAAATATTTTTATTTCAACTATTCAGATGCATGTGAAATTGTCTGTGGTCAAATTAATTATTTGCCTTATACTTTGAAGTGAGGATATCAGGTTAGGACTAATTTTCTGAGGACAGCTTTTAAAGCTTGCTGCATGCTGTTTTGCATACAAAAAGGCAAAAGATCTGCCTTTCACTCCCCTAAATAAAACTGCGTAAATGTTAAATGATTTCTCATGAATCGAACATACAGAGTCAGTCATTCTTTGGGTGGAATGCAATATTCCTGCCCTTTGAAAATAGAGCAAGAATGTAATTTTTGGCTAACTTAACGGGACTGTGAATAAAAAAGATGTAATGCACTCAATATATTCTCTAATTCAGCGCAGCAACACTCAGGATTTGTAGAATCTTTCACTAATGCTGCAAATTATGTCAATACCGAAATGACCATCCTTTAAAAAAAATGCTATACAGAAGTCAAAAAATAAAATGAAAACCCACTTATTGCCCAAGTATGGAATGTCTATAAAATTGATAAGCCAATTTCATACACAGAGAATAAATGACAGAGTAATCTCAATGGTTCCTTTAAAACCAATGCAATTGCACACAGTTCCAGCAAACTATTAAGAAGTTCTGTCAATGTCAGTGCTATTCCTTCCAAAATCTACAAAAGTAGCCACTCGTGGGACAATAGGGCCTTATAAAAGGGTTTGGCAATAATGCTGAATAACACAAGCATAGTAGCTGTGGTAAATGGCAGCAGTTTAGCAAATACTGCCTATCAGCTGCCTCTTTTCCCCTAGCATCTAACCAAACTTGGAGGATTTTTCCAAAAGAAGATGGATTCTTTTACTGACTTGAGGTCAGAACTCAGCTCTTTAAAGTATAATATTAATAAATAAACATTCATCACAAAAAACCCTAGAGGTCTTTGGGGAGGAAGATTGTGTTGGTTTTGGCATCAAATGACACAGGACACTTATGATATATAGGGATTAGACCAGCAGACTGATGAAATGGCAAATGTCTTCCAGTCAACTTTCCTTGGCATTCTCAGCACACTTTTCTTCCCCAAATACTTTCAGATTTGAAAATCAGACTGGAGATATATTTTGTTTTGGTTTTCCGCAGGCTTCAGTTATTTATAAAGGGAAGAAGTGAAGCACTCATTCCAGTTCCAACTGAACCTTTACGACTCCCCAAAGACCCTGGGGTGATGAAAATCAAGTGGTTAGGAATAGGCTCTTTTATGTTACCATTGTTTACAGGCATTGTTACTTGACTGACATGTTACAATTGGTCTTCCGATTAATCAGTTGAAGAAGCCGTTCTGGACCGAGCACAGATTTAAGCTGCTATGAAATTGTATGTTTTTTTTAATCATTTCGACATTTATTATCTAAATGTGAGGTGACATAACCTTTGATTATTCATGCAATTCAAAGCCGGTTACTTTTTTTCACAAAGCGCACCATACAGATTGCGCATGTGGACTCCTGTAAACCATTTAGAAACAAACTCTGAATCTAGAGACTGATATGCGGATCTGCTATAGGAGATAAAATGGTACTCTGTAAAATGCATTTTATTTTTACATTGCATTGGGAATGTTTTTCGTGAATTTACATAATTGTGATACACAGCTCGGAAACCGTAACAGACTGCAAATGCCGCTCAGGAATCAATGCCTTAATGCATTAGACATCATCTTGATGAACTCATTTTGACATGCAGAACTGTTAAATGTCATGGAAATAACTACACAAATGCTTGCTTTTACGGAATTCTTTCTTTTATTCAATTTTGCATTAGGAGGCTGACTCACGAGGGACCAGTAGGCAGAAGGCCAACTTTGTATTGATGGAGTACCGAGGGAAGCAATTCGAGGTTGAAGACAGTTGGCCCATTGGTTTCGAAATAAGAAAGAATTCCACACTCTGTGCAAATAGTGAAAAGCACCAGTTCAAACACAGGGCCCGGAGATATGTGCTGTATATTTGCACAGGTTGTGCCCGCGGCTCACCCTTGTCAAGTGGCATTTTGATTCTCTACCCCACTGACTGTTTGCTCTGCAGCTTTGGTAGAGGAAATTAAGTTGCTACATATAATGGAATTAAAAGAACATTTCGAAGTAAACATTTTCCTCAATAAAAGCAAAACAACCTTAAAATAAAGAATTGTCCAAGGATCTCAAAAATCCACAGCTGCTGGAGTGGAGATTGAATAAGTTGGAGAATTAATATTTAAAATAATACTTGCACCCTTAACATGGTAAAATATTTCAATCTGCTTTATAGGAGAGTTATTAATCAAGGTCCATTAAGAGATATCAGGCGGGGTGACCAATAACTTGGTCAGAGAGATAGGGTTTAAGGGATGCCTTAAAAGAGCGAAAGGGGAAGAGAGACAAGGAAAATTAGGGAGAAAAATCCTGAATTTAAGACCAACATAGCTGAAGCCCAGTAAGAAGTCTCACAACACCAGGTTAACATTTAACAGGTTTATTTGGAATCACAAGCTTGCACTCACCTGATGAAGGGGCAGTGCTCCAAAAGCTCATGATTCCAAATAAACCGGTTGGATTATAACCTGGTGTTGTGAGACTTCTTACTGTGCCCACCCAGTCCAACACTGGCATCTCCACCTCATGCATAGTTGAAGGCAATGATGGGGCAATGGGAATTGGAGAGGGAAGGGGGCGAGTACAAGAAGCCTGAATGGGAGGAGTGTAGAAATCTTGTGGGGCTGGAGGTGGCTACAGAATTATGGATTAGCAGTGAGATTTGAGAACAAGGGTGAAAAATTCACATTTGAGGCATTGTGAGATGAGGGAGGCCTGCACCCACTGGGGTAGTGAACGAACAAGACTTGGTGCACATTAAGATACAGGGGTTTTGCTGAAGAATGGAAAATGGGAGGCTGGCCCGGGGAGCCTGGTTGTTGTCTAATCTGGGGATAATAATCATGCTAATAGGGAGGGCATCTGGTGGGAAACTCGGCTCAGGGTTCACTTGGACGGTGAGGTTGTGAACAATCTGGTTCTGTGAGACAGTGGCCAGGGAGTGGGATGGAGTCATTCGCTGGAGAATGGAGTTTGTGGCAGGGACCAAAGGTAAAGGCCTCGGTGCTCCCAATATACAACTGCAGATAATTTCTGCTTATCCAATACCAGATGAATGAAAGGCAGTTTGACAAATCAGAGATAATGGAGGGTCAAAAGAAGGCTCATCATCAGCAGTCTTTATGTGGGACCCGACATGGTGCTTTCACATTATGTCAGATAATGTGCATGTCTGTATGTATATAGATCCTTGGCAGACTCCTGGGGTAACAGTGCAGGGGAGGTGGGGAAGGATAAAGGGAACTATCCTATATCAGCACTCCACTGATGCTTACACTCCATTACATTATCAGTGGAATTTTTATATACTGTGAAATCATAGAATCCCAACAGTGCAGAAGCAAGCCATTCGGCCTTTCAAGCCCGCATTAACAATCCCACCCAGTCCTTATCCTTGTAACAACCTCCACCCCCACCCCCATAGTTACCTCCCGGGTCTCTCTGATACTAAGGAGCAATTCAGCATGGCCAACCCTCCTAATCTGCATATTTTTGGACTGTGGAAGGAAACTGAAGCACCAGAAGGAAACCCACGCAGACGCGGGGAGAGTGTACAATCTCCACACAAACAGTGACCCAAGGCCGGAATTGAACCTGCGCTCCTGGCACTGTGAGGCTAACCATTGTGCCACTCCAAAGCAGTGGTGGAATGCACCTAGTCACACTGTCTATTTGCACTGGTCTTGGCAGAGGGTGGAAAGTGACAGTGCTCCATGGTTGTAGTCAAATACATACATGGGATAAAATCAGCCTTCTGGCCATTTTGTACTGATTGAAAACAGCTGATAAGGACATTCACATATTTCTCATCTGTACAAAGTAGAATGGCAGCGCAGCAGGCAGCCAAAATAAAATAAATCTTTCCATAAAGGAAGGAAAGGCTGTCCACCTAAAGCACAAAGAAAGACAGAAAAACCATTCTGGATAATGGCTTCTGCAGTGTTGTAAAGGTTGACGTAGGGCAGGCTCTGTTAAGGTGCAGATTTAGAGTCAATGTGAGGAAATAATCACAGCATGCCAATGTCCTGAAAGGTGCGGCATGATTGGATTGTTAGTGAACGTCCAGCCATTGAACACTATGGAGCTCAGAACCTTGTTATGATTACAATGATAAATCACTTCTGTTCAGAGTTCCCACTACAAGAATCTACGTGAGTTAGACATTCTCACACGTGTTCCCACCTCTACTTTATTAACCTAGGTCAAATATTGAGGGTGAAATAACAAGCTATGCTGCTTCTGCTATGCAGTGGTATTTATAAAGCAGCTCTACCTAGTCCACTGTCTATATGGAATACAAATATAAATGCTGTGCACCATATTGTCAAGTCCTTTAAGTGTTGTATTTTTCTAAACTTACCGCAAAGTACAGATGATAGAAAATAAAGCTGGGCTGTGGTTAGATGTAGTTGTGATTAAATATGTGTCATATACATTCTTGTTTTCATGAAGGACTAGATTTAGCAATGAACAATATATTTACAAACATGTTGCCCCTGCTGTTGTTTAGTGTCCAACTTCAAATGATTTTGCTACTTAGCTAGCGTCATTTTGTAGTTATGATACAGGACCCAAAATCTAGTGATTTTCAGATAAAATCTGTAAAATTGAATTCAATAAATCCACTAAATAGTGGCAAGTACCAGGCAATGTGTAAGCTGCCTGATAGCCCAACCCAGGAAATGGAACCTGCCATCCTTACCAGATCTGGCTGATGATGTGTGATTCTAATCCGCACTCTGCAGTTGACTCTGAATAGTCTCTTAAAATGGCCTAGCAAAAACCATTCACTTTAAAACAAAAACCACAATGAAACACAATAATAAGAACCACCACTGTGGGAGCAACATTTGGAGGCTGACTGAAGCAGTGAAAGAAGGCATCCAGCACCAGGGCAACAACGAACAGGAACTAAATAGCCCAGATTGTCCTTCTTACAGCAGACTAAGGGGAGGCGGAAAGATGTATTTCAAATGATGCAGAGTTTCAATGGAGCAAGTGGGATGATGCTGTTTCCCCTGGAAAGTGGGTCAATAACCATTGGTCCTGGGTGTAAAACAACTGGCAAATGCATGAGAGGAAAGTGCGGATGAACTTTTTCACATTTAAAATTAAGATCTGAACGCACTACCTGAAAAAGTAGTGAAATCAGATTTTATAGATATTTTCAGAGGGTAGCTGGGCATGTTCTTGCAATGGTCTAACTTGCAATGTTTTGTAGGAAGAAACTGGAGAATTGAATTAAATTGGACAGCTGTCTTAAAAGTGCTAGCAGAGACACGATGGGCTGAAGGACTTCCTTTTGTGTTGCAAGGTTCTCTGCTTTGCTGATTCTGTGAACATGCTGGCCATTACTTAGTTACAATTCTAAAGAACCAAAAGTTTAAATTTACTTATTAGTGTCACAAGTAGGTTTATATTAACACTGCAATGAAGATACTGTGAAAATCCCCTAGTTGCCACACGCTGGCACCTGTTCGGGTACACTGATGGAGAATTTAGCATGGCTAATGCACCTAACCAGCATGTCTTTCAGACTGTGGGAGGAAACCAAAGCTCCCGGAGGAATCCCACACAGACATGGGAAGAACTTGCAAACTCCGCACAGGCAGTGACTTAAGCAGGGAATCGAACCCAGGTGTCTGGCACAATGAGGCAGCAGTGCTGCCCCAAGTTTTCTGCTATTTGTTCAAATGGCCACTTCTCATATCTAAATCTTAGCAATGAATGCCCACTTCTGTCCAAAGTCCTGTTTGAATGTCAAGGCCTACAGCATCAACACAACAAGCCTTTACTCTCACTGCTATTGACACCTTCAGCCATGCTTTCTCCATCTCAACTTCTTCAATATTATCTTGGCCAGTTTCCTGAGTTCCACCATATGTAAACTACAACTCAACCAGAGCTCCATTGCTTGTATCCTATTGTGCACCTAACACCCAACATTTATCACCACTGCCTTTGCCAATCTCCATCAGCTCTCGAAAATCCCGGTGTATCAACTTTAAAATCCTTACTCCTATTTTCAAATTCCTCTGTGGTCTACATCTCTGCATGTACATCTATTCTTCTGACTGTGGTCTGTGTGACACCCCCTCCCCCATTCTTACTCTCTCAACTTCCATCCCACTCAACCATGCGCGTCAGTAGCAAAGCTTCCTGCTACCTTGTTTTCGAACTCTCATCCTACAGCCATCCATCTTGCCACCTTTTATTTCACCTGTCACCGCATCAAAATAGTGCATTTACCATCTAAGTTATCAAGAGCAGAGAAGGCTGAGGAGGGGGCCTGCTTGAGTTGTGCAAAATTATGTGGGACATAGATAGGAAGAAATTTTTCTCCTTGGTAGAGGGGTTAATAACCAGAGGGTATAGATTTAAGGGAAGGGGCAGGAGATTTAGAGGGGTATTGGCTGGCATGGTGGTTAGCACTGCTGACTCACAACACCAGGGACCTGGGTTCAATTGCAGCTTTGGCTCACTGTCTGTGTGGAGTTTGCACATTCTCCCCATGTCTGTGTGGGTGCTTTGGTTTCCTCTCACACTCTAAAGATGTGTGGGTTAGGTTGAATGGCCATGCTAAGTTGCCCCTTAGCGTCCAAAGATGTGTAGGTTAGGTAGATTTGCAGGGTAAATATACTGGGTTATGGCGTAGGGCCTGAGTGGGATACTCTGTCAGAGAGATGGTACCGGTTTGATGGGCCAAATGGCCACCTTCTGCATTGTAGGGATTATATTCTATGATTCTATGATTTGAGGAAATACTCTTCGCCCAGAGGGTGGTGGGAATCTGGAGCTCACTGTCTGAAAGGGTGGTACAGGTGGAAATCCTGACAGCAATTAAGAAGCATTCAAATGAGCACTTGAAATGCCATAGCATACAAGGCTATGGATAAAGTGCTGAAAAGTAGTTTTAGAACAGATAGGTGCTTGATGGCCAGCCCAGACACAGTGGACCAAAGGGCCTCTATCTGTGCTGTAACACTGAGGAAGGTTGGGAATATATTTCCTTTTAAATTTTGCAGCATTCGGTTCACTCAAGGACTGGACTTGTTCACTATGTAGCAACTTACAGTATCAGCCATTCCTTGTTTATCCAAAAAAAAGGACAAAATAATTAAAACTGATTTGCCAGGATGATGTAATCCCAGCACTGATCAGAATGGACCCTGTGAACTAGTTATGTGAAACTTGGACCTTTAACAGGGAAGGACAACACTTCTTCATACCTCCAAGCCTGAAAGGAGATAATCAACCGTGACAGAATGACACAAGAATGACACAGAGTTCCCACTTACAGGTGAAAAGGGGGGTGGGGGGAATTGCCCTCAAAATTGTGCCCTTTTCAAAAGCATTTTCCTCCCCCCTCATGGTTTTCCACTCAAACCAACTTGCATGTTGACCAACTCAACAAAGCATCAAGAGAAAATGCTGGAAAATCTCAGCAGGTCTGGCAGCATCCAAAACAGTATTTTCTCTTTTGGTTTCAGATTCCAGTATTTTGCCTTTAACTCAACAAACATCTCCATGAAGTTGCCAAATTGGACAGCACCGTGCAGCAATTGATGAATACGGCTGAAAATGATTTTAATTTTTAAAAAAGAACATTTTAAGTCACTCAATCCACCACCTCATTCTTAATTAAGAATTTTTTAAATAATTTTTTTCTAGTCATATGCGTGTGGTCAGTTTCTCAGTTTTTTTTAAAAAAATGCATTCAAATGCTTTGAAAACATACCCTAACAGTATACAATCAGAAGTTCCAGTTTAATTTTTAGGGCCTCTGCAAAAGTTGGCAAACGAGGGGAGTCAGTGTAAACCTCCACGGGTGATTAACTCGCCCTGGAGGTGTAGCCAGTGTTGTAGGTGAGGGACTGGTTTTTAATGCAGTGTTTTTAATAATACTGGCACAAAAGATCACAAGAATTTGATTCACGCTGGGCGCAATTTGCGCTTTAAATCCCACGATCTTTTGTGGAGAGCTGATCAACATGGGCGAAATCCATTGGGACGGAGGGGTGATTCCTGCAGATGCCTGGAAACTCCAGGTTTTATATGTATATGTATTTCTAATTTGCATTTGATCGGACAGTAGCCACATTCTGCTCGCTGAGAGTGGCAGAAGAACTGGTCTCAAACTGGAATAATTCGTTTGCAGGCTGGGTTTAAACTACATACCCGTAGAGGAAGGAACAGAAATTAAGGGAGTTAGTTTTAAACAAAAATCATTTTAGTTATCCAGTTGCCTGTGAAGGACATTGCGAAAACCGAGTGTAGCCAAGTGCTGTTTTTACCAAAAGGCTGCTGACATCTGAATAACCTGTGACTGGTGCACTAGGGGAACATTACAAATGAGTGTCCCCCTCCCCGCCCCCCGCTTCACTCAACACCGCACCGGGTGCCTCCTGTGTTAAATAATAAAGTTACCAAACGTAGTATCAACGGGCCGAAAATGTGGCCCAGGACTGCACCGTAAGATGATTGCAGGGAGAAGTCGTGGCTAATTCCACAAAGCCTCGAAAACAGGTAAATAATAGTGACATTATAGACTCCAAAGAACAGCAAGCACATTTTTGGCAGAATGCCGCACATATAGTTCACAGAAAGGGCATTACGATCATTAACTGATGGATATCCTCTCCGCATAAAAGGCTTTTGGCCTGAGTTTGATCATTCTGTCATTCAGATACTGCAACTTTATTAATACCAACAGGCAGTTATCATAAAGAGAGACGGGTGACAAGATTCTGCCGCATGTTGGAAACGGCAGAAGCCGCCCTAACCCCTGTCCTCACCAAAAACATTTTTTAAAAAAAAAGTTAATTCAAGACAAATATTATTTCTGCTGATTATTTTTTTAAAAAGTCAACAAAACAGCTGTTTGGTTTCACGTCTCGCCCACGCTACATTAAACTTAACACGCACACACTGTCCTCTTCAGACTGAGCGGTGGCGCTAATAAGAGAACAAAAGTGTAAAATTATTTGTTCCGTTCTTTTAGAGCCCCGTCAGCATAAATCTCCGCGACATGTGCCCCCAGTAAAGCAGCGGCAGGGCGAAATAGTCCGCACAACTGCATTTTATCCCCCCATAAACAAGAGAGAAATAAAATAAAATTACACGGCAGCAAGGTCAGGCGTTGCAGGTTGGGTCGCCGAAACTTCAATGCTGTGCTCAACATTTAATTTAACCGCTTTTAAAAATGTTGTTTTAATTTTATCTTTACCGAACAAAAACAGAATTTGCACTTCGAAGCTGTATTTGCAAGTGTGTTTGCGCGCCTGGACACATGGAGGACTGGGGTGGGAGGGAGTTGGGGGGGGTGGGGTGGAACCTGAGAACCTGATGAATTGTTAAAATTGCACTTGTCACCTGAACCCTGAGATGCATTACAGACTTGAAACTCACACCCCGCTCATCACTCAGGATAAACGTGTTTTGCCCAGGCCCTAATGTTGGTGAATCTGCCTAGGAAGTTGACAATAGCTGGGGGAGAGGTGTGTGGAGAAGGGCAAGAGTTGGCAAGCACCACAGATGCCACAGCTGCTGTGACAGCAAATTGTGAAGTGACAGTCCACTTCAGTTCAAGGCAGGGTGGCTTCAAGCCTTGTTTTACTATGTTGACCCAGAGAAAACTGAGTAACTTGTATAAACAGGCGGCAGTAAAATTCTTTATGAATTATAGTTCTCCTCTACTTCATGGGAGTTTGTGTTTTCTTTCTTACTCCTGTACTGTGTCCCGTTCATTCGTTTGCGTGTTCTCAGCACTGTGTTCGCTCTCCAGCCCAGGCCAGCTGATGTGTGTCTGCGCCCCGCTACCCCCCAGAACTTCACAACACACGGGGCTTCAGCAACGAGGGTGCAAAGAAAACGAGAGAGGTGAGCTGTTGTGATCTTTAAAAAAGAGTTGGGACGGTTCTGTCCAAATCTATTGCCACCATAGTATGAATAGAGCCATATAATGTGGACAGTAAACATATGAAATACATTTATCTGTATGTTGGAAGGGTTGGGGAGGGTGGGGGAGTTATGGATTCCAAAGAGACAGGGACTCAAAGAACCCAAAGCAAGAGATAGGACAGAGATAGGAAGGAAAGCAAGAAGCATGTGGAACAAATAATCACTGTCAAAAATGCAATAAATGCCACTGCTCTTCTATGAATACAAAATATTATGATCAAGTCCATGTTTGTTGGTGCAAGTACTTTTTTCTGGCTGTATTACCTTCCTGAAGACAGAGAATCAGTCTAAGTTTAAAATTTACTTATTAGTATCACAAATAGGCTTACATAAACACTGCAATGAAGTTACTGTGAAAACCCCATAGTCGCCACACTCCAGTGCCTGTTCAGGTACACCAAGAGAGAATTTAACATGGCCAATGCACATAACCAGCACATCTTTCAGACTGTGGGAGGAAACCAGAGCACCAGGAGAAAACACAAGCAGATTGTGTGAACACTACACAGTGATCCAAGCTGGGAACTGAACCCAAATCCCTAGCGCTGTAAGGCAGCAGTACTAACCACTGTGCCACCATGCCGTCCCAGTAAACTACAATTTGAGTATAAAGAAGATGCCTGGACACCAACAGTACTCGTGAGCCTAGATGATGAGTATTACTGAAGAGGGAAATAGTGGCAAATGTTAACCAACCATACCATCTCCTGAGCATATTTCCAATCGAAGCTGGAGGGCAGGAATGGGAACAATCATTATTTTCCTATGCTTTTTACGATGCCTATGGACATAAAAAAGTCAATTATTGCACCTCACTGCTAGGTTCACCCAAATTAAACAAACTCAATGCCAACACAGGATCAAAGCTCTCAATTAATATGACTCAATCGCACAAAAACAGCCTTGTGCATTTCCTCACAACGTCTTAGGTCTCACCTGAAATAGCTAAAATGCAACATAGAGGCCTCACGCCTTTTTGAGGCCCAATTTGCTAAATTGGTCCGCTCTGATTCCAGGTTGGTTGCATCCATGATTTACTTACAGCCTAACTGGCAACCTATAAGGGATTCCTGGAGGCTGCTATCAAATAAAGTGATATTGGGAAGAGATGCAGTTTTGTTGACCATTGCTAGCTCCATTTGGCTATTTCCTGATTGCACCTTCACCGCCCCCCCCCACTCCCCTGCCTTCCCCCTCCGCCCCCAACCTCGCCAACATTCTTGACCATGAACTAACCCATTGCTACCATCCAAGGACCTATTCTGGGGGCTCTGACCAGCAAGAAAATGACCTGATATCCAATGTCAGTTTGCCTGCGGGCTGCCTGGATTATGCATATGCACCTGTGGCTCACTGACCTCACTTTAACAATGCCCAATATCGGGCATGTTGGCACAGATGTCATCCTGCGTTCCCATTTTCTGTTGGCCTGCCAGCAATTTCTAAGGCTCTTCTAGCCTAATACATTGACCATGTGAGGTGAAGTGCAGTAGAAGGATGCTCTTGTGGAGTATGAACAACAGAACAAATCTGCTGGACTGAATACTCTATTTCTGTGCCATCTTTCTATCAATAAATTTCAGTTCCCAGTGGCACTCTACTCTCAGTTACTGCCTCGCACCCTCTGCCCAACCGTCACTCACTATATTGCTCCCAGTAGTTACTGAGCTCCTTTCAGGTAATCTTTTAAAATGCTGACAGGTATGTAAATTGATGTATAAAATTCACCAGACGTATAAAGGCTTCCCCCTTTAGGCTCTACTTATGCAACAGAGTTAGATCTTGGCACATTTGCAACTTCCCTGAACACGCACTCCTATCTTTAACCTGCAATCCAAAAGTAAAAGTCAATAATTATGGAAATTAAACCAATGACTTATGTCATTTCTATCTTTAATTAGCTGCTGTAAATGAATAGAATTAACCATGATTTGCTGCATATATTGCAACGGTCACCATTTCAATTGTACTGAAATGCCTTTTTTTGTAAGCTTGCATTGCTTCACATATCGGATTACAAAGAGACACTACCTCCTTTTGTGAGCCTTTAGAGACTGTACTTGGATGTTTTATGCATAGCACACACCCTCGTCTTCCATCAATCCATTTCATAAAAAATAATCTATTTACAGCTTGACCAGTACAGGCAATTTAACTGCCAAAATGTTCTTTCCTCCACTGCTGTGGTTGTTACATTTTAAACAGTGAAAACAGCTTGAAAATGGGCAGGAACCTGCAATATGTTAAATACGGTGTTGTGTTACAATTCACTTTCAGTAGCTTTGGAAAAACTCATACAGTAGGTTTTCCAGTGGGTGTTGGGATCTGCACTGTGCCACAACTGTTTTCTTTACATGATCTTGTGTCCCATCGAAACCAAATCTTCACAAAAAAGAGTAAGGATAAAGTGTGTTGCTTAATTTGAAAGATGCTGTGTAAAATGTAGCAAAATGACAATGGTGATGAATTGCAGACATGCAGATTCCTGCAACTCCTTGTTGACTGAGTTTATGTATGCGAAAGTGGCAACACCAGTCGTGCACATACAAGCACAAAAGACAGGAAGGGACCTCACACATAATGTACAGTTTAGTCCAACTGCCTCATTTACTATAATTACATCCAAATTAACTCCTTCACCCTTTGTCACAGTTACAAAAATGTTGGTTACAGCATCAGAGCGTGCAAACCATACAGATGAAGAGGCCACGCAGAAGTGACGCTAAACGTGTGACGACACGGATATCAGAAAGTAATGTATGTCAGATGTGCCAAAATTAAGGGAAATAATTTGAATATCCCAACAGGTATGCAAAAAGGAAACAACTAGCATTTATATAGTACACGAATAGCCTCAAGATATCTCCAATCACTTTGCAACCAAAACTTTGCAAAGTTGACTGTTTCTCTGCGCAGGTGCTGACAGACCAGTGAGTATTTCCAGCAGTTTCAGATTTAATTTCTGATTTCCAGCACTATTTTATTTTGTGATTATTTTTAAGTATAGTTACTGTTGGGACAGAGGAAATACGGCAGCAAATTTGCACACGGCAAGCTCCAGTGAACAGTAACTTGTTAGTGGTGCTGGTTGAATGATAAATGTCAAATCAGGACACCAGGGATAACCTCTCCTCTTCATCTTCAAAATCATGCCATGGGATCTATCATCTCCACCTGAGAGGGAAAATAGGAAACCTGGGTGGGTGGCACAGTGACACAGTGGTTAGCCCTGATACCTCACAGTGCCAGGAACCTGGGTTCGATTCTCAGCTTGGGTCACTGTCTGTGTGGAGTTTGCATATTCTTCCAGTGTCTGTGTGGGTTTCCTTCGAGTGCTCCGGTTTCGTCCCACAGTCTGAAAGATGTGCTGGTTAGGTACATTGACACAAGCAGGCGCTGGAGTGTGGCAACCAGGGGAACTTCACAGTAACTTTATTGCAGTGTTAATGTAAGACTTGTGACTAATAAATAAACTTTTTTAAAAAAACTTTTGTTTTCCTGACTCACCAGAGGTGCAAGTGAGGGTGAGGGTGAGGGTGGTGGGGGCGGGGGCACCAAATTTTGAAATAGAATCATAGAAACTTGAAGCAGGGTAGGCCATTCAACCCTTCGAGCCTGCTCTGCCATTCAATTTGATCATGGCTGATCATCAAATTCAATATCCTGATTGTCCCCTTCCCCCATATCCAATAATTCCATTAGCCCCAAGAGTTGCATCTAATTTTTTGTTGGCCTCAACTACTTTCTGTGGTAGTGAATTCCACATGTTCAACACAACTTCCTTGCCCTTGTACTCTCTGTCGTCCCTATGATGTGGAGGTGCCGGCGTTGGACTGGGGTGGGCGCAGTAAGAAGTCTCACAACACCAGGTAAAGTCCAACAGGTTTATTTGGTATCATGAGTTTTGGTATCATGCGTTCTATCTACACATTTATTCCAAACGTTACAAAGTGCTTCCTGATAATTACCTTTGCCACATTTGTGTTCCGTTGTCCTATTGTCAAAATTTAAAGTCACCAACATTTATTGTTTGTGTTTTCTATATAGCTCAGTAATATCATCTTTCTTACTGTTTCCTTCCTCGGCTAAAAAGCCCAAATATTTTGACAGAACTTGCCCATTGCTCAGCTCTCCGACCGTTGTGGCTCTTTGCTTTGCTTTGCTTGTCAGCAGCCAGAAATGAATACAGTTTTCAAAGTGCAGTTTGACCAAAGCAAGTAAGGGTTAATCATGACTTCCACTGCCCTGTACGCTAGTTAGACCACAAAATTCAGCTACATGGACCTGACAGGAGCTAAGCCCTAAATTCACAGTACACACAAAGGATATCCTTGTAAAGCTAAGGAATACTTATCTGTCTAATGTGAATTTGATCAAGTTATTAGCAGATAAATTAAAAGTTTAAAAGTTTATTTATTAGTCACAAGTAAGGCTTACATTAACACTGCAATGATGTTACTGTGAAATTCCTCTAGTTGCCACAGCCCAGTGCCTGTTCAGGTCAATGCTTCTAACCAGCACATCTTTCAGAATACAGGGGAAACCGAAGCACTCAGAGGAAACCCACGCAGACACAGGGAGAATGTGCAAACTCCACACAGTGACCCAAGCTGGGAATTGAACTGGGGTCCCTGGTGCTGCGAAGCAGCAGTGCTAACCACTGCACAGCCTCTATTAAGTGCAAGAGTCCAGTCATTTCCAGGCAGTGGTGTAGTGGTACTATCACCGGACTAGCAATTCAGGGATGGACCCAGGGTGATGCTCTGGAGACCCAGGTTTGAATCCCACCATGGCAGATCGTGAAATTTGCATAGAAATCTGGACTTAAAAATGACCATGAAATTGTTGTTGATTGTTGTAAAAGGCCATCGGGTTCATTAATGTCCTTTAGGGAAGGAAATCTGCCATCCTTATCTGGTCTGGCCTACATACGACTCCAGACTCACAGCAATGTGGCTGATGCTGAAATGCCCCTAGGGATGGGCAATAAATGCTGACCCAGCCAGCGACACCTACATCCCGTGAATGAGTATTTAAAAAGTTCAGAGTTATATCTTTTATATCAGCTAATGGATTTATTTCTGACAGCCATATATCAAAAGTTTCAGTTGGATGAACATTTCACATACGTCACCAACATACTAATCCAGTGGAACAGAGCCTGATTGTTAAGGCTGAAAGGTGTAGCTCCATTGTGAGTATGGAAACATACTTAGGGCATAGGACAGCTGGGGATATACAGAATAGTTGGTATGACCAAGAATGGGGTTTGACCATTCTTTGGGTCAGCCAATTACTAATGTGGGCTTATTTTCAACTCCAACAATAATGGGGCTGTTTGTACAGAAGCTGAACCACAACTGGATGTTTTGGTCTTAATCCAGGTTTTTGTAAATCTGAAAGATTGTCCTGTGTGCAAACTGCATGTGAGTTTGCCCAGATTGTTCGAGAATGATCACTGGAGAGTGATACCTGTGCTGTGATGAGTTGCATTAAGTAAAGTCGTAGGCTATTGCCACAGTGAATAGCTTGCTCGACAACTAGAACTGCAGAAGCTATAATCCTGGGCAGCACAGTGGTTAGCACTGCTGCCTCACAGTACCAAGGACCCAGGTTTAAATCCAGCCTTCAGTGGCTGTCTGTGTGGAGTTTGTACATTCTCCCTGTGTCTGTGTGGGTTTACTCCGGGTGCTCCAGTTTCCTTCCACAGTCCAAAGATATGTGGCTTAGGTGAATTGGTCAGGTTAAATTGCCCTTAGTGTATGTTAGGGAGTTTAGTGGGGTAAATACATGGGGTTATAGGAATGGGGTGGGCCTTAGTAAGATGTTCTTTTGGAGAATCGGTGCCAAATCGGTGGGCCAAATGGCCTCCTTCTGCACTGTTTGGATTCTCTGATACTTCTATGGGATTGCATTTCACAACAAACTTCATTTTTATAGAACCTTTAAGATAGTAAAACATTCCAAGGGGCTATTATTCTGACCACAATCTCCCCATACGGTGACAATCATCTTGTGACAAAAATGCACATTTGTTGCAATAGATCAAAGTACATGGAGAAAGATGGTTATCTAAAATTGCTGTGCATCCTGAATGTTGACATGCTGTCGGATCTGGAATAAAGGTGTGTTCAGTCCTGTGTGGTCCAGGTCAACAGTACTCACATCTACCGAATCTGAATTGGGGACGATATGACACAAAATGAAACGTTTCAATGTAAGTTTTAGCTTGGTGTGAGCTTCTTTAATCCTATCCCAGTACCGCATCCCTCTTTACTCCATAATCTCCTCCAGTCCCACAACTCTTCAAACTGTCTGGAATATCCTCCCTACCTATCTCCCCTCCTTTAAAACACTCCTTAATAATTAATTATTTGTCCCAACATTTAATCATTTTACCTAAAATTCTCCTTATGTGACTGTGCCCAATGTCATTTAGTAATGCTGCTGTTAAAGGTGCTATATAAAAATACATTGTTGTTGTATGTAAGGGGTTAACAGCCAACTTCATTCAGAGAATTACTCTAGAAATCAGTTACTATATTGACTGTTTCTTCTGTGATCTGTCTGGCAATTATCCAAAACTTATGGTATTCAACGATTTCTTTGTGGCAAACCCCTTTTAAACATTCCTTCTGACCCCATTGCAAATTTCCAAAATTCAGTTTCCTAACAAACAGTGCAATGATTAATGAAAATATGTTTTATTTGTAAACAGATTCTGAAATAATCATAGAATCCCTATAGTGCAGAAGGAGGCCATTTGGCCCATCAAGCCTGGACTGACCAATCCCACCCGGGCCCTATCCCTATAACTCCACATATTCACCCATTTAGTCCCCCTGACACTAAGGAGCAATTTAGTATGGCCAATCCACCTAACCCGCACATCTTTGGACTGTGGGAAGAAACCACAACCCCTGGAGGAAACCCATGCAGACACAGGGAGAACATGCAAACTCCACACAGTCATCCAAGGCTGGATTCGAACCCAGGTCCCTGGTCCTAGAGACAGCAATGGTAACCACTGTGCCACCATGTTGCCCCTTAATAATGTGCGTAAATGAATTAATACAGAATTTTTAAAAAATTCGGCAGACCTTATTTATTCTTTCACGAGGTGTGGACATCGCTGGCTAGGCCAGCATTTATTGTCCATCCCTTTTAGCTCCTTGAGAAGGTGGTGATGAGCTGCCTTCTTGAATCGCTGCAGTCCACGTGGTAGGTACACCCACAGTGCTGTTAGGGAAGAGATCCAAGATTTTGACCTAGTAACAGAGAAGGAACGGCGATAGATTTCCAAGTCAGGATGGTGAATGGCTTGAAGGGGAAGTTTCAGGTGGTGGTGTTCCCATGTGCCTGCTGCCCTTGTGCCTCAGTGTGGTACAGGCCACAGGTTTGGAAGGTGCTACCAAAGAAGTGCATCTTGTAGATGGTGCACAATGCTGCCAATGTGCATTGATGGTGGAGGGAATTAATGTTTAAGGTGATATAATTGGATACCAATCAAATGGGCTGCTTTGTCATGAATGATGTCAAGCTTTTTGAGTGTTGGAACCACACTTATCCAAACAAGTGCTCCATCATACGCCTGACTTGCGCTTTGTAGAATGTGGGTAAGCTTTGGGGAGTTGGGAAATGAGTTGCTCTTCACAGAAATCTCAGTCTCTGACCTGCTTTTGCAACAACGATATTTATATGGTGGGTCTAGCTCAGTTTCTGGTCAATGGTAATCCCCAGGATGTTGATAATGGGGGAATTCAGTGCTGACAATGCCACTGAATGTCTTGGGGAGATGGTTGGATTCTCAATTGCTGGTGATGGTTGTTGTGTGGTGTGAATTTACTTGCCACGTATGCCAGCCTAAGCCTGGATATTGTCCAGATCTTTCTGCATTTGGAGATGGACTGCTTCAATATCTGAAGAGTTGCGAATGATGCTGAACATTGTGCTGTCATCTGCAAACATTCCCACTTCTGACCTTATGATGGAAGGAAGATCGCTGATTAAGCAGCTGAAAATAATTGGGCCTAGGGTACTATCCTGAGGAACTCCTGTGGTGATGTCCTGGAGCTGACATGATTGACCTCCAACCATTTTTCATTGTGCAGGGTATTACTCCAACAAGCGGAGAATTTTCCCTGATTCCCATTGACTCCAGTTTTGCTGAGGCTGTTCTATGCCACACTTAGTAAATACGGCCATGATGTCAAGGGCTGTCACTCTCAACTTACCTTTTAAGCATGCGGCAAGAGACACTCATATAGCATGTGACAGGACAGAGAAGCAGCTAAGTGATCGCCTTTGCAAGCAGAACAACTGTTGTGAAGGCCAGAATGCTTTTGGTTTCCAGCTCACAAAATAATCCAATATATATATTAGAATATAAGGAGGGATAAGCCATGTGGCTCTTCAAGCCTTCCCTGCCATTCATATTCATGGAATATTGCTGCAACTCAGCTACACCTTCCCATATTGTTCCTATATCCCTTAATTTCCACAATATCCAAAAACCTGTCAATTTAATATATGCAATAACTGAGCACCCAGCTTTCTGGGCTGGAGAATTCAAAAAGTTCACATAGCACTTTGAAGGAAGAAATTTTCCTCAACACACACTCCTAAATGGCTGACCCCTTATTCTGAGTAAGAACTCTCACAACACCAGGTTAAAGTCCAACAGATTTATTTGGTAGCAAACACCACTAACTTTCGGGGCTTTACTCCTTCGTCAGGTGAATTCCTTATTCTGAAACAGTGACCCCTAGTTCTAGCTTCCTCCACCAGGGGAAAACATCTTGCCGGCATCTACCCTCTTAAATCACTTAACAGTTTTAAATGTTTCAAACTGATCACCTCTCATTCTGCTAACTCCTTAGGGACTACCTGCCTAGCCTGATCAATCGTTCATGGAACAATCCTCTCATCCTATAAATCAGTCTCATCCACACTTTATATACATTTTGTTTTTGTCTTTTTTTTAGTTTAATTTCATCCGCCTTTGTAAGACCTCAACCCAGGAACACTATTCCATCATGTGGGAAGGTGACCTGATCACAGGTCTCTTTATTTATGCAGCTTGCTCCAGAATGAAATGTTTGCCAAGTTTCCTTCATCTTTCAATGGAGAATTAAGTAGCTTTTCCTTGGCACCTGCCCTGACAACACAGCAGAGACCGTCAACTCATCGTACGGCAAAGTGCAGAGGTGAACCCGTAGCCTATCTCTCAGTGAGACAGAAATTAAAGAATTTTCACTATCACACCAGACAAAGAGTGGCATGGTGGCACTATTGCCTCACAGCTCCAGGGACCTGGATTTGATTCCTGGCTTGGGTCACAGCCTGCATGGAGTTTGCACGTTCTCCCCGTATCTCCCTGGGTGGTCTGGTTTCCTTTCGCTGCAAAAATGTGCAGGTTAGTTGGATTGGCAATGCTAAATTGCCCCTTAATGTCAGGGGGATTAGCAGGGTGAACATGTGGGGTTATGGGGATAAGGCCTAATGGGATTGTTGCCAGTGTAGACTCGATGGACTGAATAACTCCCTTTTGTATTGTAGGATTTCTATGAAACCAAAGCCATCCTGTTCTATTTAAAGCTTTGTCATTTTTTGTGCTGGAAAGTAGAGATATGATCTAGTGAAATGAAAATCACCAGAGTCGCAGAGGACCATAGCTACTCTCCCCTTTGAGAGAGAGCTGATTGGTGGTGAATTAACCTGAGGGTTGCCATATATCAGAAAAGGGGCAAGGTTGAGAAAGTGGGGCCTTCATGGATAACCTCATCTGGTATGGGAATTGAACCCATGCTGTTGGCATTCCTCTGCATTAAGAACCAGCTGTCCAACCAATTGAGCTAACCAACCTCACACAATCTAATATGGAACATGTTAAAACTTGACATTCATATATCACCGTACCCCTGAACTTGCAGTTTGATCATCAGATACAGCGTAGAAAGGAAGAATTCAGAGCAGGATAGATCACTCCTGAGGTCTTTCAGTTATGACAGATTTGTACCTCAAATCCATTTATCTGCCTTTTCTCCACATGACCGTGTGGGCACTTGCCTGTTACAAGGGCTCGCTACTACAAAAACCTTTTGAAGCAGTGAGTGGTTAGGATCTGACATGCATTGCCTGAGAGTATGGTGGAGGCAGATTCAATCTTGTCTTGCAAAAGGGAATTGGGTAATTATCTGAAGACTTACGATTTTCAGGGTTATGAGGAAAGCGGGGGAGACTAGGACTCTTACAAAGAGCTGGCATAGCTTTGATGGGCCAAATGGCCCCTTGCTGTGATTCTATAATATCCATTTTCAGATGTACTTTTCAGCATGATAAGACAGACACCTACCAGTCCACAAGTTGGCATCTGGTTTACAATAAGTCTCTAATATGCCTGTACCCTTCCAGTCACCCTGTATCCCTTTTGCTTGTTGTTTTATCCATTGATATAAAATTCATTATTCTGTGCATTCATTTTCAGACACATTATATAATTAGGTCACCAATAATGGTTTGAACACTATACTTTGATGATAACACCAGATTTTATTACAAATAAATTGATAAGAAAGTATTCTTAAATCCTGAAAGAATGCCCATAAAACTGTTAACGTATTGGGCAAGTCTTTCATTACAAGGCTTGGTAATTATCATTAAATTTTAACCAATAAAATACTATTATTGAAAACCTTGCAAATTAAGACACAAATACATGTCACACAATGATTTTTAAACTGATGTGATATCAAAAGTACCGTCTCAAGAGGATTGGGTTTTGTAACAGATAAATGGCAATCGAGTTTGCAGTTATTGTGAGCAAAAATCATTAAATGGTACAGGGAGATAGCTCCATCCAGTGCACAAGGTTTATGGACTGATTTTCTATTTTCAGTGCTCAGAAAATTAACTACAAATAAGCTTCTTGCTATGCCACATTCTGTAACTCGATTACACCAAGCTGGGAATTCACCGTTCCTTCAGATACTTAGAGCGCTTGACTGACACTCAAGAAGGGGATATATGTAACTTCCAGTGTAGAACCTTGAAAAGACACATCAAAGAAGGAGGCCATTCAGCCCATCATGCTTGGGTCAATTGTGATTATCAATGCTGAAAAGAAATGCTATCAGGCTATCTTCATCTCAGATACACTACTAAACTCAAAGACTAGATAGAAAGGCACCGTGTAATGGTCTCACAGACACTGATGGCGTAGGCTTTGTTACAAGAATAGATTCTATTTCACCCTTTAATTTATCCCTATTATCGGGTCAACCGCTGATAATTCAGTCATTATTTGTATTAAGAAGATGCTAAATTATCCAGCCATTCAGACGCAGCAATGTAATGCAATGGGAAATTTGCAATTCGGCCTTGAAAATAAATCAGATCATCAGATATTCTGCATTGAAGTGTTTGCCACTTCCTGACAAGGCAGTTCCAGGTGTTTGTTACTCTTCAGAAACACCAAAATTTGGCCATTTGTCAACTCTGCAAATTTTCAGAGTGATACATCAATTTTGTCAGCTTCTTATCCCCTGAGCCAACAAGAATCAAGCACAGCCTGGGATTGTACCTGGACTCATTCTAGTGTGTATGGCTCACCAGCAGAATACATGGTGTAACACCTCACTCAACTACCTGGGGCATTTGAAGAGGAGTCAGAATTGGATTCGGGACTATTTGTTCTTTTTAAAATGAGGAAATTCTTTACAGTCTTTCTAAATGCAAACAACCATCGTTTACAGCAAAAAGTTAAAATATCAGAATGAAAATTTATGAAACTGCTCCATTTTCAAGTAGTTCAGCTTCATAAAATGAGCACACAAAACTTCAACACTTCAAAGGTTACAGGAGTCTTTATTCTTTCAGTTTGTAGCATTAGAACTGTAATAATAAACTGGCAGTAATTAGCAATGTCTTGTCCTTTTTGTGTTGCCTTTTTAGGAGGACAACAGATTTCAGAGCAACAGCTAACAGGGTCTGGTGGCAGAATTCTTCCCAAACATGTCTAAGTGTCTTAATGGCAGGGAAATAGGAGTGAACTGCGCCAGTCTCTCAGGTGCGCTCTGCAACATAATCCTCCCACTGTCACTTTTCTGGAGAATTGGGAGTTCCTCACCAGTACGGAAGGGGTAGGGCCTAAGCATGCCAGTAAGCCCAGGTTCAGAGCACTTGGGTGCCATTTTGCAAGGAGGCCCCCACTTCACAGTGCACTGGGAGACCTCCTCCCTCCCCTCACAGACATCAGGACCACCCTCATCAGTGGCATGTTCCCTCACCCCCTCCCCGACACGAGTCACCAGCATCAGGTCATTGGGGTGCTCCTGATGGGTCCCCTTACCGAATCCCCGACATGTTGCCCAACAAGACCCCGACATTCCCCCCCATCAAGAACCCAGCCATACCTCCCCTCATCAAGACTGCCTTCATGATCCACCCCCATCAGATATCTCCCAACATAGCCCCACCATCATGAACCCCCACTCAGACCCCACAACCTCAGCATAAGAACATAAGAACATAAGAAATAGGAGCAGGAGTAGGCCATCTAGCCCTTCGAGCCTGCCCCGCCATTCAATAAGATCATGGCTGATCTGTCGTGGCTCAGTTCCACATTCCTGCCCTCTCCCCATAACCCTTAATCCCCTCGCTTATCAAAAACCCATCAACCCGCGTCTTAAAAATATTGAGCGAGGCAGCCTCCACCACTTCAACGGGCAGAGAATTCCAGAGATTCACCACCCTTTGAGTGAAGAAGTTCCTCCTCAACTCCGTTCTAAACCGCCCCCCCTTTATCTTGAGGCTGTGCCCCCTAGTCCTACTGTCCTTTCTGAGCGGGAAGAGCCTCTCCACCTCTATCCTATCCATCCCATTCATCATCTTATACGTCTCAATGAGATCTCCCCTCATTCTTCTAAACTCTAACGAGTACAAGCCTAGTTTATTCAGCCTCTCCTCGTAGCTCAACCCCCTCAACTCCGGTATCAGCCTAATAAACCTCCTCTGCACTCCCTCCAAGGCCAAAATATCCTTGCGTAAGTGCGGCGACCAAAACTGCACACAGTACTCCAGCTGCGGCCTCACCAATGCCCTATACAGCTGCAGCAAGACCTCCCTACTTTTATTTTCAATCCCCCTCGCTATGAAGGCCAGCATCCCATTCGCCTTCCTGACCACCTGCTGCACCTGCAGGCTGGGTTTTTGCGACTCATGCACAAGGACCCCGAGGTCCCTCTGCACCGTCGCCTGCTGCAGTTTTTCGCCACGTAAGTAATAGTCCTTCCTACCATTATTCCTACCAAAGCGGACCACCTCGCACTTGCCAACATTAAATTCCATTTGCCAGTTCCTGGCCCATTCGCCCAGCCTATCTAGATCCTTCTGCAGACTCTCCACACCTTCCGCGCAATTTGCCATTCCACCAATCTTGGTGTCATCAGCAAATTTCGACACCATACACTCGGTTCCCTCCTCCAGATCATCTATATAGATGGTAAATAGCTGAGGCCCCAGCACCAACCCCTGGGGCACTCCACTAGTCACCAACCGCCAATCCGAATAGCACCCATTAACCCCCACTCTCTGCCTCCTATTTGACAACCAATCCTCTATCCACGCTAACACCCTACCCCCAACTCCATGCCCCCTTACCTTCTGCAATAACCTCTTGTGAGGTACCTTGTCAAACGCCTTCTGAAAATCAAGAAAGACCACATCCACCGGCTCTCCTCTATCCACTGCCCTAGACACATCCTTATAGAACTCCAATAAATTTGTCAGACACAACTTCCCCTTAACGAAACCGTGCTGTGTCTGCTCTATCAAGCAATTCCCCTCAAGATGCCTCGCTATTTCCTCCTTGATGACGGATTCTAACATTTTACCTACAACAGACGTTAAACTAACTGGCCTATAATTCCCTGCCTTTTGCCTGCCACTCTTCTTAAACAACAGCGTAACATTAGCCGTTTTCCAATCTTCCGGCACTTCCCTGGAATCCAGCGACGTTTGGAAAATAACCACCAAGGCATCCACTATCACCTCCGCCATTTCTTTCAGACCCTCGGATGCATTCCATCCAGTCCTGGGGACTTGTCCACAATCAATCCCTCCAGTCTGCCAAGCACCACCTCTCTAGTAACAATAATGTCATTGAGACCCTCCAGTCCTACCACCTTTCCATCACTTACACCCGGCAAATTATTCACGTCCTCCTCCATGAAGACCGAAACAAAAAAGTTATTCAAGGCCTCAGCCATTTCCCCATCCCCTACCACTAAGTCCCCCCTCTCATCCTCTAAGGGTCCAACGTTCACCCTAGCCAGCCTCTTCCTTTTTATATATTTATAAAAACTCTTGCTATCCTTTTTTATATTAAGCGCTAGCCCAGCTTCATAGTTTCTCCTATCCTTCTTTATCAACTTCTTTGTCAATCTTTGTTGACGTTTAAACCACTCCCAATCCTCTTCTCGCCCACTACTCTTAGCTACTCTAAACACCTCAGCATTGCCTCAGGCACACAGGTGGTGTCCAACTGGCACAAGGCAATGCCCAACTGGCGCCACTGCGCTGTCCAGTGGCCAATGTCAGGCTGTCTGGTGGCCACTGGCAGGGTTTCTGGTAGACATCACCAGAGTGCCTGATGAAGCCCTAATGATCCAGGGGCTTGAATGGTCCCCAAGTCCTCCAGCATGATCATTGCATCAGATCTCCATTTGTGGAAACAAGCAGTAATTCTTGCCATTCCCATGCAATGTCCAAAGTTTGGAGAATTCTGTGCATTAGGATTTGACTGGGCTGTGCATATTTAAATACTATTTTAAATATGCTAATCGCCCTTGCGATTTCTGGGCACATTCCAGTTTGCGCCATTAGAAAGGCACTGACAGAATCACAAACTGTTTGGCACCAAGTACAAAACTGATTTTTAGGCCCGTACGCTAATCTCCAGGATTGGCACAATCCGCTACAGGCAAGGCAAGGTCACAGAATTGCCCCCTGGCTTTCTCTGACAAACTAAAACATTTTTATCACAGTGAATAGATTATTAGATGGCAAGGCTAATAGTACAAAAGTCAATGTTGTATCCATGCCTTGCCCTTCAATCCTAATACCCTTCTGACATCCATTTTGATGATTCCCCGCGAGGCAGAGTTGTGGAAAAAATTCAACACTATCTGATGGAAAGCAGGTAAAAATTCAAAAGAAAATATAGACAAAATGATTAATTTGTATAGCTTAAAGCAAATCTCATACATCCGCAAATTTTGATATATGGATGTCACAACATGCACTGAAGTAAAGGATTAATGAATAGCACAACGTAACTAAATCATATATTAACTCTATATATCATAGGGTCATTGACTTCTAAAATGGTTAAACTATGATAGTTAAGTGTGCATTTTTAATCACACACACACACACACACACACACACACACAGTGGCACAGTGGTTAGCATTGTTGCGTCACAATGCCAGGGACCTGGGTTTGATTCTCACCTTGGGTCACTGTCTCTGTGGAGTCTACACATTCTCCCCATGTCTGCATGGGTTTCCTCCAGGTGCTCCGGTTTCCTCCCACAGGCCAAAAGATGTGCTGGCTAGGTGCATTAGCCATGCAAAATTCTCCCTCAGTGTACCCAAACTAGCACCGGAGTGTGGTGCCTAGGGGATTTTCACAGTAACATCATTGCAGTGTTAATGTAAGCCTACTTGCGGCACCAACAAATAAACTTTAAACTTACACACACACACACACACGCACATGCACACGCACACACACACGCACGTGCAAGCGCGCACACACACACACACACACACACAATAAAATTGCTCATGTTACAAATGATGAACTAAAGGTTCTATTGTCCTGAATTTTGGAAAGCTGTGGTTGATAATTTCTGGGTGAGATTTTACCAAAATGGTGGAGTTCCATTATCAGGCTGGTTTCTGGGTGGGAGGCTGAGGGCAGGAAGATGGATTTTGCCCAAGATATTGCCGGTACAAGGCAATTAAAAACTGACAGGTTTGGAAGCTGGCCAATTAAGGACAGTGGATGGGCCTTTTCCACTATCAATCCAATCAGTGGGCCAGCAGTTCCAGAAACTTAGCCATGCCAACATGAGGAGTGGCCACCGTAGAAGAGTTGCATCTGAAATGGGTGAGCAGAACAGTTCCTTTTTATATGTGCCAACAGGCAAGCACTAGCAAAGAGAAAGGAAACCACTCTGGTGGCAGCATTGGAGCTGCGAGGGTGACATTAGCTGCCAGTGGCCTCCCCCAGGTTATGGAACCTCCAGCTCTGTTGGAACCCACCACAATGAGAAACTGCAGGGAGAGGCCTTCCATGCAGCTGGCAGCCCCTCGAAAAACCGTCCTTAACTGGGCCACTAACTATTCAAATTGGCTTCCCGCCCCCATTTGGTGGGAGCCAAGTCACAGCCAGTCTCATGGCTGGGAAACTTACCCAGTGAGGGGAACTATGAATCAAGGAGCTGTTTTGACATTGCTCCTCAGATATTTTGCCTGGCTTCTCCAGCTCCTATTCACCCAGCCCACTGCACCGTAAAATTCAGCCCTCTCTATCAAAACAAGACTACTGAAATGGAAGAGGAAGTTTCTTTTATCTTTCTCGCCCTCTTTTAGCCCACTCAATCTGTAAAGTCCTGCCTCATGCCTTTGACAAAGAAAAGAAAGAATTCACATTTATATAGCACCTATCAAGTCCCCAGCACGTCCAACTACAAAGAGTTGTGAACGTAGCCCAGTCCGTCATGCAAACCAGCCTCTCATACATTGACTCTGTCTACACTTCCCGCTGCTTCAGCAAAGCAGCCAGCATAACTAAGGACCCAATGCACCCCAGACATGTTCTTTTCCACCTTCTTCCCTCGGTAAGAAGATACAAAAGTCTGAAAACACGTACCAGCTGACTCAAAAACAGCTTCTTCCCTACTGCCATCTGACTTTTGAATGGTCCTATCAAATATTAAGTTGATCTTTCTGTACATCCTAGCTATGACTGTAACACTATATTCTGCACCCTCTCCTCTCCTTTTCCCCTATGAACTTCATGGATGGTATAAGGTGCAAGAAACAATATTTTTCACTGTATCCCAGTACATGTGACAATAAATCAAATCAAATCAAACAATATTTCACAATCAATTAATTGCCAGTGACGTATAGGCTGTTATTTTTGTGGATAAAATGCAGCAGCCAATTTGAACGCAGCAAGAAGAAATTTGCAGGACTCCAGAGAAAGTGCTGGGGAGAGGGACCGGCTGACCTGTTCTTGCCCTGAACTGGCATGGGCACAATGTACTGAATGGTCTCCTTCCACACTAACCATTCCATTCTATGTCTCAGCAACAACAATGAGGTAAATAATAACCAACTAATCTGTTTCTGCACGTATTGTTTCCAAGTTAATAGTTTATTTATTAAAGTTTATTTATTAGAAACAAGTAAGGCTTGCATTAACACTGCAATGAAGTTACAGTGAAATTCCCCTAGTTGCCCCATTCCGTCGCCTGTTTGGGTCAATACACCTAACCAGCATGTCTTTCGGAGTGTGGGAGGAAAATGGAGCACCCGGAGGAAACCCACACAAACATGGGGAGAATGTCCAAACAGTCAGTGACCCAAGCCAAGAATCAAGCCTGGGTCCCTGTTACTGTGAGGCAGCAGTGCTATCCACTGTGACACCATGCCGTGTTGGTCAGAAATTATTGGCGAATTCCCCAGCTCTTCTTGAAATATTGTCACTGATTCTTTGTTATTCACCTGAACAAGTAAACAAGACATTGCGTTAACATCTTAGCCGAACATAGGAATCTACAAGGCTAAAGACAATGGCAAACACCCATCTGCCCTTTCCCAGGGTCAAACAAATATTGGATTCTATGACACCGCTCATATCCATCATTCATTTTTTTTTGTCCCTGTCGGAACTGATCCCAACTTCCTTGAGAATGTGTGGGTACAATCAGGCTCCGTAGCGTCATCACTCTGAGTAAGGTCATTTGTCAATGGTACTCTATAAAAAGCGACTCAGAAGGTGCAACATACAAGCTGACTTTGCCTCCAAGCTCAACTCCAAACCATTCAACACCTTCACCAGTAGTAATTTAGGATCAAAACTCATTAAGTTGGGAAATATGATGGAGAAATAACAAATGAACCCAGGTAAAACTAGAAAAGATATTAACATCAAACAGAGTGAGATGGAAGTGTGCAATTCACAACATTGGATAGCTTGCACAAGATGTAAATAATATGTGGGTGTTCCAACTGCTATCACTCCCATTATAGTGCCTCTTTCACATGAAAATGTCACATAAAAACAGTTTGGTTTTATTACTTTAACCCCATAGTACTCCTTCTGAAACTTCCTTCCATTAGCAACAGTATTAAAAAATATAATGTGAATTTTACAATAAATACTGCAGCATCTATGATGTTCTTCCAATGACTTTTTCCAACATGAAAAGTAATCAGCCTGTCCAGAAAGCTATTTAAAAAAGTACAAATAGCAATAATCCTTCTGTGCTGAATATTTGTGTATAGAGTCACTCAGTTGGCCAGTCTCTGCTGGTGAGGTGTGAGGGTTGCACAAATGGTCTCACTATTCCCCATCCCTTCCCCAGCTGTGGAAAAGTAGAAGAGCAGCTCAATAATCTGATGCTCAGCACAACTTAGCTAATGGAGTGCGCAAAAAGCACTGGGAGAGAGCAGGGCCAGGCCTGGCTGCAATGGCCCTCATAGTTCCACGAGCATCAGAAACACACCATCCAGGCTGACACATGTCCTCTGCTGCCTGTTGACCTGGCATAACGTAACACTATCAGGAGAAACAAGATGAGGGAGAACATCCAGGAACATTGAATCATGCAGCACAGAGAGAGGCCATTCAGCCTATTGTGCCTAAGACAACAGCAGATATAACTGGAAGGAGAAAAGGAGTAAATGTACACATTTATCCTGGGATGGAACATTTAAGTTATGAAAAGAGGTTGGATAGGCTTGGGTTGTTTCAATTAGAGAGAAAAGACTGAAGGGCGACCTGATTGAGGTGTACAAGATTATGAGAGACATGGACAGAGTGGATAAGGAGCAGCTGTTCTCCTTAGTTGAAGAGTCAGTCATGAGAGGATATCGGTTCAAGGTGAAGGGCAGGAGGTTTAGTGGGGATGTGGGGAAAAACATTTTTACCCAGAGGGTGGTGATAGTCTGGAATGTGCTGCCTGGGAGGGTGGTAGAGGTGGGATGCCTCACATCCTTTAAAAAGTACCTGGATGAGCACTTGGCACATCATAACATTCAGGAGTTCAGGTGTTTCGAATGTGTCAGACTCTATGGGCCAAAGGGCCTCTTTTGCACTCTATGATTTTGTAATTCTACATAGGCACAGAGGTATTAAAAAGCTGAGAGACATATTACACAGTACAAGTGGCAGAATATTAAGTAGACAAGCACATTACAGCATTTTAGCTCAGGGGAGATAAAGGAAACCCTGTCTGAATTACAATATATCTGTCTGAGACAGAGGGCCCAATTTTAATTCTGTGCAAGTGGGTGAGTTTTGAATGGGTTAAAATCAGGCCCAGATTGCCAATGGCTATTCGACACTCTTGTTTATAGGGAAGACATCACAGAAGCAGATAAACAATAGTAGGATTTATAACAGGCGTCAAACCATTGGCTGCTAAAGGTGTAAGATAGTTTTCTGTTTTAAGTGTACACAGTAGCCAAGAGTGGGATTCACTGTCACACAGGCCACATTGCATGCCCTTCACTATTTACTTAGTTGTTGTCCTAACTCTAATTTCCCCAGCTGCTGGGGTTACAGAAAGATAAAGATAAGCCTCTCACTTCCATATTGTCTCCCTCATTTTGCTGACGGGAAGAATTAATTTTCCCAGAAAATAGGAGGCCCCTATTTGTTCAGTAAACTGAGAAATGGTTTTCAAGTATCAGCAGTCTAAACTGAAAGAGAACGAGGGTGTATTCTGATCCTCCCAACCTTAACACAATTCCCTAATGGCATGCACTCCCCAAAAATTCCTCACAGCGCTAAACTAGCTCCTCAACAGCTGCTCTGCACGGAGAAGGATGACTGGAGGGGAGAAAGAAAAACCGAAGGAAGGTTAATCAAAATCTGGTTAAGAAAATCTGTAAATGTTTAGTAACTTTAAAAGCAGATGCTGCTGTCATTCAGAATTGAATGGCAGTGATAATAAAGAAACTGTTGCCATTCAAAATGTGCATAAGTCATTTAAAACACTTAATGCTGGATTCTGATTCTTTTACCAAATGTTTGAAGCTTTCATTTGTAACATCTCAAAATGAGAAAACATTAGGAACACAGGAATCAATAGCATACAATGCATCATTGCATTTGTAAATACTGAACTTAATTTAACAGTTGAAGCATTGATTGGAATAGTGAATGCAGTTATGAATTGCAGGATAATTCTCAATTATCTAGAAAAAGACACAATCTCAGCTAAAAATGTACAGTGATTTACAAATTCTAAGAGCTTGTCCCTTACAGCAATAATTGTTTTAATTATGTTACTAACATTTTTTTCCTTTTCAAAACTGTATTTCGCATTTCATTCATTCATGCTGTCCCAAAGGAGTTGAGAATTGGCGGGAATGTTACTGTTAAAAAGGCACATCCAGTTGTGGAAAGGGAATGAGGTTGATTTTTGTTTGTCCATATTATGGTGAAAAGTTGGCCATGACTTGGAGGCACTGGCCTTTTTGAAATCACATCAGAAACTGGGTGTCAAACCAGAATTGTATTGCTGGTCATTGGATTAAGGCTGGCCAATATCAGGCTACCCTAGTACCACTGAGTGGGGCTCCCAAGGCTATTTTCCTGCACCTTTGTGTCCCACAAAATACCAAACTTTCCCTGACTGACCTCTCCTCCGCTATCACATATGGAAATGATTGGAGTGTGGCACGGTGCTTCTTCCAACCATTTCCAAACTGGAGTGACAATCAGAATGCTTGTTTTGCATATTCAAATTGGGCTACTGCCCAAAACAGGCAGGCCCTGCGGTTTTCAAATTGGTACCAGCTTCCTCAGTACTAAGGAGATTGTGAAGCTATCAACTCCATCCCTCGGTCATAACCACCCCATTAAGGCCAGGAGAAAACAAGTGGAATCAGCTTCCAAGTGTCACTCGAGATTAAATCGCAGAATCTTGAACATTTTTAATTGATATATGTATCTGCTTTCTTTTTCCAATTTCCTCCCCCTGTAATTTCCCCTCCTCTCCTGGGGGCAGTGATTCACGGTGAGGCAGAGTTACAGGGCAGACTGCGGCACCTGGTTTTCTTCTTGTGCAAGTGCAGAGAGGGAATGTCAGCCAGCCATTCCCAATGGGATGAACATCACAGCTGAGTCCATTGTTGTCCCCCACCAGACGTCTTATTGTGCAGTCACATCCAGCAGTGTTCAATGGACAGCAGTGAGAAGTGGGTACCCTGACTGATTGTTCCCATTCCTAGCCCAGGTATTCTGTGGGTAACTGCACCATCCCTATCAATATATCTGGTACTAACCAAGGATTAAATCCTCCTTGGTATTATAGGATCATTATCACACAACCATCAGGGCAACTCAATACAGACTTCCCCAATGAATCCTCAAATCCAAATGGCAACAGGACAATTAGGAAGGCAGCTTTTCCATCAAGACCCATTTCCCAGGCACAAACATATACAAAACTAACCAGTGCTGCCTAAAATAGTATTTTTTAATTGATGTATTTGCTCCCTTATAGAGAATGACAGTGGAAACAACTTCCAGGAATTAACTAACACTACAATTTTACTGTGACTACAAGTTTCCTCCTGTCAGCTCTTGAGTATTTTTAAACTAGGTGTCAGACGATACAGGACCTATAACAAGGAGCAGGAGATGACGTTTCTCAGGGTGTGTCACATTGCTCCCTTCCGGAATCACGTCTGGACTTGATTTCACAAGGGCATTGCTGCATTTGTGTCACGGTGAAATAAACAAAAACTACCACACAAAGATGGCAGTATAACTGTAATTTTCGATTACAACAGAAATTATAATCTGAGATAAATAGCATGCTGGAATATCATAGAATCATTTTATTCCTACAGTACAGAAAAAGGTCATTTGGCCCATCAATTCTACACTGACTCTCTGACAAAGTATCTTACCCAGGCCCTCTCCCATCGCCTTTCCCCATAACCCCATCAAACCAGCACATTCTTGAATGTTAAGACACAATTTAACATGGCCAATCCATCTAACCTGCATATCTTTGGTCTATTGTACCTTCGGGACCCCTCCTTCTGACATATATATTTCTTCCGGTGCCAGGTTTTTGTAAAAAAAAACTTTACAATATTATATGGGTGGCCTGGTGGCAAAGTGGTTAGCACTGCTGCCTCACAGTGCCAGAGATCCGTTTGATTCCTGGCTTGGGTTACTGTCTGTGTGAAGTTTGCATGTTCTCTCCGTGCCTGCATGGATTTCCTCCAGGTTCTCCAGTTTCCTCCCACAGTGCAAAGATGTGCAGGTTAGGTTAATTGGCCAAGCTAAATTGCCCCTTCGTGTCAGGGGGATTAGCAAGATAAATACATGGGGTTACTGGGATAGGGCCTGGGTGGGATTATTGTCAGTGCATGGTCGATGGGCCGAATGGTCTCCCTCTGCGTTGTAGGAATTCTATTCTATTCTTCTATTCTATTCTATTGTACACACTACTACTAAATTCCTGTCCATCTTTGCTCAGCAAAGACAATGAGCCTGCATCACATACAGGCATAGTCTTTATCCAGTATAAGCCCTCACCATCAGCGAAAGCAAATGCAACTAGCTTAATTCACTGAAAAAAAAACAAAGAAACTTTATGTTTCAATAATTGTTCCATATTTTCCGATTTCTTCTTTAGGTAACAGATATCAAATACACCTAATATATGAAAACTAATGCGCTTTTCGTAAAATCAAATGGCCTCCAGATTATATTGGTTCCTTTACAAATATTTTGTGTGGGCAAGCCCTTGTGTACAATAGCAATCGGCTGTGCCCCCGTATGGGCCACAGAAGCTCAATCATCAAATAAAAGTAGTTCAAAGAATTTGATTCCACACTTAGTCTTTTGTTTTATGTTCTGGTCGATACTTTCTAACGATAAAATAGCAGCTTTTTTGGCCTTTTTTTTAAAAGAAATGCAATCTGTGAGCTGCCTATCATACTTAAGGAGGTCCAATAAAAAAATCCCAGAGAGAAAAAAAACGGTGGGTTACCATGCTGAACGTACATACTTGTAAAAGCATTTCAGAACCAGTGTGCTTCCAAAGAGCTGTTGATTTATGCGGCTGCATCCCATCTCATTAAATGTTTGCCGCTGTCAGTCTGAGGTAGTGTTCACAGCAGGCTGTCATGTCGTGTCACACCAGGTATCACGATCCAACAGAGGTTAATAAGTATAAACTATTCTGGTACACAACAGTTTACAGATCTCAGCTGCACCGTTTAACATGTCAGATCAATGTGTGACTTGCTTGTACATTTAAATAATTTTGTAACAGAGCCCCAGGACGCATGTCGCAAAACTCCAAAGTCAGGTAAACCCAGTTGAATTTCACTCGGTATTGTGAACCTTACGCTACAGGGTGACCAAAGGCCCTAAGCCAAAGTTCAGGAAACACAACGTTGGACCAGTTTGCATTTAAAGGAAAAAAAACTTTCAGAAGCTCAATAACCTCAACAAAGATTTTCCTATGTAAGCATTTACTGCCAGTATCCATGGTGATGGATTTTCATGCTGTAACTATGAAATTCACATTGTTGCCACTAACCACTTAAGACCCTGTTGGGAAGGCTAGTGAATGCCTGACAAAAGTTGATGCAAAGCAATAGTTGTTGTCTTTTGTTACTTGCCAGGCTTCTAGCAGAGTACTATTATGCCCCTGTGATTGAAGTGGCCATGTTAAAACCCGATATATAAAAAGGGGCTAAATTTCAGTGAGAGGCATGAAGTGTGATAATGCAGTGGACAGCTATGTGGGGTAGACCCTTTATTTTCTCTCTCTAAGAATGACATCAGACCGATTCTCTCTGGAAAGCCCAAAGTTTGGCAAAAGAAAATCTTACCGACAAAACGCTAAAGTCAGAAACTTACTCCCCTCCCAAAAAAGAGAGAAGTGAAACAAAATAGTCTTGTAACTTCACAGAATCTGACACGGAATAAATAAATTGAGGATTTTAGAATAGAAACTCCAGACTCTTGTCCTACATCAGTCAGTCACATTACAGTGTCAACAGTAAGAAGTAGATTTGTGCAGGCAAACGTTTGCAAATACTTAATATTCCGAATTTTAGCATTTTTTCCAATTCTGTCAATTAACTATTCAGGGAGAATTAGTGTTGTCATTCTTACACAAAAATAAAGGGTCTACCGTTAACCCTGCGGCACTATTACACTTCACAGCAGAAAAAAACCTAGCAAAAAAGTGACAAGACGCGTATAATAAAGTTTTTTTCTAAAAAAGTTGTCTGGTCTGTAACGGTTTCCTTTGTAATTGAATGAGGACTTCCCACAACTATGTAACTATACTTGATCATAATTCCAGAGTGATTAGTGTTTCTTTCCTGATTCTGTCGATCAATTAAGCACAACAAAATTTAAATGTTGCGCGTTTCCCTACCTTTCCAGGGTAAATGGCTAACGTTAGTCCACCTTAAACCTGCGCAATATACAATAACAGCAACAGCAAATTAACCTTGGGGTCCCGTTCTCCGCTCCGATGACTCGGAGACCAGTATCAATCCCTTGATTAAATTACACATTTTTCTCCCAATCCATTAAAAAAAACACCTATAGTTAATGTATTTACGGCACTTTTAAAATGCGGGCCATTTATTTAAAGGAGTTATTCCCTCGATAATCCAGTTATTAGTACACACACAAACACACACCTCCACTGCTCATTATTCTGCCCTGACATTCAGACAAAAAAAAATCCGCCTGTCCATTTTAGAATTGGCTCGATTTGATATGTGGCACCTATTATAAAAACGGAGTCACATGTAAATTCCTAGCAACTACCTCGAAGGAACGGGATTAGCGTTCGTTAGCCGGTCAAAATGGTTTTAAATCGCCCAGCCCCGAATTGAATTCGTAGAGTAGGAACCGGGCTGCTGGATTGTAACGGGGGCGTTTCTAAACCGTTCATATCTCGTTCCTTCATACACACACACACATAATGGCAGTGTTTGCATTTAATTGTTCCTAACACAACGAACGGCCTCGCCTCCAAAAGACACGCGGATTAGGTGCATTGACCATGCTAAATTCTCCCTCAGTGTACCCGAACAGGCGCCGGAGCGTGGCGACCAGGGGATTGTCACAGTAACTTCATTGCAATGTTAATGAAAGTCTACTTGTGACACTAATAAATGAAAAATAATAATCGTTCCTTTGCATTTCCCTCGTTTCTTGCTTTCCGAATTCATGTCGATTTAAACATGAGTTTATTTTTTTCTATTTTAAGCGCCTATTGTAAACGGGTTCCCTCGTACTCATTTTTAATAAAACGCATTATAATTCGATTTCGAAAATTGTAGCATTTTTAAAATAATATTTCGGCCTCAATTGTTGTATTATCAGGTTAACTTTACAAGGCTCCCAGTTGGAGCTACCTGGACATTACAAAGGTGACCCGTTTGCCCGTGTTACTCACTCCCTCTCCTAATCGCAGAATGCAGAGGACCGTATTGAATTTATTCTCCCGCTGCTTCACCCTTCTAATTCCCCGAACATTAAAAAGCCATCAAGCAACGTAAAAAAAAATGAACTGAGGGTCCCATATGTGTCCAAATCTCCCAGCTTGTCCGAGTGTGTTTAATGCGATAGCCCCGGGAGAGCTCCTCCGAGGAATATCTATGGCTTTAACCATTCTGGGTGAGGAACTTCCAAATTTAGTTCTCGGGTTCAAATTCTCAGACTCCGTTCAGCGACTCAACTCTCGAATAAAAGTTGGAAATGGAAATTGCCCTGTAATTAATTAAAGCCCTTGTTTAAAATGCGCGAACAGGTACTTGATATCATTGTATTTCCCCTGGCGCCTTGTTACTCCATTAGCTGCAATTATGAAGACTTTCTATAATGTACACCATCTTCTAACTTTTTAAAAGTTTGCAAAAGAGACTATGTCACCCTGGGAAGGATTGGTGGTATTTGTGGTAAAGGGGACGGAGTGGAATAAGGGTGCTTTCCTTACAGTTTTGATATCAGAATTTCTGAGTGGGCTTCAAGGCACCGCCTCTCTACATCAAGTTGACGTGTGAACTCTTAGGAACACTTAAACAAAGTCCCGCGGCAATTCTCAGCCCCGCACCGTCTAACTTCTCTCAGAGAAAATTAATCTGGCTCATAATGATTTTAAAAGTTCCCTCTTCACACCTCCCCTTCTTTCCCTTTTCACACCTTCCCTCATTTTCCCCTCACACTTCTCTCTCTACACACCTTCTCTCCTTTCCCTTCACAACCCTCTTTCCCCTCAGTCCTACCCTTCTGCCCCCTCATTTTCCCTATTTCCCCCCACACTTTCCCTTTCACATCTTTCATTCACATTTTCCTTTCTTCCCCTCACACTTCTCTTACCCCCTCACACCTTCCCTTCTTCCCCTCAGACTTCCCTCTTTCCATCTCGCACCTTCCCTCCTTCCCCTCACACCTTCCCTCCTTCCTCCTCACACCTTCCCTGCTTTCCCCTCACACCTTCTGACACCTTCCTTCCTTCCCCCTCGTACTTTCCCTCCTTCCTCTCACACCTTCCCCCTTTCCTCCTCACACTTTTTCTCTTTCCCTCACATCTTCCCTCCTTCCCCCTCACATCTTTCCTCCTTTCCCCTCACATCTTCCCTTCTTCCCCTCGCACTTCCCCCTTTCCCCCTCATACCTTCCCTCCTTCCAGCTTTATAATTCCCCAGCACACTTTGACCTAATTTGTCTATAATGAAATACGAAATTTGGTTATTTTTTTCAGCGAAAGGGATAGATGAGGGTCGATAGAAGAGAGTCATTGCTTTTTACCGAAAGGGAAATGGGTTTTATTTTAAAGGATTATTAATAATTTATCACACAAACCAACGCGTCGATATAAAGCGCAACACTGCCCGTGTTTCGAAATATTTTCCTCGCTCTCAGCTTTATCTTAGCGGATTTGTTTTTTAGGAATATGATGGATTGCGACATCCAGAAAAGGCCAATTTAACATCCCCTCGTCTCCACACCATCGCAATCAACATGTTCTCGCTGTCATTTGTTATTTCCCCCATACATCTATTAATGGGATATTTGATTTTTAATATACAAAACCAAGTTTGCATTTTAAAATATTCTGGGAGCACTTTCCAGCCACATTTTTGTTTCCCAAATTACAGTTGGAAACGAGTGTTTTAAGATAACAGACGCACTTGTTGAACGAGCGAACCCGGAGGATTGGGGTAAAGTTGCTTCCCCTAAAAGACACACAGCGCAACTTGCACCAGGAAGATGTATTTAGCAATCGGCCTGAATTTAATCAAGGCGCCTGTTACCAACACGACTGTGTTGCAGCCCCGATTACAAGGACAGTGTATCCGACAACAAGTGTGAGGGCCGAACTTATATTTTTTTTTAAAAAACCATAAAGACGCCTAACCGGGTTAGGCATCTTCTTTTGTATTTACAATCCGTATAATCATCCAGATCTCTGCACAGTCAGTGCAAGTGCGGACTGTAGATTGCGGAATAAACTTGCGGCTCCAGCACCGCCGAAAATAAATTCTCCAGAACCCCAAAAGGCATCTTGAGTCTCCTAAAAACACTGACACCAAAAATACAAATAACGATCTGGCGCCTCAAAACAAAATCTCACCCTTTAGAATATTTCTAGGCTTGTTTTAGAAATGTATTTCGAGTGGAGGGACTGCTTGGTTTTACGGGAATTCGATATGAAATCTCTCGGTAGAAAACGCCGGTGCCAACTCCACACTTTTGAGGCAACGAGGAATTTGTACAGTCGGTTCTTGTCGCCTGCGTGACGGGAGGTAAATGTGTTTGCTTTAAAACTGCTCCCGGGGCGGTCGGTTCCGAACGGTCTCCACTTTTGTTCTGGGAGAGGGAGGGGGATATTCTGGGCCGTTGTGGTATTATTTAGCTGTGGGTGTGTGTGTGTGTGCGTGTGCGTGTGTGATTTTGTTTTGTACATATGGCGACTGCTGTACGTGACAGCTCTTCGGAAGAATAGACAGGCGGCCTGCCCCAGTCCAGGTGAGTCTATCTCAGCGTCTAAGACCAGCTGACAGTCGGAATTGCAATAAAGCAAACGGAGAGCTCGCCGGAGGAAAGATAGGATGTGTCTGGGGATGGGAATTAAACACGCTCACACACACACTATATTCTATTCTGCTCTAACTTGAATAAACACGCGGTACTTCACCACGAAGGACTGCCGCCTCCGCTTTGCATTTTACTGTTTCTGATTAAGATAATTATGGTGAAGGGGAAATATTTTAGCATCATTTGGGGGTTTTGTGGCATGGTTTTTACTTCCAAAGCTTTGGATGCTTTAACAGAGCTTTTTTTTAAAGCGACATAATCATTTGTTAGGAGAATTCCTATCTTCCTTAACCGGCTGTAATATGTACATTTCACACACAGGTATGTCCACAGTCTGTAGATCTTAGGCATGGTGGCTAACGGTGGAATTATTTTGGGTGCATTGTACGAATGCGTGCAAAATTTCTAAACCGAGCCGAAAAAAGAATGAACCCTCACCAAATTGGGCTTGCTAATGGTCTACTGCTGTGTCATTATTCTGGCACCGCGACAGTGGCGGTGCCCCGAGTGGGTGACAGATAGATCACGATGACCCAAAATCGAAACATCTTTCAGACGAAATGAAACCCCGGGACATTTCCACACAGTCCAAAGTCAGGCACCCGCCGAGAGTTACAGGCCGTAGTACACGGTTATAAGCGGTGCTTTGTTAAAAATAAAATAAAATTTGTCCAGGCCTCGACAAGCACATGAAATATTCTGCGAGGATTGAATTTTGTGAAATTGAGAAATCCTTCAGGATGTGGAGGCCCCAGTTTGCTTTTAGCAACCCACGTCCTGTCAAAAACTATCAGGGTATGAACCTCAGGGTAAAAAGAAATACTCAGTCAATAACACTGAACAGATAGCAAGAGTTACCAGGGAAACAATTTTTTTTGGGGGGGAAATAGCAATTCATTTTTTTCAAGAAATGTCGGAAGTTGCGGCTTGAAAACCGAATCAACACACGCACAAAAAAAAGCCATAATCCACATTTTTAAACAAGTGATAATAAACGGTGAGTTCCCTTGCCTTCTGTAGGCGAGACGTGCAGACACTTACTGTTCATAGTCGTGCTTGCAATAAAGTTTCCTATCCCGAAAATAGCAACTCTTGGTGAGAGGTTGTTGACACACCGTACATTGCAGACAATGTTCGTGCCAGGAAGCTTCGTTGACTCTTAGAAGGAAGCGATCTTCTATAGGTCTTTGGCAACCGTCACACATTTCTTTATGTTTACAGTCGGAGCCTACAGGAGCAAGAGAGAGAGACAGATAAATAATAATGTTTTGTCAGAACAAGAAAAAAAACACACACCCTGCCCGAATGGTGTTTCTTCCTTTGGCTTTTCAGCCCCGGAGCGAGAATTTGGAAGCGACACATTCCCTCAAATATCACTCCCCTCCCTCCTCAGTGTCTCCGGCCGGCTGAAACACACCTTCACCACTTTTTTAAAAAAGAAAGCACAATCTGTCACTGTTTCCCCAATGGGTTGTAGGAAGTGGAATCATTTGGAGAGAGAGTGCCCTGTATCTGCCACTACCAGCAATGTTATGTCACCCCCTTCTCAGTGAAGAAATCATATCATACACATTACTGCTTCCCCCCCAATCTCTCCACCTCAAAAAAGGAACAAAAAAAACCCCTCCAGAGATCCTAAACCACACGGAACAGAGTCTGCAGTCGAAACCCTCACTCCTCTCTCGCAGCCGAATACTTATTTAAAGCCAGCAAAAGGTTTGGAACGCGCGACCGGCAGAGAGTAAGTGGCCTGTCATCTTCTTTTTTGAAGGTGGGGGGCGGGGGGGTTCGAAAAAAAGATACAAAAGAAAAGTTTGTAAACACGTTATTTACCCAGTAGCATTCCCAGAGTGGCTGGACCTGAACGTAACGGGCGCTCCTCCATTTTTATATCGTCCAGCATGCTTGGAGTGTCGGGTTCTCTTCTGCTGAAGTACCTATCCAGGGACTGGGGACCTGTTGCGAGAGCCATCCTCAGGGTCACTGATATGCAAGTACCAAACGGCGTCCCCCCCCCCCCCACCCTCCTCCCCCCCCCCTCCCTCCTCCCCTTAACACCTCCAACTTTAATGCTTACTTTAGTACAATCGATACAAGGCTATTTACCATACACGACCACATGCACAGGAGGTGGGGAGGGTGGAGCGAGGAGGTTGGAGAGGGAGAGTGAGAAACTTGGTATTCGGCAATAATTTGATCGCCGCACTTACAAGTAGATCAGCACTTGATTGAGTAGAGAGAGACAGAAAAAGTGTTCTCTTAAATAAACGCGGACTTTTCAGCACCTGGGGGAACACTAGTGAGGGAGGAAGGCTGGAATCGACCAGGACAAAAAGTTACAATCCAACCTTGTCGGGTTCTGTTGTTTGGGGGTGAGGGGGAGGGGGATCAAGGAGGAAATTAACTAGGAGTAAAATCCCAAGAAGCCAGCTGAAGGTTTTCCCTGGGTGCGCGGATGGGAATGTGCCATACAGCGTCCTTTGGAGCGGGTGGGTATGGAACCTGGGAGTGAAAGGAGGGAGGGTGGGAGGAGGGAGGGAGAGAGGGAGGGGGAGAGAGAGAGGGGGAGGAGGAGAGAGAGGGGAAGGAGGAGCGCCCTGGCGCACGGATACAGACGCCAGCACGCTGGCGCTGCGCTGCCTGCCACCGCACCCCCCCCCCCCCGCCCCCGCCTCTCTGTCTGTCTCTCTCTCTCTGTCTCTCTCCCTCTCTCTGATTCTCTCTCTCTGTCTCTGTATCCCTCTCTCTGATTCTCTCTCTCTTCGTGTCTCCCTCTTTCTCTCACTGTCTTTCTTTCTCTCTGTTTCTCTCTCCCTCTGTCCTTCTCCCTCTCTCCCTGTTTGTCTCTTTCTTTCTCTGTCTCCTTTTCTGATTCCGTGTGCGTCTTTCTCTGTGTTTTTGCCTCACTGTCTGTCTTTCTCCCCGTCTGTCTGTCTCTTTCTTTCTTTGTCTGTGCCTCTCACACTATATTTCTTTTTCTCTGTCTCTCTCTCTGTGTTTCTCTGTCTCTGTCTCTCTCTTTCTGTGCTTCTCCCTGCCTGTCTCTCTGATTCTGTCTGTCTGTCTCTTTCTCTCACTATCTTTCTCTCTCTCTGTCTCTCTTTCTTCCTCTGTCTCTCCCTCTGTCTCTCTCACTGTCTTTCTTTCTTCCCTCTGTCTCTCTCCCTCTGCCTCTCTCCCTCTGTCTCTGTGTTTTTCTTTCTCTGTCTCTTTCTCTGCGTCTCTGACATTTCAACGTTGTCCCCGTTTTGGCCGCTGTAGCAGTGCTCCCACCCCCACCCCCACCCTCACCCCCACCCCCACTTCGACACACACATACACATTCAGTGTGTCCACTCTAGCCAGGAAATAGAACGCCAGATACATAGACACCAGGTGGGAACTCCATTCACGTTTTTAACCCCCATTCTCAACGCTAAATCCTCACACTTTCTTTACTATCTCCTTGCTACAAAGCACAAAATATTGAAAACGAGGGGAAAGAAATGAGAGACAAAAAGTGTCATGATATTTTTCCTTGGGGTGGGGGGCGTTAGGGAAACTATTCCCACTGCCTCCCCTTCACACACATAGGATTTTTTTTAAAGACAACATTGCAGGAATAAATCCGGCACACCGTGTGTACATTTCCATCCTGGAAATGGGAATTGGCGTTAAGTGACGAGTTAATGGTCTCGGAAATACTGTGTTTTTGTTTATGTTAAAATGACAGGAAAGGAAATCGTTAAAGTGACCAATTGCCGCTCGGAGACTCACTGCAGATGTGAAAGGTGAGACTTTCAAATATTGAGAGAACCTAACGCATCCTAAGTATGGCCATGTAGTTCTGACTAATACCTTTGCCCTGTAAGGTGACTTAACTCAAAAGAAGTGTGGTAGATGTTTACTTGGAAACACACACACACACACGCGTTTCGATTCAAATTCTCACAATTCTCGCCAAATCGACTTTTCCCACAACACCATCATCCCCTGTCCGGAGATTAAAACACTACTGAATTCATGCCAAAAAATAATACACATTTGATCTCATATTTAATTGTTACAACCCAGACTGGCGATGAATTAAACATTACCAAAATCAATTTGAACTATTTTAAGGTCGCTAACTGGCGAGGCTGGGGTGGGTGGGGAACCGAATTAGGAAAATAGGAATCTTGCTAAGCGTGCCCTGCACCTGGCGATGGCCAGCTATACTGTGAAACAGAACCAGGGGAAGCGAGGACGGTTACACTCCGTATCCTGTTCCCGACACAATTACCACAATGAACGGCCCAGCATTTCTGAGCCTGAAATCTGCATAGATGGTTCAGGCAGATATTGTTCAGAGCCTCACGGGAATAATTTATCATTTTGGTGACAGAAATAGAGATAATATTCAAAAACAAAACATGCCCTTCGTAATAAAAGGAAAGTCAGCTGCATGATTGTCCGGTCCTCCGACTGATTCTGGATTCGTAACCTCTCACATTCATTCGATATCTGTACTGGGAGACACGCTTTCAGCAGGCTCGCTTGTCTTTTATAATAAAACATATAGTTAGCGAGGCTGTCAGAGCGACTTGGAATTAGTAGGATTTTTTTTTAAAATAACGCATCTTTGTATCTAGAAGCGATTTGGAGGATTGTTTTGGGACGCCTTATCTTTATTTTATTTTTCCTAGTTGAACGCCTGACCCTCAATATCTCAATTCTAAACGTCCTGCCTCGGCTACATCCGAATTTCATCAACTGCATGTGTCTCTAGGTGTTAGTGAGAGAGGCTCTTGTTCGAGATCGGCGGCTTGATAACTGTGCGGCCGAAATTGTCCCTTTCTCTGGGACGGGTCTGGTGCGTATTAAATTCTGGGAATAAATGATGGTCACACTTGGGCGAATTTGCCTGTAAATTGTTCAAGTTAAGCGCGCCCTAGAAAGTTCCAATGATGCTCTTTTTTTTAAATGACTGTTGGACGCTGTGTTGTCGCAGGAAGATTGATGCGAGTTAAGATCAGTGGCCTTTTACTTCATAAGTCCTCAAGCGTTAAATAATAGCGGGCTCCCCTCTTTATTTTGATACACCACTGGGTCGCCTTCACGCTGTAAATTCGGCTGAAAGTGGCCCCTAATTTTGTTTGTATCGCCAGCTTAGGCGAATTGAAAAATATGAGTCTCCCGCTAGTGCTGATTTTAGAATGGGAGCTGGTGGGGCAGAGAGAGAAAAACAGCGGCACAGTCAGAGCTGGTTGCTTTCCTGCTGATGGTCGCCACCGCCCCCCTCCCCCCCCCCCCCCCCCCCGCAACCCCCCAACACACTCTCTGAACGAGCGGGTTTATCGAATCGAAATGTACTTACTTTCCATCCCTCGCTCCTAAACCGACGCCCCGGCTGTAAAGGGGAACCGGGAACAAACGGGAAATTCTCACACGACTATTGCTGTATCAAGACACCTCTCACAATCTTCACCAAAATGCGAAGTGGCCCCAAAATCCATTCGAAAGGACACTTCGGATAACACCTAAATGTAATTCACGCTCACAGAATTGTCGAGGTTCATTTAAGAGTGGGGGGGGGAACCACGGGTCGGGGTTATTAAATACTAATTGGCATCTTGGGGAAATACGCCCTTTATTCCAAGATCATAAAAAAATCCCACATTCATTTTAATAAATATTTACTGTTTTTAATGGCGAACGGAACGATACTTTTTTTTCAATTTGTTTTAAAAACGAGAGGCTTAAATACATTTAAAGGACTTAAAGTTATATTTTGATCTAGTTTTTTTTAAAGAATATATTTTTTCTAAAGGATGGTTCTGATAGTTCCAGGCATTCCCAACTCGCGGTTTCCGAAAAGGAACTCAAATTTCGCCGCTAAATCGACGAGAAATGAGTACCCGGAGGATTTACTTCCCACAATTTCGTTCTGGATTAATATATTCGGGAGATATTCGGGATGGGAGTCAGGAACAGTGGGGAACGGGGACAGATGTGTAAAGCTCTCTACAGTTCAGCAGATTGCAGTCAGTTTTAATAACCTTAAAAAATATCTACCCAACGGATTTCTGGATACTTCGAATTGTTTAAACCATCACTTCTGTCCGATAATTTAAAAAATCAGAAACGGAATTTAAAATAACAAAAAATCAAAATCGCAGCGACAAAAAAAACCCACGATTGTGTCGCGCTGACTGGCAATGCCATTACATTTTTATCTTTTCCTCTGTGTGCGCCTTGGAATTGGGACAATGTCGGAAAGAATTTCTCCCTTAATCACATTTTATTAATTGAAATGTTTAAATTTACAACCAGTCGCCGCGTTTAACGCACCGAAAATCGAGAAGCGACGCGTTACGGTGGGCCAATATGGAAAAATGTTTGAATCGGGTGTTTGATTTTAGCTGCTGTAACCTGATTTGAGATTTCTCGGCTCTGAGACTTTGCTACTGGCCACCGATTGTCAGGTAGCGACACACGTGGCGCGCACTCACTGTGAAATGAACATTTATCATTGCAAATCACTGCTTAACCGACAACTCGGTTACACAGATACCAGTCACTGGCACCAATGCTGCAACACTTTGGACTGACTGTTCTATATTTCAATCAAGAAAAAAAATCGCATGGCGGGAGTCAATTATCATGCACTGGCTGATTAGTCGGGAGGGAGAGGGAAATAATTTGCTGCAGAGTACAGAGGTAGATTTGAATGGAAGTGGGAAATTGCAGTACCTTACTTCCTGAAACGCATCAGGCTCTCCCGCAGGCAGGTTGGCAACTGAGCTGTACCAGCGAGGCGCAATCGGACCGCTGCGCCCTCCGCTGTCCCTGTGTCGCCAATGCATCGACCTGTCTAGATCACAATGCAAGATAGAAGTGTTTTTGAGACCGCTCACACACACAAAAAAAGCAGGCTGTCCTAATTTTCCCTGCTAATCTTCGCCTCAACTGATCACACACCAATGAAGGGGAGGCGAATTCCTTTTGGATGAAAGTATGTTATTGGGTGTTGGGTGTTGTGTGTATGTGTGTGTGTGAGGGGTAGAATCCCTCTACACAGAGAGGGATTCTACCTAGTACCCTCAACCTATATGTATGTGAGTGGTGGTGGTGGGGAGGGTGTGTGTGGTGGACACAGGCACACTGCATAGATAAAAGAGAAAATTAAAGCCAGCGAGGTTAAGAGAATGAGGTCCTGCTGGAAATCCAGACTTGGACATGACCAATTCAGTTGAGCTTTCACCCAGGCGAACACCCAGTGAAGGGGCGTAATTTTGAAAATAATTTGTTACTTGAAATTTGAACTGTAAAGTTTCTCTCACCTGTTTAAAGTTTAGACTTTATTTATTAGTGTCACAAGCGGGCTTACATTAACACTGAAATGAAGTTACTGTGAAAATCCCCGAGTCGCCACACTCCTGCGCCTGTTCCGGTACACTGAGGGAGAACTTAGCATGGCCAATACACCTAACTAGCACGTCTTTCGGGCTACGGGAGGAAACCGGAGGAAACAGACACGAGGAAACGTGCAGATTCTGCACAGAGAGTGACCCAAGCTGGGAATCGAACACGGGTCCCTGGCACTGTGAGGCAGCAGTGAAACCACTGTGCCACTTGGGTACTTTTCAACTAAACGGATCTGAGGGGCAACTTTTTCACACAGAGGGTGATGCCTATATGAATTGAGCTGCCAGAGGAGGTGGAGGAGGCGGGCACAATACTTAAAATACATTTGGCCAGGTACATGGTTGGGAAAGGCTTAGCGGGATATGGGCCAAACACAGGCAAATGGGATTAGTTCATTTTGAGAAAACTAGTCAGCATGGACCGAGTTCATAGAATAGAATCATAGAATCCCTACAGTGCAGAAGGAGGTCATTCCGCCTATCGAGTCTGCACAGACCACAATCCCACCCAGGCCCAATTCCCACAGCCCCACTTATTTACCCTGCTAATCCTCTTGGTACTAGGCTCAATTTAGCATGGGCAATCAACCTTTGGAGTGTGGGAGGAAACCGGAGCACCCGGAGGAAACCCACGCAGACACGGGAAGAACATGCGACTCCACACAGACAGTGACCGGAGGCCAGAATTGAACCCGGGTCTCTGGCGCTGTGGGGCAGCAGTGCTAACCACTGTGCCACCATTCCGCCCCTAGTTGGACCGAAGGGCCTGCTTCCCTGCTGTATTGACTTATGACTGGATGAGAAACAAGCCTTTGAAGAGTTGTATCCAAGGTGTCTCTCTCCCCTCCCTGCGTTCAGATCCCACTGTTTTCCCAGCTGGGGTTCACCCCACACCCCAGAGCACAGAAGCAGTTAACACTTAGCATTACATTTCAGGCACCGCAATAATTTCACTCCCATCACTTCTGGGCGGTGAACCTGGAGGTCGGCTTAAAACGGAGGCTTCAATATTTCCTCCACGTCCAGAATATGAGCATTGCTGTCAGCGAGTAAATGAGATACAATTTCTCTTGAAGGGCCGCGTTATGCAATGAAATAAAGCATCGACTACTGTCACAACAACTCAGGGACTGACAAGTCAGCGGCTAAATCGTTCAAATATCTTCACCATCTCTTTCGCGCGAAGGCAAACGAACATTAGCAACGAAACAAGAGGTCCAGTTTAGAGAAACATTATAGTAACCTGGTGTTGTGAGACTTCTCACAATACACGTTGGGCACTAATGCTTTGTTGGAGGAACGGGAACTTGTGCCCAAGCGGTGCTATTTATACAGTAGTGAATTGTGTATCGGCTGTAAAACATTCGTTCAGATGAGAAAAACACCCGTCTTACTGGCGGAGGCAGGAGTTTTCACTTACTCCAAACTTTTGCTCAGAAATTGCAATTTCATGTAATGGGTTTTCATTGCTATAGTAATGTTTAGCAATCGAAAGCAGCTTGATGAAGATAATGAAGCGGTATTTACAAAGTTACTAATAAGCACAGTCAGTATATTTTAACATCATCATGAACAACCGAGTATCTAACATCAACAGAGTGACGGACAGCATCCAATCGCTGCTATTTGTACCGGGTGGAGAGAGTTTTTAAACATATTACACTAGAAAATGTAACTGATTGTGTAAAGTGTGTCACAGAGCAGTGTGCTGATTGTGTAAGGTGTGTCACAACCCAGACACTGCTGATTGTGTGAAGTGTGTCACACTCAGGCGCTGCGCTGATTGTGTAAAGTGTGTCACAGCCCAGACACTGTGCTAATTGTATAAAATGTGTCACACTCAGACATGATGCTGGCTGTGTAAAGTGCGTCACACTCAGACACAACGCTGATTTGTAAAGTGTGTTACACTCAGATACTGTGTTCGTTGTGTAAAGTGTGTCACACTCAGACATGATGCTGATTGTGTAAAGTATGTCACACCAGACACAATGTTGATTGTGTAGTGTGTCACAATCAGACACTGTGTTCATAGTGTAAAGTGTGTCACACTCAGACACTGTGCTGATTGTGTAAAGTGTGTCACACTCAGATACTGCACTGATTGTGTAAAGTGTGTCACACTCAGACACTGCACTGATTGTGTAAAGTGTGTCACACTCAGACACTGCGCTGATTGTGTAAAGTGTGTCACACTCAGACACTGCGCTGATTGTGTAAAGTGTGTCACACTCAGACACTGTGCTGATTGTGTAAAGTGTGTCACACTCAGACACTGTGCTGATTGTGTAAAGTGTGTCACACTCAGACACTGCTGATTGTGTGAAGTGTGTCACACTCAGACACTGTGCTGATTGTGTAAAGTGTGTCACACTCAGACACTGTGCTGATTGTGTAAAGTGTGTCACACTCAGACACAGCTGATTGTGTGAAGTGTGTCACACTCGGACACAATGCTCCGAGACACAATAGAGAGCTATGCAGACCTTTGTGCACATGTACAAATCTAACAGCAGATTCCTGACAGAGAGAGAAAGAGAGAGAGAGCTGTCAGGCCTCTGCTGTTGCAGCCAGCTCAACCCAGCAGGCCCCTGCAATCAGCCATGATAAAACACGAGCCCCACACCACCCAAAAATATAGTACCTCCGTGCCTCCACCACGCAGACTGATCACGCCCCCCCCCCCCCCCTGCACTGACTGCAGGTAGCGCAGCAGGGGGCCCCCATCCCCCCATACGGATCGCCCAGCTGCCCCTCTCCCCCTAGGCCCTGCCCCATAGACCTTGCCCTTCCAGGCCCTACTCCTTAGCTCTGCCTGCTGGGCAGTGCCAAGGTTCCCACAGAGCATTGTCAAGATACCAGGTTGGCAGTGCAATGATGCCTGGCTGGCAGTGCCAAAGTGCCAGGCTGGTACTGCCCAAGGAGCATCCCTCCTTGTTGCCAGCCTCCCTGGGGACCTAAATGGCCCCTGGTTCTACCAGTGAGGGCAATACAACTGTTCTCCATTCATGGGGAGCGTGTGTTGTCCTCGCCGGAGAGAACCTCTCCTAGTGAGGACAAAAAGGTAAGTAAGCTTGGACGATTGAGTGGTAAGCTCGCGAAACAGATGTAAATCAAATTTAACATAAATATAAATAATTTATTCCGCCTCTTGCCGGAAACGGGTGAGAGGCTGACCACGCTGGATATCTGGTACGGGGAAGACAGCGGGAGCTGGGAAATCAGGTATGTGCAGTGTGACCATCTTGCTCTGCCCATCGAGGGGCAGGATGAACCAGTAAAATCATGGCCAATGTGTTGATTGTGTAAGTTGTGCAACAGCTCAGACACCATGCCGATTGTGTAAAGTGTGTCACAGCCCAGGCAGTATGCAGCTTGTGTGAAGTGTCCTGGTTCCGAAATTGTATACACAAAGTTTTTGAAATTTAAAGTTTATTTATTAGTGTCACAAGTAGGCCTATATTAACACTTCAATGAAGTTACTGTGAAATTCTCCTAGTCGCCACACCCCAGCGACTAGTTCGGGTCACTGCACCTAACCAGCACATCTTTCAGACCGTGGGAGGAAGCCAGAGTACCCGGAGGAAACCCACACAGACACAGGGAGAATGTGCAACCTGCACGCAGACAGTCACCCAAGCCGGGAATCGAACCTGGGTCCCTGCCACTGTGAAGCAGCAGTGCTAACCACTGTGCCACCGTGCCACCCCAATCAATCAGCAGAGTGCCAGAGCTGTGATACATGTTATACAATCAGCACAGTTTCTAATGTGCACCTCATTCTGGGAACAGGGAGAGTGTGCACTTCATTCTGAGGCAATGGGCACAGTGCGCACCCCATTCTGGGAGAATGCGAATTGTGCGCACCCCATTCTGGGGAAATGGGGATGGTGTGCACCCCATTCCAGGAACAGAGATAGTGTACACCCCATTCCAGGAGCGGGGATTGTGTGCATCCCATTCTGAGATTCCATCTCTCACCCTCTGACAAAGGGTTACTTGGACTTGAAACATTTGCTGTGTTCTCCCCACAGATGCTGCCAGATTTGCTATGATTTTCCAGCAATTTCTGTGTTCATTTCAGATTCCAGCATCCACAGTTTTTCCCTTTTATCACAATATCCTTGTAACTGTTAACTATTTTCGCTATGTTGTGATTTATTGGACATTGTTTATTACATTCACTATTCCCAATATTACAGCACTGAATACACTAAAAAAGTACCAATGTTTGAGACCTCCTGTCATCATGAAATGTGCAAAATAAATACAAATGTTCGGAATATATTTAAATTTATTTTAAAGTAATGTTTATTTATTAGTCACAAGTACTAGTCACTGCAGTGAAGTTACTGTGAAAATCTCCTAATCACCACACTCCAGTGCCTGTTCGGATACACCGAGGGAAAAATTAGCATGGACACTTAACCAGCACGCCTTTCGGACTCTGGGAGGAAACCGGAGCACCGGAGGAAACCCACGCAGACATGGGGGAAAATGTGAAAACTCCATACAAGCAGTCACCCAAGCCAGGAATCAAACCTGGGTCCCTAGCGCTGTGAGGCAGCAGTGCTAACCACTTGAAGTACTTGTTACCAAATCTTGCCATGTGACACCACATCATTGTCTTATTGGCTCAATTTAAAAAAAACTATGTTAATAAAGAGGCAGTTGGGTTCTTCACATACAAGAAGCATGGAGGTGAGGAAGTGTAACTTACCTTGCCTTTGTTTGTCACTGTCTTGCTTTTTCCCCTGCCTGGAATTAGCTGCGCACCTCAGTGTGTGGGTTCTCCAGTGTTGGAGCCTTGCTCTGCCTCTCAGGTTGCTCCTGGTACAGCGGGGAAGCATTATTTGCAGAATAGAAGTGCCAGCGTGTATTCACATTCTTGCCTCTTTCTGATCAACACTCCACTCTGCAACCTGAGTCATTACAAAATCTGCATGGAAACACCAAGACATAGAGATGTTGTTGTGGATGGAAATGAGTTGGTGATTACACTGACTGGCTGGCATTCAGTGGAGCCTGATACTGGTTAGATAATTGAACCAAGTCTTACACCCTTTGCCAATACAAAACAGTTTGAGATGCAAAGTGGATTGGAAGTGGTGTTAAGAGATGGAACTCAATGGGGCATTCGGGTCCTTGATGGCAACTAGGCAGAACAATAAGTGCTTATTACTGGTAGGCAGTCTGGAACCACTTGGGATTTGTACTGCTGTGGTGTATCTCCAACTCCTGCAAAAAGAAGATCTGAGCAATTTCTCAAATGATCAATTGAAACATCAAGGGGTGGGGGCAGGGGGCAATTCTCCCAAAAAAGTGCAAAGTGTCAAATTTGCCTGAAAAGTGGAGTAAAGCATGCTGTTTTTTAAAGTGGGAGTTTCAACAAGAATTCCCTACACTCCGAGCACTGCTGAGTGCACTAGTATGAATCACACTAGCAATCAGGGTGTAGGGTCTATTACCGCAGGAGAGGCCAGCAGCATAGCGCTGAGTGGGCCACTGCACACACACCGATCTATCAGTGCCGAGAGTGACACATGCACAATAGCCCCACACTGCTGACTTCCTGATCGCTGGCCAGCCCCATGATGCCCTGTCACTGCCCCCCCATGCCCAGGTCGCTGGCCAGCACCACCACCCTTCAATGCTGCCCATCCGACCTTCCCATGACCCAGTCCCTGGTCCCCTGAACATGCTGGGCCTAACCCCGACTGCACGCCCCCCCACCCCCACATGCCCCAATCCCTCCCTCCCTGGCTGGCAGTCCAAAACTATCCCCCCCACAACAGTGCCAATCCTTCCCCCATCCCCCAGGCAGGCTGCCCCAAGAGCCCAGCCCTGCATGCTGGCCTCTCTCCTTTTCCCTCCAATCTCATGCTGAGTGAGCAGTGCCAAGGTGTCACCTGGGTATTGGCACATTGCCACTTGGGCAGTGTCGGAGGCCCAGGCTGGCACTGCCAAGGTGCCAATACCCAGGGCACTCCCAGCACCCAACCCTCTGGGGATCCTTGATTGCCTCCCCTTCACTCGAGCAGGGTGGGACCGCCAGCTCCCCAACAAGTGGGGAGTTTCTCTAAACCCCGCTGGAGTGAACAACACCTGGAAGCGGGGGAGATGCTATCAGGACCAGAGATTCAGTCCCAAGCCCACTGACACTATTGAACTTGCAAGCAAATTAGAGGCTGCATAATTTATTCAGCTCTGTGCCAGAAATCGGCAGAGCTGATGACAATGGAAATGCGGCACTGGGAGATGTGCTCAGGCCCTGGGCGGGGAGCCAGAGAATTGGGCACCACTTATATCTCCCAGCCTGTTGCACTAAAAGATCAGCGCAGTGGGATGGGAGAATTGCCCCCAGATCCCGCTTTTCAAAATCTTGCATTTCAATGCTTGCTGCGTCGATTTGCTTTTGCTTGTGACTGAGATTGTTCCTTCACAATCTGCGAGACTATGAAGTGCACTGCCTCAGAAGTCAATCCAGATGTTTAAAGGGAGCTGGATAACCAGGATAGGAGCAATGTGAAGAGAGCTCAGGAAATTGGAAAAGGACAGATCAAGTTGAAACATAGAAAATAGGAGCAGGAGGAGGCCATCAACCCTTCAAGCCTATTCCGCCATTCATTATGGTCAAGGCTGATCATCCAACTCAGTAGCCTTTCCCCCATATCATTTGATCTTCCTCGCTTCAAGAGCTTTATCATAGAATCATAGACTCCTTACAGTGCAGAAGGCCATTCGGCCCGTCAAATCTGCACCGACCATAATCTCACCCATGTCCTATCCCCATAACACCATGCACTTACCATGCTAATCACCCTGCCACTAAGGGGCAAGTTAGCACGGCCAACCCATCTAATCATCTTTGGGACTCTGAGGGAAAACCAGAGAACGTGCACACTCCACACAGACAGTCACCCAAGGTCAGAATTGTACCCAGATCCCTGGTGCTGTGAGGCAGCAGTGCTAGCCTCTCTGCCAGCATGCCGCCCTAATCTAACTGCTTCTTGAAAACTTTCAATATTTTGTCCTCAACTACTTTCCATGGTAGCAAATTCCACAAACTAACACTTTTTAGGTGAAGAAACTTCTCCTCATCTCTGTCCTAAACTGCCTACCCCGTATCTTCAGACTGTGACCCCCATAACCAGAAATGAAGAGGAGTGTGAATAGAGTTGTAGTGTTGTACAGTGCAGTAAAGGCCATTCGGCCCATCAAGTCTGCACTGACACTAAAGGCACACTAACTACATTTTCCAGCACTTCTCTCATGTCCTCAGATGTCAAGATATTTCAAGTGCTCATCCAAATACTCTTTAAAGGTTGTAAGATTTTATGCCTCCACTACCTTCCCAATCAGTGCACTTCAGATTCTCACAATCGTAATGATTTTTTTGTTCTCAAATTCCCTTTGAACCTCCTGTCTCTTACCCTAAAAAATGCCCCCTCATGATTGATCTTTCAACCAAGGGGAACAATTGCTTCCTATTCGCCCTGTTCATCCCCCTCATAGTCTTGTGAATCCCAATCATGTCCCCCCTCAGCCTTCTCTGCTCTAAAGAAAACAATCCAAGCCCAGTTTCTCCTTATAGCTCAGATACTCCATCATAGGCAACATCCTGGTGAATCTTCTCTGTACCCCCTCTAGTGCAATTACATCCTTCTTCTAATGAGGTGATCAGAACTGCACATAGTACACCAGCTGTGGCATAACCAAAGTTCTGTGAAGCTCCAACATTATCTCCTTGCTCTTATACTCTATACAATAAGAAGTTTCAAATACCAGGTTAAAGTCCAACAGGTTTATTTGGTAGCACAAGGCACTAGCTTTCGGAGCGCTTTCTGCCTCTTCATCAGGTAAGTGGGAGTTCTGTTCACAAACAGGGCATATAAAAACACAAACTCAATTTACAAAATAATGGTTGGAATGTGAGTCTTTACAAGTGATCAAGTCATTAAGGTACAGACAATGTGAGTAAAGAGAGCATTAAGCACAGATTAAAGAGATGTGTATTGTCTCCAGCCAGGACAGTTGATGAGATTTTGCAAGCCCAGGCAAGTTTTGGGCATTACAGATATTGTGACATGAACCCAAGATCCTGATTGAGGCCGTCCTCATGTGTGCGGAACTTGGCTATCAGTCTCTGCTCAGCGTCTTTGTGTTGTCGTGTATCATGAAGAGTTTGCTGAACACTTCAGCGGTCATGGGCATTCGGCCTCTGATCTTCAGGTAAGCGTTCTCCAAGACGGCCTTCATGACACACTCTCAAATAAACCTGTTGAACTTTAACCTAGTGTTGTGAGACTTCTTACTGTGTTTACCCCAATCCAAACCCGACATTTCCACATCTTATACTCTATGCCAGACTGATAAAAGCAAGTGTCCCATATGCCTTTTTAACTATCCTATTCACCTGCTCTGCTGCCTTCAGGGATCTGTGAATAAGAACCTGAAGATCCATTGTTCCTCTGAACTTCTTAGTGTCCTGCCATTCAGTACTCTCTTATCTTGTTACTTCTTCCAAAGTGCATTACCTCACACTTATCAGGATTAACTACCATCTGCCACTGCTCTGCACATATATGGGATTTTGATAGTAACTTCATTTCGGTGTAAATGTAAACTTACTTATGACTAATAAATAAACTTTACTTCACTTTACTTTTATCTGGGGAATATATGGAGAAACTCAACTTGCCCAGTCTAGGGGCCTAATACTTTCAATCAATCAAATGCCAACAATGCATTTAAAAGATAGCGAGATATACGTATGAGGGTGAAGAATATATTGATTGGAAAAATTGAATAAGAATAGGAGAAGCCTTATGTGAAGCATACACGCCAGCATGGAGATGAAGAGCTGAATGGCCTGCTTCAATGCTGTAAATATTATGTACATGGGATTGACAGGAAACTCTCGGCTTCACTCATGGTTCCCAATGTTTGCTCAGGAACCAATTCTAATGATTGGGTTCCTCTATGCTCTTGTTGCTGGGGAAGTTAAGAGGGACTGATGGGACAGTGGGCAGAAACTACAACTAAAGATAAACAGCGTACATCTCAAATTTAATATCGTTAAAACAAGGAGTAGGATTTGAAAATGAATATTTTGCCATCTTTTTGCTGTGTTCACCTGCAAAGAGCTGTCGATGTCTCATCCAATGGAATCTCCTTGGGCATACAGAGATTGGAAATGAGGTTTCTCCTCAGCAAAGTCTACAGAACCTGAGGATTCTTCAAGCCATTTTCGTCTTAGGATGTTTAGCTCAGGTTTTATTTAGGAAAGGAGCGGGGGAGAGGTGTTCATGTTTGATCCCGGGAGAGCAGCCTCCTTAGGGATTTTCCAGAATGGGCTGAAAACTGTCGCTATAAAGAAGTCAAATAGTTCTCCCAGGGCTGTTATCTCCACCAACAACCCCACCCTCATTCATCCCCCCCCCCCCTCTAATTTCTGAGCTAAAACATGGTTAGGAACACTGGCTTTGCACTCAGTTGTGGGTTAGTCATCAGGGTCTAGCACATTAGCCATTAGGGAACACCTAGGAAGCATGGCGAGTTCAAACCACAACTACAGGGTGATCTTTCGACCAACAGCCTGTGACTGGATTTCTAGAGCAAAGGGGGAAAAATCTCTTTTAAAATACTGCCAAGTCCTCATTCCTGAGCAGAAATAAACTGTCCCATGTTTTTGTGGAGAGGTGCCTAGAGAAGCATTGCTTTTGGCCCACAAATTGAATGGGAAATCCAGTCTACAGCCTTTCATGTGGTTCCCAGTGTATTGGTCATGAACCATTCATTCTAAACTAGAGTGATTGGGGCAAGCTCCATCTCTCTAATACAGTTTAAAAGTTTAAAGTTTATTTATCAGTGTCACAGGTAGATTTGTATTAACACTGCAATGAAGTTACTATGAAAATCTCCTAGTCGCCACACTCTGGCGTCCGTTCGGGTACATTGAGGGAGAATTTAGCACAGCCATTGCACCTAACCAGCACATCTTTCAGACTGTGGGAGGAAACCTAAGCACCCAGAGGAAACCTATTCAAACAAGGGGAGAACCTACAGACTCCACACAGATAATGGCCTAACCCAGAAATTGAATCCGGGTCCCTGGCACTGTGAGGCAGCAGTGCTAACCACTGTGCAATTGTGCTGCCCAGACTACATTTTTTAAAAAAACAGCATTTTCTTGACATTTGGTGAATGTAATATTGTCAAAAACTTATTTTTGGTCTTTTAATAAATGGGATGTTTCCTTTTATAAAAACAAGGAGGTTTGAGTTTAAGAGCTGTGGGGTTATGCTGCAACTATACAGGACCTTGGTGATACCACATTTGGAACATTGTGTGCAGTTCTGATCGCCTCACTATAAAAAGGACGTGGAAGCATTGGAGAGAGTGCAGAGGAGATTTACCAGGATGCTGCCTGGTTTGGAGGATGAGAGACGACTTAATAGAGGTTTATAAGATGATGAGGGGGATAGATAGAATGATGTGCAGAGACTATTTCCTCGGGTGGATGTAGCTGTCCCTAGGGGGCATAACTTTAAGCTTCACGGTGGGAGATATAGGAGGGATGTCCGAGGTAGATTCTTTACTCATAGAGTGGTTGGGCTGTGGAATGCACTGTCTGCTGTGATAGTGGAGTTGGACACTTAAGGAAATTTCAGGCGGTTATTGGTTGGCACATGGAGCACACCAGAATGATAGGGAGTGGGATAGCTTGATCTTGGGTTCGGATATAGCTCGGCGCAACATCAAGGGCTGAAGGGCCTGTACTGTACTGTTCTATGTTAACAAAAATTGCTGGAAAAATTCAACATCAGTGGAAAACTCAATGAAGTATTTTTCCCAACATTTTCTGTTTTAATTTCAGATTTCCAGCATCCGCAGTATTTTACTTTTTATTTTAGGAATTTCATTTGCTGCGTGCTCCTGCCTGGACTTTGTCCTGTACAATAACTAAATGGGAGAACCAATCCACTGTGAGATTTTCCAGCATTTTCTGTGTTTGTGTCCCTAGAAAGCTTCAACTGGCTAAAATAATCAGATGTGAATATTTGCAGCAGACTCTCCCAGGCAAAATTTGGATGCACAACCTTCATTTAGCAAGTTGAAGGCAAAATACTGCAGATGCTGGAATCTGAAAGAAAAACAGAAAATGCTGGAAAATCTCAGTGTGTCTGACAGCATCTGCTGAAAAGAGAATTGAGAATATAGGAGAGATTAAACAGTTTGGGCTTAAGCTTGCTGGAGTTTAGAAGGATGACAGGGGAACTCATCGAGGTATATAAAATTTTAAAAGGGATTGATAAAGTAAATCTAGACCAAATGTTTCCTCTTATGGAGCAATCTTGAACAAGAGGTCCCAGATATAGGCTGAGACGCGGTCGATTTAAAACTGAGATGAGAAGCAACTACTTCTCGCAGAGGGGTGGTGAATTTGTGGAACTTGCTGCCCCATAGTGGAATCTGAATCGTTGAATGGTTTCAAGAAGGAGATAGATACATTTCTAATTTAAAAATGAATAAGAGGATATGGGGAACAGGTGGGGAGGTGGATTAAGACCAGGGAGAGATCGGCCATGATCTGATTGAAATGCAGGGCAGGCTCGGAAGGGCTGATTTTGCCGACTTCTGCTTCTAATTCCTATATTCCTAATGCTTCCAGTCTGGGTGGCCCTTCGTCAGAGCTGAAGACTAATAGGTTGAGATTTATATTGTAAGAGTGAGCAGGCTGTAATTGATAGGAATGGTATAGCATTGAATGTCATGACACCTTCATAGAATCATAGAATTCTATGGTGCGGAAACAGGCCATTCGGCCAATCGAGTCTGTACTGGCCACAATCCCATCCAGGCCCTATCCCCATTTACCCTAACTAGTTCCTCTGACACTAAGGGGCAATTTAGTATGGCCAATCCAACTAACCCAAACATCTTTGGACTATGGGAGGAAGCCGGAGAACTCGGAGGAAATCCACACACACATGGGGAGAATATGCAAACTCCACACAGACAGTGACCCAAGCTGGGAATCGAATCCGGGTCCCTGGTGCTGTGACAGAGCACTGCTGACCGCTTTGCCCCCGTCTGACAGTGCTGCCTTGGACAGGGTAAAAGAGACAGATGGAAATTCTGTTGGAGAGAAGGGCAGTACTTCTTCAGGGTACGCTTTCCTGGAAGAGAAGAGGCAGTGAGCTAAACACGAAGATAAAGGCAAAATACTGCATCCTATTTTCTTTTGTGTTTAGCTCTAATGCAGGGTCATCCAGACCCAAAATTATATTCTCGTTCCACAGATGCTGTCAGACCTGCTGAGATTTTCCAGCATTTTCTGTTTTTATTTATTCACGATGTGTTGATCTGTGGAAGGACTGATGTGTCTTTTTTTTTGGTGCGCAGGTGGTTGGAGGGAAAGGTTAGTCACCTGCGGGGCTGCTGTTAGTCTTGCAAAACCCAGAATTGACACTAAATCTAGAGCTGGTCAAAAGACTCGGAGCCTTTTCCCAGTGCAACTCCTTAAAAAAAAATCCTTTCTCGGAGTTCCAGAGGCAATGCATAGAGTGGAAAGGACAAGCCCTGAATCCATTTTCTTGCTTTCTCCAAAAAACACCATTCACACTGAATCCAATGCATTGTTGCCAACGAAAGAGACACTCTAGATTTGAGCTGACCAGGCATTACACCTGAGCTCCCTCACGCTGAGCCTTCTGAGGCCGAGAACAATTCAGTGAATGAAGTTGAAGGTCCTTCCCGCTTTCTTTAGCAATAACCATTCCTCTCCTGGGCTGCCAACCTTTCACCAGACAGACTTTCAGCTGAAGAATAATCAATAAATGAACCACAGTGGGAATGGAGGATGTAACTAAGCAGATTGTGGTGACATATTAGATATGGCCAGAGCTCAGAATTCACTCCCCTGACAGCGAGCGGTACTAAAACATTTCTTAAACCTCTCATATTCCCATTCAAATTCCAATGTAAACACGTTATACAACCTGTCATTTTCAAAGCTGATCGTTCACAGCTCCACCCACCTCAACAAGAGCTGGATATACAGGGGTGTCAATGAAATGTCTCAGTATTAAGGTTTAAAAACTCTCTCTCCTCCTCTTCACCTCTCCTGTCACCTTCTACCCTTGTCAGTCTCCACTTATCCCTCATCTTCTTTCTCCTCCTCTCTATCTCTCACTGCCTATCTCTCTCCACCTCCCCTCTACTCTCTCCTTTTTCTCCCCTTCTCCTTTCTCTCCACACCCTCCCCTCCTTTCTCTCCCCTTCCTCTCTCTTCCTCCCCTCTCTCTCCTCTCCTGTCGTTCCGTCCTCCCCTCTCTCCTTTGTCTCTCCCCTCTTTCCTCTCTCCCACACCAACCTCTCTCTCTCCCTTTCTTCTCTCCTCTCTCTTTCCTCTCTACGGCTCTCCTCTCCCCCTCGCCCCACCTTCTCTTTTCTCTCTTTCCTCCTTCCCGCTCCAGCTTCTCGCTCTTCTTCCTCTCCTCTTTCTCCTCTTTCTTTCCTCTCTCTCTCCCTTCCTTTCTCCCTCGCCTCGCTCTTTCCCTCTCTCCCCATTCCTCTTTCTACATTCCTTTCCCAAGTTACCTTTAACATTATAGTATCTCACTTGCCACTGAAGGTCTGGTTTTGCTTTGGCAAAGATCTCTCTTTTTTGTAAGCCTCACTGCGAACACCCCTCAAAAAATACCAATCAGAGCTACTTAAAGACATCTATACTCCATTATAGCCTAGCAATAAAGTCCCACCAAAAGACTTCCAGATTTAGCTCCGAATGTTTCTACTTCCTGATGGTTCCCAACCTGAGTTCAAAATAGAAAATTTTAGTGCTTTGCGGATGAATTAATGCGTAAGAGACAAACACCCCAGGCAATCTTTTTAAAGATTTTAAAGTTTTTTTAAAACTGAAAATTCAGAATCCCATTCCCTTTTTGACCGAAATGTCTATTTGAAATTGTTTTTTTTAAATAAAACTATCTCTGTACCTTCGCTCTCGACAGTCGCATTTATCGATGGGATATTTAGGATTCAGTAGCGGGAACCAACTGCAAAAAAAAATGTTTAAAACTGCATCGAAAATCCAAAAGTTAGTTGTAAAAATCTCCGACTAAACCGGTTACGTTTAAATGCGGCTGCATCAAAGACAGATTATTATATTTGAAGTGTGTAGATTCTATTTTGAATCATCTACTGGTTCCCCAAGCCAAGTCTGTTTTCCAAAAAAAGGTGCGACCGAATTAAGTCAATGTTTTTTTAAAACTCAAGTCGAAGCATGCAGGATTAATCCACAGAACTTGAAAGGCTGCCCGCTGTCTGGATGAGGGATACTGCGCTGGGTTGCTTCAATGTGTGAGATTCAGGCGCGGGGGAATCTTTGATTTGCTATCGGTGGAATATTTCATACAAGCAGCACACTACAAGCAGCAAAGATATCCCACGAATATCGGACGAGCCACTCGCACACAATTCACACATTCTCCCTCTCTCTCATAACTCCCTCTCTCACACACACATTCTCCCTCTCTCTCACACCTCCCTCTCTCTCACATACACTCTCCCACTCTCTCACACACTCTCCCTCTCTCACACACACATTCCCTCTCTCTCACACATAACCTCCCTCTCTCTCACACACACTCTCCCTCTCTCTCACACACACTCTCCCTTTTTCTCACACACACCCTCTCTCTCACACACGTACTGTCCCTCTCTCTCACACAAATACTCTCCCTCTCTCACACACATACTCTCCCTCTCTCACACACACACTCTCCCTCTCTCTCACACACACTCTCCCTCTCTCTCACACATATACTTTCCCTCTGTCTCACACACACTCTCCCTCTCTTTTTCACACACTCACTTTCTCTTTCACATACTCTCCCTCTCTCATACACTCCCTCTCTCTCATATACATTTTCCCTCTCTTTTTCACACACTCCCCTTCTCTTTCACATACTCTCCCTCTCTCTTTCACACACTCCCCCTCTCTCTCACACATACTCTCTCACACACACACTCTCCCTCTCTCACACACACTCTTCCTCTCTCTTTCACACAGTCTCACTCTCTCTTTATCTCTCTCACATATTTTCCCTCTCTCTTTCTCTCTCTCACACATTCTCCTCTCTCTTTCTCTCTCACACACACATTTTCTCTCTCCCTTTCTCCCTCCCACACACACTCCCTCTCTCTTTCTCTCTCACACATATTTTCCCTCTCCCACACACACTCCTTATCTCTTTCCCTTTGACACGCACACAATTTCCCTCTTTCTTTCTCTCTCTCACACACACATTCCCCTCCCTCTCTCTCCATGCTGAAGCGGCAGGGAGGGTGGGAAGAGGATTATATAACTCCCTCAGGAAAGAGCTTGCCCATTTAACAGTGACCAGCATTGTGTCAAACTAAATTTAAAAAATACCCAGGTGAACAGACCTACAAAAAGGTGTTGAAAAGTGAAGTGTTGGAACACATCTCTCACTGAACTGTCCTGACTGAGATTTTAATAGATCTGGCAATTAAAAAAGAACAATTATAAAAACTCTGGGCTCCGATTAAGCGTCGGATCAAGCCCGAGATGGGGTGTAATGTCTTCTCAGCTTGGATCTTGTTTCCCTCTTTTGTGGGGCACCATGAATTGGATTCAGTTGGAATTTCAATTGGGTTTTTGGAGCAAGTAAAGAGATGGTGTGGCATTGCAAGAAAAGGAAATGCTGGAAAATCTCTGACAGCATCTGTGGAGACAGAATAGAGCCAATGTTTGGAGTCTAGCTCACCCTTCCTCAAAGCTCATTTGCCTTTGTAGCTTTAAAGATGGAGAAACAAAATTTAAAAATTATGAAAGCTATTGATATGTCACCATGATTTATTTATTTATGTCTTATTCAGCAGAATGACCATTCTATAACGAGGCAGACTCTAAACTCTCTGTCCAATTCGTCCCAGTTCTCGTGGAACTTTTTCCGAACATGTTTTTCGCGTGATTCCAATTTGCAAAATATTAAAGGGGCGATCCCCCAAAACTCCATCCCTGCCATGTCCAGGTATAACTATGGTTTTTATTTTTGCTTAAATGTCATGGAGTTGCCTCCGGGATTCCATGGTCGCCTCAAAACCGGAGAATCCCGCCCGAGGTCAATGGACCTCTGCATGGTCCGCCTCCCGCCAGCTACAATTCCCGTGGCAGGCGGGACGGGAGAATTCCAGCGGAACAGAGATTGTGTCCAACCTGAAGTGTGGTCTAAGAACGGGCTCCTCGGGGCTCTAAGCTGGGATTGTTGAGGTGAGACAGGCTTGATTCAGTGATCAGCCGGCTCGCCTGCCTCACCCTTTTCAATATCATTCCACAGAAGGGCCCGGAGGCTAATGCACGGACCACGCTCGACACACACATACACACACGGCCCTTTCCAGAATAAAAAAAATGGTAAAACTAAATCCTGGAAAAACTCAGCGGGTCTGGCAGCATCCGTGGAGACAGAAACAAAGTTAAATGTTTCAGGTCCAGAGGACTCTTTTCAGAGATGTCAAAAGGGACCTCTTTCCACCCAACCCAAATCATCCAAAAATTGCAACAAGCCCAGGAAGGGGTTTGGGTTTAAGGATGCGTGTCAAATCTATTCTGAACTGCTCAGAGCTGAGGCAGGGCTGAGGGTTATGGAGAGTGTTAATGTGTCAAACAGGTGAACAAAGAATGGGACTGGAGCTGTTGCCTGGGTTTGGGCTCCTTGGGGGCTGAGTTTGAAGATCAGGGGAACAGGTGCAAGAGAGTACGGGGAGAGGGAGGGAAAATGTGTGAGAGAGAGTAGGAGAAAGAGAGAGGGAGAATGTGTGAGAGAGTGTAGGAGAAAGAGAGAGGGAGAATGTGTGAGAGAGAGTAGGAGAAAGAGAGAGGGAGAATGTATGAGAGGGGGGAGTATGTGTGAGAGAATGTATGCATGAGAGAGTGAGGGAGACGGACAGTTTGAGAGAGAGGAGAAGGTATGTGAGAAAGCGAGCAGGGAGGATGTGAGACTGTGTGTGAGAGGATATGTGTGTGAGTGGAGCATGAGAAAGTATGTGCGTTGGGGGTGAATGAGAGAGAGAGAAAGTGACTTTTTAAAAATTCATTTACGGGAAGTGGCTGTTCCTGGCTAGGCCATTATTTATTGCCCACCCCTAGTTGCCCTTGAGAAGGTGGTGGTGAGCTGCCATATTAAACTGCTGCAGTTCCTTTGGTGTAGGTACACCTACAGTGCTATTAGAGAGGGAGTTCAGGATGTTCACTCAGCAACACTGAAGGGATGGTGATATATTTCCAAGTCAGGATGGTGAGCAACTTGGAGGGTAATCTCCAGGTGGTGGTGTTCCCAAGTGTCTGCTGCCCTTGTCTTTTTAGATTGTAGTGGTCGTTGGATTGAAGGTGCTGCCTCAGCAACATTGATGAGTGCATCTTGTAGATGGTACACGTTGCTGCCATTGTGTGTCGGTGATGAAGGAATTAGATGTTTGTGGAAGGTGTAACAATCAAGTGGGCTGCTTTGTCCTGGATGATGTCTAGCATCTTGAGTGTTGGAGCTGCACTCATCCAGGCAAGTGGAGACTACTGATTTGTACCTGCTTGATGATGGACAGTTTTTGGGAAGTCAGGAGGTGTGTTACTTGCCACAAGGTTCCTAACATTTGACCTGCTTTTGTAGCTATAGTATTTATATGGCTAGAACAGTTCAGTTTCTGGCCAATGATAGTGGGAGATTCAGTAATGGTAATGCCAAAGAGTGTCAAGGGGCAATAGTTAGATTCTTTCTTATTGGGGATGGGCGTTGCCTGGCAAGTGAGTGGCATAAATGTTACTTGCCATTTGCTAGCCTAAACCTGGATATTTTCCAGATCTTGCTGCATTTGGACAAGGAATGCTTCAGTATCTGAGGAGTTGCGATTCATACCAAACATTGTGCTATCATCAGTGAACATCCCCATTTCTGACCTTATGATGGAAAGAAGGTCATTGATGAAGATTGTTGGGCCGAGGGCACTACCCTGAGGAACTCCTACAGTGATAGTCCTGGGATATCACATTCATCTTTGTGCCAGGTATGACTCCAAACAGCGGAGGGTTTCCCTGTTTCCCATTTACTCTAGTTTCCTTCAGGTTCCTTGATGCCAAGCCCAGTCAAATGCTGCCAAGATGTCAAGGACAGGCAGTCTCTTTCCATGAGTCCAGCTCTTTTGTGTGCAAGGGAAGAGTGTTGTGTGAGAGTTTAGATCAGTCACTTACTGGGAGCTGCAGCAGGTAATTCCTGACATGAAGTCTTACCAAACAATTCACTTCAGTCAATATCAGTGCCAGGTTAACCTGAAGCTATTGTTAATGCTTGGTCCATTATCCTGAGGGACAATGCTACACTGCATCATTTCAAATCAATTCCCAGGGACTGAATCACCAGACAGTTGGAATTCCCAGCATCGCACGGAACACGGCTGCAATTTACTAGGGGCTTCTCTGGAAATTGTTCCCTGGGAACTTTGGAGACCGGTTTGGCAGTGTTATGGGTTTTGATATATCCTCTTCTTACAAATCGCTGGGATTCTTAAAGTTAATTTATTAGTCACAAGCAAGGCTTATATTACATACACAGTAACTTTGTTGCTAATTCCCCTAGTCACCACACTCCGGCACTTGTTCAGGTAAATGTCCTTAAGACTGTGGTAGGAAACTGGAACACCTGGCGGAAACCCACGCAGACATGGGGAGGACATGCAGACTCCACACAGACACTGACCCAAGCCAGGAATCAAATCCAGGTTCCTGGCATTGTGTGGCAGAAGTGCTAACCACTGTACCACCCTGCCTCCCCTTTAACTTGCACAAGTTAAATCTGACCCTCACATAGCTTGCAAGAAATAGAAGCAGGGATCAGATAGGATCTTACACAGCATTTCAGTCAACTCAACACTCAAACCAACTTAATCAACTCTGCTAACCCCAATGACATGGGAGGTTATGGAAATCGTTAAAACATGAAAGGCTTGCAATCCTGTTTAGGTTTCACTATTTTTATGACATCTTAATAGCCTCACATGTGAGAAGTTACAGACTAGATACAATCTGTAGAGGCAGGGTAATGAACGCACCTTGCTTTGAGATCCGTCAATGTTCCCCTCCCCACCAAATACAGCTCAGCCAACTGTCAATCCCCCCTACACCAGCTCAGTCAATCGAGCTCCCCACCGCACCCTCACCCCACTCTGCTCAGTGAATTAAATCCCTGCAATCCAACATCACTCTCACCAATTTTGCAGCTTTGACACTATATCCTCCTGCTCACTGACTTCAGGGAAGGCAATGGCTGAGTGGTATTATTGGTAGACTATTTATCTAGAAACTCAGCTAATGTCCTGGGGACCCAGGTTCAAATCCCATCCCAGCAAATGTTGGAACTTGAATGTAATAAAAAAAATCTGGAATTAAAATCTATTGATGACCATGAAACAATTGCCAGGAAAACCCATCCTGTTCATTAATGTCCATTTCAGGCAAGGAGCTCATTTATGAAATTGGTTTTTGGCACAAAATTGACTATTCCTTGAGAAAAGAACTTCACTATTTCTGGAGCTCTCAAGCGTGTCTACCCATCTCCCAGCTGAGAGAACAAAATAGAGGGAGGAGATGGAGAAGTAACACACTGTCCTCTTTATATAGATCCACAACAACCCAGCCAGTGTCACAGCAAAATGAATTGCTGGGTTAATGGACAATCAGAGAGAGGGCAAGCAATCGTTGGAGCTCAAACAATGATCCCCTCCATTAATAACATCATTACAACATGTTCAAAGGAGAGGCTGTCCCTTTTAACATTGTTTTCAACACAATTTTGCAGCAGAATTGGTTACTTAGGGTCTCTAATGCAAAAGAAGTGCTCCACCTCTTGTAAAATGAAAAATATTCTCAAAGACGTAACATGTCCATATTCCCAAACATGCAAAGACATTAAAGTATCCATATTCACCCAAATGCAAAGTCTGTAATATATCCATTGCTATGATTCAGGTCAGAAACTCCAATGTGTTCTGTGGAGTCTGACTGGATCATAAGTTTTGCATCTTAAATTTGACTAGGATAAGTATGAAGTGTTTCACTTCTGATATGATTCAAGTGGTCCACTAGGGAGTTTTTATCAAACAAAGTTTACTTTAGGATATAGTGAACACGTATAGTAAGAAAATTAGCAAGATCCTTTATCAATTACAAATAAGAAACAAAAAAAAACACTATAATGTATAACCCTTAACAAAAATATCTAATGTGTTCCAATCAAACCAAAACCCCTGCCATAGACAAAACCCTTTAACCAGATTCAATACGGCACAGACTGCTGCTCACGTGATAATGGAAATTGAGTCCCTTGGTACAAGTCTGCAGTTCTCTGAATTCACTCCAAACAGTTCGAAGACAAGGCAGCTTCCCAAAACACCAGAGGGACTCTGGTCCAGCCCCAACGACAGCAGATTTTCACCCTTCAGGAAAACAAGTTCTAGCTTTCACCTAACCAACAGAATTTTCAAAACAAGAGGGGGAGAGGGAAAACACTTCTTTTTAGCTTGCCGTCCCTTCTAAAACCCAACTGCAGCCCAGAACTGAAAATGAAACCTTAAACTTACTGGGGAAAAACCTGTCCAAGAACACACCATTGTTCTCCTAACAACGTAGGATCGTAAAACTAAGCCCAGAGGAAATAGAAACAACCTAATTTAAACCACTAAGTTAACACTAATTTGATTCATCACAGACAGTCCAGGAAAATGACAAAACTGAAGCTATGAGCGCTGCAGAAATCATGATTTTAAAAAAACTCTTAAAGGTACACTAACGTCACAGCATATTCACATACATGAAAAGCCAATAGTATATCCATATTCACACACATGTAAAGATACAGTAAGAAGTCTAACAACACTAAGTTAAAATCCAACAGGTTTATTTGGTAGCACATGCTTCTGGAGCATTGCTCCTTCATCATAGTGTATAGTGTCAGTTGAATGTTCTATGCAGTGAAGAGGTCTTGTTCGAACCTATGCATGAAGATGTTGGCATAGTGAGGTGTGAATTGGGTCTCCATGGCTGTTCCATGCATCTGAATGAAGAACTGGTTATTGACAGGTATTGAAAGACATTGTGGTCCAGGATGAAGCGGATGAGTTGTAGAATTGTATCTGGAGATTGGCAATTGTTGGTTTTGACTACTGAGGCAGTTGCAGAATTCCATAGTCATGGGGGATGCTGGTGTAGAGTGCCGTGACGTCCATTGTGACGAGGGGTGTTTCTGGTTCAACTGCTCCATGGGTGCTGAATTTCTGTAAGAAGTCCTTACTGTTGTGATAGAAGCTGGGGGTTCCTTGTACAATGAGTTTCAGGATGCCTTCAACATAGCCAGACAGGTTCTCATACAGGGTCCCATTGCCTGATACAATGGGATGGTTGGGTGTGTTGGCCTTGTGTAACTTCGGGAGGCAGTAGAGATTTCCAACATGGGGAATATGTGGGACGAGAGCACGGAGAGTGCTCTGAAGGTCTGAATCAAAGATTTTGATCTGTCTGTTAAGTTGGCAGGTGCGTTCTTTGTTCCAGACCTTCACAACACCCTCCATGCTCTCATTCCACATAATATATCCCTGTTAGCACACACACAAAGACAGTAATGTATCCATATTTACACACATGCAAGGACAATAATATATCCATATCTAAACACATGCAAGGACAGTGCTATTCCATATTCACATGAACCTAAAGACAGTAATATATACTTATTCATACACATGCAAAGAAAGTAATGTATCCATTGTCATAAACACATAAAGAAGTAACATATTTATATTCACAAACAAAGACAGTAATATATCCATATTCACACACATACACAGATAGTAAGATATCCACATTCTCTCTTCCGCCTTCTTCAGTTGAGAAAAAGCGACAAAAGTCTGAGGTCACATACCAACCATCTCAAGAACAGTTTCTTCCCTGCTGCCATCAGACATTTGAATGGATCTACTCGCATTAAGCTGACCACCCTAGCTATGACTGTAACATTACATTCTGCACTCTCTCATTTCCTTCTCTATGAACGCTATGCTTTGTCTGTATAGAGCGCAAGAAACAATACTTTTTACTGTATACTAATACATGAGACAATAATAAAGCAAACGAAATCCAATTCATACTGACGCAAAGACAGTAATATGCCCATATTCACACACACAAAGATAGTAATATATTCATATTCACACACACAGAGAAAGTAATATAATCATATTCACAAACATGCAAAGATTGTATTATGTCCATATTCACACACATGCAGAGACAGTAATATATCGATATTCACAAACACACAAAGACACCAACATATTCATATTCATCCATATGCAAAGACAGTAAAATATCCATCTTTACACATATGATAAGACAGTAATATATTCCTATTCACACACACAGAAAGACAGTAATATACCTATAATCACATGCATGCCATGGCAGTAATTTATGCATATTTACACAAAGACAGCAATATATCCATATTTGCTTACACAAAGACAGTAATATATCCATATTCATGCACATGCAAAGACAGTAATACATCGATATTCATACTCATATGCAACAACAGTAATACATCCATATTTACACCCACACAAAGACAGTAATATATCCACATTTGCACACATGCAACAAAAGTTATATATCCATATTCAAACACTTGCAAAGAGAATAATATATCCATATCCACACACATGCAAATACAGTAATATATCCATATTTATAAACACACAGTCAGTAAAATATCCATATTCACAAACACACATATATTCATAATCACACACAAACAGTAATATATCCACATTCACAAATACACGAAGATGGTAATATATCCATATTCGCACACATGCAAAAATAGTAATACATCCATTTTCAAACACATGTAACAATGGTAATATATCCGTATTCACACAGGCATAAAGATAGTAATACATCCATAATCACACATGCTAAAGTGGTAATATATCCATAATCACACACATATAAAGGCAGTCATATATCCATACTCATGCATGCACAAAGACAATAATATATCCATAATCATACACTTGCCAAGGTAGTAATATGTCCATATCCACACACATGCAAAGACAGTAATATATCCATATTGACAAACCCACAGAGACAGTAATATATCTGTATGTACATTCATACAAAGACAGTAATACATCCACAATCACACACATGCAAAGACAGTAATGTATCCAAATCCACACACATGCAAAGATAGTAATATATTGATATTCACACACACACACACACAAAGACATTAATACATCCATAATCATACATGTGTTAAGGTGGTAATATATCCATAATCACACAGACACAAAGGCAATAATATATCCATATTCATGCATGTGCAAAGACAGTAATATATCCATATTCATAAACACGCAGAAACAATAATATATCTATATTTACAAACAAGCAAAGACAGTAATATATCCATAATCACACATACGAAAAGACAGTAATAAATCCATATTCAAACCCATGTAAAAATAGTAATATATCTATATTCACACACATGCAAACACAGTAATATATCCATGTTCATAAACACACAAAGTAAAATATCCATATTCACAAATATGCAAAGACAGTAATATATCCATATTGACAAACACACAGAGACAGTAATATATCCATAATCGCGCATATGCTAAGACGGTATTATATCCATGATCACACACATGTAAAGGCAGTAACATATCCAGATTCACGAACACACAGAAACAGAAATATATCCATAATTTCTCACACACAAAGACAGTAATATATCCATAATCACACATGTGCCAAGGCAGTAATAGCTTCATATTCATACACATGCAAAACGCAATAATATATCCATAAATATAAATACAGAAAGACGGTAATATATCCATATTTATACACACAAACACAATAATATATCCCTATTCACAAACGCACAAATATATTTTCACGCATATGCAAATACAGTATTATATCGAACACTTGCCAGCAATGAATGATGATGAGCTGTCTCCATGAAACTTTTCATGGGATTGTCTTGACCTAACTGAGGTCTGTATACTGAATCTCTCACCTGTAACCTAGCGTCCGATATGATGTCTCTGTCTGCAGAGCTGCCGCGTTAACCGATGCAACTTTTTTCGTTTTATTATTAGTACAGTGCCGGGCCATCCTGCAAACACCCAGGATCGAATTATTCAAACCCAGTTGAATCTGACATTTGGATCGTCGCCGGGGTGGACTTTCTGAGCGTTAACTATTTAAACAGTTAGGGGCCGGCGCACTGGAGAATCCAAAACCAATTCGTTCCAACACTCTGGGAGAAACAGAACATTTCTCCAATTCCCCCAACGCCGGGAGAAGGAAAGTCCATATTTCCTTTAACTGTTAGCAATTTTCGTTAACATTTTTCTCTGGTTGCGACCTATTGTACAATTCTTGTCTTATTGAGTACAAACTTGTTAAAAATAAAGTCTTCTGGACAAAATTCCATCCTCGCCTTTTAAAAAAAAATTCTTACTTTATTCCTGCCCCTTCCCGCCCAAAAAAGCGGCATTTAATGTAAATCTCCTCGTAAACATGTTGGGAAAAGCCAAGACCGGAATTTTCAGCGAGGTGGGATAGAGTCAGCAGGACCTTTCAACGAATCTTTGGAACGGGCCACGCCAAATGTGTTTCCTATTACTTGATCTCCCAGTCACTTATATTCCATCAAGTGTTTGAAAACAACCCTTCAATCAAAACTCACAAAAGGTGGTGGTGGTGCGGGGGGGGGGGGGGAGGTGGCGGAGGGTGGATTGATCAACTCCAAACGCGCGCGATTTAAACAAGAAATCAATAAAAATAAGACTTCAAGTAGATAAATATAGCACACAAATGAGCATACTTGACCCCCGCGTGTACAAGTGTGTCTCATCATTTTGGAAACGATACCAAGGGGAGAAATTGAGCTGGTTATTAGGCAAGCATCTCTTCCAATTCCTTAGCTTGATCCTTCTTCTAAAGGAAACGCTATGGAAGGACCCATTCTTATTTCGTTCTGATTTCCTTTGCAGATTGGAAATGTTCAGGGTGACCCCCTGAAACCATTTCGAGTTTCTGCTGAGGAGGAGGAGAGGGGAAGAAAAAAGCCTCCGGCTGATGTGTGAGCTAACCAGTAATTAATATTTAATCACAACCATTGTCGTGACCCTTAACCACCTCAAGGTGCGAAGAGGAATTCGAGGCATTCTTTTCAAAGCAAATGCCTGGCATTCTGCGATTATCGCGCGGAGTCAAGCCTCAGGTTTTAGACCGTGTTTCGGGACAAGAACCGATCCCACCCACCCCCTCATCACTCAATTCTCTGTATTGTATTTAACCTCATTGAAAACTGTCAGAATTCACTGAGATAGCCAGCAGCTGTGATTATCCACCCCGCCCTTCTCCAACATGACAGTTCTGTACAAAATTTTTCATTTTATTATTGTCGCATACATTAGTGGAAAGTATTGTTTCTTATAGAAACACATAAGTTCATGAAGGGAATGGGTAGTATAGAAGCAGGGAAGTTGTTTCCACTGGCGGGTGAAACTAGAACTAGGGGGCATAGCCCCAAAATAAGGGGGAACAAATTTAGGACTGAGTTGAGGAGGAATTTCTTCACACAAAGGGTTGTGAATCTGTGGAATTCCCTGCCCAGTCAAGCAGTTGAGGCTACCTCATTGAATGTTTTTAAGGCAAGGATAGGTAAATATTTAAACAGTAAAGGAATTAAGGGTTATGGTGAGCAGGCGGGTAAGTGGAGATGAGTCCACAAAAAGATCAGCCGTGATCCTATTGAATGGCAGAGCAGGCTGGAGGGGCCGGATGACCTACTCCTGCCCTTGGTTCTTATGTTCTTGTGTGTTATACAGACAAAGCATACCATTCATGGAGAAGAAAAGGAGAGGGTGCAGAATGTAGTGTTACAGTCATAGCTAGGGAAAGATCAACCTAATATGAGGTAGGTCCATTCACTTTAGCAAAAAAAGTATAAATATAAATATGCATTTAATAAAATCAGTCTTTCAATGGGCAGGAAGTTTTGCAAACCGAGAATTCATCTGCTAAATATTGCAGGAAAGCCTGAACATATTAATCCTGACTTATTATTATGGTCCATTTTGGCAGGACCAATGGGATGAAGGAGTACAGTATCAAGGGCAGGAGTCTTAGCAGTGTTGAGGAGCAGAAGGATCTTGGGGTCCGGGTCCATAGGACTCTTAAATCGGCCTCGTAGGTGGAGAATGTGGTCAAGAAGGCGTATGGTGTACTGGCCTTCATTAATCAAGGGATTGAGTTTAGGAGTCAGGAGGTAATGCTGCAACTTTATAAGACCCTTGTCAGACCCCACTTGGAGTACTGTGCGCAGTTCTGGTCACCTCACTACAGGAAGGATGTGGAAGCTATTGAGGGGGTGCAGAGGAGATTTACAAGGATGTTGCCTGGATTGGGAGGCATGCCTTATGAAGATAGGTTGAGGGAGCTGGGTCTTTTCTCCCTGGAGAGATGAAGGTTGAGAGGCAACCTGATAGAGGTTTATAAAATGTTGAGAGGAATGGATGGGGTAGATTCTCAGAGGCTATTTCCCAGGGCTGAAATGGTCGCTACGAGACGACACAGGTTTAAGGTGCTGGGAAGCAAGTACAGAGGAGATGTGAGGGGTAAGTTTTTCACTCAGAGGGTGGTGAGTGAGTGGAATCGGCTGCCGTCGGAGGTGGTAGAGGCGAACTTGCTGGGGTCTTTTAAAAGACTTCTGGAAGAGTACATGGGATTTAATTGGATTGGGAGTTACAGATAGTTCTATGGCCTGGTAGGTATGGATATGATCGGCGCAACTTGTGGGCCGAAGGGCCTGTTTGTACTGTAGTGTTCTATGTTCTATTAAGGATTTTATATACTAAGGAGGCATAGATAGGATAACAGTCAGAATAATTTTCCCAGAAATGTCTAAAACGAGGTGTCATGCACTTACAGTGAGAGGGGAAAGTTCAAAGGAGATTTATTTATTAGTGTCACATTAACACTGCAATGAAGTTACTGTAAAAGTCCCCTAGTGGCCATAGTCCAGCACCTGTTCAGGTACACTGAAGGAGAATCGCCAATGCATCTAATCAGCACATCTTTCAGACTGTGGGAGGAAACTGGAGCACCCAGAGGAAACCCACACAGACACGGGGAGAACGTGCATACTCCACATAGCCAGTGACCCAAGTTGGGAATTGAACCCGGCTCTGTGGCGCTGTGAGGTAACAGTGCTAACCACTGTGCCACCATGCCACCCTGATGCGAGGGTTAAGTTTTTTTACACAGAGTGTTAGGTATATGGAACACTCTGCCAGGGGTGATGGTGCAGGCAGGTAAGATAGGGGCATTTAAGAGGCTTTTAAATAAGCACATGAATGTGCAAGGAAGAATGGGATGTGGACCAAGGGAAGGCAGAAGGGGTTAGTTTAATTTGGCAACATGTTCGGCGCAAAATCTTGGGTTGAAGGGCCTGTTCCTGTTCTGTATTGACCTGTGTTCGATGTTAATTCTGGGTTATGTGTAAATCCGAAATTTGGACCATTTATTACATTTTCTTTTACACTATTGCTTCCACTGGCGATGTTTCATTCCAGAATTAAACTTCAGGCACTTAATTTGAACATCAACCGAAATTAAATAGCAGACCACTTTGCTTTCCCAATTAAGCCACAGAAGTCAGGGAAAGTTGGCTCCCACCCCCCGCCCCCCGGTGAATCCAGCATCTTTCACTTGGCTTCCTTTGCTGCCATCTCCTGGATTCTTGCAACGCTGCAGCTGCAAACTTTTATCCCGTTTTTAAAAAATAATTCACAGCAAAACAAAGACAAAACATTAGTTGCAACTGCTCCATTTTATTCCTGCACACACGTGTTTCCCTCACATCACAATACCGACAAGAATAGACTTTAGAGCGCAATAATCGAGCCAAATTGCATTCATTATTTTATTTAATATTTGATTTACTCGCTGATGTGACTCATATCAACGGTATTCACGATAAAACATTTTATTGTGATGCAAATCCCGCAAATACAGTTTTTTTAACCATTCTATTTTAATATCTCCCTGTTGTGTTAAGGAGGAATTAAAAACTAATTTGAGAAAATAATTTGCTGGTCCATCATCGCTTCTTCTGCTGAGGGCACTTAAGGTTTTCAATGAGACACAATTACACAATTTGAGTTCGCAAGGAGGCGGCGAGGTGGACAGAGTGTGAGAAAATATCCTGGTCCACATTCCCACCTTTCCAAAATGGTTGTGCAAATATAACATCCGCAAAACCACCTTGACCCCCCCAGGGGGCAGTGCAGGGCTGTCTCAGGGATTAATTGGAGCCTGTTTCAGATTATCCTTGGTTGGAACCAGGTCTGTTTGTAACTCTGCATCAAATGAATAAATCACCGAGTAGAAATCAATTGAAACTTACACCTTAAGTTACTGTTGTACATAAACATTTCTCCATTCCCCACCGCGCCCCCCCCAACCACTGCAATAAAGGCTGCATGTTTCCATGTGATGTGTTCCCTTTTTAAAAATTGAATCTCCCTGCTGTGCTGATGTGTCAGCGGAGAGCAATTTTAGGGTGCACCTTGACAAAAGAAAATTGGCAGCATTACTTGGGAGAGAGTCAGGCGCTGATCTGAATGCAGGTCTTTAATGAAAGACAGAAAGCCTTCTTCTAATGAAGGGCCTGTAAATAACTGAAATGTTAACTTGTCTGCTCTCAATGTTCTAACTTGCACCAAGTCTCCATTCACCCAGCCTGCTCCCAGTCTGGCAACACCTTGATTTTAAAACTTTAATGCTAGTTTTTATATTGCACCGTGGCTAACTCTTCCCTATGTCAGTAACCTCCTCTAGCCCTCCCAGATCTCCACAATCCCCCAATGTTTAATGCCCCGCCACTTAGCGACCAGATTTTCTCATAGCTAGGCCCTGAGGCATAGAAGTCCCAACCTAAATCTTTTTGCTTTTTTCTCTCGCTTCAGATGACACAAAAAAACTATGGTCAGAATTTTACTGCCCCGCTTGTCATGGGAATTGAAGGGTGGCATGGTGATACAGTGGTTAGCATTGCTGCCTCACAGTGCCAGGGACCCAGGTTCAATTCCGGCCTTGGGTGACTGTGTGGAGTTTGCACATTCTCCCTGTGTCTACGTGGGTTTCTTCTGGTTTCCTCCCACGGTCCAAAGATATGTGGGTTAGGTTGATAGGCCTTGCTAAGTTGACCCTAGTGTCAGGAGGATTAGCAAAAGTAAATATGTGGAGCTATGGGAGTAGACCCTGGGTGGGATGGTGGTCAGTGCAGACTGGATAGCCTCCTTCTGCACTGTAGGGATTCTATGAATGGGAAGGTCTGCTGATGTCAGGTGGGACTTTATGGTCTCGGGATGGGTGAGGCCATAAAAATCCCACCCTTTTTGACCAGTGGTTAGCACTGCTGCTTCACAACGCCTGGGACCTGGGTTCAATTCCGACCTCAGGTCACTGTCTGTGTGGAGTTTGCACATTCTCTCTGTGTCTGTGTGGGTTTCCTCCAGGTGCTCCAGTTTCCTCCCATGGTCCAAAGATGTTAGGTTGACTGGCCATGTTAAATTTTCCCTTAGCGTTGGGGGATTAGCAGGGTAAATACGTGGGGTTATGGGGATAGGGCCTGGGTGGGATTGTTGTCAGTGCAAGCCTGATGGGCCGAATGGCCCCCTTCAGCACTGTAGGGGTACTATGAGCAAATATTTGGCCACCAGTCCTAATATCTCCTTATTTGGTTTAATAGAATATCTTATAAAAGCAAAATACTGCAGATGTTGGAAATCTGAAATAAAATTAAAAATGCTGGATAAACTCAGCAGGTCTGGCAGCATCTGCAGGAGAAACAGAGCTGATGTTTCGAGTCTAAATGATCCTCCTACAGAACTGGCTGTAGAAGGGTCATTTAAATCCAAAACCTTAGCTCTGTTTCTCTCTCCACAGATGCTAACAGTATTTTCTGTTTTTATTGAGAATATCTTGTTTGGTTAACATTCCTGTAAAGAACGTTCTTTTAAATTTTATTTATTGGTGTCACAATTAGGCTTATGTTAACACTGCAAGGAAGTTATTGTGAAAGTCCCCTAGTCGCCACACTCCGCTGCCTGTTTGGGTATACTGAGGGAGAATTTAGCATGGCCAATGCACCTAACCTGCGTGTCTTTCATACTGTGGAGGGAAACCGGAGCATCCGGTGGAAACCCACGCAGACACGGGGAGAATGTGCAGACTCCGCACAAGCAGTGACCCAAGCCAGGAATCGAACCCAGCTCCCTGGTGCTGTGAGGCAGCAGTGCTAATCACTATGCCACCCATCTGTGAGGACATTCTGCTATAGCAAAGGTGCTATATTAATGCAAGTTGTTGTTGCAGTCTGTTCTTGCCACACCTTCTGACCTATCCACCGAGTCCCTGCGACATCTTCTGTTTTTGATTTCGAATTCCGCCATCAGTCTGTTTTAGTTTTGGTTAAAATCCTTTGTCAGGAGCCAGCCTGCCATCAGTTTAATTTTACGCTAAGTGCTCTCCAACATCAGGGTAATGTGAAACCTAATCCTTAAGTGGGTGAGGGAGCCAAAGTATCGCCCATATCACCTTCAAAGCCTTCTTCTTTGTTAAAAAAAATTTGAACTGCTAGGGAGAATATAAATATTCCTTACTGCATGCTTTTATCATTGAAACAGACTCTCAACGGAATGGAATCCTTTCTGCTGATGTAGACACACGCTGGCCTCCTCTGCGGCTGACCTCAAGACTACTCACAGTCAGCAGTATAATTCCAGTCTGCTGAATGGGCATCGCATTCCATAGATGCTGCAGACTGGTAGCGAGAGGACATCCACAATCCTGAGGTCTCCCAAGGTCAAATTCTGACTCTTGAAAATATTGTATAAATCAAATTTAATGGTGTTTATCCTCTTAGACATAATATATTGTGCTGACAATAATAACTGATACTCTCCGGGGGAGATGGCTCAATAATCAATGGCAACTACACAGGATAGCAGCAGGTAACTAATACCTGCCGTCTCGTAGGGAACACAGGAGGTAGGAGCAGTAGTCGGCAATTCAGCCCTTCGAGCCTGCTCTGCCATTCAATCAGATCATGGCTGATCTCTCCCTGATCTCAAATCTACCTCCCTACCTGCTCCCCATATCCTTCTAACCCTTTTTTTTTCTTATTAGAGATAGTACCTCCTTCTTGAAACCATTTAATAAAGAACAAAAAGCAGAAAAACAGTACAGCACAGGAACAGGCCCTTCAGCCTCTATTCCTGCACCAATCACACTGTCCTATCTAGGCCGCTTATATCCCTCTATTCCCTGTTTGTTCATACGCCTGTCAAGATAAGTCTTAAATGCAGCTAATGTAACCGCTTCAACCATCTCATTTGGCAGTGCATTCCAGGCCCCCACCACCCTCTGTGTAAAAAACTTCCCACGCACATCTCCCCTTATGGCTCAGATTCCACTCTGCTATGGGGCATTGAGTTCCACAAATCTCTGTGAGAAGCAGTTGCTCCTCATCTCAGTTTCAAATCTAGCACCTCTCAACTTGTATCTATGACCTCTTAGTCTAGATTGCTCTATAGGGGGAAACATTTTTTAAAATGTATTTATTAGTCACATGTAAGGCTTACATTCACACTTCAATGAAGTTACTGTGAAATTCCCCTAGTTGCCACAGTCTGGTGCCTGTTCGGGTCAACGCACCTAACCAGCACATCTTTCAGAATATGGGAGGAAACCAGAGCACCTGGAGGAAACCCACACAGACACAGGGAGAACTTGCAGACTCAAGACCAACAGTGACCTGAGCTGGGAATCGAACCCGAGTCTACTGGCGCTGTGAAGCAGCAGTGCTAACCACTGTGCTACCGTGCTGCCCCTGTTGGTCTGCATTTATTTATCAATCCCTTTTAGTATTTTATATACCTCAATCAGATCCTCTCTCATCCTTCTAAACTCCAACAAGTAGAAGCCCAAACTGTTCAATCTCTTCTCATATGTCAACCCCTTCATCCAATCAATTGATGAACCTCCTCTGAACCACCTCCAATGCCACCACATCCTTCCTCAAGTAAGGAGACTAAAACTGGACACAATACTCCAGATGTGCTCTCACCAACATCCTATACAGTTGCAACAACACTTCTCTATCTTTATACTCTGGCTCTTTTGCAATAAATGCCAATATCCCATTTGCCGTTTTTATTACATGCTGCACCTGCATACCGACTTTCTGCAATTCATGAACAAAGACACCCAGATCCCTCTGCCCAAATGTATTTTGAATCTACTTTCCATTTAGATAATAATTTGCCTTTCTATTTTTTCAGTCAAAATAGATAACCTCACACTCAGCTCGATACCACAATATGTCTGGAATCCAACAGACACTGGACAAAATCAATTTTCTAATCCCTACTCAATTACTGTCTGATGCTCATGTAGCTGATTTCTTGCTTACCACACATTCACTGTTCTTGATAAAGCAGCTTCATAAAGAGGCAGGAGCAGAGCCCATACATCCCTTGCATATTGAAGGATACAGAGTGTGAAATAGCAATCAATGAGCTACACATCGATCAGTATTAGAGAACAGGTATCAGTGCAACATCTGATTTACAATAGGGAAAAGCGGACACAATAGGAAGAAGCAAAGTTCTGCAATTCTCTGGGAAGCTATAGAGTAGAGAAGTCCCAGGGTGCCCAGTGCAGAACGGAATGCTCAATTTCTCACTTTTATCAGCAGAAAATCCAAATATATTATACGTCATAACCAATTTTCCACTAGGTAATGATAGGTCAATATGAAAATTCAACTAATAGTCAGCCAATATAATATTCTCATCTAAAACTTATTTCTGCATATTCACAGAATGACAGAATTTTTAATGATACAGAAGCAGGCCATTCTGCCCATCAAGTCTGCACTAGCTCACTTAAAAACCATTCTACCTAGTCCCATTCCCCTGCCTTATCCGCGTAAGCTTGCACACTCTTTTCAGAGAGTAATCCAATTCCCTTTTCAGTGCATCGATCAAATCAGCCTCCACCAACCTCTCCCAAGCTCCAACATCCTCTGGGTGAGAAACATGTTTCCTCACATCATTTTTACTCAGTTTGCCCATTAATTTGAATCTGTGCCCTCTAGTTCTTGATGCTCCTTTGAGTGGGAACAGTTTATCATCATTTAACCAGTCCATACCCCTCAGGATATTAAACGCCCCAATCAAGACTCCTCTGAACCTTTTTTTTCAAGGAATACAAACTCGTGACAGATACTAAGTCCTTCCTGAAATATTGGCTTATCTCCATCAGATCTGGATGATATATTTTTCATGTTGAATGTCAGCTGAACTCAGCAGTAGCATCCTTACCTCTGAATCACAGGCTCTAAACTCACTGAGCACATTACCTAGGCTGACACTTCAACAAGATACTGAAGGAGAGCAGGGTATGAACAGGAGGAGGCTATTCAGCCCCCTGACCCTGCTTTGCCATTCAATGAGATTATTACTGTTCTGCACCCTCGTTTTATTCACCCGCCTTTGATATCTTATTATCCTTCCCTATTAAACACCTACCGGCCTATTGAAATCCAGCTGCCTGAGTTTTGCCCACACATATAATCAGTGGAGTTGAGACTTCTAAACACAACCTTGTTCACGTAGATGTAAAGATCCCAAGGAATTGTTTCCAAGAGCAGTTCTCCAACACCATGGTCAATGCTATTCTCACAATCAATGAGAGTGCAAAGCTGCACAGGTCTAGAACATTAAGGGTGTTCATTGTTAAGTTGATGAATTAATAACCAAAAGAGAAAATGCTGGAAAATCTCAGCAGGTCTGGCAGCATCTGTAAGGAGAGAAAAGAGCTGACGTTTCGAGTCAGAGGCTTTGTCTGCTTTGACAAAGGGTCACTTGGACTCAAAATGTCAGCTCTTTTCTCTCTTTACAGATGCTGCCAGATTTTCCAACGTTTTCTCTATTTGGTTTCAGATTCCAGCATCCACAGTCATTTGCTTTTATTTATGCTAAATTAATCAAACTCACTAACTTCATTGAATCTGACTTAGACAAGATAACCTGAAAATAAAGACTTCAACTTCACTATATTTAGTAACAGGAATACAGAGTAATAGTAAGTTACTTTGTAGTGTGGATGAGCAGAGAGATCTCGGTGTCCATGTGCATAGACCCCTGAAAGTTGGCACCCAGGTTGATGGGGTTGTTAAGAAGGCGTACGGTGTGTTAGCTTTTATTGGTAGAGGGATTGAGGTTCAGAGCCATGAGGTCATGTTGCAGCTATACAAATCTCTGGTGCGGCCACACTTGGAGTAATGTGTACAGTTCTGGTCGCCGCATTATAGGATGTGGAAGCACTGGAAAGGGTGCAGACGAGATTTACCAGGATGTTGCCCGATATGGTGGGAAGGTCTTATGAGGAAAGACTGAGGGACTTGAGGCTGTTTTCATTAGAGAAGAAAGTTAAGAGGTGACCTAATCGAGACATATAAGATGATCAGAGGATTAAATAGTTTGGACAGTGAGACCTTTTTCGTCAGATGGAGATGGCTAGCACAAGGGGACATGCCTTTAAATTGAGGGGTGATAGATATAGGACAGATGTCAGAGGTAGGTTCTTTATTCAGAGAGTAGTAAAGGTGTGGAATGCCCTGCCTGCAACAATAGTCGGCTCGCCAATATTAAGGGCATTTAAATGGTCAGTGGATAAACATATGGATGGTATTGGAATAGTATAGGTTAGATGGGCTTTAAATTGGTTTCACAGGTCGGCACAACATCGAGGGCCGAAGGAACATTCTGCGCTGTACTGTTCCATGTTCTATGTCCCATTTATGTCACGCTTTATAAACAGCTGGAGGGATAGTACATTCAGTAGTTACTTGCAAGTTACCTGACCTCCTTGTCCCTTGTTGCTTTAACTCACTGGCAGATTAATAATGTCACACGTCAATCATTAAAGTTCAATAGCATAATCCAGCTACTGCTAACACTAAATTATATCCGATAACCAATAAACATTATCAGTGGTATAATGGTTTTGTCATGGAACATATAGAAATTACATTGTCTGATCATCTGGACACATTTATACAGTGTGGACGTTTTAAAAGATAATTATGAAAGGCAAAAGTAGGAGCGTGGGATTAATTAAAGAGCTCTCTCAAAGAGTTGGCCCAGTCACAATGGGCCCAATGGTCACCTTCTTTGCTGAATGATCCTATGATTCTAAGGATATTCAGGAAAGTGAAATGTCAGGGGATTGAGATTCATTTTGTTGAGCCCGCTGTGCTTTTCCACCTGGGGCCCAGACTCACATCCAGTCTGGATTGATGAAATGAATGTTTCTCTGCTCTGCTGGTTGCACAACCCCTGCAGTTCGTAAGTATGAGAGTTTGTAGAGCAATTTGTAAAGGGATTAGATCCACAGCAGAAGGTATCTCTAACTTGGCACTTAGATGGTTACCTGTCAACACTACAACATTGACTTATACCTAAAAGGAAGCATTTCACCAGTTGGGCAGCACTTTGACATGTCCAGAGGTTATGAAAGATGCTGTAGAAGTGCAAGTTCTTTACAACATCATCATTGATACTCATCTGTATAGTCAGATGCAGAGCTCTGCAGATATGAACTACTATGTTGCATTGGGCTCAGAGACAAAGCAACATCACACTTGCAAGTTTGGAGTCATGAGTTGGGTTCCTGGGTAGTAAATTTTTATTGTAGGAATAAAGGTAAGAGTGCTGCTTCTTTCCTAATGTTAAAAAAACGCCTCCAGACCAACCTTCAAGTTAGTCGCAGAGATACCAGTGAACTCTCACAGGAAAAGTTAAATATCGATTGCACTAAGTTAAAATAAAAACAAAAAATGCACCATGTTGGAGTTATATTACACTTCAGGCTATACCCAGGTGAAGTGACGCTTTCTACCAGATGTAACTTCATACTTTCTGCTTTTACTATGCTTTGGAATGTGATTCAGACAGGACACTTTTGTTATAATGATACACCCACCTCAACAGGCATTGGAAGCCACTTCATATAAATGTAAAAGGAGTTGTATACCACAAATCTTATCCAGAGACCACAGGGTTAGGCGATGAGAGCACAAAAAACACTTTGATTATGAGGAATAAGGGAAAAGAGAGTGCTTTCTACATCACGTTATAGCATTGTTACGGCACAGAAGAAGGCCATTTGGCCCATTGTGATTGCACTGGCTCTCCAAATGAGCATTATGGTTTGGTGCCATTCCCCTGCCTTTTCCCTGTATGCCTTCACATCATTTCTATTCAAACAATCATCCAATGTCCTCTTGAATGCCTCGATTGAATCTGCCTCCACCACACTTGTAGACAGTGCATTCCAGACCCCAAGCACTTCTCGTATCATATTTGTTTCTTTTGCAAATGACTTTAAATCTGTGCCCTCTCATTTTAGATCCTTTTACAAGAGGGGACAGAATCTCCCTATCTATTCTGTGCAGCATCCTCATGATTTTGAACATCTCTATCAACCTTCCTCTTCTTCCCTCCAAGGAGAATTGTCCCAGTTGTTCCAATCTATCTTCAAAACTGAGGTTTTTCATCCCTGGAACCATTCTAAAAAAGCTTCTTCTGCACTCTTTCCAATGCCTTCCCATCCTTCCTATGGTGTGGCACCCAGAACTGTACACAGTATTCCAGCTGAGGTCTAACTAGTGTTTTGGAAAAGTTCAGCATAATCTATATTATAGTACCAGCTAGGCTGGCCATTGCCAGTTACCAGAGGAACTCATACTCAACAAGCCTCACAAAGAGATCAATCAATGATTCCCGTGGACCTTGAGGAAGCATACCTCAGGATTACCCTTTTCCTTCAAATATAAACTTCCTTTTAGGTCCCGACTACTCCTTCTTTTACTACCTTTTTACTACTTATGCGCCCATGTAAGACTTTGGGATTCTCCTTTATCCAGCCTACTATTAGGAACATCTAATGGTAATCAGTGTGTGCTAAAATTGGAAAAATGCTCCACTTCTCAAAACCGTTTCTTTTGGATGACCAGAAAAATATTACCCTTAATTAAAACTTAAAAGTAAATAGTTGTTATTCCATTTCTGAAACATCAGTTTGAGGTATTGGAAGGTGCAGTTTTCATAGAATCTGTACAGTACAGGAATAGACCATTTGGCCCATCAAGCCTGCACCAACTGACAACAATCCCATCCAGGTCCCATCCCCACAACCCCATGCATTTACCCTGCTAATCCACCTGAAATAAAGGGGTAATTTTAGCATGTCCAATCCACCCAACCACACATCTTTGGACTGTGGAAGGAAACTGGAGCATGCCGAGGAAACCCATGCAGACACAGGGAGAACATGCAAACTCCACACATGCAGTGAACCAAGGCTGGAATTGAATCCAGACCCTTTGTGAAGTGAGGCAGTGGTGCCCACCACTGTGCCACCGTGCCACTCCAGTTTTATACTCTTAACTTCCTGCCTCAGACATACATAAAACTGGTTGATTGAGAAGGAATGCAAATCTTTCACTGTAGGTGTCCTAAATTAGGTGATCTTATCCAGTTACTAGTGGACATGAAATTACCCTAATTTATTTTAATAAATGTATGGTCAAAAAAAACACCGCAACATGGACATTGGAAATTGTCATACTAAGGGCCATGCATTTGGAACAGAGACGCAGTGCTGAGGCTGAACACAGGGAACTTTACTCAGCACTTATCTCTGCCCATACCTGACCTAGATCCCAAAACGAAAAGGGTTCAACTCCCCAGTGCCAACGTTCTTACTTGATCTTACTTGTTAACGTTGCAAAGAAATTGCCACATGCTTGCACCTTCATATAATCCTGGATGATTAGAGTCATGATCAAAAGTCATCTGGAGAAATTAAAGTTAATGTGTGAATGAGCGCATGTCGCCTCTCTACGTCAGATAACATTTATTACATTGGATAGGAAGTAAATTACTTGAAATATGACCACACATCAAGTAACATGAAATCACTCTTTTCAAGTGACCACACAATGGGGTTAGGTGTCCACAGTTTGAGAATGAAATTGGGTCCACTCAGTATCCATTAACACAGGCACTCTGGGGGAGATGAGGTGGCCTCACTGGTACCCTCACTCCCATCTTGCTTAAGGTGTGTAGAAAAGCAACTGTTCCAGACAGGAGACCTTTTGTAATGTGCAATTCCAGGTACAATGTCTAGCAATCTGCCATGATTACTAGTTTGAAATGCAGATGGGCAGAATGCTATTTTACCATTTTAATTTGAATTGCTGGGCAGACTTGAAACTGGGAATGTTTCAGAATCGAATTTTAGAACCCATATGCATTCTGCTTGCAAAAATATCAGTGAGTCTAAATTGAGCTGCATAAGCCTGTGGGTGAGGCTTAATGCAGCCAAAACCCTGCATTTCCGATCGGAGCCTCCAACTGCACAATGCGCAGAAAAAAAAACATAGAATGCTGCTCCCCTGCCGTTTCCCTCCTGGGCTGGATAGTAACTCCCTCTGTTCCCCACAGGGATTGCTCCACCCCCACAACATAACTGACCCCCTTATCCCCCACCCACCGCTACCCCCTCCCCCCCACTGATCTTGGGCAGAGTGGCAGTAGAACCACGCCCCCCCCCACCCCCCGTTCCACCCCCACCGCACTGATCTCAAGCAGCAAGCCATCGGATGCTAGGCACCTACCTCCTCACAGTGCACCCAAATCAGACTTATACGGAGGATGCCTGTTTCGCGCCGATTCTTGGAGGGCGAACGCAGTGATAAAGGGGGAAATGCCAGTAAAGTTGTGCACGCAGCCCATTAAGTCAATTTAAATGCAGTTTGCGGCCATTTTCTGGCCTTGGTAAAGGGGGAACCAATGCAGAGGCGGGCGCAGATCGTGCTACTTGCCTCACACCCAACTTTACCAACTTTTTGTGCCCAAAAACCTATGCAACGCGATGGTAAAATCAGGCCCAGCATATCTACCCAAAGGTCTCATGGTGCTAATCAAAGAGGACAAGCAGAATTCTCCTGGTGGCCCACCCAACATTTATCCTTCAGTAAACATCTCTGTAACAAACAAGTTATTTTGTCACCTGCCTCACTGCCACTTGAGGCAACTTGCTCAACACAAATTGGCTCTTGTGTTTCCCTACATTGAAAAAGTGTCTACATTTCAAAAGGACTTCATTGGCTGTCCTGAGGTCTTGGAAAATGCAATATAAATGCAAGTTCTTTATCACGTTCATTAGAACAGTGTGGGAGTCATGATGTGGAGATGCCGGCATTGGACTGGGGTAAACACAGCAAGACGTCTCACAACACCAGATTAAGTCCAAAAGGTTTATTTGGTAGCAAACGCCAAAATCTGTTGAACTTTAATCTGGTGTTGTGAGACTTCTTACAGTGTGGATGGCCATAGACTGAGAGATTATAGAAGTCGGATGGAGAATTGAAATGGAAATTGACAAAGGGCAGGATGAGGTGTTCAGCAAAGCAGCCATCTACAGTTCAAAGCAACCTTACAGTTAGATATTCAGTATTCAGTGTCTCTGATGTTGAAGAGATCACATTTTGAGCGTGGATACCATTTAATAGATGACAGGAAGTGTATGTACATTGCTTGCAATGAGCTCAAATCTGTAATCTAATGTCAAGGTGGAGAGGGTAATTATGTGCCTTGAAGTTCTGGTCTTGTGGTTTGTGAGGTTATCTGAAATTCTTGTTTAGATTATTGCCTTGTAACTCACTCTCAAGCATCCATTATTCACGATTAAGTCCTCTTAAACATTCACCCTACTGGTAACAGCATACATATATTACATGCAAACAAATTCATATTTGGATTATTTTTAAATTAGATTTTCCCGTGGGTCAGGTCCACATTTTTGGGTTGAGTTAGCCACACCCCAAAACGTGATCTGCTAAAAATGTAGCTATTGTGTAAGTAATGATGTGCAGGCCAAAATAGTACTCTGAATATCAGACAAGTATGAATGGAATTTGGATTGGTACAGTTGCTACAGGCTATTATCAACAATCATAACCTTTCTGACTGATTTGATACATCTGTACAAGACCATTCATGTACATAAAACAGATTCTACCCTGACAGAATAAATGAAGCGTTCAACTGAGGCTAACAGATTTTCTTGTTTTCAAGTCAATTTTTTCCTTGAGCATGAAGTTTCTTTGTCGTGATGGCTGCTTTTAACTTCATTATGTTCAGTCTTGTGTGGATGTCAAATGGATCTATCTTTATCTCTCAGTTATATTTAATATCCAGATATATATCTCACCTGAACAAGTTAGATGCACTGGCTGCAGTAACTTCTAAAAATAAGTCTGTGGAAAAAGAGAAATAAGTAGCGAAGAAATTAGATGTTAAAATAACTTGGGATTTTTAAATTAACTCATAGGACATGGGGCATCATGGGCTGCTTAGCATTTATTGCCCATCCCCAGTTGCCCGAGGGCAGTTGGGAGTCAACCACATTGCTGTGGCTCTGGAGTCATATGTCAGCCAGATTGGGTAAGGACGGCAGATTTCCTTCCGTAAAGGGCATTAGTGAACCAGGTGGGTTTTTCTGACAATCGATAATGGTTTTGTGGTAATCAGTACATTCTTAATTCCAGATATTTTTTGTTGAATTCAAATTCCACCATCTGCCACAGTAGGATTCGAACCCATGTCCCCAGAATTTTAGCTGAGTTTCTGGATCAGTCGTTTAGCATTATTACCATTAGACCATCACCTTTCTTAATCTATTTCATTTGTTCAGGAATGAATTTATGATCTGAACATCCTATTTTAGAATGATCAAATTCAAATAAATATATGAAAGAAAAAGGAATAACTAAGTAGTTTAACTTAATTCTCCAGAACATTAGCTGAGTTTCTGGATTAACAGTCTGGCAATAGTACCACACAGCCATCACTTACCCTAGTAATCCCTTAATTAGTAATACTCAAAATGAGTGTTTAAAGGCACCAACACATTTTTACAAATGTAATATACCCCCTCAATCTCAACCCAAGGCAAAAGGAATTTAAAATGAGGAATTTCAGCATTGATATATTTTTAAAAAACAGTTATCAATAGTTATGATCTATTTTAAGATTTAACTAGGTCTGCAATTTGTTTTTCATTCTGTTTTATTTTAAACGGTGAATATGCAAGACAACATCCATAAACTGGTTGACACTGGGGGAGAAGGGAATTAGCACAATGGCAGTGGAAATCACAGCTGAGACTTCTTCCGCTATTGTATCATTTCAGAAGAAAATGCTATTAGGACTGTCATTAAGACTGTGGTGAGGGATAGGAATGCCCTGCCTGCTGCAGTTGTAAATGCGCCTAGTTTGGGGGCGTTTAAGAGATCCGTGGATAGGTTTATGGATGGAAAGGGATTGGTTTAGGTTAGAGGGTCATTGCTTTTTAATTGGTTGGCGCAACATCGTGGGCCGAAGGGCCTGTTCTGCGCTGTTATGTTCTATGTTCATCAGGACTCACTGGTGAATACACCACACACTTCCAGTTTAGCATTTACCTACTTCTTTATTTGTTAGTGTCACAACTAGGCTTACATTAACACTGCAGTGAAGTCACTGTGAACTTCCCCTGTTGGGGCAGCATGTGGCAAACACTGCTGCCTCACAGTGTCAGGGACCTGGGTTCAATTCCTGGCTTGGGTCACTGTCTGTGTGGAGTTTGCACATTCTCCCCATGTCTTCATGGATTTCATCCGGGTGCTCTGGTTTCCACCCACTTCCAAAGTTGTGCAGGTTAGATGAATTGGCCATGCTAAATTCTCCCTCAGTGTACCCTAGCAGGTGCTGGAGTGTGGAGACGAGGGTATTTTCACAGTAACTTTATTGCAGTGTTAATGCGATGAATAAATTTACTTTACTTTAGTCGCCACACTTTGACACCTGTTCGAGTGCAATAAGAAAGAATTTAGCATTCCCAATGCACCAAACCAGCACATCCTGTGGACTGTGGCAGGAAACCAGAGCACCCGCAGGAAACCCATGCAGATATGGGGACAACATACAGACTCCATTCAGACAGTGACCCAAGCAGAGAATTCAATCAGTGTAAGGCAGCAGTGCTAACCACTGTGCCACCGTGATGCACAGAACTCTGTTCGGTTGGTCTCAAATATCAGCTAAATATTCATGTTAATTTTCATAACTTTTAATGTTAGCAAAGAAACAAGTTGTTTTAACTGGGAGAGAGCAGGCAGGTGTTTGGTTTTGAATATTAAAGGAATGGAAAATTATATAAAATGTTTTACAACCGCTTTCAAATCTTTTGCTAAAATTGAAAACAACTGCACAAATATTCAATATTTGTTTCAAATGACTGATATAATATAGACTGAATAACTGTCATGTCCGGTATTATGAACCCAGTTGATGTTATAACTGGACAGAAAGATCCCAAATCGATCCCAGGCTCAAACAAGTTTTTTTTAGAATCCATGGAGGCACAGAGTTACAGGACTGCTAATTAATTTTTAAACAACAAAAATACACTTATTGAACACAAAATGTTTGACTACAGTACAACACTCATTCACTCCCCCTTATTTTCACAAGCGTACACAGATTTCAAGGATAACACAGGTTACACGATATAGATGACGCTATCATGCTATCAGTAAACACACAGTCCCTTTAACCGGCTGACTATTGTCAAATCAAGTGATGGATGCCACCCAATTGTCCCTCTGTGATTTATCCTCAAACTTTCTCCAGATGATTGTCACACAAATGTTTCCACATTCCTTTCTCAAGAAGACAAGCTTTAATATCGTCCAATCAATTCTTTCCATCAGCTGTTTTGATCAAGGACCCACCTCCAAGTTTTCCAATTATCCTTTCAAACAAGGCTTCCTTGCCATTGTTTTAATAAGGATCCTGGCTCTAGGTTTTCCAACTATCCCTTCAAACAAGGCTTTTCTTAGCTATTTTAGCAAGGATATGCCTCCAGGATTTCCAACTCATCTTTTAGCATTCCTTGGTCTTGAATTGCAACATGAATCCAAACTTCTACACAAAAACTCAGATACTCAGTCTCCAACAGAATAGTATTGTTTCAAGAACTGTAAATAAAGACACTGAACCTTACAATTGCTTCAGATATGTGGCTTTTCTATAGCCAACCTCATTGTCTCTTTCTTTTCCAGGTCTGACTTTAACTTTAACAGTACTTTGTTCCATTGACAATTCTTCATTGTTCCTTTTTACTTCAATATTCCTGGAACTTCTTTTCCATTCCCTAGTTTCAAGAACTAACTGTCCTCTAGCTTCTTTGGATCTTGCTTTTGTGAGCATTACTCCATTGTATGGCCTTCCTGCTTCTAGCTGAATTGAGAGCTGTTCACTCTCTGGCTCCAACTGCCTTTAATTTCAGTTTAAAATGTGGACAGCATGGACTGCTGCCTCACATTGCCAGGGTCCAGAGTTCAATTCTGGCCTTGGGTGTTTGTGTAGTGTTTGCACATTCTGTGGAGGTTTCCTCCTACACACCAAAGACGTGCAGGTTAGATGGATTGGCCATGCTAAATTGCCCTGCAGTGTCAGGGGGATTAGCGGTGTAAATGTATGGGATTATGTGGAGAGGGCCTGGGTGGAACTGTTGCTGGTGCAGGATAGAGGGAACAAATGGGCCCCTGCAATCTTTCATTTAAAAATGCTCAAAAGGTCTTTCGGCCTAAAAGATGCCCCTGGTTGCTAAGCAGCATTTCATTCTTTCTCCAAGCTTGAGTGTACTTTCCCCGTGGTAAATCCTCTTTCAGCACCATAGAACACAATTTGAACACAATTTGAACACAATTTGAAATAAAACCAAAAGCCCCCATACATGCAAGCACCATTGTTTAACATGAATCTAACTAGAGATGTACCCTGACAAGGACCAGCTAAAGACAATAGATGCAATTTTATGACCTTGCTCAGACGAGACTCGTAAAATCCTGCCTGAATTCCATTCTGCGAGTGGTAAAATTCCGGCCAATACCTTCCCTTCTCATAAGGAGTTTAATGAACCAGTTGGGGTTTTATGAGAATCCTACAGCTTCACGGTCACTTTTACTGATGAGTTTTTCTTTGTTTTGAGAACTCTTAAACTGAGTTTATATTTTCAAAAATCCATAAAATGATTTGAAGTCAAATTCTCAAGATTATTAGTTTAAACTCTTGGATTATCAATTCAGTAATTTAAGCAATTGGTAGAATTTTATGCTAATATCTGATAAAATAGCTTTTCACATTGAAATCTCCTGCTGCCTATTATTTTTTTCAAATGCTAAAACAGGCTCCAGGCATTTTTATATGATTCATCCTATTTTGTTAATAAATTTATCAAGTGCATACCTGTACTACTGATCTTTCTCATTTCATGACACAACTATTTGTCAGTTAAAAGACTGTAGCTAGTGACAAGTAACCTGAACTTATCCCAGCATTGTTTAAATCATCTTGTATCTAGCAGAGGTGTGAGTGACTCTGGTAATCCCCTGGTAATACCAGGTGTTGAATATCCCTCATTGTTGAAAGAAAAAGGTTGAAGGTGACATCCATAATGATAACCTTGCTCTCGATATCAATCTGAAGATTATTGATCACCCATCCTGACAGTCTGTGACATTTGGCTTTTTCCATGAATAATGCCGCAGACACAGAGGCTGGAATTTAACATGACAGCATAGAGACAGAATTTGAATGGAAATTCCTGATGTGTTCCCACCTCCTTGGGAGTTTCCTGCACAAGACTCCCAGCAGCAATGATTACCCACCTGTCTATAGCATGTACTGGGTAAAGGGTCATTTAAGCCTTAGTTGACATTGATTTTCTGATAGGAAGCGGGGGGAGGGGGGGAGGGGGGGAGGGGGGGAGAGGGGGTGGTGCTTGCCAACATCGCATAGTGCCCCTGATATGCAAGGAGCTTGACAACCCTCTGTCAATGGCTTCGTGGTGGGAGGTAGGAATGCTATAATAGAATTTTGCCAATTCTTGCACATAAAAAAGACTTGCATTTATGTAGCGCTTTTCACAACCACATCCCAAACAGCTTTACAGCCAATGGAGTATCCTGAAATGTGTTGCAATGCAGGAAACATGGCAACAAATTTGGACAGAACGGCGGCACAGTGATTAGCACTGTTGCCTCACAGCGCCAGGGACCCGAGTTTGATTCCAGTGTTGGGAACTGTGTGGAGTCTGCACATTCGCTCTGTGTCTGTGTGGGTTTCCTCCAGGTACTCCGGTTTCCTCCCACAATCCAAAGATAAGCAGGTTAGGTGAACAGTTCATGCTAAATTGCCCCTTGGTGTCCCAAAGATGTGTAGGTTAGGTGGATTGGCCATGGTAAGTGCACGGGGTTATGGGGTTAGGGCAGAGGGGAGGGCCTGGTGGGGATGCTCTTTCAGAGAGTCGGCTCACACTCAATGGGCTGAATGGCCTCTTTCTGCACTGCAGGGATTCTATGGTTCTAAGAATAGTAACAGTTCAAGAACCACAGGAATAAATCTTAGTTCACGTGCTTTCTAGAGTCCAAGTCCAAAGGCTGTTTCCTTCATAGTGGAGTTCAATCAGTTTCTGCTTAGAGACAGCACTATGAAAATCCTCAAAATGAATAATGCTGAGACATCATGGATTTTCTGTGCTTAGACCACTTGGTAGGTGCAGATCAGAGGTTCTTTCCAGTGAGTCCTTTCCAGTTGATATTAAGGCATCAGTCTGAGGATTTCTCAGTTCTCAAAGATATATCGGAATTCCAAAATGGGCACTCAAGGCATGTGACCTTCTTTCTCCAATGTCTGGAATTGGTCTGAATTTCGGTAATGATAATGTCCTGGTTATTAGGTGTTGAAAGCGTTCCCTTCCATATTGAGGATTACATGTCAGGAAGCCATTGTCTAGTCTGACCCACTGACTCCACTAGAAGGGTAAGCTTATACATAGAACATAGAACATAGAACATTACAGCGCAGAACAGGCCCTTCGGCCCACGATGTTGCGCCGACCAGCTACAAAAACAATGACCCACTAGCCTATACCAATCCCTTTTCGTCCATAAACCTATCCAGAGATCTCTTAAACGCCCCCAAACTAGACGCATTTACAACCGCAGCAGGCAGGGCATTCCAATCCCTCACCACCCGCTGGGTAAAGAACCTACCCCTGACATCCGTCCTGTAGCTACCCCCCCTTAATTTAAAGCCATGCCCCCTCGTGCTAGCTTTCTCCATCCGAGGAAAAAGGCTATCACTATCCACCCTATCTAAACCTCTAATCATCTTATATGTTTCAATAAGATCCCCTCTTAGCCGCCTTCTTTCCAACGAAAACAACCCTAAATCCCTCAGTCTCTCCTCATAGGACCTCCCCACCATACCAGGCAACATCCTAGTAAACCTCCTCTGCACCCTCTCCAACGCCTCCACATCCTTCTTGTAATGCGGGGACCAGAACTGCACACAGTACTCCAAGTGCGGCCGCACTAGAGTAGTGTACAGTTGCAACATTACACTGCGACTCCTAAATTCAATCCCCCTACCAATAAACGCCAAGACACCGTACGCCTTCTTAACAACCTTATCTACTTGATTCCCAACTTTCAGGGATCTATGTACACACACACCTAGATCCCTCTGTTCATCCACACTATTCAAAGTCCTCCCGTTAGCCCTATACTCGACACATCTGTTGCTCCTACCAAAGTGAATTACCTCACACTTCTCCGCATTAAATTCCATCCGCCACCTCTCGGCCCAGCTCTGCAACCTATCTAAGTCTCCCTGCAGACTATGACACCCTTCCTCACAATCTACCACACCTCCAATTTTGGTGTCATCAGCAAATTTACTAATCCACCCAACTATACCCTCATCCAGATCATTAATAAAAATTACAAACAACAGTGGCCCCAAAACAGATCCCTGAGGCACACCACTCGTAACTGTACTCCATGATGAATATTTACCATCCACCACCACCCTCTGTCTCCTATCTGATAGCCAATTCCTGATCCAACTTCCTAGATTACCCACAATCCCATACATCTGCATTTTCTGCAGAAGCCTACCATGGTGAACCTTATCGAACGCCTTACTAAAATCCATGCAAATCGGATGCAAATGACAGCCCTTCATCCAATCAATGGTCCCCTTTTGAAATGGACCTGGACAATCCAAGGTGAGAGGTGACTCTGTTAGAAGTCTGTGGGCATAATTGAGTTTTGATGTGGGAGTCCCCTGGTTTTGTGATTACAAAGAGTCTGTACAATGAGGTGTGAGATTCCACAGACTGAGCAAAGAATTACTTTGTTTGTGTAAGTGCTGTTCATGTCTTCCAGAACAAGAGGCCAATCCTGTAGTCATGGATGTGTTGTTTTGGATTTCTTTTCATGTCATATTGACCTAGCAACATCCTGACACTGTGGCAAAGATACACAATCCCTCTTTGTCCTTTTTGCTCTGCCTGTAAGCCTTTGACAAGGTTGACCACACCATCCTCCTCCAACGCCTCTCCACTGTTGTCCAGTGGAGTGAGACTCCTCTCACCCGGTTCCATTCTTATCTACCTGATCATGGCCAAAGTATCACATGCTTTATTCCCATTCCTGCACCATTACTCTTGTGTCCCCCCAACAATCTATCTTTGGCCTCCTCCTATTGCTCACCTACATGCTGCCCCTCAATGACATTACCTAAAGGCACAGCATTTTCACTTGTACATCTAGTGCTACTTTAACCTCTTTCAACTCCTCCACTTATTATCACATTGTTTATCCAACACCCAATACTGGACGAGCAGAAATTTCGTCCAAAAGCATTTTGGGAATACTGAAGCCATTGGGTGGGATTTTCCGAATATTCCTGCTGGTGCGATCTTCCAGTCCTGCCATTGATGACCTCGCTGCTGTAGATTTCCCAGTGGCAGAGGGCACAAACAATAGGAAACCGTGCTGACAGTGGCAGGACCAGAAGATCCTGAACCTGGCCAATGGGGGGGCGTCACCTCCAGCACACAAAGCACATCGAGGGGCAGAGTTCATCGAATCATAGAATCCTACAGAGCAGAAGGAGGCCAATTGGCCCATCGAGCCTGTACTGACCACATTCCCACTCAGACCCTATCCCTGTAGCCCCATACATTTACCCTAGCTAGTCCCCCTGACACTAAGGGGCATTTTGGAATGCCTAATCCACTTAACCAGCACATTTTTGGACTGTGGGAGGAAACCTGAGCATCAGAAGGAAACCCACGTGGACACAGGGAGAATGTGAAAACTCCACACAGACAGTGTCCCAAGCTGGGAATCAAACACGGGTCCCTGGAGCTGTGAGGCAGCAGTGCTGACCACAGTGCCACTGTGTTGCCCTGAGTTGGAAAATCCTGCCCAATGTCTTTTGTTTCTGCTTGAAACTCTGTTCCCTAGCTACAGATTCCATTCCTCCCCATAGGCAACTGAGAGTAAACCGGTCTGTTTGCGTTAAGACTACCTATTTCCACCACGATAACATCACCCGATCTTTTCTCTCTCAGCTTATCTACTGCTAAAACTCTCGTTTGTGCCATTGTTACTTTTCAATTTGATTATTCTAGAGCTGTCCTGGCTGGCCTCCCACAACCTAACCCCCGTAAGCCTGAGGTAATCAGCATCTTTACTTGTCATTACTTAGACCAGATCCTGTTTACCTACCACCCATCCTGTGTTTGCTCTCACACACACACACACACACACACACACACACACACACACACACACACACACACACACACACACACACACACACACACGCAGTCTTGCTGCGGCTGTATAGGGCATTGGTGAGGCCGCAGCTGGAGTACTGTGTGCAGTTTTGGGCGCTGTACTTACGCAAGGATATTTTGGCCCTGGAGGGAGTGCAGAGGAGGTTTACTAGGCTGATGCCGGAGTTGAGGGGGTTGAGCTATGAGGAGAGGCTGAATAAATTAGGCTTGTACTCGTTAGAGTTTAGAAGAATGAGGGGAGATCTCATTGAGACGTATAAGATGATGAATGGGATGGATAGGATAGAGGTGGAGAGACTCTTCCCGCTCAGAAAGGACAGTAGGACTAGGGGGCACAGCCTCAAGATAAAGGGGGGGCGGTTTAGAACGGAGTTGAGGAGGAACTTCTTCACTCAAAGGGTGGTGAATCTCTGGAATTCTCTGCCCGTTGAGGTGGTGGAGGCTACCTCGCTAAATATTTTTAAGACGCGGGTTGATGGGTTTTTGATAAGAGAGGGGATTAAGGGTTATGGGGAGAGGGCGGGAATGTGGAACTGAGCCACGACAGATCAGCCATGATCTTATTGAATGGCGGGGCAGGCTCGAAGGGCTAGTTGGCCTACTCCTGCTCCTATTTCTTATGTTCACACACACACACACACACACACACACACACACACACACACACACACACACACACACACACACACAGAGTTCAAAATTGTTATCTTCCTGCAATTCCATCTGTAGAATCTTCTTCAGCCCCTCAATGCACCAAGATATCTGCACTCCCCCAATTCCGGCTTCTTTTGTGTCTTCAGTTTAGGTGCGTTGGCCATGCCAAATTCTCCCTCGGTCTACCTGAACTGGCACCAGAGTGTGGTGACTAGGGGATTTTCACTGTAACTTCATTGCAGTGTTAATGTAAACCAACTTGCGACACTAATAAATAAACATTAAAGTTCTAACTTGTCTGCCATTGGCAGTTGTGCTTCCAGCTTCCTATGGTCAGAGTTTTGGGATCCCCTTCTGAATCTTTCCAAGTCTTTTTCCTCTAAAGCTCTCCTTAAAACCTATGCCATTGAGTAATCTTTAGGCCATCTGTCCTAATATGGCCTTATTGCTAATATTCCTGATATTGCTCAATGTCTGAATTTCCATGATTATGTGAAGCAGCTTAGGGTGGTTATTACATTAGAGACACCATATTACTGTGTTGTTGCTGTAAGTTGCTGTTGTATATTTGCTTGTTCTGTATTAGGTGACAGGGGAAAAGCTTCCTTTAAGATCTCACTCCTCCAAATGCTTTGAATAATTGCTCAACAGTTCACTGTCATTCTCTCTGAATTCTTTGCAACCCTCTTCTGCACTGTGTTTATTTTGTTTTCTGAAAAATATAAGCATCGACACACCTTGGCAGCAGGATTTTAATCCATCATACTTGCACAAATTTCCCTTCGATGACCTAATCGGAATGGTTCACCTTGTAACTTCATTCCGGGTAATGTTTTTGAAAAAAGCCAATTTCATAGTGCTGAACTGGACAGACTGTTTGAAAATTACAATACACTATTACAGTACAACTTATTTCTGCTGTGCATAGATATTTTAATAGCCCAGCTACCTTTCAATGTAGATTATCTGAATTCCAAAGTCAGAATTGTGCTTTTCACATAGCAGAAGAACTCATGCATAAAACAGGGAGTTTCTCGGAGCTCAAGTGTGCCAACTTACCCTTTTAAAGGAATGAAAAGTAGAGGTTACTTGGAGATTGGAGTAGGCTGTAATAAAGGCTGAATATTTCCTTCAATAATGTTTCATTTAATTCCCTGTGACATTCAGAATAAAGATTCTACCTTCACACTTGTAAGGAAGTGCAGTAGTTACTGCTGGAATACCAATACTTCTCTTTAGCTCTGCATTATCTCACTCTGAACAGATTTTACCAGCACAGCTTGAAGATTAGAAAATTTAAGTTTGCAAGCCTCCTGATGACCGATAATTCTACTTCAACAAGCCATTAGAAAGAGGAGCTGTTAGATTTCTGATAATGAACTGTACTGTATGAAATCTTTTATTTCTTTATGCAAAGGAATGGAAGGCCAGCACTGTGCTATGAGGGTATTACAGGAGAGTGAATCTAATATCATCATAAATCATACAGACAAATCGTTTCACAAGGTCATTCTAATCCTATTGCATTGCTGCATAGTAACGTGCTCTAGATACGTTCCAAGTATACCGGTTTGGGAGCACATTTATTTGCTATTTATTTCCAATTTTCTGTCCCCTTCTCCAGAAGGCTGTTGCCAGTTTATGTAAATTGGAGGAGATTGCAGTCAGGCCAATCTCATTCTCATCTCGCATCTACACACATGGGCTTTCCATCAGGGTCTCCCTGAATCAGAGTCGGGGGCACCAACCCTGCCTGATCTAATTCTTTTCCTCCCGCCTTTACTCGGGAGCATTAGGGTCAGAGCGGCTAACCCAGAGTGACTGGATAATTGAATCATCCAGTCTGCATGGGCTACTGCAAAATGGGGCCAGAGGGTCATCAGCAAGGCAGTTTGCTGATGGAAAATCTCTATATGTGGGTGTAAAATATGTATGAACAAAGAACCAAATCTGCATTTATGAACTGCCTCTCCTCCTCAGGATGTCCCACAAAGTTCTGTGGAGTCAATGAATTACTTCTGAAATATCATCACATCATTGGATATTTACTAAAACAATAACATAATCAATAATGAGCTGTTATAGCTCTTTGGGCTAAAGAGATCGAGGGATTTGGGGGCAAGGGGTGATTAGGACTTTGAATTTGATGATCAGCCATGACTAAAACAAATGGCGCAGAGGCTCGGAGGGCTGAATGGCCTACTCCTGCTTCTAGTTTCTATGTTTCTATGAAGAATAAGCTCCCCGGTCTGAGACACGCATTGGCATATCACATGAATTAGTCTAGCATTGTACTGCAGGAATTGTTCTGCACTATATGATAAGGAAAGTTAAGGATTTGCAATAAAATATGTTCCATCCTCCAACTAAAAATATATGAGTAAAACTGTGTGATTTGAATTGTAGCACTTTTGTGAAAGTCAGTTATTTCAAAACGTAATACATTATTGAATTGTATAGCCAAGGGCTATAATTAACATTGTTAACACAGCCAGGTAACCTTGGCTGCCTGCAAAACATGAGTGCCTTCAGATTACTTAAAAACATGGTCTAGATGGTTTTGGTAAATCACATGCCTGAATAAGCACATTTTAGAATATTGTTCTGGAATTAAAGATCCTTGTTGTTTATTCTTGTAGCAATATTGTTTGCTGTTTGTTTTATATTGCAATATCAGGACTGTGACCCACTCAAATCCTAACAGTTGGTGCTATTTTCTAAATGTCCAAATTGCATCCAATACATTCTGCTGTGCCATATCCCTTGTATGATCCAGTCTGTATCCTTATAACAAATACAAATCCTACTATTGCTGTTGGCTATTTCTGTATGAATTGAAAAATAATCAATTTACATTATCATCTTGTTTCATGGTTTGTTTTAATATTTTCAAGGTAATTTTTAGGTTGGGGATTAAAGTGTTTCATGCCAATAAATGGAAACATCTGACTGAGAAATTGATAACCAACCCTGAAGTAAATGCAATTCAAGCAGATCTGGGATGTTTGCCATTCAAAGAATAGTCTGTGTTTGTTTAATGAAGTTAGGATTGGAAGTAAAGAAGCGTAGACAATGGATGACCCTACTTTGAACCTTTGGTGGGAAAAGGAGATATACACTTACCTCAATAAAAGATTTAAGTTTTGTATTAGTTCCCAGATGAAAAAGGCGAAATGAAGTTCTGATATAAAGGAGTTCCTTGGTGGATCAGCAAGTCCTAAAGAAAGAGTCACAAACTCTATTATTTAAGCGGCCTCAGATTCAAAACAGTTGTCCTTGAAGGTAAAAAACAATTAGTTCACATTTCTTTTTGGAACACCCTAGGTATGCCACGTTGCCATGCAGATAGGTTGCAGGACACCACTCTTTTGGGTGAGTTTCTGACAGAGACGAGAGGAATTTACCTAGCCCACAGGTATCGTAGTCGGTGGGGGCAGAAAATCCAGCCCAAGCAGTTTCACTTGGGAACAGGCCAAGAGAGAGAATCTGTAAAATAGCAATAGGCCAGAGCAAAGCAATCAGATTCATGGGTGCACTAAGCTATAGTGCAGTTTACTTGAGCTGGGGTGTCCACAAATGTGAGGTGCTTAAGGAATGGCAGAGGTTGGGTTAGATAGCAAATGACCTCACAAAAGTTCATATCTTGCCGGGTAGCAGGAACATGGGGAATTTCTGAGAGATGTGGCACTTTGTATTGGACCCAGGAACATGGGAATTCCTGAGAGATGTGGCACTTTGTATTGGATCCAGGAACATAGGGAATTCCTGAGAGATGTGGCACTCTGTATTGGACCAAGGAAAGTGGATAATTTTCAAGAACCTAATAAGTAATTAAATTTTTTAGGGGGGAGAAAGGAACTTCAGTTGAGAATTTCAGTCTAACATGTATGTAACTTTAATTCTTTTATTATGCTTTTCAATGTAAAGTTTAAGTATTCACATAAGTATTTATTTAAAAGTGTTTGTTTTACTTGTTTCTTGTATCATAAAATTTGATTGTTATAAACTGTGGCATCTTCTGGTGTCATTTCTTTCAGGGTGTTTCTCTTTAAATGTTAATGGTCAGTACAGAGAATGTAAAAAATTGACATCATAAAGTGGTCAAAATTAAAATTTCCTTCCTGGTTTTGAAGAACCGTCTACTAAGTTATGTTTTCATAGAATCTGCAGTACAGAAGGAAGCCATTCAGCCCATCAAGTCTGCACTGAACACAATTCCACCCTGACCCTATTCCCATAACCCCTCATATTTACACTCCTAGTCCCCCTGACACTGTGGTTAATTTAGCATGGCCAATCAACCTAACCAGCACATCTTTAGAGTGTGGGAGGAAATCGGAGCAGCTGGAGGAAACCCACGCAGACATGGGAAGAATGTGCAAACTCCACACAGATAGTGACCCGAGGCCAGAATTAAACCTGGGTCCCTGGTGCTGTGAGGCAGCAGTGCTAACCACTGTGCCGCCCCACCATGCAATCCCTTCTCCCACCAGTGGCAGCATTATCTCCGGTTATTTACGTTCTTAGCAGACTCATTCTCTTGGTCTGTTTCTAAGTTAAACTGCTTCCCAAGGGACAGAATTTTCCCGTCTCACCTGCCATGGGAATCGTAGCGGATGGTGGGGGAGAGGGGGGAATGGTGGTGGACCATGCAAACATCCATTGACCACCAGCGGGATTTTCTGGTCTTGGGGTGAGCATCGCCAGAAAATCTCTGTCAGCAACACACACACATATTAACCCCACTCAAAAGGACAGTGTCCTGCAACCTATTGGCATGGCAACAAGGCATATCTAGGGTGTTCTATGGAGAAATGTGAATTTTTTTTTATCTTCAAGACCAAGCTTTTTGATTCTGGGGTCCACATAAATAATTTACATCTTGAATAGAGTTTGTGACTCCTTCTTCCAAACTTGCTGGGCCTACCAAGTAATTCCCTTGCTAAACTTTGCAGCTTTTTCATCTTCTGATCTTCCGCCAAGATTCTCCTTAAAGGTCTGAATCAACTCTGTTCCCCTCCCCCACCCCCGCCTCCACACGCACCCCTCAATACCTTCTACTTTATCTCAACGTCAATCTTTATCTGGTTACTCTTTATAGTTTTCCTGGCGATGCTTTTCTAATGAGAATGACGATACATAAATGCCAAGAAAGTGTTTCTTGCAAAACAGAAATTGATTCCATTATTTTCAGAGAATTTACAAAATAGCCCTTTCAGCCCATCTAATCTGTGTTAATATTTATCTTCCTAATCCCTGTCCCCATTTTCTTTTGTTCTCATTTCCTTCAGCACCTACCTAACCAATTTGTAAATGTGGCATTTACCTTCAATGGAGAGAAGACAGGTATATGCAGTTCTATATGTTGTGGCTTAAGCTTCTATCTTTCTTTTCAATATTTTCAATTACATTAGACAACGGATAAAAGTACCAACTGTACATAATACAACTCATGTGTCAGAAAGGTGAACACATTATAGGTGCCGTTTATTGCCATTGGCCACTTTTTTTGTATTCTAAAGTATTCTAGATATTCTACGTCTTAAAAATGATATAGTTCAATTTTTGTGCAATAATCTGATGCAAAATCCAAAATCACAGATTCAGAACAATTCTGTTTATATGTATGCTGACAGTTAATCATATTTTTAACCATCATCCTCTTTTTGTGGAGGAAGTAGACAAAAGAAGACTTGGAACAGTTTGAAATATGTGTTCATTAGGTGCATTGGCCATGCTAAATTCCCTCTCAGTGTACCCGAACAGGTGCCAGAGTGTGGTGGCTAGGGGATTATCACAGTAATTTCATTGCAGTGTTAATGTAAGCCCACTTGTGACACAAATAAACAAACTTAAATGTAAGATGAGTGGATGAACTGTTTTGCCATCACAAGTCCTAACAGTCAACAAGAGGGAAATGGAGGCAGAGAGGTTGTCAGCTAAATTATACAATCCTCCACACAGACTTGTCACAGCAGGGGGAAATAATAGGATATAATATCAAGCAAAAATTGGCAATTAACATATATGTTTTTTATTAACTCATGGGACATAGACGTCGCTGGTATTTATTGCCCATTCCTAATCACCTTTGAACTGAGTGGCTTGCTAGACTATTTCAGAGGGCATTTGAAAATCAACCACATTGCTGTGGCTCTGGAGGCACATATAGGACAGATCAGATAAGGACAGTAGATTTCTTTCCCCAAAGGACATTAGTGAATCAGATATGTTTTTCCGACAATCAACAATGTTTCATGGTCACCAGTAGTTTCTTAATTCCAGGTATTTTTTGTTGAATTCAAATTCCACCATCTGCCATGGTCCTCTGAACATTAGCTGAGTTTCTGGATCAATAGTATAGCGATAATACCAATAGGCTATTGCCTCCCCTAATCTAATTCATTTGTTCAGGAATTAATTTATGGTCTGAACATCCTATTTTAAAAAGATCAACAGCAAATAAATACATAAAAGAAAAAGGAATTACTAAGTTGTTTGACTTAATTCTATCAAAGCAGCACATTAGTAATCTCAACCCACCAAGCCTTCCAATATACAAATAAAGCAATTGATAAATGTCATCTAAGGCATCTCCTCACTTTCTGGAATTTTTCTTCCAACGAGCTTCTGTGTCTTTTAAGGAGCTTCTTTGCGGTGTCATGTGGTAGCAGGATGATCCCTATTTAATATTTCTGGCTGTTTGCTGAGAACATTCCAGAAACATGTAAAGCCTTAACAAGAAATATATTTTAGTCCTACCTGTAGGAATCAGGATGTGTAAGGGGGAAGAAGATCTTGATGGAAATTCTACATGTTAAGAAGTATCTACGAACATGACAGAATTCAATTCCAGCGTTTACTTTCTCTTTGCCACAGCCTCAAAAAAACCTTCATTTGAAATTAAGTTTCTCACCCATTCCAATTAATGGTCATTTGAGTCTTCCATGACAACATAAGAACATAAGAAATAGGAGCAGGAGTAAGCCATCTAGCCCTTTGAGCCTGCCCCACCATTCAATAACATCATGGCTGATCTGTCGTGGCTCAGTTCCACATTCCCGCCCTCTCCCCATAACCCTTAATCCCCTCTCTTATCAAAAACCCATCAACCCGCATCTTAAAAATATTTAGCGAGGTAGCCTCCACCACTTCAACGGGCAGAGAATTCCAGAGATTCACCACCCTTTGAGTGAAGAAGTCCCTCCTCACAATGGAACAAACTCAACAAGACTTTTAGTAGTCAATGAGTTTGCACAAATCATAAATTTCCCACATTATGCGGCACTCAATGATGAGGAATATAACAACTAATCTCTGCTGTTTTGATTTGTTCTTTGAACTCAACAGTGTGACTTTATATCTTCACTGCCTGGATGGTAGCAGAATGTATTGCCTGCCAGTTATAGACATAATGGGCTGTAACTTCCTCAGCGTAGATTGCCACTCTGTACCCACTTATCTGCATCAAATTCCTTCCCTGCCTGTCACTCCTGAATTTCTTGACTGGGGCCAGGCACGGTCCAGGCAGCATTGAAGTCTAACAAAGTTGGAGTGAAGGAGGACACACACTTTAGCTGCTGTAAGGCAGATATGTTTAAAGGACCCACTGAGAATGACAGACCAGAGAGAAGGTAAGTGTTGTGGATAGGATTTGGGGTGTAGGGAGCTTCAATCGTCAGAGGCAGGGTCAGACATTGGGTGGGGGTGGGGATGTCTGGGTGGTAGGGATTGGGTCAGGGTTTGGGTTGGAGTGAAGGGAGGGGTTGAGCCACACCATGGTGGTGAGTGTTGGGTTAGGGGGTGTGGGGCTGAGTCAGGGTGGAGGGCTTCAGCTGGATCAAGTTGGGTCAGGTCAAGGAAGACAGCCCCAGCCTAGTGGCTGGGGGGAATGTGGTGGAAGTCCCACGGCGGGGTCGGGAGTGAGAAATACCATGGTGGAATGGTTAGTCTGCTGAGTGTGGGCTTGGGGGCACGAGGGAGTCCCATACAGGAATTGATCTGGGTGTTAAAATAATTATGCAGGAGTTGGAAAAGAAACTGGTTAGAATTCTCTGACTAATGCCTGCGAGAATGGAGAAATTGGCACCTTGCCAAGATTCTATTCATTAAGCAGGTCCGGAGAATCCCAGCTGCGACAAGGCAGAGAATCTGGCCCACTATTCCTTCTAAATTTTTCAGAGTAGCTATTAATGTAATAGCAATTACATCAATTAATGTCCCCCTGATGGGCCATCCAAAGTTGACGATTTAATTTGCATTTTCAGATGATCTATGGCACAATTGCCCAGAGGAAGTTAGCAATTCTGGGCAATTGCTATGCAAGTGCTTACCTAAGAAGTTCCAGGAGGGATTCCCCAGAGCACTTTTGTGATACCCCCCAAATCTGATGCTGGGGAACCTCAGCAAGTGTGGCCCAGTGGAATAAAATTCCAGTGATTTCTATAACCGTTGGCTCATTCATTCCATCAGATTATCAATCCGGCCAATGAGCTCATTAAATACACACAATCAGATGGATTATGCAGGGATCAGGGAGGAGTTTAGCTCGGAGACTAGGCAGCTTGGATGGGCTCGTGGAGGACTTAACTGTATATGGGCTTAATGGAATCAATTTTTTTTTTATGTTTTCAGACATTTTACCCAGACTCTCATTTCCATCCCCAAATTCTTCACTGTGGGAGAATGATACAGAACCACATCTGGATTTCTGATTGCAAAATGTTATAAAAATCTATGCTGAAGTCCAGAGTCCAATTCATGTGGTTATTCAAAGACTTCAGGACCATTCAATATTAGGCACAAAATGGGCAATTACACTCACCCATTTGTTGAAGTCCAAACTGTTTCTTTCAATTCATTCACAGGATGAGGGCATTGCTGGTAGTGCTGCTAATTGCCCGTCCCTAATTGCTCTTGAACTCTGTGGTTTGCTAGGCCACTTCAGAGGGTATTTAAGAGTTAACCACATTACTTTGGGTCTCGAGTCACATGTAGTCCAGGTAAAACAGCAAATTCTCTTCCCTAAAGGGCAGTAATGAACCAGATAGGTGTTTTGCAACAATCAACAATAGTTTCATGGTCCTCCTTAGACTTTTAATTTCAAACTTTTATTACATTCAAATTTCACCATCTACCATGGTGGGATTCGATCCCGGGCCCCCACAGTGTGATTCTGGGTCTCTGGATTATTAGTCCTTTACGTCATTGCCTCCCCTGAGACTGGGGCTTCATTTGCATGGATCTGGTGATCTACCTGCACCAACCCTACTCTCAAATGGAGCTTGCTGATTGGAGAGGAAGGGAAATTATTTGCCTTCGAAGCAGAGCCGGTGAACAATCAGGACCTGAAGGGAAGAAAGGGCAAATGTTGGGGGATGGGAATGGAGCAGAGGGGGAATGGGTAGGTGGCAACATGGGTTAGGGAACAGAATACTTTTGAGCAATTCTTTCTTAAAGTAGCTCACTAATCTTCTGTGAAATCCAAATCTATAAGTTAGTGGGCGGCACCGTGGCACAGTGGTTATCATTGCTGCATCACAGCACCAGGGACCCTGATTCAATTCTCGGCTTGGGTCACTGTCTGTGAGGAGTCTGAATGGTCTCTCCATGTCTGTGTGGGTTTCCTCCAGGTGCTCCAGTTTCCTCCCACAATCCAAATATGTGCTGGTTAGGTGGATTGTCTGTGTGAAATTGATATTAGTGTCGGGGGTTAGCAGGGTAAATGTGTGGGTTTATGGAAATAGGGCCTGGGTGGAATTGTGGTTGGTATAGGCTTGATGGGCCAAATGGCCTCCTTTTCTATTGTAGGGATTCTATGATTCCATGTTAAATTTCACAGAGGCAAGGAACAAAAACTGATTTCTTAAATTTAAAGAACTGTCCAGCACTGTTAAATTACTTGGGGGTCTGAGTCTTAGGCAGGCAGTGACATTGTGGATTAATAATTCAGAGACCCAGAGTAATGTTCTGGGGACCTGGGTTCAAATCCCACCATGTGAGATGGTGAAATTTGAATTCAATAAAAATCTGATATTAAAAGTCTAGGGAGGACCATGAAACTCCAAAGATGTGCGGGTTAGGTTGATTGGCCATACTCAATTGTCCCTTAGCATCAGGGGGATTAGGAGGGTAAATATGCAGGGTTACAGGGATAGTACTTGGGTGAGATTGTTGTTGGTGCAGACTCAATGGACCAAGTAGTCTCCTTCTGCACTGTAGATTCTATTAAACTATTGTTGGTTGTTTTAAAAGATTCATTTAGTTCACTGATGCCCTTTAAGGAAGAAATGTTGCTGTTTTAGCTGTGTTTCATGTTATTTTATACAATGCTCCTTAAAAGAGAATGAAATTAAAGTTTAGGAGTAAAATTTACCACAAGGTAGGAAATATTAAAATAGCTAATGCTGGGAAGACAGGGAGAAAAAAATTGATGATGAGCTTTCAGTCCAATAAAGATCAATAAAGTGGAGGAGATCTGCTCCCCCAAGGTAACAGCCCAGGCAATAACATAGAAAATGCTTTCCAAATAATTTGACAGCCCACAACAATTCTTTAAGTTTGAGAAATCAGTTTTTGTCCCTTGTCTATGTGAAGTTTAACATGTTCAGGTGTTTTTCGCATTGCCAAAGGAGCTTGTCGATAATTATTGACCTGCTCCCTTGCCATGTTTGAAGACTAGTTGTGATATCTAATTCTACTCCGGACATGGCTCCTCTCCTGTTGCTAAATATATGTCAGTCATGGTGATGTTGACATTAGCTGATGAAAACACAGAAATAATCAATAGCTTATTAACATCTAGGTGTACAGGTCAAGCGATGTTGATAAATCATTCAGATGCAAAGACAGAGATCACAGGCCTGCACATGCAGACACCATTCATTATCCAGATGCACGTCTCTGTAAAAACATGAGGAGGCATGTAATGAGAAGAGAGTCTTCCACATACCTTGAAACTTGGAAGAAATCCTCCAAAGCAAGGCTTCATTCAGGATAGAATGGGAAAAGAAATTCCTTTTGCTTCCATAACACTGAATTCTGGCAGCCTATCATTGTATTTGGCACAGTGGTTAGTCCTGCTGCCTCACTGCACAAGAGATCAGGATTCGATTCCTGGCTTGGGTCACTCTCTGAACGGAGTCTGCACTTCTCCCTGTGTCTGCATGGAGTTCCTCCAGGTGCTCCAGTTTCCTTCCACAGTCCGAAAGACGTACTGGTTAAATTCTCCCACAGTGTACCCAAACAGGTGCTGGAGTATGGCGACACAGAGATTTTCACAGTAACTTAATCGCAGTGTTAATGTAAGCCTACTTGTGGCACTAATCAATAAGCTAAACTAAACTGAATTCCCACTGACTCTCTCAAATCCATGTATTGCAAGGAAATTGCCCAAATTGTTAACTCAACTGAATTCAAAGGAATTAGCCTTTCGAAGTTCAGCAATAAATTCCAAGTTAATTAAAATTATTGGGTAATTTAAAATTTCTTGTCCAAATAAGGGTTGAATTGTTAGGAACAAAATGCATACCATCATTTGGTAGGGAAGGAAACTCATCTAAACTTTCATCTCACTTAAGGTTTAATATTCGTAACTGCATCTATCGTCAAGACACTTACAAATTAATTACTCGTAAAATAATGGTTTTTCATACAGCTGAGTCCAGTTCTTATTGTCCCAATCTCTACCCAGCAATCCCAACATTTTCCCTTACAAACTCAACATTGCATTTTAGAATAACTGTAACCCCAACAGACATTGATTGCGCTGATGGTTTTCACCCAGGTTAAAGTTGAGAGGTATATTTTGAATTTGCCACAGGAGAAAATGTCCAAACATCTGCTGTTTTACTTTGACTGCTTCTTAGAGCTTGGAACTAAGTCACATTGATGCAAACAGCTCAGCGTTAATCAGAGGTTTAAGAGATGAAGAAGAAATGATTTTCAGGTGGATTTTAATCCCTGCCACAAAGCATGTTATTCACGATGAAGGTAGAAGATCCAGTGGAAAGAAGAACAAAAACAAACAGAAATTTACTTGGAGAAGAAAATTAAGAATTGAGTCAGATGTTACAACTATTTGTCAAAATAAATCCCAGAACATATTGCATTATCTACACTCAGGTTGTTTTTTTTAAAACTAACCACTGTAGCTAACATACACTATGTAAAAGTATTGCATACGGTGCTATAATGATAAATCAATGGAGGGACCTTTTCAGATCTCCTTAAAATGATTCTGACCACTACAAAAATGTATCAATTGTGTTCTTTTTCAAAAAAGATGTGTCATACTCTCTGCCATACTGTTGATTTGATTTGATTTATTATTGTCACATGTATTAGTATACAGTGAAAAGTATTGTTTCTTGCATACTTTACAGACAAAGCATACCATTCATAGAGAAGGAAAGGAAAGAGTGCAGAATGTAGTATTACAGTTAGCTAGTTACAGTTACAATCAGTTAGTGATACTAATAAGCATGGGGTCCAATGCAGGTATGTTTTTTATTAAGCTAATGATACCCACTAATACAGTCTGGAAGAGTCTTTAGCCTGTAAGACTAATACACTCAAAATGTTTGATCTTGCCACCTAAATCAGAGATACGTATGTCCATACCCTTCCAGGGAACAACTCCTGGATTCGAGTTGGCCCACTTCCTGCTTCCATGAATTGGTCAGAGGAGGGTAAACAAAGACACAAGTATTATTGACACTGTCCTTTGTCACAATGACAAAGTGCACAGAAGGGTGTGTTGTCTGCCTGGTGCTCGGGTACAGGATGTCGCAGCTGGGCTGCAGAGGAATCTGGAGTGGGAGGGTGAGAACCCAGTTGTGGTGGTACATGTGGGTGCCAGCGACGTAGGCAAAGTGCGGACTGAGGATCTGGGGAGGGAGTATGAGAAGCTGGGAATGGAATTAAAAAGTAGAACCGACAAGGTGGTCTTCTCTGGGCTACTGCCTGAACCGAGTGCAGACGGGCGTAGGGTTGACAGGATAAAGGAAGTGAATGGGTGGCTCAGAGATTGGTGTGGGAGGAATGGGATCGAATTTATGGGGCATTGGCACCAGTATTGGGGTAGGTGGGACTTGTTCGGGCGGGATGGGGTTGGTCTGAATCGTGCTGGGACCAGAGTGCTGGCGAATCGAGTAAAGAGGACTGTAGACAGGGCTTTAAACTAATTAGGGGGGGGGAGGGTGCGAGGGTAGGTGATGTTAGGAGGTCTACAGTTAAGGATAGGGTACAGGTAAGGGAAGAGGCTGAGGATGTCCCAAGTGGTGGCGTTACGGCAAATAGGGTCCAGAAGAAGGCTGGGATGAAAGCGCTTTATCTGAATGCACGAAGCATTCGGAATAAAGTGGATGAGCTGGTGGCGCAGATCGACACAAATGGATACGATCTGGTGGCCATTACAGAGACGTGGCTGCAAGGTGACAGGGACTGGGAGATGAATGTACAGGGCTATCAAGTGTTTAGGAAGGATAGGCAGGAGGAAAGAGGGGGTGGCGTAGCTCTGCTGATTAAGGACAGCATCAAGGTGGTAGCAAGGGATGATATCGGCGAAAAACTGCAGCAGGCGACGGTGCAGAGGGACCTCGGGGTCCTTGTGCATGAGTCGCAAAAACCCAGCCTGCAAGTGCAGCAGGTGGTCAGGAAGGCGAATGGGATGCTGGCCTTCATAGCGAGGGGGATTGAATATAAAAGTAGGGAGGTCTTGCTGCAGCTGTATAGGGCATTGGTGAGGCCGCAGCTGGAGTACTGTGTGCAGTTTTGGGCGCCGCACCTGCGCAAGGATATTTTGGCCCTGGAGGGAGTGCAGAGGAGGTTTACTAGGCTGATACCGGAGTTGAGGGGGTTGAGCTATGAGGAGAGGCTGAATAAACTAGGCTTGTACTCGTTAGAGTTTAGAAGAATGAGGGGAGATCTCATTGAGACGTATAAGATGATGAATGGGATGGATAGGATAGAGGTGGAAAGACTCTTCCCGCTCAAAAAAGACAGTAGGACTAGGGGGCACAGCCTCAAGATAAAGGGGGGGCGGTTCAGAACGGAGTTGAGGAGGAACTTCTTCACTCAAAGGGTGGTGAATCTCTGGAATTCTCTGCCCGTTGAAGTGGTGGAGGCTGCCTCGCTAAATATTTTTAAGAAGCGGGTTGATGGGTTTTTGATAAGAGAGGGGATTAAGGGTTATGGGGAGAGGGCGGGAAAGTGGAACTGAGCCACGACAGATCGGCCATGATCTTATTGAATGGCGGGGCAGGCTCGAGGGGCCGGATGGCCTACTCCTGCTCCTATTTCTTATGTTCTTATGACCCCAGCAACATTCAGTGAAGATTCTGGTGTCCTCCACTGGATTGCAGGGGCAAACAAAATGGTCGCTCAGTACCAGACTGCCAGAGATTGGCTATCCACCAGTAGGCTAATAGTAAGCAATCGTTTTCAGCAAGCAGTCTGACATTTTTAAATAATTGATAAGTATCTTTCATTCAAGTGAATTGAATCGGTGACAAACTAACCATGCCCAGTGACGTAAAAATCACAGAAACATAAATGCTTGGGTATTCTTAACTTTTATAATACGTCTTTTAAAAAAAATACGCTTATGCCTTGATACAAACAATGCCATTGTTTCTGGGTGGATTCATTGCACAAGTGGTGAATGAGAGAAAATACACTACAGGTATGCAATTAACAAAGTGTTAAGATGCACAGGAGTGGAGATTGTGACGCAAGAAAGGATTTGCAAATAATTGTGTCTTGATTTTTGGGAATAAAGATTTTCTCAAAGGTAGAACTATGAGACACTGGCTTTGTTACATTTTATCATTATTATTCCACTGCCTGTTCGCTGAGATACAGATTGATAAAAGATAAAAACCAACATTTATTGATGGAAACTCTTCACGGTGTCCATTAGATAAAATCTAAATTAATTTTTTGGGGTTCATAGCCGTTTGAAAAACATTCACTGTAGTTTTGCACATGAACTGCAAATAGGTATAAAAGTTTTGGGGTGTGCCCATCACACTTCAGACATCATTTATCTAATATTGAAGTTGACAAGTCGCAACTGCAAATTCACAACCTAAAAATAAAAAGAGAAAATGAGCTTGTCAATTAGCCCTGAATGTGTCAATTTACAGCAATTGGACTGGTGGCATTTCCATCCTTATAAAACATAGTAATCCTCTGACTTGCACTATAGTCCTTATACACCTCTGACTGTGGGGTCACATTCTGCTCCATCTCGATTTTCAAGTTTGTTGATGACACCACCGTAATGAGTCGGATATCGAACAATGAGGTGGAGCACAGGAATGAGAAAGAGAACCTGGTGAACTGGTGCAACAACAATAATCTCTCCCTCAATGTTAGTAAAACAAAGGAGATAATCATCAACTTCAGGAAACGTAGTGGAGGATATGCCCCTGTCTACATCAACGGGGAAGAAATGGAAATGGTTGAGAGCTTCAAGTTTCTAGGCGTTCAGATCACCAACAACCTGTCCTGGGCCCTCCACGCCAATGCTACAGTTAAGAAAGCCCACCAATGCCTCTACTTTCTCAGGAGGCAAAGGAAATTTGGCATGTCTGCTACGATTCTTTTACAGATGCACCATAAAAAGCATCCTTTCTGATTGTATCATAATTTGGTATGGCTCCTGCTCTGTCCAAGACCACAAGAAACTACAAAAGGTTGCGAATGAAGCCCAGTCCATCATGCAAACCAGCCTCCCATCTATTGACTCTGTCTACACTTCCTGCTGCCTCAGAAAAGCAGCCAACATAATCAAGGACTCCATGCACCCAGACATATTCTCTTCCATCTTCTTCTGTCAGTAAAAAGATACAAAAGTCTAAGGTCACGTGCCAAGCCACTCAAGAACAGCTTCTTCCCTGCTGTCATTCGGCTTTTGAATGGACTTACTGTATAATAAGCTGATCATTCCCCACACCCTTGTTATGACAGTGACACTGCATTCTGCATCCTCCCCTTTCCTTCTCTATGTACAGTATGCTTTGTCTGTACAGCGCGCAAGGAACAATACTTTTCACTGTATACTAATACACATGACAATAATAAATCAAATCAAAAACTGCTACGTATGTAAAAATATTCTGCAGAATGTGCACACATTCATTAAATGAATTTTCACAGGAACTTCATTGTTGTGTTAATGTAAGCCTACTTGTGACACTAATAAATAAACTTTAAACTTTTAAATGAAAGGGGCGGCACGGTGGCACAGTGGTTAGCACTGCTGCCTCATAGCTCCGGAGACCTGAGTCTGATTCCCAGCTTGTGTCAGTCTGTATGGAGTTTGCACATTCTCCCCGTGTCTGCATGGGTTTCCTTTGGATGCTCAGGTTTCCTCCCACAGTCCAAAGATATACGGGTTAGGTACATTGGCCATGCTAAGTTGCCCCTTAGTGTCCTGGGATGCATAGGTTAGAGGGATTAGCGGGGTAAATGTGTGGGATTACAGGGATAGGGCCTGGGTGGAAGTGTGATCGGTGCAGACTCGATAGGCCAAATGACCTCTTTCTGCATTGTCAGGATTCTAGGATTGTAACAATAACAAATCAACTTTTAACAAGCTCTTAAAGAAAAGTTAAATACTGCTGGAAAACTGAAGAACAGAAAATGCTGGAAAAACTCAGCAGGTCCAACAGAATCTGTGGAGAGAGGAAAAAAGTTAACTTTGAGTTGAATATGATTCTTCTTTGGGAATTCGACTTGGAACGTTGGGCTGAATTTTCCAATCTTTCCTGCCAACGAGATTGCCAACAGTGACCCCTCCACTCCCCCCAGTGTGGCAGGTTCCCCTAGTGCACTGCCTCTGTCACCAGATATCATGTCTTGGGGACGAGGTGGAAAATCCTCACCCACTCACTCTGATTCTCTCTGCACAGATCTGCCAGAGCTGTTGAGCTTTTCCAGCACTTACCGTTTTCATGCCAATGAATGTTGATATTTTAGTTGCTGCGGAGAGCTATTTGCGTATTTTGACGGGTGGTGAAGAAATAGCACTAGATTATTCACTTTGATTGACAGCATTTCTGGTGTTGCTGAAAGTTGCATGTAACATAACCAGGCATTTTTTGTTATTGTGATTTCTTTTTGCAGGCGATACACAGCAAAATAGAAACAGAACATTGCTATTGCAGGCACTACCCTTGGTATACAAGAATGTTTATCATGGCTATTTATTTCACATATTTGTATCTGAGTTGTACTTCATAAATTTTATATGTGAAAATAAATCAATGGTTCAAGTGATTGCAGAGTTTGGACTATGTGTTCCCAATAAATTGAATACAGACTGCAGTACAAATCTCTTGGTCACTACTGCGCTATTCATAGAATCCCTACAGTGCAGAAGGAGACCATTTGGCCCATCAAGTCTGCACTGACCACAATCCCACCCAGCCCCTATCTCCATGACCCCATGCATTTACCCTAGCTAGTACCACTGGCACTAAAGGGCAATTTAGCATAGCCAATCCATCTAACCCACACATCTTTGGATTAAAGGGACAACATGACCATTTAGAACGGTCTTGGCACCACAAGGAAAAGTTGGTGCTGTTAGGATGGCTTTCAAAGCCGTATTGTCAAGCATCTACTTGAAACCGTTCTTGTAGCACTGGTGGGGAAAAGTAATGGGAGAAAACAATAAGCTGGCAACCTATCAGTTAAAATCTATTTGCAATTTAGCAGTTAACTGGATGGAAGGAACATTAACCACTTGTCATGTGACCTCCCAGCTCACCAATTTGACCTCAACTCCCATTGTCACATCTTCTGCAATCCTTCACTTCATTTTTTAAGAAGGAACACTACCATTACTTTGGGATCTGCTTTTGTGGAAAGTACTGGAACTTACAACTTTCATTATGCATGAAAATGCTTAGAGTGTTTACTGCAGTGGCACATGAAAGCTTCTACAAAGGACATATTTATTTTTAATCCAATCATGGGACATGGGCTTTGCTGGATGGCCAGCATTTATTGCCCATCCCCAGGTGCCCAAGGGCAGTTGAGAGTCAACCACGTTGTTGTGGTTCTGGAGTCACATGTAGGCCAGACCAAGTAAGGATGGCAGATTTTCTTCCCTAAAGTACATTAGTGAATTAGATCGATTTTTCCGACAATCAACAATGGTTTCATGGTCATCATTCTTAATGACCATGACTGGATTCTTAGTTCCAGATTATTTTTTATTGAGTTCAAATTCCACCATTTGCCGTGGTAGGATTTGAACCTGGGTCCCCAGAACATTAGTTGAGTTTTTAGATTAATTATACACTTTATTAATGCTTATTATACACCATATTAATGAATCTTCCGTAATATTGCATTGGGGAATCAAGACTAAGGATGGGGAGGGATTTTTTATCTCTCTCCGCAGCATGTTTTGCATTGGCAGAAGGTGGCATGTGCCTGCTGGTGGTGGCATCTGATGGTCCGTAGTTGTCAACAGGGTTTCACGTTAAATGCATATCTCAATGCCAGGAAACCCACTGCGGGGGTGTATTGGCGGCAGAATTATACCGGCGTGAACAGGAGCAAGTTTTCAGCCTAAGAATAGTCTTTAAATGATATGTGTTTAATGGGCACAGAATAACTAGGCCATGCCATTCAGATGCAATTCAGTTCCAATCCTCTCTGAATTTTAGAAAATATCAGATTGGTATTATTTTAAGGGAAGCAGCAAAAGTTGAGATGGAAGGAAGCAAAATGCCCATTGTTGTAATCTAAGAGTTGGATGACGTAACACTAAGTATACACACACTGGTGAGAAGGGATAATTAGCTTGGCAAATTTTACACATGGCAGTTTATTTAAAATACATACATGCGGATTCATAAAGGAATGTGCACAGCTGTAAGAGTGGTAATATTTAATGTGTGTTTTCTCTAGAAACTTGATCACATCTTATATATAAGAGGATTGAGCAAGCACACTCAAGTTGCATTCTCCTTTCCCTTTTGAAGAAAATAAGAGGTTATGAGAGGCAATCTCATGCTCCTGGTGGGGAACTACACTTACAGAAAGCATAGACCTGATGTGATGATTATCCTTTAAAGGGCAACACAGCAGATGAGAGTCACCTAGTCTGAGGGATCAATTGGGTCTGAGAATGGGTAATCGCCCCAAGAGGTAGAGTCCTCGCTTATCAGAAGACATCTACAATACATATAGAATACATGTAGGGATTGGGCAGCCAGTGCGGAGGAAGAGCTGCAGGGAGGCTGCTGACCTCTGTGCAATTTTTCCAAAATGCTTTTTGTGTTTCTGAGAAGCCTGTAGACGTGCGTCATTATTGAATCCCTACAGTGCAGAAGAAGGCCATTCAGCCCTTCAAGCCTGCACCAACTCGCCAACAGAGAATTTTACCTAGGCCCTATACTCATAACCCCACAGACTTATCCCACAAGCTCCCCTAACCTCAACATCTTCAGATATCAAGGGACAATTTAGCATGGTCTATCTATCTAACATGCACATCTTTGGACTGTGGAAAGAAACTGGAGGAAACTCATGGGGAGAATATGCAGACTCTACACAGACTGTCACCCAAGACCAGAATTGAAGCCAGGTTCCTGGTGCTGTGAAGCAGCAGTTTAATGCGCCACCATGCTGCCTAACCACTGCACCACCATGAAGTGAATTACAGCCAACTGTAGCTTCCTGACTGAGAATGTGCTCAATTTGCAGTTGACTAATGAATGTAATTAATGAGGAACAGCAAGCCACGAAGTGTGGTGATATCCTGATTAGTTACTGAAATTTATTATTTTGCTGCTCTTGTGCTCCTGTTCCAATTGAAAACAAATCAGCCAGAACATTTATTATTTGTTCACAGGATGCCAGTATTCCTTGCAAGGCCAGCAACTTTTGTCTATAAGAACGTAAAAACTAGGAGCAGGAGTAGGCCATCTGGCCCCTCGAGTCTGCTCTGCCATTCAGTAAGATCATGGCTGATCTTTTTGTGGACTCAGCTCCACTTACCTGTCCGCTCACCATAACTCTTAATTCCTTTACTGTTCAAAAATGTATCTATCCTTGCCTTAAAAACATTCAATGAGGTAGCCTCAACTGCATCACTGGGCAGGGAATTCCACAGATTCATGACTCCTTGTGTGAAGAAGTTCCCCTTAACTCAGTCCTAAATCTGCTTCCCCTTATTTTGAGGCCATGCCTCCTAGTTCTAGTTACACCCATCAGTGGAAACAACCTCCCTGCTTCTATGTTGTCTATTCCTTTCATAATCTTATATGTTTCTGTAAGATCTTCCCTCATTCTTCTGAATTCCAATGAGTGTAGCCCCAGTCTACTCAGTCTTTCCTTATAAGCCAACCATCCCAACTCCGGAATCAACCTAATGAATCTCCTCTGCACCCCCTCCCGTGCCAGTATTTCCTTTCTCAAGTAAGGAGACCAAACCTGTACACAGTACAACAGATGTGGCCTCACCAGCACCTTATACAGCTGCAATATAACCTCACTGTTTTTAAACTTCATCCCTCTAGCAATGAAGGACAAAATTCCTTCTTAATTACCTGCTGTACCTGCAAACTAATTCCTTGTGATTTTTGCACATGGACATCCAGATCCCTCTGCACAGCAGCATGCTGCAATTTTTTACCATTTAAACAATAGTCCATTTTGCTGTTATTTCTACCAAAATGGATGACCTCACATTTACCAACATTGTACTTCATCTGCCAGATCCTCACCTACTCACTTAGACTACCTATATCCCTTTAAAGACTTTCAGCATCCTCTGCACACTTTGCTCTGCCACTCATCTCAGTGTTATCTGTAAATTTTGACACACTACACTTGGTCCCCACCTTCAAATCATCTATGTAAATCGTAAACAGTTGCAGTCCCAACACTGATCCCTGAGGCACACCACTAGTCACTGATCACCAACCAGAAAAACACCCATTTATCTTGATTCTTTGCTTTCTGTTAGTTAACCAATCCTCTATCCATGCTAATATATTACCCATGACACCATGCACCTTTACCTTATGTAGCAGTCTTTGGTGTGGCACCTTGTCAAATGCCTTCTGGAAATCCAGATACACCATATCCACAGGTTCCCCACTGTCCACTGCACATGTAATATTCTCAAAGAATTCCACCAAATTAGTCAAACATGACCTTCCCTTCATGAACTCATGCTGTGTCTTACCAATGGGACAATTTATATCCAGATGTCTTGCTATTTCTTCCTTGATGATAGATTCAAGCAGTTTCCCTACTACAGAAGTTAAGCTAACCGGCCTTTTGTCTACCTCCTTTTTTAAACAGTGGCGTCACATTTGCTGTGACCTATCCTTAATTACCCCTAAGAAGTTTGGACAGGGTGGCAGTGGTATTGTAGCTGGACTAGAAATCCAGAACCCAGGATAATGCTATGGGGACCTATGTTTGAATTCCACAACGGTGGATGGTGAAATCAGAATTTAATAAAAATCTGGAGTTAAAAGTCTAATGATAACCATGAAACGATTGTCAGAAAAACCCATCTGGTTCACTAATGTCCTTTAGGGAAGGAAATCTGCTGTTCTTATCTAGCCTGGCCTACATGTGATTCCAGATCCACAGCAATGTGGTTAACTCTTAATTGCCCTCAGGGTTGAGCTAGCCCAACCAGTGATGCCCATATTCCATGAACAAATAAAAAAAGTAAGATGTATTATTATTGTGGACTTTTGCTCAATTATCCTTCCAGGTTACAGAGGGATCGGACTAATTTCCTCCAGGTAATTAACATTTGTGACGTTTGCATTGCATATTGTCTGCGGAATTTTACCGTTCCACCTGCCACAGGAATTGTAGCAGGCAGGGCATGGGCCATGCAAAGGTCTGTTGACCTTGGGCGAGATTTTCTGGCCTTGGGCCAAGTGCGCCTGAAAAATCCTGCCCAGTGTGTGGAAGGACTGAGTGGCTAACTTCCTCCTGTTCCATTATTTCTTGTGCTCTTAGTTTCGGAGAACCCACCATTGAGAAGCTTGTGTTTACCCAGACATGATAAGCAGCATGATCTCGTGTGACTGAAAAGGGAAATAGTTTCTGTTGCTATGAGGTGTCACCTCTGGTGTCCCAATGGAAAACTGAAGAGATTCAATATGGCTACAATGCATTCAAAATGCCAGGCAGCACTGGAACTCAAAACCCACAAGCATGTAATTGTGAAGCAGGCCTCGACCTGAGGCTGGTGGGCCAGACATAGTTGCTTTTTCAGCTGATGGATGATGTGTCGCACTGAGGAGAAAACAGGCCTTATGTGTGCACGACTCTCACTGTTGCCATTGCTTCTTCGGTTACAATGTGGGTCTGTCACATGGTTCTTTGTAATGTAGAGTTGAGAAATCGCAGATAGGCATGGAAAGCCAGGCAGGGTAAAATAAGATCTCCGATCCACGAGGAAGCAAAGCCCAAAGAACAAGATCGGACAGTTCGTTGGAACTTCATACTCAACATAAACCTCTCTCTTCAAAGTTATCTGGTCAGCTATGCATTGGAGAGAGTTAAACTGTTCCGATGTATTTTAAAACAGGCAGGTTTTTATTGTAACTCTCTAAAATATGGTCAAATGTTAATTGTCCTTTCTTTTAACATTAGGAAGGGACTTCATGAGGTTTTTATTAAATCTCAACCTTGAATACAAGAGGCTGGGAAATGGCAGAAATGCTACCCTGAGCAGGACTTTAACATACATTTGAAAGAAATGTTAAGCTGAATCCTGCATGTGTTTTAAATGCTCCGGTATTTCATTTGCGTGCAGACTAGGTTTATACCAACGAAACCACAGTTTACTTTGGAGTGGGAAGTCCCGGAAGATTGAGTAAACATTGGCAGAGCTCACTCAGTGAGGCACTACAGCGCAATTTCTCTTTTATAGAAACAGCCACTAAAATGAGCTACTGCATGAAGTGGCGTGGCGGAGAAGGACGGTTTCAATTTATTATTAATACAGATACCAAAACTATTTATCAAGCACTCTCTAATGTCCAAACGTTTAACGTCCTTGTTTAAATTGGTTCTCTTTCTGATGTAATTTTAAGTAACTCATTGGGAATTCGGGTGGCATGGTGACACAGTGGTCAGCACTGCTGTCTCACAGCACCCAGGGATCCGAGTTCAATTCCAGCCTCGGGTCACTGTGTGGAGTTTGCACATTTTCCCCGTGTCTGCGTGGGTTTCCTCTGAGTGCTCCAGTTTCCTTCCACAGTCCAAAGATGTGCGTGTTCAGTGGATTGGCAATGCTAAATTGCCCCTTAATGTCAGGGGGGCTAGCTAGAGTAAATAAGTGGGTTTACAGGGTTAGGGCCCAGGTGGGATTGTTGTTGGTGCAGACTCGATGGGCCTAATGGCCTCGTTCTGCACTGTAGGGTTCTATGATTTCTATTCTAAGGTAGTACCTTTACCAGTCTGAGACAGGTATTTGTACATTGTGAGACTAGCCAACATGTTACGACAACAGCAACAATAACTTTCATTGATTGTAGCACCCTGAATGTCACAAAACACTTCATAAGAGAGATATCAGACAGGATTTTGCACAGAGCTACACAAAGAAGTGTTAGGCTGGATTTTTCCTGCTTGTGTCATGATCCCAAAAGGGTCTCAAGTTACAGAATTATTAGCGTACAGAAGGATGTTACTCATTGAGCATTGAAAATAGGAGCAGGAAGAGGCCCTTTGGCCCTTCACGCCTGCTCCGCCATTCATTACAATCATAGCTAATCATCCAACTCAATAGCCTAATCCTGCTTTCTCTCCATAACCTTTGATCCCATTCGCCGCAAGTGCTATATCCAGCAGCCTCTTGGTTACATTCAAAGTGTTGGCATCAACTACTTCCTGTGGTAATGAATTCCACAGACTCACCACTCTTTGGGTGAAGCAATGTCTCCTCATCTCCGTCTTAAATGGTCTACCCCGAATCCTCAGATTGGAACTCCTGGTTCTGGACTCCCCCATCGTTGGGAACATCCTCCCTGCACCTATCCTGTTTTGTCCTGTTAGAATTTAATAAGTCTCTATGAGATCCTCCCTTATTCAGCCCATTAGTTCTGTGCTGGCTCTCTACATGAGCATTTCATGTAGTGCCATTCGCGTAATCCTACAGTGCAGAAGGAGACCATTTGGCCCATCGAGCTTGCGCCGACAACAATTCCAACAGGGCCCTATCCCCGTAACCCCACATATTTACCCTGCTAGTCCACCTGACACTAAGGGACAATTTAGCATAGCCAATGAACCTAACCCACACATCTTTAGTCTGTGGGAGGAAACCAGAGAACCTGATGGAAATCCATGTTTCTTTCAACATAGAATCATATAATCATACAATCCCTACAGTGCAGAAAAAGGTCATTCTCCCATCTTCTACCTGTCCTTAAGATAATAATTACATTCCCTCTTGAATGCCTCAATTGAATTCACTTCCACCCACTTTCAGGCAGCACAATCTAAATCTTAACTACATGCTAAATGAAAAATTCCTCGTCATGTTTCCATAGCTTATTTTGACAATTACCTTAAATTTATGCCTTTCATTTTTGATCTTCCATCAGTGGGAATAGTTTTTACCCTATCTACTCAGTTCTGGCCCCTCATGAATCTGAATAACTTTTCTCAAATCCTTTTTTAACCTTCCCTTCTCCAACCCAGTTTCTCTAATCCAACGATGTCACTGAAGTTCCTCATCCCTTGGCATTGCCCCATGCCCAGTGGGCAATGCCATGGTGCCCTCTGGGTGTTGGCATTTTGCCCCTTGGGCAGTTCCAGGGGGCCCAGACTGGCACTGCCAAGGTGCCAATACCAAGGGGGCACCCCTCCTCCAGTGGCAGACCCTCTGGGGGGCCTCAATTGCCCCCAGATAGAGAACCTGGTGAACTGGTGCGACGACAATAATCTCTCCCTCAATGTCAACAAAACAAAAGAGATAGTCATCAACTTCAGGAAGCGTAGTGGAGAACGTGCCCCTGACTACATCAACGGGGAGGAAGTAGAAATGGTTGAAAGCTTCAAGTTTTTAGGCACCCAAATCACCAACAACCTATCCTGGTCCCTCAATGCTGACACTATCGTTAAGAAAGCCCACCAACACCTCTAAGACTAAGGAAATTTGGCATGTCCTCTACGTCTCTCACCAACTTTTACAGATGCACCATTGAAAGCATTCTTTCTGGTTGTATCACAGCTTGATAAGGCTCTTGCCCAGCCCAAGACTGCAGGAAAGTACAAAAGATCGTGAATGAAGCCCAGTCCATCATGCAAACCAGCCTCCCATCCATTGAATCTGTCTTTACTTCCCGCTGCTTGGTAAAGCAGCCAGCATAATCAAGAACCCCACACAGCCCAGACATTCTCTTTTCTACCTTCTTCCGTCAGTAAGAAGATACAAAAGTCTGAGGTCATGTACCAACTGACTCAAGAACAGCTTCTTCCCTGATGCCGTCAGGCTTTTGAATGGACCTAACTCGCACTAAGTTGATCTTTCTCTACACCCTAACTATGACTGTAACATTACATTCAGCACTCTCTCCTTTCCTTCTCTGTGAACAGTATGCTTTGTTTGTATAGCAAGCAAGAAACAATACTTTTCACTGTATTTCAATATATGTGACAATAATACATCAAATTAAATCAAAATCAAACCCTTCACTCCAGGGGGGTTGCGCTGGCAGCTCCCATAAGTGATGAGATACTGTGAGCCCCGCTGGAGTGAAATACTCCTGACAGGTGGGAGAGACTAGCGGGTCTGGAGATTTAAGTCCTGGGCTGGCTAACTGTTTTAAAATTGCATTGAAATGACCATTCACATAAATTATGTGGCTCCGCGCTGATTTCCAGCACAGAGCTGACGGTGCAAGAAATCTGGCACTGGGAGACACGCTCGGGCCCAGACACCCAGCGCAAATAGGCTGGCACTTGAATCTCCTGGCCCATTGTGCTACAAAATCAGCACAGCAGGATGGGAGAATCGTCCCCTGCGAGGACTCAGGGTTGTGTTGTAATCCCACCTACGCAAAGCATTTCAGAAGTGACTCAGCGTGTAAGTGACAGGTCCACTCAGGAATTTGGCACTCGAGTAACATTAAAGCCATTTGATATGAAATCCTTCAGGAGACAAGCTCCAACTCCCTGGCCTTCAGGAGGAGGTGGAACATAAATCTACCATGGTGCGAAGCCTCATTTATAAAGTGCTCAGATTGCCTAGTGGTCTCCTGGGGATTGTATAAACAGAGCACAGAATCAGTTTAATGTTTTTTTGGAAAGGAAACCCTTTCCTTTACTCTCCTAAATTTTAAAATGCAGCCTCCAGAGAATCCCAGCAAACTGTAAGACGTGTACAGAGACCACATCTGTAGATGATCAAAGATAAACCCATGCCGATTTTTAATATTCCCAAAGACACACAGTACTGAAAGGGTTACATTTTTTTCCCCCTTTTTCTATTTGTATTTTCCTATATTTTGTAATCCCACAGCCCCCAGAGGCTAGTTTTTCCTTTTATTGCATTTCTGGTATTTGCTTTTTTTTGGGGGTTGGATAAAGGAATACCTGAGAATGGTTTAAACTCTTTCCATGTGTTTTTCTTTATGTGCCAGTCCATTGTAAAGTCCCAGGAGATACTAATATAAGAAAGCATTAGGCTGTAAAGTTTTACTTTATTAAGCCAGGCGCACTGCACCATATACATTCGGTATTCTCACTCTGGGCCGACAATTTGCTCATGTGTAATGTTAGGGGCTCTGGAAAATCAGAAATTATTCTTAATTTCACTAAGTTCTGAAAGAGTGACGAGGAATGATGACAGCACTTAACAGCAAGGTAAGTTGCTCTTTGCTTGTTCGACTTGTCTAGATGCATTCTCAGGTACAGCAGACACTCCACCTCTGCTGACTGTTTAAAAACTCAAAACCCTGTCTTAGCTTATGTTTGTGAACTTTACGCAAAGAAAAATTCAGAAGACTCCTATCTAATAATTGCCGTGGAATTTATCTTGGGGTTGAAAGCACCTGAAGCAGATCCTGAATTATAACAAGGATGCTGTGGAGCAAACAGTACTTCTTTATGGAACTGTAATGATGCATTTTTAAGACACAGGACAATCTACCCTACTGTGGTCCATTGTCAAAAATGTTTTGAACAACTAATGAATCTCAGACCAGTTCCTGGGCTGGCTCGCTTCTGCTCAGAGAATGAAAGGTACTTCAGAAACTGCAAAAATCACATCTCTTCTCGAAAAACCATTCCAAAATATGGCAAATCAAAATGTTCTTGGCATTGCAACCAGTTCTTTTATTTAATCAGGTGTAACACTGACACAATTTGCGAAAGGGAAAAGAAAGCAATATTGTACATTTCAATCTTGGGGAAGTGAAGGATTTAAACAGTAAGGGCAGGAAAGTATTTATTCAATTACAATGAAGAATGGGGGGATATAATAATGGGGAGATGCTTGCTAAAAAATGCACAATTTTGTGGAATAGCAGACAGTTTAGTATCCATAACACTTGAACAACCTTCCAAGTCTCCAATCATTATTGGATTTAAACAAAAATCCTGTAATCAGGAAAGACTGCAGTGAAAATATATTTGAGATCATCATGCTTTTAAATGATCTGATTTTTTTGAAATTATTTTGTTCAAACCTTTGTTGAGCTCTATTTATTTGTAGTCAGTCATTCTTTCAGCTAATGCAATACTATTCCGACTGTGACAACAATTCTGTCCACGTTTTCGACAGGTCTGTACTGGCGTAAGTGTTAAATAAGTGCAACAATTTATATGTCTTGTGTTCCACAGATACATGCCCCAGCAACTAGTGTTGGTCAACTGTTCTTCAAAGCAGCTTTGTCTATAAAGGGTGCATTTACACGTCAAGTTTAGTGTAGGTGCAAAAGGATTTCAGCTCCACGCTAACACTAAACTGGGGGTGTTAATCTAGAGTCAGAGCCTAACCTGAGCATTGTGATTTCCTCAAGGGAATAGTGTCACACAGTCTCAGTTCAACACCACATGAATTGTAAATCCATTAGATCCCTATGTGAAAATATATAAATGGTTGGAGACCAAAGCATCTTCCTCTTCCTGCTTCTAATCATTTAAATTTCTCACTTTTGGGAGACAACTGTACATGTGCATGTATCTCTGAGCTCTTCCTTCCACAGGACAAATGCAGTTCTAGCCAGTGCTGTAACTCTGGCCCAAATTCACCCATGATGTGGAGATGTCGGTGTTGGACTTGGGGTGAGTACAGTAAGAAATCTCACAACACCAGGTTAAAGTCCAACAGATTTATTTGGAATCACGAGCATTCAGAGTGCTGCTCCTTTATTCGGTGAGTTGCCTGAGGAAGGAGCAGTGCTCCAAAAGCTCGTGATTCAAATAAACTTGTTGGACTTTAACCAAATTTACCCAGTGTGCAAGTGGCAACCTCAGGGAGCTCTTTCCAAACCTTTTTGCACTTCCTGGGGTACGTTCTGGTCATCTTGATGAGGTTGCTGGTGAGTTCATGAAAGACGGGAAGGAAAGAGTGCAATTGCCATTATACAGACACACCTCTCTGTTGGTTCAGCGAACCGTGATGCTGATAATTCACAAAGAGATTGGAGTGTCAGGTTGGCCAGCCTTTCAGTAAAAATGGAAGAAGATATGACAACTGCAGCAGAGAAAATGCGAGGGTCATACAAATGGAAGTGCAACTGGTCATGCTATTAGAAGCCATAAAATTAAAAAAAAGCTAGTTATGCAGAATCCTTACAGTGCAGGAGGAACACCTAGGCCCATCAAACCTGTACCAACAATAATCCCACCCAGGCCGTATCTCCATAACCGCACATGTTAAATTGCCCTGACACTAAGGGGCAATTTAGCATGGCCAATCAGCCTAACCAGCACATTTTTCAGACTGTGGGAGGAAACCGGAACATCCAGGGGAAACCCACGCAGGCACTGGGAGAACGTGCAAACTACACACAGACAGTAACCCAAGCCGGGAATCGAACCTTGGGTCCCTGGCGCTGTGAGGCAGCAGTGCTAACCACTGTGTCGCCATGCCACCCTCTAAGAAGAAACGGAATAATCTAATTAATTCCAGCATAACCAGATCTATGTGTTAATGTCTCCTGTGCAATGTGACAAGTATTGAAGGGCAATAATTGCTGATCCGTTATCTACTTCTGAGCAATAGATATCCATTATACACCAGTCTACGGTGCTGAACATCACCTTTCCAAAAGAAAGCTGGTCATTCCTCTCCATCGTTAATGAGCTATTAACAGAATTGTTTGGTCTAAAATTGTAGAACTCATACAACCCAGCCAAGCTTCCCCCCTAATTCACTAGCAGGTTATTCACATTGCAGGCGTACATGCCTTCACCCACGGTTTGTTAAAACATTTTAGATTCACAAGACAAAAATTCTTTTTTTGAACCATTTGGACCTTTCATTCTGTTCCAAAGTATGCAACATGACAGGTTATGAAATCTCTCAGCAAATAACTAAATTCAAACCAAACGCTTTCATTTCTCAGGATTGTTCCATAAGGTCTAAAGTGTTGCAGAACGCTTCTCGAAATCTTTATATATGATCTATTATTTCACTATACTTTGTGCCGTTTTTCCTTTTCCAAAACCGCACCACAGCCAGAAAGTTCCTAATATTGCCCTGATTGATGTAGAGCTATGTTTGAAGTTCTCTCTTCTTTCTAATTTGACCGAATAGTTAACATAATTCTGTCTTTCAAAACACATCTGCTCTTCATTGATTCAATGCTGTACAACTATGAATATCCGGGCAATTCACAGTGAAAGAGAGTAACCGTACAGACTGAAACTGTATGGAGTTTCTCTGAACTGAAGTTTCAAAATAATCTCCAAATTAGAACTAGCAGCAAATGTAATGTCTATGGAAAAAATCCAATTTGTGTTGTTCTTTTCTAAGGTGCTAACTGTAGTACGTGGTGCAATTTTATACAATCTTGTAGCACAGGAGGAGGCCATTTGGTCCATTGTACTTGTGCCAGGCCTTTGAAAGAGCTATTTCATGTGTCCTGCTTTCCTGCACTTTCCTCATAGCCCTGCATTCTGTTATTTTCCAAATGTGTAATTAGTTCACTTTGAAGGTCTCTATTGTATTAACTTCCACAGCCCTTTCAGGCAGTGCTGTACAACTCACAATATTTTTACAAGTCTCCTCCGCTCGATGTAATGACTTTAACGATGTCTTAGGTTACAAACTCCCAGATTAAGACAGTGATGTCTTGTCCAATCAGGAAGCCTTGCATGTACATAATGTGAAGTGCCAGGGTTACTGGGACTCCAGGTTTACACTCTGTAAGAGAATCTGTCTGAATGTTGCTTACTATGCAAAAAATCTACATTTGCTGAAGGGACATTGGCCTCAGAGGAGTTATTTCACTCCCCTCTGCCAATTTTCTTCAACCTCAGTCCTCTGGTTACCAGCCCATTTGGCCAGTGGCTACAGCTTTGCCCTATTCACACTACAAATACTCTTCATAATGTTCAGTACATTGACTAAATCTCCCTTTAAAACTCTGCTCTGAGCAGAACATCCCCAGATTTGCTAGTCTCACTCCACTCTCCAAAGGACACAAAGAAAATATTAAGCGTGACAAAAGAATGGAGATATTCAAAAAGACTTCACCTTGATACAAACCTTGCCACTCTGTGACTTTTTGTTGACAAGATGTGGAGATGTCGACTTTGTACTGGGGTAAGCACAGTGAGATGTCTCACAACACCAGGTTAAAGGCCAACAGGCTTACTTGGTAGCACAAACCACAAGTTTGACAAACCAGCCATAGAACTGATACATGTGAGAGACTGACAGTTACTTTTTGTAACCGTTTCATATTGCTAATTTTTGTACTAGTGAACTTCACAGAGTTTAACATGCATGAAGCTAGGCGCATTCTGGATTTGCGATTTGCCAGCAACCAAAAGGATAAATGTGATTTGAATATTTCAAGTTGAACAAAATAACATTTGTGCCTTTTGGTCAAAGACTTTCTAAATTTAGACTTTTAGTACTTTTCTGTATTATTTTTAAAATTTCATGGGATGCGGCTGTCACTGGCTACACCAGCATCTTTTGCCCATGTACCCAATTACCCTTGAACAGGGTAATTCAAGAGGGCATTTAAGAGACAACCATAGTGCTGTAGGTTTGAGTCACCAGGTCAAATGAGGGCAGCAGGTTTCCTTCTCTAAAGGATATTAGTTTTAAAGTGTATTTATTAGTGTCACAAGTAGGCTCACATTAACACTGCAATGAAGTTATGTGAAAATTCCTTAGTCACCACGCTCTGGCCCCAGTGTCAGGAGGACTAGCTAGGGTAAATATATGGGGTTATGAGGATAGGACCTGGGTAGGATTGTGGTCGGTGCAGACTCGATGGGCCTAAAGGCCTCCTTCTGCACTGTATGATTCTATTCTAGCCAGCAGGTCTTTCAGACTGTAGGAAGATGGAGGAAACTGACGCAGACACAGCGAGAATGTACAGATTCTGCACAGAGAGTGACCCAAGCTGGGAACTGAATCCAAGTACCTGGCACCGTGAGGCAGCAGTGCTAACCACTGTGTCACCATGATGCCCCAGTTGGGTTTTTCCGACAATTGACAATGGTTTCATAGTCATCATTAGACTTTTAATTCCAGATTATTTTTTACTGAATTCAAATTTCACCATCTGCCATGGTGAGATTCAAACCCCAGTATCTCTGGGTTACTAGTCCAGTGAAAATACCACTGCGCCAATAGAAATAGTGTCCTGTTTGATCAACTTCACGGTCCTCACCTTTCTCAGAACCTGCCAGGTTGGGGGATGAAAGGAGTGTCGTGTAAAATTCTGGACTTAAAATTGCACCAAAATGAACTTCTCAAGCCTCTAGTGGAGTACGCCTGCTTCTGGCTAATTGAAATATACTTAAGTGATAAACTGAAGTTTTCTAAATTGAGCAATGCAATAAATGGGGTGGCACGGTGGCACAATGGTTAGCACTGCTGCCTCACAGTGCCAGGGACCTGGGTTCAATTCCAGCCTTAGATCACTGTCTGCATGGAGTTTGCACATTCCCTCTGTGACTGCGTGGCTTTCCTCCGGATACTCCGGTTTCCTCCCACAGTCACAAAAATGTGCAGGTTAAATGCATTGGCCATGCTAAATTGCCTCTTAGTGTTGGGGGATTAACAGGGTAAATACAGGGGGTCATGAGGATGGGGCCTGGTGGGATTGTTGTTTTTGCAGGCTCGATGGGCCGAATATCCTCCTTCTGCACCTTAAGGATTCTGTGAAGCCAAAAGGCCATTAGCTAAAGTATTTATTCTGCATGTAGGAGTTGTATTTTTCATGAAAACGTCCTGCTCTTCCTCCATTTAATGTTCAAATTTTAAGAAATACAGGAGCGCAAAAAAAGGGCCTAGTAATTATGTTTGTCTTTCTTCCCCAAAACCCTCTCAATTACTTTTGTTTTAAAATGTATTGCGCCAAACTAAAATTATGAATATAAGCCACCATGATGTACTGTGCGATGTACTAATGTGACAGGCTGATGCAGAGCCAGAGCTGTGGTAAATCCATCACTGAATCTCGATTGAAATAATAGCATCATTGCAGCTGGTTATCACTCAGTTTCATCTTGCGCTTAAGGAACTGTTGACACAGCAATAGCTTGTTATATGCTGAGCTTTATTATTCCTTATTACTGAAACATTTGCCAGTGATACGATGCTACTCAGATGACCATTTTTTTTGATTGCCTAACGCTTATTTCATTTATTAAAAATTTAAAACCAGCATTTGCAGTTCCTTTAATGAAAGCCCTGGATTTTCTCTTTAACATATTAGACCAATCTTCCAGACTCGGCTGCACATTAATTTTGCTTGTGTAAGGATAATAACCCAAGCATGTTAGCTGCATTGATGAAGCCTGGCAAACCAACGCAGTACAATGTAAAAGTCAAGCTTGATTCTGAGGAAACAAATTTTAGGTACAGTAACAATAAAAATTTCATTAAAGGAATTTTTAACAACAATTGCAAGTACACCATGAACAAATATGCTGCAATTCAAAACTGCTCCTTTCTCTTTGTAGTAGTAGTATAGTGGCTGGTAAGCTCCCAAACCGCACTGCACTCACTCCAGACCAGCACCAGATTAATATCTCTTTTCATCAGTTTAAGCACCTAGAACAGCAGGCAAGCTTAAAAGAACATGGGAGAAAGAGTCAAGAACATTACAGCAGAGGAACAGGCCCTTCAGCCCACCAAGGCTTTGCTGACACATGATGTCTTTCTAAAGATCTTTTGTCTCTATGTGGTCTGTATTTTTCCACTCCCTGCTTATTCACTATCTGTCAAGTTGCCTCTTAAATGTTGCTATTGTATCTGCTTCTACCACCTCCTCTGGCAGCACATTTCAGGCACTTACCACCCTCTGTGTAAAACATTTGCTTCTTACATCTCCTTTAAACTTTTCCCTTTTTACCTATGTCCCCTAGTAATTGACATTTTTACCCTGGGAAAAAAAAACTCTGACTATCCTTTCTCTCCACTCCTCCCATAATTTTGTAAACTTCTATCAGGTCTCCCCTCAGTCTCTGATGTTCAAGTGAAAGTAAACTGAATTTGTCCAGTCTCTCTTTGCATCTAATACCCTCCAAACCAGGCAACATCCTGGTAAACCTTTTCTGTACCCTTTCTCCAAAGCCTCCACATCCTTTTGGTAGTGTGGCAACCACAATTATATGCAATATTCCAAATCTGGCCTAAGCAAAGTCTATATAGCGACAACATAACTTGTCAAGTTTTATACACTATACTCTGACAGATCAGGGCAAGCCTGCCATATGTCTTTTTGACCACCTTATCCACCTTCCCTTTCAGGGAACTGTGGACTGTACTCCTAGATCCCTCTGTTAGTACTTCTAAGGGTTCTGCCATTTATTGTATACGTCTCTCCTGCATTAGACCTTCCAAAATGTATCACTTCGCATTTGTCCAAATTAAACTCCATCTGCTGTTTCTCTGCCCAAATCTCCAGTGTGTCTAAATCCTGATGTATCCTCTAACAATCAGACTCACTATGTGCAGCTTCCCCAATTTTTGTATTGTCCGCAAACTTACTAACCCAACAACAAAATGAGGATTCATTCCTCTTCCAACACAGTAAAGAGAGAATTGCTGACTTATCTCTGTCTTGACTGAAGTGGCTCCCACACTGCTGAATCTCTGAAAGACACCGACTCAATGATTAGGTATAAGAATTCTTAGGCATTCATGACAAATGAACACCAAAAGATAAAAAAGAGGACTTGCATTTATACAGCGCTTTTCATGATGACCAGATGCCTTACAATGCTTTACAGCTGATTACATATTTTTCAAATATAGTTGCTATAATGTAGGAAGCACAACAATTTGCAGACAGTATACTGCTACGAACAGCAATGTAATGATGACCAGATAATCTACTTAGGGGCACTGAAATGGCACAGAGGTTAGCATTGCTGTCAGAACCTTCTGGTCCCACTGCTGTCAGGGGGATTTCCCACCCCATGCCACTGGAAAAACCACAATAGGAGTGCTCCATCAGCTCGACTGGAAGATCTCATGGCATGAACAGCCAGGTGACAACACTCCATGGGTATGTAGCCAAATTAGGATTGCATTGCGTGTGTGAACTGGCACAGTTGCACCGTGGTAAGCACTGCTGCCTCACGACGCTGGGGACCTGTGTTCAATTCCAGCCTCAGGTCACTGTCTGTGTGGAGTCTGCATGTTCTCCCTGCGTGTGCATGGGTTTCCTCCCACACTCCAAAGATGTGCGGGTTAGATTGATTGGCTATGCTAAATAGACGCTGCTGTCAGGGAAATTAGCTGGGTAAATATGCAGGGTTACAAATAGAGTCTGGATGGTTTTCTAGTCAGTGCAGACTTGGTGGGTCGAATGAACTCCTTCAGCACTGTAGGGATTCTATGAACCAGATGCACGTTAAGCACAATTAATCCTTCATAGAGACCTGATGAGCAAATGTTATTCTTGGCATTTGGGCACACTATTTGATATTTTAAATAAATATAAAATGTGGTTTTACACCTAAATCTAAAATCAGCATATGAAGAGAGTAGTGATACAATGTAATGCACAATAATGCCATGACATGTACACCCCCACTTTCAATTGAAAATGAATTTGGGTGTAGAATTGTCGCAACAATGTTTGGTCTAGAACACACAATACATTAAAATTTCAGAATAACTGAAGGAAAATATAATCATTAGGATGATCTTGCATTGGAGCATATTCATTATCATCCTTATTGTGTTCCGCTCAAAGCCAGGTCCTTGGCTCATTGTAATCATCCCATGTCTCTCTATCCTGTGCCATTCTTTACCTTTGCCAATAACTTCTCTCAATTCTCGTACTAATCCTGCACCAAGATCCACTACTTTCCTCTTTTTACCTTGAAGTCGGTAACATCTTCTAAAAGTACTTTTTTAAGATGTGCCCTGCCCAGACTCTCTGTCTGTTCTTCATTATGACCAGTAAATTTCTTTGTTTGTTCACTCTCCGCAGTAGTTCATCATTTGTTACTGTTTCTGTCTGACTGAACCTTTCCATTCACCTCTGAAGCCACAATATGTTCAGGACTGATAAACTATAGCATGCACGAGACAGTAAACATAACAGTGGTGTACGAGTTCTGATCAGGTGAACAATATTTTGCGTGGAAATATTTTGCTCTATTAATAATCATCTTTAAGTCGATGAATGTTTACATGCACAACAGTCATTAGGAGATACCAGCTCAGTCTGCTGGTGATTAATTTCTATAATTAGTGTCTAGTGAATGGGTATCACTGCGTGAACTCAAATCATTAGCAAATCTGATAAACAAATATTTGTGTTTAATTGTTTGAGCCAAAAGATATTGTGAGTAGGCTTTTCTATACAGTTAAGACATATTGGATTTGACAAATTTGATTTAAATATGGCATGTTAGCACTGATCAAATTATGGGCAGCACAATGGTTAGCACTGCTGCCTCACAGTGTCAGGGACCCAGGTTCAATTCCTGATTTGGATCACTGTCTGTCTGCATGCATTTCCTCCAAGTGCTCTGGTTTCTTCCCACAGTCTGAAAGATGTGCTGCTTAGATAGATTGGCCATGCTAATTTCTGTTATTAATGTGAGACACTGGAGAACAACTTTGAAGAGGAACTAACAATGTAAAATCTTACCGCTTTAAAACAGGTTACAAGTTTTAAAGTATTCATAGTGAGGTTACTAAAAGTGGATGTTGTCATATATTGAGCAAAGGAGGGCTGAGAAAAACTGATAAAATAAAATTTGAGGGAGTGTTTGTAATCAAGGACTTTCAAATAGTTACTTCCTAGCTCTAGTCATAAAAATATAAAGTTTCAGTAACTATAATTATTTATATTTAAACTTTGGGGACAACAATGATTACTTTAAGAGCAGTTATGTATTGCATTATTAATTGAAATGACACCAAAAGTTCATGTTGTAATAGTGACTTCTTCATCACCCTATCCTGGTCAGATGCATTGGCAATGCTAAATTCTCCGTTAGTGTATCCAAACAGGTGCCAGAGTGTGGCGGCTAGGGGATTTTCTCAATAACTCCATTGCAGTGTTAACGTAAGCCTATTTGTGACACTAATAATATCAAAAGATAAAATAGGTTGGTGCTGGAAACACACCTCTGTCTTTTACAGACAGTACCAACACGGCTGAAAGGCGCAAGTATTCCTCAGGCAGTGCTGCAGAGTAGGGATCTCAGTTCAATCCTGCGTTATACACAACAGCTGAAACTCAATTCCATACAGTGGAATGGGTAGTTAATACAACAACACGCATTTTGCACCATCACAGCAGACGAATCTCTATTTCCACTGTGTGCGGGATAAAGGACACTGTAAGCTGTTCCAGCAATTTACCTTAACCTTAGATTCCTGACGTTCTCACCATGACTCCCCACCCCACCCTCCAGCCAGCCGCTGGAATAACTTAATCATTCGTCTTTCTGCGGCTCGCTGGACCTTGCGCTGTACCAAATGGGAACCATATTGAGCCACGCAACAACAGCCACTCCACTTCAAAGCGTTTGATTGCATGTGGTGGTGCAAGAGCTTTCCAAGCGACATGAAAAGATGCTATAAAATTGATAGTCTCCCTATAAGCTCCAAGGAGGTCTGGCCGAGCTTAAACTATCCACCCTGCACATCGGACCCCACCCCGAACTATGATGCATTCCTATGCTGCCAAACTCAATGGAATGACTTTTTTGGTGAGGGGCAATGAACTGATCGTCACGTTAATAGGGGAATTGAACATTTTAACCTCTTCCTTTTATTCCCGTTTAACAGGCAGTAGTTTTAGCAGCTGCGCCAAATTTTGCAGAGTCGCACTTAATTAGTAACCGGTCTCCCACATACTCATTAGTAAAATACAAACAGGGTGCTGCAATCTCTTGTTTAAAACCAAACTGCTATTTTAGTTAGTACTGTATCAGTTTAAAAAAAACATTTTGGTATGCAAAATGTCACTGAGGTCAATTAACAACATGAGTTGAACTCACAGAAGCAGTTGCATGAAAAATTCCAACAAACTAACCCGGAATATCAGTAATTGCTATATTGGCAAACCTAACCCACAGCTTCTTATTTTCCGTTTTACATTCCAGATACCCACAGAAAACATGTTGTTCAGGTTAGGTCCACGCAAATATAAAGAGGTCTGGTGAAAAACAACATGTTCACAGAGAAACAATATTGGGAGCTTTGGATAGATTAAAGAAAGATTTAGCTGTGGACAGATACCATTTAAAAAAAATGATGTGGTTTGTCGAAGGCCAAAGGACTTCAAAATTGCGCCAAACCACAGCAATAAGTTAGCTGTTGGGGGTTTAAATTTTTAAATAGGCCTATCCTTTTTCAAGGTTTAATTTCCCTAACAATTTCAAGACCGCTTCATAAATTTTTATTTAATCTCGGCAGACAATGGCTGAGTGGATTTTTGCAGCACAGGAAAAATAGTGAATGATCAAACAGATGGACATTTTCAGGAGGGCTTACATTAGTTTAATTATTTATTAATGTCACAAGTCGGGTTACATTAATACTGCAATGAAATTACTGTGAAAATCCCCTAGTTGCCACACGCTGGCTCCTGTTTGGGTACACTGAGGGAGAATTTGCCATGGCCAATGCACTAAACCAGCATATCTTTCAGACTGTGGGAGGAAACCCACACACACAGGGAAGGTGCGGAATCCGCACAGTGTGGGGTTGGGCCGAAGGGCCTGTTTCCCTGCTGTATATCTCTATCGGTGGGATTTTCCAGCTATGCTTGCCCCGAAACAGGAAGATCCCGCCCAAGTTCAATGGACTTTAGACAGTGTCCAACGGGATGAGAAAATTCATCCCTACGACTTGGGGAACTGTACCCTAAGGCAGCAGGGAAAAAATTTACAATGGGACTGAAAGTAAGACAGAAGTGAATTAAAAATCCGAGGTGAAGGCAAATCTATCAGAGGTAGAAAGAAACACAGTAGGGAGATATGTTTTATGTAGCAGTATTTAAACGTTAAATGAATGACCGACAGTGTAAATATTGCAATGGGCTGTATCAATACACAGTCACTTAGAGTAGACGGTGGAGTAGTGGTATAGTTACTAATAATCCAGAAGCTGTAGGGATATGATTTCAAAGCCCACCATGGCTGCTGAAGGAATTTGAATTAAATCATTACAATCCCGAATGAAATACTGGTCTCAGCAATAGTGACCATGAAGCCATTGTCCATTGCTGTAAGACCCTATTTTGTTCATTAATATATTTCGAGGAAGAAAATCGGCCGTTCTTAACAGGTCTGGCCAATGTGTGACTCCAAGTCTACAGCAGTGTGGTTGGCTCTTAAGCATCCCCTGAAATAGCTTAACAAACCCCTCAGTCCAAGATTAATTAGGGATTGGGGGGAAAAAAATCACATTCCATGAAAGAAAACATTTTAAAAATATTATGGCGAATGACGGTGGAGGATATTAAATGTCCGATAGCATTAGACTCGAGTCACTACAACATTATCTACTATGTGGCAATCACAGGCAAACAAGCAGTTTCACACTCCGAAATAGTCATCCTGTTTAAAACAATCAGGACTTGTAACTTTCACGTCCCAGTGGTCAGCGTGACAGGTCTTTGGACAAGCGGAATCGGATTTGCTGAAATTTCGGTCTATTTACTTGACCTATTAGCCTGAAGCGGTTCATTCAAAACATACCAGCATCAGGTATTTAATTCCTCTTCTAGAAATATAACGATATACAAACGTTGGGTTGCTACTGTACCTATAGATATCCTCAGTCTGAACAGTGAGGAAACCTCTTCAATTTTAGATCTTTAAATATTAGAGGAAAAATAGGTTTATATTAGTGACATCCACTCACTGGTTACTGAGATTTATGTGGAGAACTGAATAGCCTCTCGTTCTTTTCTTCAAGATTTAACAACCACCAAAGGAGCTAATAATGAACTGTAAGATGTGTGTTATCATGCCTTATGCCAAAGCATATCCTGTGCAGATAAAACGCACAATTTATTATGTTGACCTTCGTCTTTTAACAGTTTTCTCTCTTTTTTTTGCTGCAATAAATCATCCCGGGGAAGGTAATTTTAAAGCAAAGTAGCTTGTCTTTTTCACTTGGACATTTCTTCAAAAAAAAATCAAGAGCATTTTGGTGCGCGCGGAGACACCGATATGTTTAATTCTCCGCAGTGTTTGGATTTTCCCTGTTCATTATAACTCGAGGTTGCTGCCGGTCCTTCAATGCTTTGTGTCGTAAGAACATGGCAGCAAGGTCAACTTTTTCCAACATTCCCAACCCTAAGATCGTGTGACACTAAACTTGTTTGTGCAACTCAGCACAATATAAAAAAAATCAATTTTTGTCTGTAAGGCCTGGTTTTATTACACAGCTTGGGAAATTCCACATGACATTGAAGCCATTTGTAACAAGCCTTTGAAAGATTGCTGCTGCATTTCTGAGCAAACGGAAATCTCGCGTAGTACCGTGTATGTATAATAAGTCTGCACAACCACAGTTAGACACAACTGCAATACAAGACGTGGAACGTCGATTGAGAAAAGATGGCTTTTGATATAAAAACGTTAATATGAAGCAACAAGGGAGGATTCTAAGTTGTAAACGGTGATGGCTAACAAGGAAAACATGTTTACACATCAAAGTGATCTACAGAAGACAGTCGTACTGTAATTAGAGGAAAAGTGAGTAAGATGTGAAGAAATCGCTGTTGAACCCGAGCACTTGTTATTTAACATGGTGGAGACAGATGGGGTGAATTAGTTCAGTTTGACATTGCCTGGTTAATGTCACTAAGAGAAAACCAGAGCCCCGCTATAAACTCTAATGAATGCATTAATAGAAGCTTTCTGCCCTCTCAAAGGAAAGGAATAATTTAAACAAAGTTATTAACACAATCCACCTGGGCTTATTGCTCGGGTTTTGTATTAATGATTCCAGATAAGCAATGTTTTCTTAACTCTTCCTGTGCAATTGCTCGGTCAACTTACAAAAAAAGGATAAAACACGGGAGCTGGCACGCTTTAGTAACCTAAAGCATCATTCGAATAAAGATCAAGTTTGTTCCATGCATATCAATAAAACGAAGCCTGCTTTGTTTACTATACGGGATGAACAGTGCATGAAAGCTAGTGAGAAGAAACTCAAATCAACGTATTTACAACTAGTTCAAAGCACCTTAAATCGGACGGTAGTGGGTTAATTAAAACCTAGTTCATTTGGGCCACTGGGTACGATAGGAAGTTTCTTTGGCATTTAAGTCTGCATTCAATATGTTAATTCCTTCTTTACCCTGGGACCACTTTGACTTTAATAAACATCTTTAAAAATATGCATCCCTTGAGAGGACCATTAATTTCCCTAAAAAGCCCTCACACATGTAACTTTTTATTGCATGCAGGTGGTTCAAGAAAGGCCAGCACTTGTAATAAATGTCCCATAAAGAGCAAGTAGCACCTGAAAGGGTGTATCAGGTCAGTGCACCTGTCTTCAGATGAATCCCATGTACTTTTCCAGGATAACAAGAATTGAGCCGCTTTTGTCCAGCCCACCCTAACTTCGGAAAATCTTCACTTCATTCCCTTCCAACGTCTCGAATCTGGGTACATATTTAGCACAGCGAGACCAGAGTTTCATTGCGATAGGCCAGTAATCCGGCAACACCTAATTACCTGATTAAATTACCAACAAGCAGTTTTGCATGCCAGGCAGTTTGCAAACCATTATTTGGAGAGCTTGACTAATGAAACTATTTATTATTCAATTCTTAAATCTCTGGCCTGGCAGCGTTCTGCTCAATCCTGCAGAACACAGGCAAGGCATGGAACTCAAATGAACTTCAAAATGTAATTTGTTTCCTTATGGAGTAGCTTAATTTTTATAATGGAATTTTTATTTAGAATACAATCTCTACAGTGCAGAAGGAAGCCATGTGACCCACTGAGCCTGCACTGATAACAATCCCACCCAGGCCCTATCTCTGTAACCCCACACCTTTACTCTGCTAGTGTCCTGACATTAAGAGGCAAGTAGCATAGCCAGTCCACCTAAGCCGTGGAATGTGGAAGGAAACTGGAGCACCCGGAGGAAACCCATGCAGACACCGGGAGAATGTGCACACTCCGCACGGTTACCCCGAGGCTGGAATCACACCCAGGACCTTGGCGCTGTGAGGCAGCAGTGCTAACCATTATGACAACGTGTTGCCCTAATCTGCCCCAATGGTATGTTAACCAAACAGTTGTGGGGAATTCTCCTCAAAATACTTGCAAACTAGGTGGGTGGCACAGTGGTTAGCACTGCTGCCTCACAGCGTCAGGGACCCAGGTTCGGTTCCCGGCTTGGGTCACTGTGCAGTGCCTGCACATTTTCCCCATGTCTGAATGGGTTTCCTCTAGTTTACTCCCACACTCCAAAGATGTGCAGGTTTGGTGGATTGGCCATGCTAAATTGCCCCTTAGTATCAGGGGGATTAGCTTCTGGGCACTCCGGTCTCCTTCCACGTCTGAAAGACATGCTGGTTAGGTGCATTGGCCATGGTAAGTTCCTCCCTCGGTGTGCCTGAACAGGTGCTGGACTGTGGTGACTAGGGGATTTTCACAGTAACTTCATTGTGGTGTTAATGTATGCCTACTTGTGATACTAGTAACTTTTTTTTTTAATTCCACTGTTGTTACCCTCCAAAATGAATCATGTACAGTAACTCTTCCATAATACAATTCTCATGTATTAACCATACAGTCATTTAGCTCAGGTTAGTGCATTGAGAGGGGAACAAAGATTGACAGTTTGTGGGAGCAGAGGCACAGCTAGTGATAAAACAAATGGATGTGGCGTGATGATGTTAGTTTTTAGAATCATTCTTTTCCTTCACAGTAATTGCTGTAAATATTGGACACTCCGCTTGTAATAAAATAATAAGGTTTATTCTATCTCCTGGCGTTTGAGCTGCTTTGTGAAACACTCTAGGAGTGCTCTTACCGCCCATCCATGCCACGCTCTCGCTGCAGCGGGATGGGAAAATTCCGCTGATGTGAAAATTCTGGCCGCCATGTTGTTTCCCTTTATCCTGAAATTCACACTGAGACCATCATGGGCTCATGATCCCTTTTACAAAGACCAATGAGTGGAGGGGAATGTGACTGGGATTGGCAATGCCATAACATCCATTTTCCACATGGTATCGATTCTTTCTGCATAAACAGGCCTGGAAGCACCCAGCAAAAACAGCTAAGATAACTTAAATGATGTGGAAGTGACATTGTGCTTCCCACATCACTTGTCCTGAAACAACACTGGATGAAGGTCTGGGTTAAGGATGAATGTCTCCCCATCCCCTGCCAATTCTGGGCATTAAATGTTGTTAGGTTAGTCAGCAACTTTCACTGATGGCCAATAGCTGTTGGTACAGCAGGTAGGACCAAGCTGTTTATTTTGTCAAATGTCAGTGCTGTATACTTTGGCGAAAGTGATGTTGTTCCTCAGAGAAACGTCAGCCAGCAGGGCAATATTCCCTCCAGGGTGGCAGCAACATGCAATTAGTCACCCTTCCATTTGAATAGGCACCTAAATCACAGCATTAGTCCCAACTGGACATTTAAATTAATTAAACCTGGAAAACCCAGCCAGACTTCACATTGGAAACATGCAAAACGTTTGTCACCATGTTTATATTAGACTAGAGGGAATTGAGTCTTGTATACCATGATGGGCAATGGGGAGGTGGTGGCATGGTGGTATTGTCACTGGATTCATAATCCCGAGACCCAGGGTTCAAATCCCACTATGGCAATAGTTTAATAAAAATCTGAAATTAAAAAGTCTAATGATCACAATGAAACCATTGTCAATTGTAAAAACCCATGTCCTGTAAGGAAGGAAATCTTGGCTTAAGTTTTAACCAGCATTAAAAATAGATTTTCCCAAACCTCCATGTCCTTAAAATTCAAACCATGGAAACCACTGGGGAATGCAGAAATAAGGACACAAATTGAAATGCAATTGCTTGACAGTTCATGTGCTGGATAGCCAAGGTTTTTGGGTTACATATGGTGTAGCTGTGAGAACTCTCAGTGAGACAGAACCCTTTGAAGTTCTTTAAGAAGCCAATAACAGGATGTTGGAGGATTTTAAATAAGAAATATTACTTTATAGAATTTTAAAAGCTTGATACTTTAAATTATCTGAATCACCACCTAATGCATAAAGTCAGATGTTCAGTTATTTAACACTACAATAATTTTTGGCACTGTGAAACTCAAACACATAGGAAAGTCTCAATCAACATTTATCATGATTTTAACATTCACCATAATTTTTTAAAATGCCCATAGCTGATTGATCCAAAAACCAATCTAGTATACTTTACTAATCTCTAGGTTGCTCCATCCGTGCAGTATCCACACATGACAGTGCCAATACTGTCGGAAGTAGAGAGGAAAAGGCATAAAGACAAAACTGGCAAGAGAAAGGGGGAATAGAGGAAGCAAAGGGTGAAAGGAGAATTAAACACATGAATGAGGAGGGATGAAGAGTGATAGAATGAAAGGGAGGAAGAAAAGAGAAACAAAGAATCATAGAATCCTTAGTGCAGAAGGAGGCCATTCAGCCCATCAAGTCTGCACCAACCACAATCCCACCCAGGCCCTATCCCTATGACACCATAGCTTTAAACTAGCTAGGTCCCTCACACTAAGGGGCAATTTAGCATTGTTAATCCACCTGACCTGCACATCTTTGGACTGTGGGAGAAAACCGGAGCACTCAGGAAACTCGTGCAGACAGGGAGGAGAATGTGTAAACTCCACACAGGGACTCTCCCAAGCTGGGAATCGAACCTGGGTCCCTGGTGCTGTGAGGCAGCAGCGCTAACCATTGTGCCACCCAAGAAGAGAAGAGAGAGAGACAGATGTTAAGAAAGTGAGACAGTAACATGAAGAATAGCAAGAGAAAGAAACGTTCGGTGCAGGGGTGGGTGGAAGTAACAAAAGTAGAAAAGGAAAGTGAGAGATAAACAGAAGTACAGTAGGGGAAAGATTTGATCTGCAGGTTTATCAGGGGTAACATTCTTGGCTAGAGGGATTTAAGAGGTTGAGTGCTTTGTGCTTGGTCAGGAGTTAAAAAAGGAACATCACTAAATCAAACTGACAAAATTTTATTCAAATTAATTATCAAGAACAAGTCGTGCCTGAGTGAAGGAATATAGTGGGTATCCAGTGTCACACTGCTTCGTGGTTGCATTCCCAATAATTGAACATGATCACAAACCAATAAGACAACCAACATCGATAAAGAATGCAGAAACAATTTAAAATCAGCATTAAAATCTTTACAAGAATCACTGACTTTAAATATTTCTCTCTACGCTAATCACCATTTTTCTTTCTAAAAATCATCAAAACAATTTTCAACAATCAATTTACTACACTTGTTTTATTTTTATTTGTTCGTAGGACATGTGCGTCACTGGCTGGCCAGCATTTATTGCCCATCCATAGTTGCTTTTGGAAGGACATTTCAGAGTCAACCACATTGCTGTAGCTTTGGAGTCACATGTAGGCCAGACCAGGTAAGGGTGACAGATTTCCTTCCCTAAAGGACATTAGTGAACCAGATGGGTTTTTCCGATAATGGTCACCAGTTGATTCTTATTTCTAGATGTTTCTTTTTATTGAATTCAAGTTCCACCATCTGCTGTGATGGGATTCGAACCCGAGTTCTCAGAAAATGAGCTGAGTTTCATTAGCTGGATCAATATTCTGGCGATAATATCACTTGGCCATCACCTTCCCATTTTAGAATGTGGTGAGCTTTGCTTTCTTTTCAATAATTTACTGACTACTGTGCTTCATTGAAGGTCCAAGGATAGATATTCAATTGCCTACACATCACTTACTTCCTATTGGTTACAGAATTCCTCACAGGAACTTCCAAAACTCTGAGGTTCCACCCCTTTGCTTCTGCTGCTCTCATGTCCAAAGATGTGCGGGTTAAGTGGATTGACGTGGGGTATTGGAGATAGGCCCTGGATGGGGTTGTGGTCAATGCTGAATGGCCTCCTTTTGCACTGTAGGGATTCCATAATTCTATGTCGTAAGTGAAAGCCAAAGAATTTGCTTGATTTATTACAGTGATGATGCTTAAAGCTCGTCATTCTAAACCTCATTCCAAATCACTTGTCTTTAACAAAAATCTGGCAGGATGCAGTGTTAATGCACAAGCCCAGAATCAGAGGCAGGAGAAAGTAAACCTCTTTGCTGCTTTTCTCTGCAACTTCAAATAACTCATAAGGGAGTTTTGTTCCCAAAAGCAATATTTTAAGTATGTGTGAGCTAGCATTAAGGACATTTTACATAATCTTTCCTCATTTCTGATTTTACTGTTACTTTTCATGTGGAAGTAAAATGTTTTTCTATCTTGAAACATTCACAGATATGGGTAAAAGACTGGGAGTTAAACTGAACAGAACTGGATTTTATCCAGTCAGTACCCACATTCAAACATTCATAAACTTCATATTGGTGATCAGAACTCCCCGAATATACTGGTCCAACCTTTTCAAAAGATTATTCAGAATGTAGCACCTGATATGGCCAATAAATCATAGAACCCCAACAGTGCAGAAAAAGGCCATTCAGCCCATCAAATTTGTACAGACTCTCTGAAAGAGGATCCCACCCAGGCCCTCCCCTCTGCCCTATCCCTATGACCCGTGCATTTGCCATGGCTAATCTACCTAACCCACATATCTTTATACACCAAGGGGCAAGTTAGCATGACCAATCTGCCTAACCCACATATCTTTGGACTGTGGGAAGAAACTGGAGTGCCTAGTTGAAACCTACACACAAACAGGGAGAGTGTTCAAACTCTACAAAGACAATAACCCAAGGCCAGAATTGAACCTGGGTTCCTGGTACTGTGAGGCAGCAGTGCTAACCACTGTGCCACCGTGCCATGTATCAGTGTGGAGGCAGTGAGAAACACATTGCATGGCATCCAGATGATGCACTTTAGCACCTGATCATTAACTCTCAATTGGATATGTTCAGTTCCTTCTTCTGAATTTGAACAACCCAGGATTAACTAGCTCGGGGTGTGTAGATTTGGAGGACATCGTTATTTCTCTATGAAGAAACAACTCTTTCAACTAGTAATTGTTCTTTAAAATTTTATTAAGTTTTACTTATTAGTTTCACAAATGGGCTTACATTCTCACTGCAGTGAAGTTACTGTGAAAATCCCCTGGTTGCCACACTCCAGCACCTGTTCGGATACACTGAGGGAGAATTCAGCATGGCTGATATATCTAACTGGCATGTCTTTTGAACTATGGGAGAAAACTGGAGCATCCAGAGGAAACACACGCAGAAGAACATGCAGACTCTGGGGACAGTGACCCAAGCTGTGAATAGATCCCAGGTCCCTCGTGCTACCCCTTCCATAAACATTCAATCCCTCCACCACTGATGAACATGACAGCCATATGTCCAGTTACAAGATGTATTGCAGGAACTCACCAAGGTTCCTTAGACAGTTACATGGGTAAGATGGATATGGAGGGATATGGGCCAAATGCAAGCAATTAGGACTAGCTTAATGGTAAAAACTGGGCAACATTCCTCCCACAGGACAAAGATGTGCATGTGAGGTGGATTGGTCATGCTACATTGTCCCTCAGTGTTCCAAGATACCTCATCAATCTATACATCACAGGGAGGTGACAGGGATAGCTCTGTTGGAGAATTGGTGCAGACTCAATGGGCTGAATGGCCCCCTGCTGCACTGTGGAGACTCTATTATATGATTGGTGCACAAGACTCAATTCCCTCATTTTCCTCAGTCAAATATAAACCTAGTGACAAAGCTTTTGCATGTTTGTGTGGGTTACGGAGATAGGGTTTGGGTGGGATTGTTGTTGGAGTAGGTTGGATGGGCTGAATGGCCTCCTTCTGTACTGTAGGGTTTCTATGATCCCCATGTGACCTTTGTGTAAATTCTGGAGAAGTTCTTCCTGCATTGTTTTGGGTCTGATTATTCAGATTGGGCTGAGGATAATGCAATATCATCCCCGATTAACCAATACTGCCATATTGCTGTATCTTATCCAACCATCCCTGTATCACTTGCTGACAGGACATCTGTAACTATTCATTTTTGCTGCTCTCATCTCAGTTTTGGCAATGTTATGTTCATTAGGTGCTGGATCCTTATTCCTAGACCGTTTATCACATGGTTTATTCAGTTAAGCTGCAACTTAATGCCATTTCTCAACCCCAGGATAACAGGATCATCCATTTCTAAAAAAAAACAGGATCATCCATTTCGGTGACATAAAACATACATCCCACATTGGTTCCTTTGTGTGTTCACTCTAATTTGGATTATTAGAATCCCAGCTCCCTGCTGTGCTATTGCTCTGGTTCACAGCATCTTTTCCTTTGGTAGCCATTTACTTCCAAACTTTCAGGAATGACTTTCTGTTTCTTTGTGTAGTCTGAACGGACTGATGTTACTCTGATGATACTCCTATACCAAGCTTCAGTTTCACATTTATGGTTGTGGGCTTATTTGTCACCCTTGTCCTGATCAGCGTGGGTGTGTAAATTTCCTTCCTCTGGGAACTTTTATGTCTGGCCATTTCTTGCAGTTGTGTAGTTCCTGTGTCTCTTGTGTTCTTAAACTCACCTGCCAAAATTTTACCTCCATCCCCACCCCGAGGCTCGAAGAACGGAGTTCTCTGTTATCCTCAGGCGGGATTTTATCCGAATGAGGTTGTAAAATACCAGCCACTGTCATATTCCAGGGAATGAATGTGGCAGTTTCTTTCCCTTCTCGTTCGCCCCGTTGCTCTACCTGTAATAACTCATTTACCATCTTCTTCCTTTGTTCTGCACATCTTTTCCCAATGGTTGGGCTTTCCACTGAATTCCACAGTTTGACCCACATATGGGATATTTCTTTCTGAAAGTGGTTGCCCATAGCTCTTGCACATCTTTCTCTCTAACTAATGTACCTTCTGTTATTGCTGTTTTCACTGTGTCAATCCTGCTGCCTTGCTCTTGCCTTAACTGAAGGTGCATCAGTGTCTTCATCTGGCTACTTGTGGCTTCAAGTGTTTTGGCACTGCCAACAGCCAGGAATATTGTGAACTCATCGTTTCCAATCAAGTCTCTGTGTTTCAGAGAGAGTAGAGCCTCAGATGAGGTTATCCTGCAAACTTTCAACTGCATCCTTAAATTTACATTTTCTGATTGCATTTTCCAGTGAAAGAAATCATTAACACCTGATTCCTGCCTCAGGCCTTGAAATTCATAGCAGTGATTTGATGTTGCTGGAGATGTGCGCTGAATTTGTATGAAATATTGGCCGAGATTTTCCAGTCACACGTGCCCCAAGACCGAACTTCCTACTCAAGATCAACGAACCTTTAAATGGTCCACTGAATTTTCTGGCCCGCCTGATTCCTGTGGTGGTGGGGCGGCAAATTTTTGGCCATTTTCTGAGTTTCTGCTTTTGCCTTCGCTCACCTCTCAGCTCTTCAACAAAATTCTCTCTGGCCCAGAAAAGGATGTAACTACCCTTTCTTCAATACGAGTGCCTTTTAGAAAGCTTCTGTATGCCAGTCTGCATTTTTGTTCAAGTTTCCCAAATGCCTCGATAGCATTATCAGCCTCCCAAATTTTCATGAGTTGTCAATTTACCTCTTTGACAACAACCAGTTTGTTTTTGCACGATTAACTCAATTGCCCCCCTGCCCCCTCTCTGGACTAATTTTGGTTGATTTTTCAATCCTAGTCAACATAAAATTCATCTAAAATGTTTGGGGTTTTAGTTATTGGCACTGCTGCCACCATGATATGTCTTCTGGCTCCCATAAGCTAGAAATTATCATGCTTTAGACTCAAAATGCTGGAGATTCATTGACTTTGGGCAAAATGTTCTGAACTCGGCCGTGGCTGGGATTTTCTGGTCCTGCTACTGTAAGTGGAGATTTGGTTGAGCACCAAATTCTCCATTCTTGTTGGCGGGATGAGCAAGCTTGGAGAATCCTGGCCTATATTTCTTGCTGCTTTCTGGCAGCAGATTGATATGTGGTTGCTCATCACAGGACTGAGGCGCAGTGGAAAAGGTGAATATAATAGAATATAATACAATAGAATCCCCACAATGCAGAAGAAGGTCATTTGGCTCATCGAACCTGCACCGGCAACAATCCAACCCAGGCCCTATCCACATAACCCCAGCTAATCTCCCTGACAGAAAGGGGCAATTTAGCATGGCCAATGCACCTATCCTGCACATCTTTGGACTGTGGGAGGAAACCAGAGCATTCGGAGGAAACTCACACAGACACGGGGAGAACATGCCACACACACAGTGACTCAAGCCAGGAATTGAACCCAGGTCCCTGGCGCTGTGAGGCACTGTGCTACCTGCGACACCTGAGAATACATATTCACAAAACAATTAGTATGAATAATATAACAATGTCACAGTAGGGCAATGGGATTTGGGAGAGAAGGACAAGGCTGGGGAGGATGCAGAGTTAGGTTAGGGTGAGGCCACTGAGTGACTTAAAGGTGAAGGTTTTATATTCAATGCATTGGGAGACAATGATGAGCAAAGTTGGATATCAACATGACTTAGTGTGAAACAGGACTTTGATGGTGGCATTCTACATGGTTTGGAATTGATGTAAGGTGCAGCCTGGGAGCTAGCAAGGAAGTGTTGGAAAATTGTACAACTAATGAATCCATAAATGACAGCTTTGGCAGTGTTATGTCTGGCACAGTGAAGAAGGCAGATAATATGGAAATGGTGTGAGTGAACTTTTATGAATGGGAGTTTGAGCAGTAGACAGGTAGTGATGGAACAGGTGATATTGTAGCTATGGAAGGAAGGAGTCTTCATGATAGACAGTATATGGAGTTTGAAGATTTTTTAAAAGCTTATTTATTTGTGTCACAAGTAGGTTTACATTAACACTGCAGTGAAGCTATTGTGAAAATTCCCTAGTCATCACAACCAGCGCCTGTTTGGGTACACTGAGGGAGAATTTAGCATGGTCAATGCACCTAACCAGCATGTCTTTTGGGAGGAAACAGGAGGAAACCCACGCAGACATGGGGAAAATGTGCAAACTCTGCATAGACAGTGACCCAAGCTGGGAATTGAATCTGGGTCTCTGGTGCTGTGAGGCAGCAGTCTAACCATTGTGCCACCATGTCCCCCTCAAGCTCAGATGTGGGTCAGACACAATGTCAAGGTTCACACAGTTGGATTCAGTCTGAGCAACAGCTGCAGAGAGCAGAAAAGGAGCAGATTTTATCATGGGGAAATCACTCTGGTTTACCCTCAAATTAATGGGTGGGATTTTCCAGCCCTGCTCACCCCCAAGGCTGGAAAATCCCATTTGAGATCAATAGACCTTTGCATGGTCTGTGTCCCACCTGCTACGATTTCTGCAGCAGGTGGGAAAGGAACATTCAGGCCAGTATCTGACTACTTTGCAGCACAAGGGCATCCGCTGAGTGGCTGGGATGTGACAGAAGGGTAGAACCACAAGTCATCAGCATGCAAGCTGATACTGTGGCTGTGAGCGAAGTCTCAAGGAGCGACATGTAGATGTTCATGGGATCTCGAAGGGTGAAGGTGCAGAGATCAATCCCAATGACATGTTAGCCCAACAATAAGGGACAGATGGTGAGTAGGCGAACATGGACTAGCACATTGATTGCTCCATACCATGCAATGAGAAAAGGAAAAGACTGGCACTTACAGTCAATGTTCTGAAGTATGGTGCCTGTTATAATGTAGGAAATGCGGCAGCCAGCTTGCTCACAGCAAGGTCCCATAAATAAGAATGTGATAACAAGCAGATAATCTGTTCTGTGATGTTGATTGAGGGAAACATATTAGCCAGGACAGCACGGTAACTCCCCAACTCTTTCTCAAAATAGCATCATGCAATCTTTTCCATCTACCCAAGTACGCAGGTTCGGCCTTGGTTTAAAACCTCATCCTAAAGACAGCACTCCAGACGGTGCCGCACCCCTGACAGTACAGCATTCCTTCAGTACTGCAGTGGAATGTCAGCTTTAGTTTGTGTGCTCAAACTCTGAAATGGATCTTGAGCCCAAAGCCTTGTGATTCAGTGGTGACTGTGCCACTAACTGATGACACAAAGAGAGATAGTGCATTGAGCCTGAGCTTTGCAATCGTAAACAAGGTGACATTGACCAGGATGCTCCCTGGATTGTGAGCACAGCAAAAGTTCAATAGAAAGAACTTTCATCTCAGAATTGTGGGATGCAATTAGTTTGGAGCTGGAAAACGGTAACACAATCCAAGACTTTGGAAAGCTTGGAGATGAGCCAGTATTTGGGGAGGATAGGAAAGTTGAGCATGAACCTTTTGAAGAGAAGGTATTGCTGCGATACTGAAAAGAAAGGAGTGGTATTTGAGAGCAGTGATTAGCAAGCACAAGGAATGGAGAGGTTAACTGTGCGGCTGGTAGTCGGGTGGGGATCGGTTCAAGGAGGCAAGAGCTGGGACTTGCAGATGTTTTGCAGATTTTCTTTCCTCTTCAAGTTTTTGATCTCTCTCACATTTTATTTCTGTTGATTTTTCTAACTAATCCGACCATATAATTATGGTTGGTTCCAGTTTCATTCAGTCCTGTGTATGCAGCAGCGTTTCAATGTACTATTAAACCTCTCTGCCAGCTCATTCAGCCGAGAATGGCACAGCACAGATCAGAGTTGTTTTATTTGGCGCTATTGCCACAAGTAATTAAGTAACAGGCGCACAAGCCCAGCCCCCTTGTTGGACTAAACCTTTTCTAAGAACCTGATCGAAATGAGCATTCCAAACCCTACATCAGCCACACATCTGTAACTGCTAATATGAGCACTATTGAACCTGGGTACCTATACACATAGTTTCATGTGGTTAATATGTCCCAATTCTACAATTGACCCCTGGCAGCTACGGCATCTACAAAATCTCTGCCAGCCCTCTTGAAAGGATCATTAATAATGGGTAGAACTAAATACTGACATTCATTCTACACGTCTACAAAGTTTAGCCAAGATAGTGGGCCATTAAAGGTGCAGCCACAATCTGTCCTTTTTTCTGTTTTGCTTCATGTTTTGGAAGATAGACATTACTGGTCATATTTAAGGAATCTTCTTGACACATGTGCTTTACCACTATCAGTTGAACCTCTTTCAGTTCCCGAAACAATAACAGAAAATGCTGGAAAATCTCAGCAGGCCTGACAGCATCAGTGGAGAGAGAATAGAGCCAACGTTTTGAGTCTGGATGATTCTTCATCAGAATCACCCAGACTCTTTGTCAGAGCCATCCAGACTCGAAACGTTGTCTCTATTCTCTCCCCTCAGATGCTGTCAGACCCGCTGAGATTTTCCAGCATTTTCTTTTTTTGTTTCAGATTCCAGCATCGGCAATATTTTGCTATTATTGTACTATAGTTCTAGTTTTGGCAGTGGTGCATCCACTGACTTGCTGAGACCTTTGCCCCAATTATTGGAGACTGTGCACAAAGTAATGTCACACTCTTCGTAAAACCAGATTCTTTTACCTGCTGACTCAGACTGAATGATGGAATGCTGTCAGAATCTTTGCCCTGGGTGCCATGCGTAGTCAGAAGAAGGAGGAAACTTTTGATTCATTTGGTCACCGAGTGCGAAGTCACAAAGTGATCAGCCTGGTCTCCAAGCTGCCTCATGGTCTTACCCTCTGAGCAAGTGATACTTCCATTAGTTGCCACTTCCCGGAGATTTATTTGTTAACATTAACCAGCAGAGACCCTTATAATCTCCCCCTCTACCTTCAATTTCCAATTATGACTAATTCACTCGATGCTTTGCTGACCTTTCTGCAACTGGTTAACTGTTTGTCTGCATTCTTGATCTGTTAGTTGTGAATAGTAGAACCAGTGTCCTCTGGGTCAACGCCAAAAGAAACTGAGTGAGCACTTAACCGCTGAGTAGCACTGTGAATGTCTCAGCCCAAGTTTTATCTGTTTGCTGAGACACTCATTCAAAAAGCTCTTTATGAAACCACCTCTTTGTCCTCTCCTTTAAAGTCTGATACCAGGAAAGACTAATGAGCTAAATCATCTGTGCCCTCACTTACCGGCCTTGCTGTCAGCGTGCAGTTGTCTACCAGTTTAAGAGCACCTTGATGCTGTTCATTCTGCCCCAGGTCTCCACCGGCCCTCCTTCTCAATAGCCTCAAGTTTGCAACGAAGTCAAAAGAAGATTTAAATATAAATCTCTTAAATTCAAAAAGAGCTACCAATTAAACATAGGTTCAAACAAAACCCACACAATCTTTGTATTTTTAATTGAATTGGATAGCTAACCAGATACAACATCTGGAGCTATGATGTATCAAAAGAAGCTGGGGTTGTTATTTTGAGAATGAATCTGGTTTTAACCCCATATGAACCATGATAGAAATATATTCTCCAATAAACTCTGGAAAAATGTCTGACTCATGTCTCAGTTATATTAAAATTAATTGCAAGAATCATACTCTCGGATCTATTCTCATAGTTCATGCCGTCAATACAATCTCAAATAGTATTAAAACTTAATAACTGTTGATCTTGTGTCAGGTTCTGCTTTTTAGTTGTTTCATTCAACAGCTTCACAGGCTTAACAATGTGTTACTATATCTGACCATCACAAATCAAAAGAAACACTGGAATATCTAGTGTTCCAGACATGAGCTTACAAACTATAGATATTATAGATGGCGTGGCACAGTGGTTAGCACTGCTGTCTCACAGCTCCAGGGACCCGGGTTCGATTCCCGGCTTGGGTCACTGTCCGTGCGGAGTCTGCACGTTCTCCCTGTGTCTGCGTGGGTTTCCTCTGGGTGCTTCGGTTTCTGCCCACAGTCTGAAAGATGTACTGATTAGTTGCATTGGCCATGTTAAATTCTCCCTCAGTGTACCCGAGCAGACACCAGAGCGTGGCGTCTAGAGGATTTTTCACAGTAACTTCAATGCAGTGTGAATGTAAGCCTATTTGCGACACTAATAAAATAAACTCTAGTAATTAAGGGAGACTGATACGTGATACTCATTTATCAGGTGAGATAAGATAGGTGGGTGGAGAGCCTGTAAAGGCGTTTTTTTTATATTATTCATTCATGGGATGTGACCATTTATTATCCATCTGTAATTAGAACATAGAACACTACAGCACAAACAGGCCCTTCGGCCCACATGTTGTGCCGATCACACCCATAACTACCAAGCCATAGAACTATCTGTAACTCCCAATCCCGTTAAATCCCGTATACTCATCCAGAAGTCTTTTAAAAGACCCCAGCGAGTTTGCCTCTACCACCACCGACGGCAGCCGATTCCACTCACTCACCACCCTCTGCATGAAAAACTTTCCCCTAACATCTCCTCTGTACCTGCTTCCCAGCACCTTAAACCTGTGTCCTCTCGTAGCAACCATTTCAGCCCTGGGAAATAGCCTCCGAGAATCCACCCTATCTATTCCTCTCATCATTTTATAAACCTCTATCAGGTCGCCTCTCAACCTTCGTCTCTCCAGGGAGAAGAGACCCAGCTCCCTCAATCTATCTTCAAAAGGCATGCCTCCCAATCCAGGCAACATCCTTGTAAATCTCCTCTGCACCCCCTCAATAGTTTCCACATCCTTCCTGTAGTGAGGCGACCAGAACTGCGCACAGTACTCCAAGTGGGGTCTGACAAGGGTCTTATAAAGTTGCAGCATTACCTCCCAACTCCTAAACTCAATCCCTTGATTAATGAAGGCCAGTACACCATACGCCTTCTTGACCACATCCTCCACCTGCAAGGCTGATTTGAGCGTCCTATGGACCCAGACCCCAAGATCCTTCTGCTCCTCAACACTGCTAAGACTCCTACCCTTGCCCTTAATTGCCCTTGATGTGGTGATGCCAGCATTGGACTGGGGTGGGGCACAGTAAGTAGTCTGACAACACCAAGTTAAAGTCCAACAGGTTTATTTGCATGCCCTTGCCATGCTAGGCTATTAGAGGGCAGTTAAGAGTCAACCACATTACTGTGGGTCTGAAGTCATATGTAGGCCAGACCGGGTAAGGATGGCAGATTTCCTTCCCTAAAGGATATTATTGAAGCAGATTTTAATTGAATTCAAATGGCACTATCTGTTGTGGTGTGATTTGAATCCAAGTCCCTGGCACATTGGTCTGGGTCTCCGATTTAAAAGTCCACTGACAATACCACCACTCCTCCCCCATATGGGCTGTTTGGGACTAAACCCATATAGACAGGTTAAGTCAGTGACAAAAGAATTGGCAGATGGAGTTTAATGTGGGAGAACATGAATCTGTCCATTTTGGCAGGAAAAATAGAACAACATGGTCAGTGCAGGCTTGGAGGCTGAAGGGCCCGTTCCTGCGCTGTAATTTTCTTTGTTCTTAGTAACACTACTTACACAGAGAGAGGACTCACTGACACAAAGGGATCTGGGTATCCTGGTACATAAATTACAGGAAGTTAGTTTGCAGGTTCAGCAAGTGAGTAGTAAGGCAGATGGAATGTTGGCATTTGTTGCAAGGGGAATGGGATATAAAAATAGGGAAGGTTTATTGCAGCTTTATAGGGTCTTGGTGCAACCACATCTGACAGACTCTGTCCGGTTTTTGAAAAAAGATATAATTGCATTAGAAGCAGTTCAAACATGATTCACTCAACTCTTTCCTAGGTTGAAGGGCTTATCTTAAAACGAAATGTTGGGACTAAACCTATTGGAATTTAGAAGAATGAGAGAAGATGTTATTGAAACATATAAGATCCTGAGGGGATTTGATAGGGTGGATACCAAAAGCATGTTTCTACTTCTGGGAGAGACCAGAAGCAAAGGACACAGTTAACAGTTTACCATTTAAGATGGAGATGAGGAGAATTTCTTTCTCTCAAAGGGTTGTTAGTATATGAAGTTGTCTTCCCCAGAAAGCACTGGAGGCTGGTCATTGAATTTATTCAAAGCAGAATTGGACAGATTTTGGATAGACAAAGAGGGTTATTGGGGTTGGGGTAAGTGGCACAGTGGGGTTGAGATACAAGCAGATCAACCATGATCCTATCTAATGGTGGAGCAGGCTCCAAGAACTGGATGGTCTATTTCTGTTCCTAAGTCGGATGGTCTCATGTGAGACTTGTAGTATTTGCAAAGAGATTTGTTTATTTCTGATTCCTCCCATTTCATGATGGCTCAGTGGTGAGCACTGGTGCCTCACAGCACTAGGATCCCAGGTTTGATTCCTGGCTTGGGTCAGTGTCTGTGTGGAGTTTGCGTGAGTTCTCCCCATGTCTGCGTGGGTTTCCTTCAGATGCTCCGGTTTCCTCCCCACAGTCTGAAAGATGTGTTACTAGGGGAATTTCACGGTAACTTCATTGCAATGTAAGCCTTACTTGTGACCAATAAATAAACTTTAAATTTACTTTGCTTCACCCGAATTTGTGATGTCATTTGGCACAAATTTAAGTTTGAGGTTTTGAATTTGAGGTGGGGTTAAATTTCAAACTGCCAAGTTTGGTAATTAGTCATTCTTTTAACCTTTTAGGGTCTTAGTCTCAAGTTCATAATTATTGGATAGGTGTAGTAAAGATTCATATTTGGGTTGTATGGAAAAAACATCTGTGTGCCACATTTAGTGACCACATTTTTCTACAGAGTTTACTATGATTTAGCTAAACACAACACAAAGGCATTTAAATCAAGTAAGCAAAACACTTATAAATCCTCGCATGTATATGATAAGGTATCAGGCAAGCTGCAATTCTGAAAGCAAAATGTGTTTAACAGTTTGTGCCATTTGGTGAAGAACCCAATTGCTCCAAGAAAGGGATAATTTGCATCAACATTTCTGGACTCAGATGGTGAAATTTCCTAATATTCAGTAAAGATCACAACTTATACATTACAGGTACCTTGCGATCTAAGGAACAGTGATAAAGCACCCCTTGGAGTTCAGAACATAATCTGAGGATCCCAGCTTTGTCAAAAATGTACAAAAGCTACCATTACAGTTTGCCAAGGCTCACTGTTAAAAGCTAATGGCCAAACCTGACCCAGATACACCAAATGTTATTTGATGGAAAGTAGTTTGTGGTGGTTGATTTCATTTGATTATACTTGAGCTGTAAACCATAGAATCACAGGCTGGAATCTTACCACTGTTCACACTGACGGAATTTTCCCATCCCGCTACGGTGAAGGGAGATTTGGCTGACTGCCATATTCTCCGACCTCGTTACACTGGGAGCGTGGCATGAACGGGCGGTAAGATCATGCCCACAGAATCCCTACAGTGCAGAAGGAGATCATTCAGCCCATTGAGTCCACACCAACAGCAATCCCACTTTATCCCCATAACCCCATGTATTTAGCTGCTAGTCCCCCTGACATAAAAGGCAATTTAACATGGCTAATCCACCTAATCCGCACATCTTTGGACCTTGTGATCAAACCGGAGCACCCGGAGGAAACCCATGCAGACACAGAGAGAATGTGCAAACTCCACATAGATAGTGAACTGAGGCTGGAATTGAACCCGGGTCCCTAGTGCTGTGAAGCAGCAGTGCCAACCACTGCGCCACCGTGCAATCCTATCGAAAGCATTCTAATTAAATGTGGTTCGTGGCATCTTAGTTTGACAGTAAATAAATCAAGACAGCATCAAAAATAGTTTATTAAAAAAAATCTTATTCAATTCTGACCACAGTTAGATGTGGCTGGTCCTGAGCTAAGTCTCAAAACAAAACTAAATCATAGTTTGATAAATAGACTCTTGAGAAGCTTGTTAATATAGTGCGATTAAGAAATTTGAGCATAAAAGGACAAAGCCCTGAAGAATGGTTTTTATGAAACATCTCTGCCAAACATTGGGATGTGGAGCTTATACTTGACTGGTAGTTTGTTTAACAGGTCAACATTTAAGAAATGTTTACCAATCTTATAAATATTGTCTTAGCACGTATTACGTGTTCACATTTTACAAGCTGCAAAGTACATCCAGTACCCGAACAGCTAACAACAGCTTTGACATGTGGTCAGAGATAGGTTGGAACAAATAGTGCTCAAAGAATGACATTTCACATTGCAGCAAAAAGGCTTCCATAAAAACATTTAGCGGAACTAACTGATAGAAGTTATTGGAAATTCAGAAAACTCGGCTTGTTTGATTTTTTTACTCGGGCATGGAAGAGTTCTTTACATCACAGGATTAGATAGATGCAGCACTGCTGAACACGCTTGTGTTATTCTTCGAGCCAGAACTATTCCTGAATTCCCTGGTTTTTAAAAGCCGTACTCACCCTCACAGAGAGTAACGATCCCATGATACACAGGTACCGCAGATGTGAGAGACAATTTGTGTATTTTATCCTTTCATTCCATTGCTCTGTACAGAATCACTAAATAAATTAAACACTCTCTGACATCACAATGTATGAAGGTTGTCAACTCTGACTGGAGATATTTGGAGAGGTTACCTCTGATATTTCATTTTTTAAAGAAGCAAGAGTGATGTGAGGAAGAACTTTTTCACACAGGGAGTGGTTGGAGTCTGGAAAGCGCTGCCCACAGATAGGGCCAATCAAAGCAGTCAAAAGGGAATTAAATTTATTTATTAGAGACACCGGTAGGTTTACATTAACACCACAATGGAGTGACTGTGAAAATCTCCTTACCGCCACGCTCTGTTTGGGTACACTGAGGGAGAATTTAGCATGGCCAATGCACGTAACCAGCACGTCTTTCAGACTGGTTAGGTGCACGTCTTTCGGAAGCCGGAGCACCTGGAGGAAACCCACGCAGACACAGGGAGAATGTGCACAGATAGTAACCCAAGCTGGGAATTGAACCCAGGTCCCTGGTGCTGTGAGACTGCAGGGCTAACCACTGTGCCACCGTGCCACTTGAACTAGACAGTTATCTGAAAAGTAAAGAATATTCAGAGTTACAGGAGAAAGCAGCAAAACAATGCTAAGTGAATTATTCATTTGGAGAGCTGGTGTAAACATGATGGACCAAATGGCCTCCTTCTGCATCAGAACAATTCTGTGACCCCCTACAGTCAAATGGCCTCTTTTTTTCTCCATAGCCTAATACTTTTAATAACTTTTAAACATAAATGTTCAAAGATAAATGTAAAAACATGAAACTGTAACAGCCTATGAACTTTCTCCAGAGTTACAATGTCCTGAAGGATTAATCTGTAAATCCTAGAGGCTCCAGAATAATCCTAGAGCATTGGCAACACTATCCACGTGACTTGACAGTGCAGTTAAATTATTCCTTTTTTTTTAGGGGTGGCAACATTTTATCTTCTGCGACGGCGAGTCAGGAAATTCTGAAATAGTAGTGCTGGAAATATTCAGATTGGGCTTTAAGTGGAGGCAACAATTGTGACCACATTCTCCAGTGGCTGCAGCTTTGGGGCCACTTCAGGGCTCATTTCGACAGCAGGACTGACTGGGACAAGGGGGAACTTGTAAAGTGACAGGTCACCCAACCCGAACTGTCCCCATTCTAAAGTACATTCCATGCCCTCTGTGACCATTTGCTTTTGAGAACTGAAGTTCATGAAGGTACTTCAATCACTGACCTTTACAATTTCACACCATTCATTCCTGCACGTGATGTGCAAACTCATTCATATAACCTCAGAACTCCCCCTCACCCCGATTGACTTAAGAGTTTGATGAAGGATCATCCAGACTCGAAACATTGGCTCTATTCTCTCCCAGTAAAAAGTCCTACTGTGTTTACCCCAGTCCAACACCATCATCTCCACATCTATTCTCTCCCCACAGATGCTGTCAGACCTGCTGAGATTTTCCAGCATTTTCTATTTTCGTTTCCAATTCCAGCATCCGTATTATTTTGCATTCATCGACTTAAATCAGTGTCCTCCCCCTGCTGTCTCAGCACTGAGATCAGCCAACCCAAAAGAGGGGGTACTTTTCCCCTCTGCATTCACTTCCTCAAAGTAACCTCCACCCCCTCATTGCAACCAGGCAGCTTGAAGGTGTAGCTCTTTGTGGCAGCACAGTGGTCAGCATTGCTGCCTCACAGCACCAGGGACCTGGGTTCGATTCCTGGCTTGGGTCACAGTCTGTGCGGAGTCTTCACGTTCTCCCCATGTCTGCATGGGTTTCCTTTGGGTGCTCCGGTTTCCTCCTACAATCTGAAAGACGTGCTGGTTAGGTGCGTTGGCCATGCTATATCCTCCCTTAGTGTACCCCAACAGGCGCCGGAGTGTGGCGACTAGGAGAATATCACAGTAACTCCATTGCAGTGTTAATGTAAGCCTACATGTGACACTAATAAATAAGCTTTAAAGTTCACAGTGACTGTCGACTGCCCATCGCCCTAACTCTTTACCACACACGTGGGCCTTTTGAAGTTAGATGGCAGAGGGAATAATTAACTGACTGCTTTCCTCTCCCTGATGTTAACTGAAACCAGTAAGTGGGCTTCTTAGCGATTGAAAGGTTGAACGTGAAACTGTTTTTTTTAATAAAAGGCATGCATCGATCAATTTGGGAGGCTGTGAGCAAAGTAGTTGTGAAAGGTTAGTTAAAAATAAAATAGTTTCATGTTATTGAGTGCTCAGTGCAGTTGCAGTTAGCCCTATTTAAAGTTCCCATGTCAGAATTGGACACTGCAAGTGCTTAACCGTAAACAGCTTGTTTGTTAAATGTTAATACAGACTACACTTCAGCAATCTCTCCAGCTAGTGAGTAGCTGATACTTTGCCACAGTGAATGCCTCGATGATGGAGTTCAGTAGAGATGTTAAGCATGAAAGTTCAAATCAAAAGCATTTCCAGTTGGCATTTAAATGAGAACAAATCACACGGGTGTTTCAGAATACCCATTCCATGTTCTTATTCAATAAATATCCACTCCACTAAACCTGGAAACATGCTTTACTCATCCCAGTCCAATAAAAGTTCTTCCTTACAGCGAATTTCTATCAGCCACTTGGAAGCTCTCAGGTGGACGTCTAAATGAACGAACTTTTCCTAACAATTGATTTCTTTATTTATTAATAATAAGCCTTGCGTTCACTGGCAAAGAAAAGTTAACATTTAAACCAAAGCACATCAGCCGGAGAGCAATAACAGATGGTTCTGCTCAAAACTATCAGAATTAATGGCCTTCCATAGTCTTATAAATATTGGAAGCAGATGAGATCATTACCTATTAAATTTAATAAAGAAAAGCTGCCTGATTTCAAACATGCGCTGAAATACATGAACAAACCTTGTGGGAACAGTTCCCCAGTTTGGATGTTTATAAGGTGCATTAGGGTGGAAAATAGCACCTTACATAACTAACCAAGCTCTTCTCGACTGCTCAGTCCAACACAATTTGACATCAGACACGACTAATTCTGAAAAGGGAGAGTTGACACCGTCCATTCTTTATGTTGTGGTTCAGAGGTCGATAAAATAATGAAGGGCACAGGTTAGCTAGATAGTCAACATCTTTTCCCAAAGATAGGGGAGTCTAAAACTAGAGGGCATAGGTTTAAGGTGAGAGGGGAGAGGGACAATGTCCAGAGGGACAATTTTTTTTTCACACAGAGGGTGGAGAGTGTCTGGAACAAGCTGCCAGAGGTAGTAGTAGAGGCAGGTACAATTTTGTATTTTAAAAAGCATTTAGACAGTTACATAGTAAGGTGAGTACAAAGGGATATGAGCCAAATGCAGGCAATTGGGACTAGCTAAGTGGTTAAAAAGAATGGCAGCTTGTACAAGTTGGGCTGAAGGCCTGTTTCCATATTGTAAACCTGTATGATTCTATTATTATTTATTAGTCATAAGTAGGCTTACATTAACACTGCAATGAAGTTACTGTGAAAATCCCCCACTGGGAGGAAACTGGAGGAAACCCACAGAGACACAGGGAGAATGTGCAGGCTCCACACAGACTGCGACTCAAGCCAGGAATCGAACCCAGGTCTCTGGCGCTGTGAGGTAGCAGTGCTAACCACTGTGCCATTGTGCTGACGATAAAGTAATGCATTATCACACACGCACGAACGATGAAACCATCCAAATGATATTTGAAAAGCCCCACCACAGTTAGGGTAATAACTTGTGGTTTCTGTATCTGATAAATGTCAGTATAAATGCAGCAATTAAGACACCAAAAACTGTCATTAACTCCCAACATGAATAATCTTTCTGGACTATTACAGGATTATTCAGAAATGTGTTTTAATTTTACGAGGGAGGAGTATTTGACACAGGATGTTTGGCATGTATCGATGAATAGCAAACATTTGTGCTTAAGGAATACCGTATGCTGGATTACAGATCCCGCTGTGCGTTGGCCATTGGCATTCACAGGGAAAGTCCTCTTTGAATTCCAGAAATGAGACACCAAGTGCTGAAATCATATGCTTTATTGAAAATGACAAGACCTTTCGCATTCGAATGGCCCATGAACTAACACCAGTCCGAAGCTTATTTATGGCCAACACACACAGGGCTGGCGCTTACTAACACCTCCCCCCCACCCCCAAAATTGAAGTTCTCATTTCTTGCTTTTGAGATGCAACAGGTGTGTGTGTGTGTGTGTTGCTGTGTTTTGCTTCAGATTGCCGCTAGTTCAAGTCCCTGCAGACTTTTGAATGGGCCTACCTCATATTAAGTTAATCTTCCCCTACACCCTACCTGTGACTGCACCCTCTCCTTTTCTTCTCCCTTCTGTATTTGATGAACGATATGCTTTGTCTATACAGTGTGCAAGAAACAATACTTTTCACTGTATCCCAATACATGTGACAATAATAAATCAAGTCGAGAAGGTGTTATACATCTGAAAAAAGCAGTCAGGAGAATGGTGGAAGCACTCAGCAGGTCAGTCAGTATTTTCTGGAGGCAACTTGTTTTCCCTCCAAGGCAATAACCACCCTGCTCTCTCCATGGATGCTGACCGACTCCCAGCATCTTAAGAGCCACACTCAGCTCAAAACTTCTGTTTCTCTCTCCAGCTGCTGCCAGAAATGCGGAGTTTTCCCCCTGGTTTTATTTCAGGTCTCCAGTATCCATGACATTTTGCTTTTGTCTTCCCACCATTTTCTGGTTTTAATTTTTTTAGGTTAGGGCGGTTTAGGTTAAAGTCATCTCTGCACTTTCAATGCTGTCTCCTTTTTGGACCATTCCTGAGTGAAATAACTTATTTACTGCCAACACACACAGACTGAAGCTTACTAAACCCCTTCCTGAGATTGAAGTTCTAGTTTCTTGCAAATGTTTTTGAGATGCAGCAGGTGTGTGTGTGTGTGTGTGTGTGTGTGTGTGTGTGTGTGGGTGGGTGTGTGTGGGTGGGTGGTGTGTGTGTGTGGATGCGCATGTGCGTGTGTGGAGAACCTTTAGGAGGTGAGTTTGGGTGCAGTCTGCTACAATGTGAGTGCAGTTTCAAATGATTAAGGAAGATTTTCTGCAGAGCAATATCTACTAGAGCAGTTTAACAACTGGCGGGCAAAAGGAATACATTCAATTTCCATTAAACTGGATGGGATTTTAAAATATTCCAGTGTCATTACAAACAACATATAGGCCCTGCCAGCAAAGGATTGTATATTCATAGAATCCCCACAGTGCAGGAGGAGGCCATTGGCCCATTGAGACTGCACCAACCACAATCCCACCCAGGCCTTATCCCCATGACTCCACTTATTTACCCTGCTAATCCCCCAGACATTAAGGGTCAATTTATCATGGCCAATCAACTTAATCTGCACATCTCTGGACTGTGGGAGGAAACTGGAGCAGCTGGAGGAAACCCATGCAGACACAGGGAGAACATGCAAACTCCACACAAACAGTGACCCAAGGCCAGAATTGAACCCGGGTCCCTTGAGCTGTGGGCAGCATTGCTAACCACTATACCGCTGTGCCACCTGTGGACCCATCGAATTTATTCAGTATCGGGCCAGAAACTGATCTTTCTCTGCACCCTAACAATGACTGTAACACTATATTCTGCACCCTCTCCTTGCCTTCTCCCCAATGTACTCGGAAGAGGATGCCTTTTCTATATTGCGTGCAAGAAACCATACTTTTCACTGTACCCCAATACATGTGACAATAATAAATCAAATCAACATCAAAAAGTTCCTGAGTATTGACTGCTTGCAGATTTGAAGTGATGGGATTATGATTTTGATTTGATTTTATTTGATTTACTATTGTCACATGTATTAACATAGAGTGAAAGTACTGTTTCTTGCGCACTATTCAGACAAAACATACCATTCATAGAGAAGGAAATGAGAGTGCAGTGTGTACTATTACAGGCATAGCTGGGGGTTGTAGGGAAAGATCAACTGGTATTTGCGAGGTAAGTCCATTCAAAAGTCTAACATCAGCAGGGAAGAAGCTGTTCTTGAGTTAGTTGGTACGTGAACTTATCTTTTTCCTGAAGAAAGAAGGCAGAAGAGAGAATGTCTGGGGTGTGTTGTGTCCTTGATTATGTTGGCTGCTTTGCCAAGGTAGCGGGAAGTATAGACAGAGTCAATGGATGGGAGGCTGGTTTGTGTGATGGATTGGACTACACTCATGACCTTTTGTAGTCCCTTGCAGTCTTGGACAGAGCAGGAGCCATACCAAGCTGTGATACAACCAGAAAGAATGCTTTCTATGGTGCATCTGTAAAAGTTGGTGAGAGTACAGTGCAGACAGTATTAGTGAGGGGGAAGAGGGGCTAATGGTAAATAGAAAGCATGAAAAAAAAGAGTTGGGTTACAGATTAATCATCTTCTCCGGCTGCGATGCAGAACTAAGTATTTCATCACAGCAACACATCCTTCTATATTTCACATCAAGTAGCTTGGGTTGCCCCCTCAGCCCTGAGTTTGAGTTGTACTGAGTTGAGGAGCTTTCATTGGGAACCAGGTGGCATTCAATCCCAACATTGGGTAGGAAAAAACTGGCAGCAGCTAAAGCTTGTTTTACAGCGAAACAGGGTGAAATGTTTAAATGCAAAACACACGTCAGAGACTGGGAAAGAACACGGGTGATATGGCAACTGGGGGGAGCGTCAACATTATTGTCAGCATTTGTGGTCCAGGTTCAGTTAGTATTACAGTAACGCCAGTTCCTAACATTGGAGCGACCCCATCAGTATGTGACCATCGCATCAGAACCTGTGAACTTAAAATAACTTCAGAAGCAGTCAGTCTGGAGGCAACTACCCTGGAGTTAAGGACTAACAAAAGACAGCTGGAATTTACAAAGTCAAAGTGAGAGGCAGTCCAAGGAATGATTAAGTGATTGCCAGCGCCGGGTATCTGTAAATCACTCGTTCAGGGTTCCTTTCCAGAATGCTATTATTTTAAAAACACTCCATAATCACACATCAAAACCTGTTAAAAAAAAATCTTTTGCAGTCTTATGGTTCAGGTCATGTAGCCAGTTGCAACTTCCCTGCCAGATACCTGGTCATTCATGGGGTACAGTCTGATGGGTTCCACAAATGAACAAAAATAAAAAAATGCTATATTCTATCAAATGTTGGATCGTGAAGGAATGCATGACATTGCCTGCTTAAATTATAATGTGCCCATATAAAATATGCATTTATATATGTTTTAGAAGCATTTGAATATCTTGTGCTCCAGCTATTGGTGACTTATTTGAGAAAAAAAGTGGACCACTGCTCAACTAATGTAATGTACTGTTGATTGAATTTTGTGGATTTGTGTAGTATCCAAGAGCTCCCAGAACAACTTTTGTGATAGAGTGCAGATGATTCTAATACCATACTGAAGTTGGAAGCACGAGGCCGCCAAATGTATTGGGGTCAAAGGGTCATTCACATCTCCAACATCATTAGTTAAACGCAAAAGTATGAACTTATGTCAACAATTAATACAACATCAGTTAAACTCTGACATTGAATTCTCTGGTCATTTGCAAGGGCTATGCATCAATGCAGAGCATTACCAGCAGTTGGCGTGACCATCTGGCTGTGTTTTGCACCAAGCCCAGTGTTCTGCCAGGTCTACAGAAGAGGACATCATGGGCCTTCTTTTATGGAAGTAGTTGTTGTGTTTGGTATTAATAATGTTCTCCTTTATAAAATATGAACAGAAGCCACAAAGCACATTTCTTTGCTAAGCTTTCAGCCCAGGGCTCAGCTTTCAGCTTGAATTCAGGGGTATGGATTGGGGAGAGAATTTTTATATTCAGCATTATACAGTAGGGGCATGATGGCTTCCTTCTGTGCTGTAACTATTGTATGATCCTGTGAAGTAAACCTCAAAGCCACAGCTTGGAAGAATTAATTACCAGAATCATAGGACGGCACAGTGGATAACATTGCTACATTACAGCACTGAAGTCCCAGGTTCAATTACTGCCTCAGGTGACTATGTGGAATTTACAAGTTCTCCCTGTGTCTGCATGGGTTACCTCTGGTTTCCTCCCACAGTCCAAAGATGAGCAGGTTAGGTTGATTGGCCATTCTCAATAGCCCCGTAATGGCAGGGGGATCAGCAGGATTATTAAGTTCCAGGGATAGGGCTTGGGTGGGATTGTTATTGGTACAGGCTCAATGCGTCAAATAGAATCACTACAGTCCAGAAAGAGGCTATGTTTCAAGTGCTGGGAAGAGCATCTGATGCAGAACTTCTGAAAGTTTAGCGGAAAACTTGTATTCATTTTTTTGCCTACATGCAATTATATCCTGGAAAGTAGTCTCTAAACCTGTGAAGAGGCATATTCCTCTGGCCCTAAAGATCACCAGAATAAGCCTTGTCTGGTAAGATTCATGTTAGTTTCCCCCACAATGGGTCATCGATAGTATACATGGGAATGACTCATCCCAGGATCTGGTCAATGGGATGAAAAAGTTACTTTTTAAAGAAAAATAAAGCTACCATATTCAAATGATTCACTCAAATTAGCAATTGGAATTGTGGTTACCTGGTGAGAAAAGAGGGAAGTTCTTCCCAAATTTACAGTTTGGTCAGGACCATTTCTCCTGGAATAAGAAAGAATCCACAGACTACAGTACAATTTCATTATTTTTACCTTTTTAATGCTAAAATATAATGAACCCTCAACAGTGAGACAAGTTTAAAGTTTATTTATTAGTGTCACAAGTAGGCTTAGATTAACATTACAATGAAGTTACTGTGAAAATCAAACACAGAGTGAAAGTACAACTTGCAATCTGTCCCCAGTCCATTGGAATGAACATCATAGGGGCTGTGACTTTTCATCATGTATTTTGTTGGAACAAATGAAAGAATGTGAGGCTTCATGGCAGGCTATGCAAATAGAGCTTTTTAATCATTTAAAATGTCCCATGAGCTTTTAATGTCATTAAAAGTTTGGTGCTCAATCAGACTTTGCAAATAAATGTGTTCCAAAAACTAGAGCTATATGCTTCAAACTACAACAGCCAAGGGAAAAATACTCACACCCAGAAACACTTCACAGACATAACAAGGACGTTGCCAGTTGGAGCAGGGATGGGCCATTCAGCCTCTCAATCCTGACTCTCTATTCAGCTAGATCATGGCTGATCTTCTACCTCAATGTCATTTTCCTATGCTATCTCCATATCCCTGGTAATCTTTAATATTGAAAGAATATGGGAGTTATACTTCGTTATCCAAAGATGTGCGGGTTAGATTGATTGGCCATGTTAAATTGTATTTACCCTGCTAACAAGGGGCACAGTGTTGAGGCATAGGGATTGTAGTTGGTGCAGGCTTGGTGGACCGATTGTCGGCCTTCTGCACTGTAGGAATGCTATGACTAGCAGTCATGCATACAACACTAACCACGCTACCAAAGTAAATGGATTCACCAAATTTTATCATAATTTCATCATAATTTTAAGGATGGGCGAGTGTGGCAGTATATTTCCTGCACATAAAGTCCTGAGTACCATTCCTGAGGTTGGATCACAATTCTGTGCTTATTAAAACACCCAACTGTACAACTTAGAACTTTCTATACAGCAGAATCTCAAAGGCACAATTAGCTTCAGGAACAGGCATGGTGGCACAGTGGTTAGCATTGCTCTCTCACAGTGCTGGGGACCCGGGTTTGATTCCCAGCCAGGATCATTATCTGTATGGAGTTTGCACATTCTCCCTGGCTATTTCCTCCAGGTGCTTCTGTTTCCATCCACAGTCCAAATGATGTGCATTGTCTATGCAAACAGGTGCTGGACTGTGGCTGGACTGTAGGGATTCTATATGCCACCTTGGCTGCAAATTTTGGTGATTTTTAGAAAGCAACTGATGGCCTTTTTTTGTTTCCAGAACCCTTTACTCTTTCAAAAAGATTAAACAATTCTCACTCTCATCAAATTACAATCAAGAGATGCAGGAGATCATGGTGCCCAGCAGCAGGGCCATCCAAAGACAACTACACTAAGCAGACTTGACCCGTAGCTCCGAAACCTGTTTGCCCACAACAGGTGGCCAAATGTATGAGCAGAAAACACAGTGGGGGTTTGTGGAGTATTTATAACCTGCGTGAACAGGGCAATCAGCAGAATATTTCCTGAACCAGAGATTTAAGGATTGAGAAATAAACAAAATGATGGGAATTGTAAATTAAAGGCAGTGATTTCAATAACAATTCATATAGAGGGGGGGAGAAAAAAAAGGACTGGATTGAGAGAAAAAAAATCACAAAAGACAAGCAAAAAGACATTGTAATTTAAAATGTAATTTAAAAAATTTCTCCCTAAAATTCATAAGTATTGAGCCATTTCTTCAAGTTAATTTTTCTCTCTATACTGAAGACACAATTCAAGATGAGAGACTTGTTGTCTCAATAGAACAGAGCAAAATAATTATCAAGAGGCAGAACTTGTGGATAATTGCTTGTATAGCACAAGAAAACACAAATACAACAAAGTTCCAGCCCTGTCTCTTCCAAGGGGCAGAAAACCCAGTGGTTTCTCAGGCTGATTGGGCTTCTTTTCTGTAATATGTGGAATACAACAGGTAAAGAAAAATCTTTGATAGTACGACACCATCTCGCTGCTTTATTCGCCGCATAGTCAATCTACATCCTTACCTCCAAGTCAAAAAGCTGCATACTCAAGTCCTACATTTGGACTTGAAAACAAAACTAGACTGATGCTTCAATGCATTACTTTTTTAAAAAGTTCTTTATTAGTGTCACAAATAGGCTTACATTGACACTGCAATGGAGTTACTGTGAGCAGATTTGCATCGTAGGAGGGTCATACTTCAGGTGAGACGATTTCTGCCTGTTTAGAAGGATTATTCCTGCACTCCTTGCCAGCATTCTTTGGCCAACTAACACAATCTAATTAGCTGGTAATTTCTCTCATTTGTGGTAAAGTGTGCACAAATTCTGTCTGGCATACAAAACAGCAATTCTGAAGAAATTCTTGAGTGTAAGGTATTCTTAGTATTTTTTAAATTACTCCATTCTTAAAAGTTACAAAGCCCAAAGCTCAGAGTTGACTGGGCAAACCTGAATTCATTCCTTGCTTGCTCCAAAAACCAAATTCAAAATCCAATTGAATCCAGTTTATGGTCTCCACAAGAGAGACAAACAAGACTCAAGCTGACAAGATGAGGCATTGCATCCCAACTTGGACTTGATCTGACGTTTGATCTTAGGTGAGGATGTGAAAGGTGCTACATGAATGTAATTATTCTGGTTTCTACCTTGCTACAGCAAATTCTAACATTCCATCATGTGAGAGAGAGCGCTCATATAAGAAACCAGTTAAAACAGATATTTTATTTAACAGGTCACATTATTAATACATAATCAATAAACCAAATTGTAAACCTCCCTTCGTAACTACAGGAAACAAGTCTACAATAAATACAGGAAGATTTTGTTTCTAAATATCTTAAAAAGTGGTTTAAATCTCCAACATAATTCAAAATAAAAAAAAAATCAACTATTACAACTGTGTGGTTGGGGCCAAGTTAAGTTTTTTCCAAACTTTTTTCAAAAATGTAACATTCAGATGGAAGTTCTGCAGCTTGTACATACAATGTTACCATGCTTTAATTATTCAGAGCAAATTGTAAATTAATGAGGTGGAGATGGTTAATCGTACTGTTAACGCTCTTAGCTCTGTTCTGCATATAAAGGTTCATTTAATAGCAGGGTGCCTTTGTATCATATTTAAATCACAGAGCCCCACCAGACACTTAAATCCAGCCAATATTAATACAGAAATGACAAATGCCTAGTAATTTTTTTTTTACAGAAATGACGACGGGATGCTTTACATTATTTCTACAGAGCAGACACAGAAAACATATTCACGCTTTCTTGGGGTAAAGGGTTAAGCACACAACTCATGCAGGATTGTTCAAAGTCTTTGAAGAACTTTTGTTCATTTCGAACAGCGCCAACGAGTCAGAACACTTGCTTTACGCTACAGGCTACACGATACTACGCTAAACAGACAAAATGACAAACTTGCAATTCTAAACACTGGCATTATTCATCTGATCACTGAAGCCCTCCCCAACATTAGGCAGCATTCATTCTGCAGTGGGAATGAGAAAAAAAAAGCAACATTCTAAAAGGAAAATTGATAAAGATAATTGCTATACGTATACTGTATAAACCTGTTAGCATATGTTGCTTTTTGTCGACCAGCTGCTATTCATTAAAGCCTGTATCTGCTGCAAATGCAGTAACTTCTCCCAGTATGGATCACAAAGCCTAAAAGGAGGTTGCAGCAGCTGGGTTTATTGAGGTAAGGCCGGTAAATTAATGGCAGTGTTTAAAAAAAAGCTGCTACTTAACAAGAGTTTACAGTGTTACAGAGTCAAGGTGTTTCATAGCATTAATTTAGAATCACAGACACAGTAAAAACGATACAAAAGTAGTTTCAGGAAGCAAAAAGGGGTCCACATTAAAAAAAGAGCCCAAACATTAAAAATGCAGTGCAAAGCAAGTCAGTGTAACCTACACTTTCACTCAAACTAAAACCACCAAATCATACCTTATGCAACTGTAGAGAACTGCATTAACAAATATTGCATTAGAATAGCACAGATGCCCTTTGTTAAGAAAGGAAATGATAAAGGCAGCCTGTTTTAACTTTTATTCATTCACTGTAACATTATTAATACTTTTTTCTTAGAAATGAGAGCTTTGAAGTATAACAGGGGGCTGAACAGCTGGGAGGTTTTGCCATAGCAAATCTGAGAATTCTAACAGAAACTCTTCACGATTAGATCTAGTTAAGCAAAATTGGACAATTTTGTCAAATTCAGATCTCTGATATAGTCCACGAGAAAGATTGATATGTGATTTTTTTCAAAGGGAAATAGCAGAACTCAACCATCAATTAGAAGATGTGAAAATATCTGTGCTGGAGCACAAGTCAATAAGTTTTAAGATTTCCAAAGTCCATGATGGTGTCTGCTCCCTATCCTCTGATCAACTTTCACCTTAAATATTATTCATTTTTCTCCTTGGGGCTAGATAAATCTGACTTGAGAGAGGTAGGAAATAAAAATAAAGCAGTTATATCATGGTATTTCAAAACTTTATTTCCTTAACTTAAAAAATACATCTAATTTCAAAATGTCCAAAAACAAATGGCTAAACGTCTATTAACCGAATTGGTGCATAGATTTGCAAAAATGACTATTACCAATAGCATTTCTGAGGTGTGCAAAATTACTTTTACAAAACAAAAAGAGAAACAGAAATAAGCTATGGCTCAAGAAAGCAAAAAAAACATTCAGCCTTTATTTCTTAATTGTTAAAATGGTTAACCTTACTCAAGGCTAGAAAGATTTGCAATTAAAGGTCACATTAAACATTGTATTTACAAAAACGCCATGTACAAAATGATTTTACCCTATGTTAAGTTGTAGGTAGACTGCTGGTTATTAGAAATACTGTCCTTTTCATTAGTATGAGAATACCATTTCAGTAGAAGATAAAGGAAGCAAACTCTCCAACACTGCTTCTGACGGTGTCTGTTCCAGTAGTTAACTGTCCCTTAAGTTTACAACAGCTCCATGGCTGAGATCCATCTTCAGGACAATGGTGATTGTTGAAATTTAGTGGGACTTGGTGGAAGACGCGCTGCAGCACTCTGTTCTGTTCTAAAGCTGTAATCATACTGGAAAAAGGAGAAACACGAACCAAATGAAAGCACCATTTTATCAAAGTTTGCCCATGGATAAATCGATTGACAAGATGAGGAAAATCATGAAATAATGATAAAAGCCAGAAAACCTGCTTTGACAGGTCAATCATAATTTAAAACATTACACAATTTCAGATGTGCTGTTACATTATTAAAATGATTGTATTGTGAAGACGGCTGTGGGTACTCAGAATGTTTACTCTGAACTTAGTACAGCATTGAGATGATCTCAATGTTTTATAACCCTAATATGACCAGATAAACTTAGGCAATGTTCAATATAAACACACATATGCTTCTGGATTCAAGCTTAAGACAGTAAAAATTGTATCTTAACCGTGAACACAAGAACACAATACAAGAAATAGAGGCAGGAATAGGCCACCAGACCCTTCAAACCTGCCCTGCTATCCAATATAACCATGGCGGATCTCAGAAGAATTACAGAGTCCCTACAGTGCAGGACGTGGCCATTCGGCCCATTGAGTCTGCACTGACAGCGATCTCACCTAGGCACTATCCCCAACCCCACATATTTATGCTGCAAATCCCTCTCACCTATGCATCCTGGGACACTAAAGCTATTTGGACTGTACACAAACATTGTTACACGGCAGTCTATATTCCAATGGAATTGACAGTGATTAATGATCTCTAATAATAAGTATACACAGCAAGGTTTTTAAACAATTAAGTTTGTTTATTACTCAACATAGACACTGAGAGAATGTGTAAACTCTACACAGACAGTGACCCAAGCTGAGAATCAAACCCGGGTCTCTGGCGCTATGAGACAGCAGTGCTAACCACCATGCCACCCCCTTATACCAGTGTGATTGCTAGATCCTCCTATACATTTTCTCATTATAAAGATAAATGCAAGTGCAGATGAGAAGGAAGCCAAAAGGAAGAAACAGGTGCCTGGGGTTCGGATAACTCATACAAGACTGACAATAATTTGTACCTCACATCCCAGTTACTGCTTTGCTTTAATATCTCCGTCCCACCTTCACCATTATGTCATGCTCACTATTCTGTCTGGAAGTTCAGCTCTGTTCTCTTGTAATACAAGTTTGTTTTGAAAAAGGACATTATTAAGATGAAAGGTAGTCTGTGGCCAGGAAGCAGAAAAATAGTTGAGGGATAAAGAAGCTAAGAAAATATCTAATGTGAAATTGAATGCTTTTAATCAATTTACTGTACTTACAATCTACCCTGCTCATGATGTTAAGAAAACATCACAAACAAAACCAGTTGCTCCAGAACACAGTGGGAAATATACTGTGCCGAGAGGTCTCAGTAAATAAGCACAAGGTGCCATCTGCTGGTACAAACATGAAGTGCAAATCCACTTTCTATTATGTACTAAAAGACTCATTTTCAAGAACTGAAATCTGCCATTCATGAAATTACACTATCAACACTATTCTAAATCTATTCCAAAGCTTTATGAGAAATATTAAATATTCATTACACTTTTGAATGTGTAGAATGAAAACCGGTGAAATACTGTAGTGGAATCTTAAAACTTTATTTTGATACGACAAAGTTTTTCGTGTCGCACTTGTCAGAGCACTTTGCAAGAATACCAGTAAAAGTGGAAAGCAACAATTTATATTGCACGAGAAGAAAATACTGGTCTGGCAAGTAACCTCCAATTGGTAGAGGCGTTGCCATGGAGGATGCACCAGATGGCTGACAGTAAACTGCCAAGCTTTGTTTCAAATTTAAGGCAGGCAGTTTGGCCCTGATTGGTCAAGGCAATCTCCTAAGGAATAGATCAACGAATGGCTGTCACTTATTGTGTTTACTGAAACAGGAGTAATGTATGTACATGTTCTTTCTATCTGCAAAGAACAGGACTCTGTATTAATACTTATACACACAAATGTTGCACACTGCTGCAATTTTGATTGACATCTTAAATTGGTTGTCAACATAATTATAGCACAGTAACCTGATGGTGTGAGGCTTCTTAAAGTCCAACAGGTTTATTTGGTATCATGAGCTTTTGAAGCACTTCTCCATCAGGCGAGTGAACCTCTGGTTTTCCTGTCAGTCCGATGCCAGCATCTCCACATTATAATTCATAGCACACTGAGGATTATTTAGCAAATGATGAGATCACATCTAATGTTGGGCACTGTGTTTTGAGTTTTGCACACATGGTTGGTTGAGTACGGTCTGTACCTTGCGTGCTCGGAACAGCAGCAGAGGCATACTGTTTCAATGTGATCTGTAAGTCTCTGGGACTTACAACTCATAGCATCACATCGTCACTGATGCTCATGCAGCACGCGTAACTCATTTGTGTGACAGGCAGAATGTCTCTTTGGCTTAACGGCAGCATCCTGTTAGTGGTGAACATCATACGTGTCGCTACTGCATAGTAGCAGCACGAAAGAGCTAACCTCACCTGTTACTCGTATTTTGAGGCTTTGCCCTCCAGGGTAATCGGAGGTAGACTGGGCACTTCATAGGGCAGGAAGTGAGGGCATCAGGTTTGCACAGTATGAAGTGATCTGTTCAGGGTAGCCATTATTCTCACAGGATGTCTTTGATGTGCCCCAGTTCAGCTGCAAGCCTGCATGGTGAGCAAATGGCCCAGGACCCATTTACCCAAGGTTACCAATAAGATCAATCTTATAATGCATTTAACTGCAAGAACCCCAGCACGCGTATCGACCAGTAAGAATTCATTCTGAAATATCAATCATTGAATGGAACAGCCATTCGGCCCATCAGATCTGCGCCAGCTCTTTTGAAGTGCAATCTAGTTCATCCCATGCCCCACTCTTCCTTACTTTAAATTTAAGTTTTTTTTTATTAGTGTCACAAGTAGGCGTTCATTAACATTGCAATGCAGTTACTGTGAGATTCCCCATACTCCTGTAAATTTTTTCCCCAAAGTACTTCCCCAGTTCTCTTTTGAAAGTTACAAATTCAAAGCATATTCACCATCGTATCAGGCCATGCGTGCCACATCTGAACCACAAACATTTTATCCTGATGTCATCTCCAGTTCTCCTGTCACTTTGCACCCTCTGGTCCATCCCTTCAGCCACTGGAAACAATTTCCTTGCTCTAAATCATTCAAGTTTTTAAACCTCCATCAAATCCCATAGAATGATACCTATGATGATGAGCCAAATATCTGCACTGGTAACTCCGGATTAGCCAAACTTGTCATTTGACTGTGCCAACCACAGTGGAGTTAGACTACACAAGGGTGTGAGATCATGGGGTTCTGGGCAAGTCATCATTTGACATCAGGATGTGAAAGGAGATGCAAAACCTGCAAGGATGGCAAAACCGGTGAGAAAGTTAGAAGTGTTGTCAATCGGGGAGAAGGTGAAGTTGATAAAGCAAGTAGAAAACTGTGGTGTGAAGCAGAAAGGGGACATTGTGGGAGTGAGAGATTCCACCTTCAGAATTGCCATCATTACGGAGAGAAGCTCCACAAACCCTGCCATTGCTGGCCTTAAGAGTGTGAAACAGCTGGGGGCGGGGAAATTAGGAACCTGAAAACTAACCACTAAGAGAATGCTGTCGTCAAGTCAAGGAGACATTCTGCCTATCACACAAATGAGTTGTGCGCGCCATTTGAGTATCAGTGACGGCATGATGTTAGGCATGTAGGTCGTAAGTCTGAGACTTGCAGATCGCATCAAACAGCATGTCTTTAGGTTCTGTTCGCAGCAGCTAAGGTACAAATCGTACCTAACCAGCCGTGGTTAGCCACGCCGTCAATATTGAGGGGCACAATCCAGCTATTCTAAAGTCAATTCTCAAGATGAGGAAGGTGAGGAAAATGAGTGTTGGAAGCCACAACTGCAAACTGCTTCCACCATGCTGGGTTCAAATAGGTTGTCAGATTGTCAGGTGACTATTTTGAATCTGTGCCTCTTGATATAAATTCAGTGAGAACAATCTTCCACTGTGCAATTTTGCACAGGCATGGCGATGGCCCAGTGGTATTACCACCAGACTATTAATCCAGAAATTCAGCTAATGTTCTGGGGACTCTGGTTCAAATCCCATCACAGCTGATGGTAGAATTTGAATTCAACAAAACCTATCTGGAATTAAGAATCTACCGATGACTATGAAACCATTGTTGATTGTCAGAAAAACCCACCTGGTTTACTATAATGTCCCTTAGGGAAAGAAATCTGCCATCCTTACCTGGTCAGGTCATGGCTCCAGAGTCACAGCAATATGACTGACTCTCAACTACCCTCTGAAATGGCCTAGTAAGCCACTCAGTGCAAGGGCAATTAGGGATGGGCAACAAATGCCAGCCATGTGAGGCCCATCTCCCGCAAATGAATTAAAAAAAACCCCATTAGGTCACGCTTTACCTTCAAAGAATGATTTCAGTTTTTATAATTTTTTTATTCCTGATTTACCTTTGCTTCTTCACAGCTCTGATTCTCTAATTGGATGCCCAGAATTTCCAGCTGTAACCCAAGCAACCTTGCACAAATTCACTCACTTTTGCATCAGTGTTTCAGCATATAAAACCTAGGCCTTTTCTATATGGCTCTCCCACTTTAAAGCTCTGGCATAAGTGGCCCTGTTCCACACTCCATTTAGAGCTCTGCCATTTCTTCCACTGTTCTTTCACCAAAAATGTCGAATGTTATATTTCTCTGCACTGAACAACTTGCCAACTCAGCCAACAACAAGTCTGTCTTCTGGCAGACTCCTGTACTGTCCCTCACAAGTTTCACATGCCTTCAATTTGACAGCAGCAAAATTTGTCCTGCGCCCATTCATTTGCACAAAGGGAACAAAACAAAAGATCCCAAAACAGAGATCTCTAAGTCACATCAGGAACCATATCCCCAATTTCTACTCTGTCCCATTGGTATATCTCTACTCATGAAGTCACATCTTTCTGACCTGAATATAACATGATAACTGTACTAAAGTGTACATATTACACAAGAAATGTAGTGTATACTTGTGATGCTGGAACAAGGAAGGTTTTGCACTTGTGTGAAAAATGAATTTTCCACATTTAAATGAATAATGTCATCAAAGGAGCAGGGAAACTAAAGCTGTTATGCACAAGTTTACAGAGATGCAGGTCATCCAACTTATTGAAGTTTTAATGCCCCACCATAGTAATTGCCATTAAACTCTCGGCTGCACTCAATTGTGTTCATACTTACATACCATGATTGCATGCATGGAATGATTCAAGAGTTTGGAACTGAAGTTTCCAACATTTGATTTTCCTTCACATTTTCTCCCTTTTCCTTAAGGTAGGAAGATAGTAATCAGAAACTTGAGAAAGTTGGCCTTCGATCAAACTATACACAGGCCACGGGAATTATTTTTCAACCTTTGTGACAGGGGTTACAACTAGATTTAAATCCAAAAAAGAAAATGCTGAAAAATCTCAGCAGGTCTGGCAGCATACTTAAGGAGAGAAAAGAGCCAACATTTCAAGTCCAGATGACCCTTTGACTACAAAGAATGGTGAGGACAAGTGAACAAGCTGATCCAAGTAAGGCTGTTAGTTTCTCTTTTCAGGACATCTATGTCAAGCTGCTGAAGACATCCAAGTCTTAAACAAACTGATGGACCTTAAAGATGTAGGAGAAGAGGTAGGCCATTCAACCTTTTGAGTCTGCTTCGCCATTCAATGAGATGACGACTGATCTGATATAATCACCAACTCCACTTTCCTGCCTTATCCCATAACCCTTGATTCCCTTACTGATTAAAAATCTATCTTAGCCTTGAACATACTTAACGACCCAGCCTCTACTGCCCTCTGCGGTAAAGAATTCCACAGATTCACTACACTCCGAGAAGAAATTCCTCCTCATCTGTGTCTTAGATGGAGGATCCCTTGCTCTGCGATTATGCCCTCTGGCTTCAAGACTCCCCACAGGGGGAACATCCTCTCAACATCTGACCTGTAAAGTGGAGAGAAAGTAGCTCAAGCAAAGAGTCTGATTAAGAGATTGGTGCTAAAGTAGATAGCACCAAAGGAAATTTGCAAAACAAAAGTGTAAAATAACACAACTTTTTAAATACACCAGTCCAAAGATGTGCGGGTTAGGTAGATTGACCATGCTAAAATTGCCCCTTAGTATCCTGAGATCCTTAGGTTAGAGGGATTAGAAGGTAAAATATGTAGGGGTATGCGGGCAGGGCCTGGGTGGGATTGTGGTTGGTACAGACTCGATGGGCCAAACGGCCTCTTTCTGTACTGTAGGGTTTCTCTGATTTACAAGAGATATTTTGTTTTTCAGATTGAGAAGGAACGTAACTGGCAGAATAAGGGCACAGTGCTTTCAAATGCTGTTATTAATAATTATGACTTAGTGCGTTGCCCCAAGCTCTTACTTCTTTCTCCACAAAAATGTTGGTCAGGCTCGGTTTTCCTTTAGCCAATGCAAAAAAAAATGCATTGCAGGCCATCTGTGCTTGCACTGAAACACAACTCAAGCAGAGAAGAAATAATCTGCAATGTTTTACATGCTGCTTAAACTCTCCCAGGGAATGTGGGCCCTAAAAGGAAGGGGTTGCAGACTGTTTGGCATCTATTCTGTTAGCTCAATAAACGGCTACACTCCTCCACGGGAAGCATTTTCATAACAAATAATATGTTGGCTCAAGCGCCTAAGGAAAAAAAAAGGTGAAGTTCCTGACCTTAGAATATAGAATCCCTACAGAGCAGAAGGAGGCCACTTAGCCCACCGAGTCCACAATGACTACAATCCCACCGAAGCCCTATCCCTGTAACCCCACATATTTACCCTGCTAATTTCCCCAGGACACAAAGGGGGCAGTTTAGCATGGCTGATCCATCTAATCTTTGCATCTTTGGTGTGTGGGGGGAAACCGGAGCACCCGGAGAAAACCCATGCAGACACAGGGAGAACGTGGAGGCTCCACATAGACAGTGATCCAAGGCTGGAATCAAAACCAGGTCCCCGGCATTGAGGCAGCAGTGTTAACCACTGTACTGCCTTTGGAAGCCAAACAAAAAGCAATATTAACTTCCAGGATAGCAATGGAAATTTCATTGATGAAAGACCTTTGCAATATAAACGTGAAAATACATGGGTTTTTGGGCAAAGCTTAACTTTTCATTAGTTAGCTCATGTGTTGAAGTCTTTATTATCTATGGAAGTCACCAGATAAACAAGTCTTGCCTTCCGAATAGTGAAGCTTTCAGTCTGGTGTTAGTCTTTATTTTATGCACATGAGACAACAGCATATTCTATTTTGTCTTTATTGTTTTGAAAAGAAATCCCAGAACAATTTGTATACAATTTCCTGAAAGAAAAAAAAAGTGTTTGTAAGTGCTTCAGGAGAGCAAGAGTTTGCATGGAGCCTTAATGAGAGAGTGTGACTGACGTGATGAATTTCAAGACATTTCCTAAAGGTGGGAGGAATATTGAGGAGCTTTGGGAGAGTACACAAGGGGCTAAGGTAGTTGAAGACTGGAAACTGTCCATTGAAGGGGCAGTTCAAGAGACTGGAAACTGGTGGAGTCCCTGGAGTTAGGATTGACATGAGGATGAAAGGATGAAGAATATGGTGGAGTTAGGATGGGATCATACCCTACAGTGCAGGAGGAGGCCATTTGGCCCATTGAGTCTGCACCAAAAATAATTCCACCCCAGGCCCTATCCCACAATGCCACAGATTTATCCCGTTAATCCCTCTACACATTCCAGGACACTGTGAGCAATTTAGCATGGCCAATCAACCTAACCTGCACATCTTTGAACTATGGGAGCAAACCGGAACACCCATGAGAAACCCATGCAAACATAGGGAGAATGTGCAAACTCCACACAGACAGTGACCCAAGCCGGGAATCAAACCCAGGTCCCTGGAGTTGTGAGGCAGCGGTACTAACCATTGTGCCACCCAAGAATGGGAGCGAGCCCTAAATGAGGACCTTAACTTTATTTGGGAAATCCACATGCTGCAACAATTATTCTGATAGGGGGGGCTTGGGAAAGGAGACACCACAAAAAACTGAAGGCCAGTTTTAGCTCAATCAAAATCCACTCATTTACAGAGTTAAAATTGGGCCCCACGTTTCTGTAGACACCTGAAGGTTAACCAATTTATTCACAACGAAATGATGGATGGCAGGGGTCATGATTATAAGGTAGATAACAAATTGGACAATAAAACAAAGTAGGTCAGTGGTTAATGACCCATCCATTCAGAGGTTCATTACATCATGTGGAGGATGTTGAAGAGGTTGAGCTCAGTGGATGAGATGACTATCTTCACCATGGAATGAGGTAATTGGATTTTGTGCACCAAGGATGGACATGTTGAGAAGAGACTCCAGTCTGGGGGGCATCAGCTGGCTGGCAGCAGATAGCTGGAGGCTAAATAAAGGGACACACTAAGCAAAAGAGACAGATGTGGGGAGAGAGGGAACAGCGTTAGGATGAAAGATGGAGTTTTGAGAACAGTGTGAAAATCCCTGAAACCCTCTTCCTAACAGCACTGTGGGTGTACCTACACCACAGGGACTGCTGCAGTTCAAGGAGGCAGATCAAACCAGCTTCTTAAGTGCAATTAGGGATGGACAATAACTGCTGGCCTGGCTAGCGACACCCACATCCTGTAAATCAATTAAAAAAGATATAGACTGAGGGAGACAGAGCCTAGGTACCCCAGTAGCAGAATCACTATTGTAAAGATTAAGGTCACAGAACATTCTTAATGGTGGAAACATCATTCAGATAGAGGAGAAGAGCAGAGCAGGACAAGAGAACACAATAGCAGAGCAGGACAAGAGAACACAATAGCAGAACAACAGATGGTGATGGCTTTAATATATACAGTAAGAAGTCTCCCAACATCAGGTTAAAGTTCACTTAACCTCTTAATGACTCTCATCAACTTTTACAGACGCACCATAGAAAACATTCTTTCTGGTTGTATCACAGCTTGGTATGGTTCCTGTTCTGCTCAAGACTACAAGAAACTACAAAAGGTCATGAACGAAGCCCAATCCATCATGCAAACCAACCTCTCATCCACTGACTTTGTCTATACTTTCCACTACCTCAGCAAAGTGGCCAGCATAACAAGAACCACACACACACCCTGGACATTCTCTCTTCCACCTTCTTTTAATCAGGAAAAAGATACAAAAGTCTGAGGTCACGTAGCAACCAACTCAAGAACAGTTTCTTCCCTGCTGCCATCAGACTTTTGAATGGACTTACTTTGCATTTTTCTCTACATCCCAGCTATGACTGTAATACTACATTCTGCACCCTCTCGTTTCCTTCTCTATGAATGGTATGCTGTCTGTATAGCGTGCAATAAACAATACTTTTCACTGTATGCTGACAGTGTGACAATAATAAATCAAAACAAAAAGGTTTATTTGGAATCATGAAGTTTGTAGTGGTGCTCTGACTTACTCCTGATGAAGGAGCTGTGCTCCAAAAGCTTGTGTTTCCAAATAAATTTATTGGACTTTAACCTGGTGCTGTGAGACTTATTACTGTGTCCAGCCAAGTCCAACACCAGCATTTCCACATGAATGAATTCAATTAAGCATGAATATACCAGTAATAGGAGGCAATCTCAAAAAGCGGCTACCAGACTACTGATGCAACCAGAGAGGGATGCTGCAGTAGTGCAGTTGGGATACTATTCCGAGATTGATGTGAATATAGAAGAAAGGGTGGGTATTTTATTCTACATATAAAAATCTGATTGGAGTTGCTTGTTGCTTTTTTTTCCCCACTCATTCGTGGGACATGGGTGTCACTGTCTGGTCAGCATTTATTGCCCATCCCTTGTTGCCCTTGCAATGGGAATCTGAAATGCACAGAACACAAAGGGTCTGGACTCCAAATGTCTGCTCTTTTTTCTCCTTACAAATGCTGCTAGACCTGCTGAGATTTTCCAGCATTTCCACCTTTGGGTGCACAGAACACAAAAACTGACACAAAACAGCTAAAATTGTTAAAATCAAATTGACATGCAGCGAATGCATCAAAAGACATTCATCAGAAAGAGACAATCAATCTGTACTATTTTATACTGGTTTCTTCATTCTAATATACAAAGTCTCAATTCACAAGGAACGTCTCTCTACATTTATCCTCCATTGTGTAGTTTGGAAAAATGGGGTAGATTCAGAATGGTCCTAGCAGCTCGAAATGGTGTATCCATGAGGCAAGGTAGGCCATCAACAACATTCCACCCTCCCTGCTAATGTGGAAAAATGCCCAAGCGTGTCCTGTGCACAAAAAAGAGGACAAATTTGACCCAGCCAATGATTGCTCCATTAGTCTATGCTCAAAGTCATGGAAAGTTGGCAAACAGTGCTATAAAGCTGCACTCGCATGGCAATAATCTACCCAACGATGCTCAAATGAGGCTCAACTATAACAAATAAGCTCATGAGTGCATTACAGCCTTGATCCAAGCATGAGCACAAGAGCCAAACTCCATGGGTGAGGCAAGAGTGACTGCCCTTGACATCAGGCAGCATTTGACAGTGTGGTATTACTCTGACCTAGTAAAACTTAAACCAATGGGAACCGGGGAAAACTCTCCACTGACTGGAATCACATCAACACAAGGGAAGATGGTTGTGGGAGGATGATCATCTCAACCCCAGGACATCACTGTAGGAATTCCTCCTGGCAGAGTGCTCGGTCCAACCATCTTCAGCTGCTTCACTCACTGATGATTCTGCAGTGTTCAGTTATATTGATAATTCCTTAGCGCACCAAGTAATCCATGCCCACGTGCATTAAGGCCCAGAGTAACATTCAAGCTTGAGCTCATAACCGGCAAGTAACATTTGTGCCACACAACTGCAAGGCAATGACCATCTCCTGATAAGAGAGAGCACACCCATCTGCCCCTGACATTCAATTACATTACCATCAACATCTGGACAAATCACCATTCACCAGAAATTTAACTGGATCTGCAAAATAAATACTGTGGCTAAAAGAACAGATCAGCACCTGGAAATTCTAAGAGGAGTGATTCATTTCCTCCTTTTCTTCCCCAGAGCTATCCCACGATCTTCAAGTCGCAAGTCAGCAATGTGATGGAGTAGTGTTAAGAATTTGAGAAGTTAATGAGGTTAACAGTTGAACTTCAAATGAAAATAAAATAACGGACAGGTAACAAGATTAGCAGGCATCTAAAGGAATGAGATATGATTTGCACAGTAACAAGATTAACAAACGTCTAGAGAACTCAAGGTGTGAATCACCATATAAGAAACATTCGTTTACCAGAGATTGGTGGGGCTGTACAAATGATAACTCCTAGAGAGTCTGAGAGATACAGATAGCTGAATTCACAAGGTGGAATATCAGATCAATTGAACACTATAACTGCTAGCACCATCTTTGTGGAGAAGGCTAGTTTTCCATCCAATCTTCCGAGAGGCCTACTCCATCTAATATCGAGCGCCACGTCTGATCACCAGATATTCTCTAAAAGAGAGTTTCGTACCTTTGCTGAAACAGGACAAGACGTTTTTCCAAATTTGGTCATCTAAGCTGTATCGTGTGGTAACTATGAGCTGGATTTGATTTATAGAGTTACTAAATAGGATGTTGTTTGGAAAAAGTTTATTGAAGTTTATTTATTAGTGTCACAAGGAGGTTTACAGTGACACTGCAATGAAGTTACTGTGAAAATCCGTTTGTTACCACACTCCGGCACCTGTTCGGGTACACTTAGGAAGAATTTAGCATGGCCAATGCACTTAACCAGCACATCTTTGGAGTGTGGGAGGAAACTGACACAGACACGGGAAGAATGTACAGACTCCCCACAGACAGTGACCTAAGCGAGGAATCGAACCCGGGTCCCTGGTACTGTAAGGCAGCTGTACTAACCAAGATGTCACCTTGAATTTAGGGAACTTTTTTTTTATTGGGAAGAGTTAATTTCAAATAAAACTGTGTTTAGTTATTAATATACTCAAGTGCCATAATGTAGATGAGCTTTTCTTGTCATTTTTGTTTCTCTCTTTTACTTCAATAAATACTCTTTATTAATTGTTTACACAATGACTAGACTGGTTCCTCACTGGGTTGTACTTTGTTCCAAACAAATATACACTACTAAGAACTAGTGTTTCAAGTTATCCTTCAGGGTTCTGAGACAATCTCATAGATAACATCAGCGAGGTTCTTAACAATACTCTCCACTTGCCTGGATGAGTTTGTCTCCAACAACACTCAAGATCATCAACACCATTCTGGACAAAGCTGCCTGCTTCATTGACACTTCATCCACCACCAACGCAGTTAAAATATAAAAAAAGCATATAAAAAAGGCACACCGCATTAAATCACCAAAGTTCCTTCAACAACATTCCAAACTTACAAGCTTTATCACCTAAAAGAATAAGGGCTGCCTGTGCATGGAAATACCACCCCAACGTGGAAATGAGTTGTTGTTCCTTCACTACTGCTGGGTAAAATCCTTCTCCAACAGCACTGTAGGTATACCTACACCATCTGGACTGCAGCAATTCAAAAAGGCAGCTTCCTCATGGCAACTAGGGATGGGCAATAAATGCTGACCCTGACATCGATGTCCACATCCCACAAATGAATAAAAACAATGCAAGAGAACTAATAAATTTCAAAATCTGTAGCATGAATTACACAAATGCCAAGATGCTGTCTTAAGTAGCAATCTATTTCTATGGTAGGTAGACTGAAGTCAAGACTTTGGGTTAATCTGTCTTGCCTGCACACATCTCCCACATTTGAAGAAAACAATAATTGGACAGTTAAGTGAGTAGGTACACATATCAATATGTTGTTACATTCAGGTGAGGAGATGCTGACTAGCTCCCCTCTTTTCCCACTCCTCATTTGACTCCAGGATTTTTTTTAAAAAGGAGGATATGCTCGCTAATTCAACAAGTATTAACTGTTTATCTGCTGTGAAGAGACGTCACGTGCAGTCAGCATGGGACATTTAATGAGATCCAGGAGTAAAGAGGGATTGGGCCTTACACTTGGACCATTATGGACATCTCCCTCCTACTCTGGTTCCTGCACACCCTTCCTCTCTAAAAATCAGGGCCTTTGTGTTCATATTGCTCTTTTGCTTTCCAGAGTTTGCAATCCTAATTTAATACTGTTATATAGAAAACAAAGGTGTGAGGGACAAAAATAGACACCAAGACCCAGAAGAGCTGAATGTGGGTGAAAGAGCTTTTAACAAGCGTCTTAGAGGAATGATGGATTTAGGAAGACATTGCAGATAATGAAAGCTAAGGCATGGCCGACTATGGGAGCTTGAAGGGCCATGAAAATCACCACAAATTAACTTCATGATGTTCAGTTGTCAAAAAATAATAATTGCTGAACTTGCCCAGAAGCTTAAAGTAGAGATCATAAAACAAATTCTTTGAACATGGTGAAATTGCGTGCAGTCTTTCATGATCAATTTTGCAAAACCTGCTTATCCTGATGCAAGTTTTGATTCCTAACAGGACTGTGGGTATACCTACAGTGACTCACCAACACCTTTCTCAAGGGCAATTGGGGGAATATGTGATAAATGCTACCCAGGCCAGCAATGCCCACATTCTGCAGTAGAATGCAAGGTGTCAATAGTGAAAACAAAAGTACTGAAGTGGATAGAGCAAAGAAAAACTCTTGCATAAGGTATGAGGAGGTCATCTTCAATCCACCTTCAAAGGCTCTTACAAAGATACAACTCCCCTCTAATCTTCCAAATTGCATATTTTTGCTGTGTACATGTCAAAGTGAAAAATAATCTCCTAACATTTTCCTCTCTGTTTATTTTTTTGAAGCCATAAACAGGTAAAAATAGATGACACAAATAATTGGCAGTGACTAGTGATGCTGCATCAAGTAAAATCCAGGACGCGGGAAGGTAGATGATGGAACATGGGGCAAAAATACACAATCCAAATAAACTGCACGTGATTACATGCAAAGCTGGTTTGGAATACCCAGCTCAAAACTTTAATTTGGCAATAGATATTCTATTCTCAATATTAAAGTGCACTTCTGCATGAACCTGAGTTTAATTTTATCTGGGTATGCTATTCAAATGGAGTCATATTGATTAACAATCCTAAAAAGTAAGAAGTCTCACAACACAAGTTAAAGTCCAACAGGTTTATGTGGTATCACAAGCTTTTGGAGCGTTGCTCCTTCATCAGGTGAGTGGGCCCAAAAAGGAAAGGGCTTGAGTATGTCTTTTTTTGACAGACATTATGCTAGATTTGGGTTATGAGCAAAGTGCATTAAAATGAGTTACTGTCCAAAACCAGCTGTAGAAGCTTATTGCTGCTATTTTTTAATCCACCACAAATTACCAGCTCCTGCTACAGCTACTCAGTGTCAATCCTATCATCAGGAGATATATCATGTTTGTATTAAAATATAATAATCACTGGGAATCATATCTCTTCTATACTGATGCAAAAATATTCCACAGAATCATAGAATGGTTACAGTAAAGAAAGCAATCCAGTTAAAAGCGTACCTCTTTTTCAAGTCATTATTTTGACCTTGAAGTGTGTATCTACATCTCTCAACCTTTTGCTAGGTCACTAGCATCTCTGGGCTTGAACTCCCATCTCCCACGGACATTTTGAGTGGCTGAACCTCACTAACCCCGCTCAGCCTTCCAATTTGAAATTCAGTTAAAAATGAAACTTGTATCTAGCATTATAAACAAAATGCATCATAGGAATTGTCCTTCCAAAGGCAGGAATCCCTTGTTGGGAGCTGTAAATAGGATAAAAATCTATCCTATTTTTAGGACATAAAAATGGAACCATCTTTGTTGTTCAAATTAAAGATCTTCTTCACACACCGGTAACTATAAATGCAAGAACTTCTGCATTTAGCTCCACTAGAATATGAGTAGGAATATGTGACATCATACTGTATGACTCTATGCACCACATGAAAGGAAGCTGCTTTGTGCCAAAATCTTGTAGTAATGTTGAAAATAAAAAAAAGTACAAAGATCAGGACTGGTGTGAATAGCCCTCAACAAATTAGCTTGAGGTTGTGACCTACCTGATGTTCACATCTATATTCTTTCATTTTAGTGGCCATGCAAACCTGGAATATGGGAGCTGGAGTGCGAGATACGTATGGAAAGCCCTGCCTGCAGCAGTTGTGGACTCGCCAACTTTAAGGGCGTTCAAATGGTTAGTGGATAGGCATATGGATAACATTGGAATAGTTTAGGTTACAGGGTCATTAGATTGGTTCCACTGGTCGGCGCAACATCGACAGCCGAAGGGCCTGTACTGCGCTGTTATGTTCTATGTATGGACAATCTTCAGAGAATAAGGGTGACTCTACCTTTTAAGATCCATTCACATGTTACAGCTGCCTATACCAAAGCAGTTCTTAAACAAATAACAAAATAGTGCTAGTTGGCTTTAAGTGAATATTTAGGAGGAGACATTGTTCTGCCAAACCACAGAAATACTAAATGCTCAATAAATGTTAGTCATAGATTTATAGTGCCTTTGAAGCAAGCTTATGAGTTGGCCATTGTGAAGAAAATTCTATCAAGGCAATTATTGTAACTGTAGCACTGAAGAATGAATCCCACCAATTCAATCATCAGTTTTGCAGTTGTAAACAAACTACAATATAAAAACTACTTGAACCTCCCCACACACATCAGTGTAGTGCAAATACTGTTCCAACCTGGCCCACAAGAGGCAGGGCAGGGAAACTCAAAAGATAATCTGGTGGTGATGGGTAAGTTTTCCCTTGTGCAATAAAACTGTGAACTTATTCTTTATTGATGGCTGTATGAATTCATTACACAAAGGAAACTTTCTCCACAGTAGCAGACTAGACTTTGCGGAATATTATGAGTCATGATGTGAGATGCCGGCGTTGGACTGGGGTAAACACAGTAAGTCTGACGAAGGGGCGAGCCCTGAAAGCTAGTGGCGTCTACTACCAAATAAACCTGTTGGACTTTAACCTGGTGTTGAGAGACTTCTTACTGAATATTATGAGGCCAGATCATATGTCTTATTTCTATGCATCAATAGAAGTCCCCATGGTTGGGCAACTCCCTCACCTTCATTTGTTACATTGAACAAAATATAAACAAATATTAAAACGTTACATTTTCCTTTGAGGGTGAGGAGGGAGAAGAAGCAAAACTCCATTATATCGTATAAGGACTGAAATAATTTTAAAGTTTTAAGTTTATTTATGAGTGTCACAAGTAGGCTTACACTGCAATAGTGTTACTGTGAAAATCCCCTCGTCGCCACACTCTGGCGCCTGTTCGGGTACACTGAGGGAGAATTTAGCATGGCCAATGCACCTAACTAGCACGTTTTTCAGACTGTGGGGGGAAATCGGAGCACCCAGAAGAAACCTACACACATGGGGAGAACATGCAAACTACGCACAGACAGTGACCCAAGCTGGGAATTGAACCCAGGACCCTGGCACTGAGAAGCAGCAGTGCTAACCAATGTGCCACCGTGTCAGCATGGTAAGCTGCTAACAATCACAAGCCAACAAAAGATGCATGCATATCAGCTCACACCTAATCATTTTTCTTGAATTTTTTGAGAATGTACAATGGTAATGTGGGACACATTGTACATTGTAGATCATAAGGCAACAAAAATAAAGCACTTCCCAAAATAAAGTGCTCTTAGAACAATGTGTGATTTCAGAACAATATGTAATTTATTATTGGCCAACAAAAGGCAAGCGAATAGTCATGGGAGCTCCAATTCGATAGGTGTGACCAAATGAAAAGTCCTTCAATTCTGTTGACTATTCATTTGTAAGTTACTTTGATGAAAGCATTCAAAATAGAATTTGCAGATGATACTAATCAATTTTTGCACAGGTACATAAAATTAAGCAAGTTCTGGGAAGACTTAACTGGGAATGAATACAAAACATGCTAAGTAATATATATAAAATTATACTAAAAATGGGAAAATCCAAAACAAAGATTAAGTTTGTTAACAAGAATGAAATCAGATGATTGTGTGTATTAGAAGATCTAATTTTGAGTGTTATTATTCCAATGCACAATAGCAGCTGCAAAGTGAGTATCAGATTCACTTAAAAGATGCCTTGAATATAAATTTGTTGAGGTATTACTGGCATTTTATGATGTACAAGTGAGGTCATTAAAGGCAACACAATGTTCAATTAAACTCATAATACCAGAGAAATGATTAGCAACAGAAAGAGCTTGAGCAAACGTCAGATAGCTGATGCAAAAGCAAAATACTGAGGATACTGGAAATGTGAAAAAAAAATAGAAAATGTTGAAAAATACTCAGCAAGTCAGACAGCGACTACAGGGAAATTGATGGACCTATACTGGTACACATGGTGGCACAGCGTCAGGCATCCAGGTTTGATTCCTGGCTTCCGTCACCGTCTGTATGCTCTCCATGTCTGCGTGAGTTTCCTCCACGTGCTCCATTACCTCTCTGAAAGATGTGCTGGTTAGGTGCATTGACCCGAACAGGTGCCGGAGTGCGGCTACTAGGGGATTTTCACAAACACTTCACTGCAGTGTTAATCTAAACCTTACGCGTGACTAATAAATAAAACTTAATTAGCTTGAGAGCCAGGTACAAAATTCAAACTGTCAATGTCTTGGTTACTATATAACGTGTTTCTGGAACACTTTTCACCATTGACGGGTATGAGATAAAAGAATTTGTACAATTCATGTATATAGCAACTAATTGATGCATATATTTGAAATATACTTAGCTTGAAAGTTTATTTGTGGGACAAAGAGTTAATGTTTCAGATCAATAACTTACTGGAATTGGGAAAAGTTAGAAATATAATCATCTCTACCACCCTATCATAGACCTCCTCTTCTTTCCCCACCACCCTCATTGGATCTGTTTAAAATCTATTACGTTTCTCACCTTTCCCCATTCCAATGAACAGTTACTGATCCAAAACTTTAGTTCTGTTTTTCTCTCAATGTCAAAATTCTTACAGATATTACAATCCCAGCTGGTGTAACTACTGGACTACTGGGAGATTCCAACATAGAAAATGTTGGCTCAAAAGATCATAATTTTTATCTTCTTTTAAGAAAACATAGAGGAACAGCATTGCGGGACGGCTAATTAGTTTTAACCACAAGGAAAAAACATTAAACATGAAAAGTTTGATTATAATACAATACTCCTTTACTGCCCCCTTAGTTTCACAACTTGTACAGTTTTCAAAAATAACACCCTACTCTGAACCAACCGGTTTTAATTTATTGTTATATGTATTGGTGTACACTGAAAAGTATTGTTTCTTGCGCGCAATGCAGACAAAGCATACCATTTCATAGAGTACATGGGGAGAAAGGAAGGAGAAGGTGCAGAATGTAGTATTAGAGTCACAACTAGGATGCAGAGAAAGATCAACTTAATAAGGTAGGCCCATTCAAAAGTCTGATGGCAATGGGCAAGAAGAGGCTGCCTGACCTGCTGAGTATTCCCAGCATTTTCTGTTGTTAATACAGAGGGCTGCCTCCAGACTATAGGTCAATTTTGAAGAGGAACAAATGATGTAAAATCTTACCACATTAAAACAGGTTGCAAGTTTTAAAGGAATCATAATGAGGTTACAAAAAGTGGATGTTGGCATATATTGAGCAAAGGAGAAACCTCTCTGATAAAATAAAAGAACATTTGAGGGAGTGTTTGTAATCAAGGACTTTCAAATAATTACTTCCTAGCTCTAGTTATAAAAATATAAAGTTTCAGTAACTATAATTATTTTTATTCAAACCTTGGAGACAACAATGATTACTTTAAGAGCAGTTCCGTACTGTATTACGGATTGAAAAACTTAAACGACAACAAAAGTTCATATTAGTAATAGTGACTTCTTCATTATCCTATCCTGGTCAGGTGCAATGGTTGTGCTAAATTCTCCGTTAGTGTACCCGAACAGGTGCCGGAGTCTGACAACTAGGGGATTTTCACAGTAACCTCATTGCAGTGTTAATGTAAGCCTACTTCTGACACTAATAAATGAGCTTTTAATAAACTATCCCACATTCCTCAACCAAGTTATTCAGAGGTATGTGTGCTAGTAAACACCTTTGTGTCCAGTTGTTATAAAAGGAATCTTATAAAATAATTCACATTTATATACAACTGTTCAGAGCCTCAGGACATCCCAAATCATTTCATGGCCAGTTGAGTACCTTTATTTTCTAACTGTAGTCACTGTTCAAATGTAATGCCAACTGATTTATACAAAAAGTCCTTAAAAGAAAATCAGAGATAAATGGTTGAGGGATAAGTATTGGGCAAGACACTGGGAAAATTCCCACTCATTGTTATACAGTGTCAGGGAAGCATTATGCTTGCTTAATGTTTAATGTTAGATCTGAAAGATGGCACCCTCGGTACTGCAACTGAAGGGGTTTGAAGCACCTGAGCCACAGATGTTGCACAATGTTGAAGATACAGCAGATATATTGTTCACATCATTGAGCTAGGTATGAACATCAAACATACAACTGCAGGGGAACCAAATGCCTTTCAGCTGCAAGGAATGCTTGCGCCATGAAAGGTCACCAATATACTAAAACTTTGGACAATACTGGTTCCTGCAATCAACTATGACACCACCTCTTGTATTGGAAATGCTCAAGTTTCTTCTTAGATTTTAACTGCATGCCTAACTCCAAACACTCGTTTCCAAGGTGATGTTCTGAATGAAGCAACCATTTTATGAGATACTGCTTGAGAGGAGCTTCAGACTTTTCAAAGCTAAGTGTCATGGTAGATACCATTCATGATGGTCAGTTACAGGTAAAGCCAAACCCACAGTGCCAGACCCTCTGCACGTGAGCGACTTTTAGCTCAGCCAGTACTTGAAACTAAAGAAGAAAATGTTCTGAAATGCAGGAAAATGCTGCAGTCTTATCTGACCAACCCCACCGAAGGACATTGTTGAAAATGAATCTTGTAAGGCAAGAATGCAGAACCAACTGATTCACAGCACAGAATCAAAGCTCTCCTGTCTATGAAAGCAACAGTTTGACACTGCTGCTGAATAAGTTAGATCAATAGCTGATACCATAGCTGTTCCACCAAGTGGCAGCTAGAAGGACAAGATCATAGAACTGTAGGAAACAAACATTCTTTAATGAAACCCTCTCTGTGAATTTCTCCCAGTGGATTTACACCATGTTATGGGGAGGTACAAAATATAAAACAAGCAGATTCATGTTATTGAGTTAAAGGTACAGCCTCATCTGACAGAGCTCTTGGCAGCAGAACTATCAATACACAGTATCATATCTGCCAAGATCATAGAATCATAGAACAGAATCCCTACACCGCAGGAGGAGGCCATTCAGCCCTTCAAGCCTGCACTGACTCTCTGACGACAATCTCATCCAGGCCCTATTCCTGTAACCCCACGTATTTAGCTTGTAAATCCCGCTAATCTACATATCTTGGGACACTAAGGGGAAATTTACCATGGCCAATCAACCTAACCTGCACATTTTTGGAGTGTGGGAAGAAACTGGAGGAAATCCACAGACACCCAAGGCCAGAACTGAATCCACGTCCCTGCAAACCACTTGTGATACGGTGCTGCCCATACTATCCCAACAGTAAAGTGAGATTTAAAATGGTTTCCTTTACTTGCTTGCACTTCTTCCATTATTGTGCCATTGCTCTATTTTGATTGGGTCTTCTGTTAACCTTTGCTACTTGGCAATCAGTTGGCAAAGCTGATTACTTGGCCATTGTAGTCAATGAAAGCCAGATGAGAACCACAGATATTTGAATGCCCATTACACCATTTTTTGCCCATGTGGTGGAAGTGGGAGTGGCCCAAAGTGCTTTTATGTTTCCCATAATGCACTATGTTTCTGCAGTTTCAAGTTGTAATGGAACTTGGCTATTGTATTTATGATATTAATTATTGGTCCAAAAATAAATTGAGGTAGCAGTCACCTAAACAGATTTCCTGTTTGCACATGATTGTTAATTATCTTTTCAACTTATCAAGTTGCAATTGCTGTGCACCTTGGAAAAACGAATAGAAAAGGAAGAATTACACTAATTTGTTAAAATTTATTTACTTTCCAATGTAGTTTAGTTCCATGCAGAAAATAAGTAAGGTCCCTATCAAAATATCTGTAACAAGTTTGTTAAATTTCTTCTTTAAAAAACAAACAAGTAACCAGGTTAATGGTGGGTACTATGATTAATTTTCCTGTTTTAGATTTGATGATTCACAGCAGTATATTATCAATTAATTTCTGCTCCACACATCAAGTCAGAACAAACTACTTTGTCTGCAATGCACGGAATATTGTGCAGAAGTTGTAGTTTATGGAATTTTATGGCAGCAGGACTGGAAAGTGTGGCAAGCCCTTCAGAAGTCCAACGATTTCAGCAGAATGGGAAAACCTTGCCGGCGGAAGAGACCATAACTGCCTCGTGTTTTTCTCTCATCGGTAAAACCATTTTATGCTTACGGTACGACTGAATGAAGTTTTTCAAATCTTTAAGATAACTGGTAATATATAATTCTGTAACACACTGGGTAAAAATAATGACACAGGGCCAACTTCAAGCAATGGTGAAAGCAACAAATCTCAAATCCTGCAGTTTGAGAAGAAAACACTAGGTGCTGCTAAAAGACCATGCTTAACATTTAAAATGGTACTTTCTGAACCTGTAAATTTAAAGCCTGAACCGCCACTTTCTCAAGAGTAAATTAACAGTAACATTAACACCACATGGCAAACACAGGGCATGCTCATTACTTCAGAAAGCAGATAATTGCTTACAAAAATACAAACAAAAGTATAATTATCATGATGGATTGCACAAAGCAGAGGCCCCATCACAAAACCCATGCATCAATGTCCACCGGTTAAAAAATAATGAAGAAACATTAGAGTATATGCACAGAATGAAAGCAAAGATGATCAAAAATTCTTAATTTCCCTGCTTTTTTTATGGCTGACAAGCATGTCTTCATCAATTTACCACCTACTTCATGATGTCACAGCTAACAGCTTCAGCCTCAAGCTACGCAAGAAACAGGACTCATTTTTCAAAATACAAATACATAGAGATGTCAGCTAAAAATGTTTACTAATTAACACTTAAAAAGACACAAATTAGATATGCGTGACTACGAGCAATTATAATCAAGAAGTGTTTCTGTAGTCATTTGGGAATCAAAAGGACCTAATTGCTAGAACAAGCATTCAAAATTCTTGCCACTTAGCAAATATGTTTATTAATGTGGACCAGTCATATCAAGCATTGATACTGTGCAATCAGTATCTTGTGAATATAGTACTGTGCATCAGTAATTACAGAAGAGTAAACATTCAACATTTACCCTTAAAATTTATTTGGGAAAATTAGCATTTTCCCATCCTCTGCATATGCTGTGTACAACTTTAAATAGCATAGCAAAGCAACATGCATTTTGCATTAAAAGAATGATTTCGATGCATCAGACTAGTTTAAACCATCATCCCAAAATTTTTAATTGGAAATGTTAAGAGTTGACATCATAGTATGAGAGTGAACAGATGCAGTTACATTGAAACAACAGGGAGAATGTGAAAAGAGTGAAAAATACTGACTATTGGATTTCCAGTGCTAACACAGCAAGATGAAGATATTTGGGTTTCTAAACATGCACGCTTTTTTGTTTTTGGAGCTATTACAATGAATGCAATGCTTTCAATTTTTTGTAACTAACCACAATTAATTTTAAAAAGTTAAAACCCAAGCCCCATTCAAAATTGATATTAAATTTGATTCTTTGTTCAATGACATTTTTTTTGCAAGCATGTGCAAAGAATGGGTGGTGCCGGTTAATCAAAAATGCCGGGTTAATGGAGAGTTCCATTTAACAATGGAATACAGCGCAGTGCTGATAGCACGGACGAATATACAATTAGTCAGCAAGCATACAGCTGTATTCTTTGACTTGTAATCTTCAGCAGTACATTAAAACATAAATTAAAGTATAAATAGTATACAGGTAAGAATTCTGGATAACTTCGTCATTGCTTCCATTTGGTAAAGTGACAATTTGTATGAGGGAAACATTAGAAATTCCGGTTAGTTGGGAGTTTCAGGTAGAACACTGAATAACACCAAGTGTTATTGTACTTCATTGCTGGAATTTCAAAATGTTAATAATCACCCGTGCTATTCTGTACTGCTCAAGCTTTCCTACTTTGCTATCTGCAAATGCACAGATTAACATTCAATAAACGACTTGGCTGTACAAGTACTGCAATGTTGCTGAGCTAAATTTACAAACAAAGCTAACTCCCGAGATTAATCTGCTTCTATTGCATAAAACATTCAACATTTTTTATCATGGCTTGATTTATGGGAAAAATATCACCGTAGCATTCTTTTTCTAAGGAACATGCAATTGGAAATGCTAATGGTGGCAGGGGAGGAGGTGTGGGCGTGGAGAAGCTACGCAGATTTGCGATAGCTTCCGTTGGTGTATGGCATCGAAATTGGAGATAATCTGAACTGCTATGCAGAAAAACAAATAATAAAAAGACTTAAGGCTGCATTTTGAGATCTGCTTTCAGGAGGCACACAAGACAACATTTGGTTTTGCTTTCCCTTAAACATCCTTCCATTAAATAATTAGAATATGAAGCAATGACTGTTTCATCACATTCTGCATTCAGAGTTCATTTATCTTCTTTGCCCGCCAGTTCACTAAATACAGCACATTAATGCGCCTCAGATTTGCTTAATCATTTACAGCACATTTATAATTAATACCCTCCTTGATTTTATTGTAGCTTTATTCATCTTAGTTCCTGCATTATTTGTAGTGTCTGTGTTATCTTTCACCCCAGGGTCTAACCCACAGCCCACACAGGGGAGTGGTATTTCTCAAGCTTGGTCCTATGCCAGTTTATCCTGCTATCTGCTAACACAGAAATAGGTCTCAATCTGATTTTGCGGAAAAGCTTGCAAGCAACACCCAATGGGAACGCAGAATATCGAAATGACTCCTCCAATTCCAACTCCTCCCAGAGGGGCTTTGTCTACAGACATGCCAATGTCCAACTTTAATGGAAGCATCCACAAACAAATAACCCTTTCTCTGACAAATGAATGTCTGAATCCAAAATGTTTGGATTTTATTTAAAAACGATTTACCGAATGTTATTAGCAAAATAGAAAAAAATCTTTAACAGAATTTGTTCTTATAATATTGACTTAGGAAGGCTTGTTACAACTGTTTAACATGAAACAACTAAATTGTTTATCCAATTTGAGTATAGGCTCTGCACAACATTTAATGTAACACTGAAGTGCAGAAATAAAATAAATCACAAAACAAGTTTTGGCAAAGAGGCCACAATTTTGAAAGAGTCACATGGAAGTATTGGACTGATAGCTACATTTACTCTTAAATTTCTCATTAGGAGAACCAATAATTTAGCTGTTAAAAATTGATTACCAACAAGAAATCAGATATTTAGAGCAGCAAAATGGTTTAGCTGAATATTGATCAAAGAAATGGAGAGATTACAGATTTAATAGAGAGAGCATCAGAGTACCAAAATAGAAATAAAACACGACAGATGCTCAAATATGAAATAAAAACAAAGTGCCAGAAAAACCCAGCAAGTCTGGCAGCCTCTGTGGAGGGAGAAACAATTAATGTTTCAAGATCAAAAAGACTCTTTCTTTGGAACTCCGAAGACTCATATTGGACTTGAAATGTCAGCTTTGTTTCTGTCTGCACAGATGGTGTCAGGCCTATTGAGTTTTTTCTAGCACTTTCTGCCATTATGGCATCAGAGTAGTTGAGTGACAAAAATGGTCTATCAAAGTTCTGAACAAGGTATGAAAGGCATTGGGCAAGTCCCAGGAAGCCCAACAATTTCCAATTCCTGCCCCATGTAAAATGAGACAGCCATTGTAGCAAGAAGCACATTCATACCACATGACTAATCTCTCTCAGCCCTGCTTTTTTGAAAAGGAGTTACACTGACAGTGAACGATTTGGTGTGGGGGCAATGTCATACAAAGCTTTATACTTGTATTTTTGGCCTCATGCCAGAGATACATAATCACCCAATGACAACATATTATTCATCTCACCTCTACCCTGATCAAACATTTCCATTGCTACAGCTAGAGAGTTTCACTTGATGCAAAAGAAAATCATGGAGAATGGGCATGCGTGGCAAATGACATGGAGTGCATAGAAAAGCAGAGTTTTGGCAAATGTACATACTCCAAACGTACATACACCTTACAGGAGACAGAACTGGAGCCAGTGATGTAACAGGGAGACAGGGATTGGTAATCCAGGTGGCCAAGGGCAAGATCTAGGAATCCAGATTCAAATCCCATCAGCGCAGATGATGAAATTTGAATTCAATTAAAAAAAATCTGGAATTACAAGTCCATCTAAACCATCGTCATTTGTCATAAAAATCCATCTACCATCCTTACCTGGCCTACATGTGACTCTAGATTCGCAGCAATGTGGTTGACTCTTAAATGTCCTCTGAAATGGATGGCAATAAATGCTGGCTCAGCCAGCAATGCCCATATCCCGTAAATGAAATTAACACAGATGTTTGTCTTTTTTTTTTAAACGTGCATCACTTTCTAAAGGGTCCATGAACAATGTCATGAAGCTATAACTAAAGTAAATATGGGTTACGGTTGTAGTCACAGGAAAATGCACTACAAAAAATGCATACCATTTTATCCTTGTGCAAGAACTTGAGGTCCCAGTTAGAAAACCAAAATCAATTTTGGTGTCCTCTCATGGTGCAACTTTGGAAAGGATGCTACATGGGAAATCTTAATACAACTTCACATTACCATAGAAAATAAAGCACAGATCATCATTCTGGCCATCAATGTGTCAGTTCTTTGGTGAAGCTATCCAATTAATCTCACATCCTTGTTCTTTCCCCTATGATCTCTTTGAACCTGCTACCACCACTCTTTCAGTCAACCTATTTCAGGTCACAAGAATGTGTTTAAAAAAAGGTTACACCATAATTTAGCCTCTGGTTCTTTTGGCAATCATCTTAAATCCATATCCCCCGGGGGCCAATCCTTTTGTCAATGAAAACAGTGCCTTGTTAATTAATTTAGCAAACTGCTTCAAGATTTTAAACATACAGATTTGATCACTTGAAGGGTTGAAAAGGAAGCTTCCATTTTCCAATGACTAGGCCTGTTTTTATATTTGTTTTTTCTCAACTCTCCCAGGAGATCACATTTCTCAGGGTGGAGAGAGTGTATCTGTATCCTGGTGTATAATACTTGACAACTATTCGGGCAGGTAAGATGGAGCAGTGACCTCTACCTCTCCATCATATGCATATAAATGAAGAAAGGTATTCAGCTTAACATAGTTCATATATGCAAAAAAGAGCCAAAGGTGAATTATCAAGTGGCTTCTCAAATCATTCCATAATTTTTGCCTTCACTGTTCATTGCTGGTGTCCATTCCATGTATCGATTACTTAAAAATCAGTCCTAAATTTGCCTTTCATTTGTTTGTCGTATTCCCACACATTTGCAATTTAAAGTATAAGGTCATCTCTCTGATATCTGTCCACTCTGAAAAGTTTTCTAGTCTTTCCACTGAACTTGGATATCTAACATAAGTAAGAAGTCTCATGAAACCGATCTGCACTTCCTGTTTCATGTCCAATGGATGCCATCAGTCTTAAATGAAGACTCTCCAACGGAAACAAAATACCCTCAACCAAATTTGGAAAAAGAAGCTGGAGATAATGAAGTAGGATGTCTCAATATCTGATCAGGTACTTCTTAGGGAATACTATTCACCACCAATTTCAAAGATTAATTCACAGAGAGATACCCATCTGTACAAGCATTCAGAATTCCACTGATTCAATCTCTCATCACATCAGTAATTATGGTTAAAGATGCCAAAACTGGCAGCTTAGATCTACTCTTCAGTCATGAGCTACTAGTTGAATTTTACGATACAATATTGCTGGTTAAAGAAAAAAATATAAATTTTGGACCATAACAAGTATAAAATGTTCTGGGATTTCAGGGTTTCTATTTCACAAAAAGTTATTGTTTTGCCCTGACCCTCAAATGGTACGCCATCGTGCATTTTCCAATCAATAGCATCACCGCCTTACTTTATTATGTAATTCACTACAATCAAACATTAGGAATTCCAGTAGAATGACTGCCTTTGAAGCCTACCAAATACCCAGGAGATCAACCTAAACCTTTCAGGAGAAAACTTAAATCTATAGACAGGCACAGGAGGTGCTTCCAAAGCCAATTTGTGTAAATTCGACTTCAAAGGGAGTCAATTCTTGCAGGATCTCTGGCAACCTGCTCCTCTTGATTATATCAAGAGTCCAGGTTTAAAAAGAGTGGTCCTAAAATCACAAGACAAGGATTGCCAAACTTCCTGGGGGAAGACCTTAGACAGAATAGGAAAAGCAGCAACCACTGAAATATCTGTGGTGCATCAATGATAGCACTAAAAAAAAATCAATTGTTTAAAAAAATGACAGAACAGTAATTGTTTGAAAAACCAATCCATCTATTCCCACATCTATTTCCTTCTGATCTATGTTAACAGATTGAATGACAGGTAGTTTTATGATCAAAGGTAAATCAAAGACATTATAAAAGCCAAGTGCAACAAAGTCTTTTGACAATCCACCACAGGCTTCCAAAATATTTCTGAAGAAAATATACTTTCCCTGCTCTATCACAGAGATACATATCCTCCCACTGGAAACCAGAACTGTGAGCATCAGAATCCTGCCCGGGGCAGGACATGTTTGTTTTTTTTATGCCTTCTCCTCACTGAAAACGTACAAAGGGAGATGATTAAACAACTTATAATCAAAGTTAGATTTCAGAGGCCAACATCCCAAACCATGAAGGAATTCAACTTCCAAAGAAGTTTGTGTTCTATACTGCATGAGACACATACTGAAAGATGGCTGTGAACCAAAACCTGTTCCTAAGTTTCAACTAAAATCTTGGAAGAAAAGGCCTCATTTTGTTTTGCTGAATTTTACTTTGGGTACAAAGTGCAGATTAGAATGTAAATACAGATGAGCAAAAAAGGAGACAAGAACTTGCAACTAAATAGTGCATTTGATAACCTCAGCGTACCCAAAGTTCTTCACAGCAAATGAAGCACTTTTGAAGTGTAGCAGTTACTGCAACGTAGGAAAATGTGACAGCATAATTTACATAAAACTTTCACAAAAGAGCCACGAGGTAAAAGGCCAAATATTAAGTTTAAGTTTATTTACTAGTGTCACAGGTAAATAAATCAATGAAGTTATTGTGAAAATCCCCTAGTCACCATGCTCCAGTACCTGTTCGGGTACACTGAGGGAGAATTTAGCATGGCCAAGGCACCTAACCAGCATGTCATTCAGACTGTGTGAGGAAACCTATGCAGACACAGAGAGAACACGCAGACTCCACACAGACTGTGACCCAAGCCAGGAATCAAATCTGGGTCTCTGGCGCTGTGAGCAGCACTGCCAACCACTGCGCCATATTCTATTTAGTGATGTTGGTCAAGGGATAGATACTAATTACAATACCCAGGGAACTCATTTGAATGATGCCAAGTGATCTTTAATGTCTATCTTCATGACAGATAGAACTTCAAGTTAACTTATCATCTGAAAGGTAGCGTCTACCAACAATGCAGTATTCCCTCAGTTCTGCACTGCAGAGTTAGCCTAGATTATATGTTAAAGTCTCTGGAAGGGATCTGATGCAAGACTGCTAAGCAAGACCTAAATCAGCAATATCTGACAGCAGACAGTGCGCTTCTGTTAAAAATGCAATTCAACTGAATTGTTTTAAGGCAAAGAAACGTCAGGTGTGATTCTGCAGATATTGCAATAACGTCCTGTATACTTGCAGACACACTGGAAGGTACAGTTTGGTTCATTCAATAAATGTGACTATGCTGAAGGCTGAATTGTTTACAGAGCTACCTGTCAATCATGAATGACATTCATAATTAAGATGTAATAGCATTGCACACCAGGGGAGTTGGAGCTTCTTTTAGGTAGTTGCAACAATAGGCACTCCATTTTGCTTGAAGGAACTGGCATTTCCCAACTTAAAATCATACACCATTGAGGTCTAATGCCTTCAGCTTTATTTATTTTCTTCTCAAGTCTCCCTAGAATCTATTTCAATACAGCGTGTCTGAATTTGGTTTAAAACTGTCTATTAATAGAAATTACTATAGAATCATTTTGCTAACTTTTTAGTTAATTAAGCCTTCACTGTCCAGAATCAACACATTCCTCTTTTACTGCAGTCCCTCTTCAACTTGAGAAAGTGAGCTATTGCCCAGTCACGCAATTCTCCATAACTGGCATTGACATCAGATTAACAGGGTGAAATAAATGCCTCATTCCTCCAACACTCACTGCTCTGCAAAAAAAAAAACTGGCTTGTTTCTGCAGAGATAGAAATGTTCATGCCATTCTGAGGTATTCTGGTTGGTGGCAGAATCAAAATTTCAATTCAACCATGAACGACATAAATGCTTGAAAGGTAGATACTGCATCTGGACTTCAACAGTGGTTTAACACCAAATTTTGCAGAGTAGGCCAACTCACTTAATGTAAAATGACAGCCAAGATTGAATGCTTTCTGCTCAAAATACTCTCCCCACCCATCGCCCCAATCCTGGTTTGAAAAACTAATGGAAACACTGCTTTGTTAGCCTGGTCTCTTCAGGAGCACAGCTATCAATTTAAAAATCTGTTTCCTGAATTTTATGTATGGAGATTTAAGGGAGCTAATCATTATTGAGTCTAAAGTTCTAGAAACCTAATTTTCTAACTAAGAAACAACTGGCATTTATTTAATGTTTTTTGTCACTTTATGGCACTCCAAAGCATTTCATTGTCAATGAAGTACTCTTCTATTGTAGTCATTGATGCAATGTAGGGTAATACGGCAGCCAATTAACACATTGCAAGATTTGACAAATAATATTGAAATACATGACTAGATTATCATCTTTTTGATGCTAATTGAGACATAGACATTGGCCAAAACACCAGGAGGGCTTCCCTGCTCTTCATTAGTTTGTGTCAATGAAATCTTTATGGCCATTTGAGAGGACAGATGCAACTTCAAATTAATGTCTTATCTGAAAGCAAGCACTTCCAACAGTGCAGAAATTCCTCAGTACTGCAATTAAGTATCAACCCAGATAATGCACTAAAAATCGCTGGATTGGTGTGTGAACATATAATTTTGAATCTGAGGTCAGAATGCTACTACTGAGCTACTCCAGATAATGAAAGAAGGAAGACAGAAAAGTAGCTTATGTCCTAGAGAGTGATAGGATCCAATTCATTGGCTGTCTATGCTTTGTTAAGATAATTTCAGCAACTACTGGTTCTAAACAGGCTGTGGTGTGCTTCAACAATCTACTTGAGTCTCACCGCGCTGGAGATATGATATGTGCATCTGCTAAAAATGACAACTCTTGGAGTTGAAGGTACCAAAGTAACAGCAGTCCAGATCTTTGTCAGAGCTCAAAAGGGGCTGCATGAGTTTCAGTGACCTCATTATCCTCCCTCAAGACTGATTGACCAGTGGCTCCCAAATCTTTTACTATTCTCTTCTTGACCTGGAATTGAAAACATGTTTTTTTGGATATCTACAGCTCAAGGTCAGTTTGTGCTCGTGAAGGATTAAGTTTGACATCTTCCAGTAAAATCAATCCTTTTGTTCAGCTTGCAGCAAGTCTCCCCAGAATCTATTTCAATGCAGTGTGCATGAATTTGGTTTAAAAATGTCTATTAATAGACATTTTCACACATCAGTAAACAGTGCCACCAAAAGTTATTTGTAACACTCACAGTGAAAGACACATGACTCAATGGTGCAGCACGGAGGCATAGTGGTTAGCATCACTACATCACAGCATCAGGGACCCGGGTTCGATTCCCAGCTTGGGTCACTGTTTCTGCAGAGTTTGTGCATTCTCTCCGTGTCTGTGTGGGTTTCCTCAGGTGCACTGGGTTCCTCCCACAATCAGAAGGACATGCTGGTCAGGTGCACTGACTATGCTAAATTCTCCCTAGGTCCCGAACAGGCACTGGAGTATGGCAACGAAGGGATTTTCACAATAACTTAATTGCAGTGTTAATGTGAACCTACTTGTAGCACTAATAAATGAACTTTTACAAATCTATGAACCCATAATGGAAATCCAAAAACGGAACTTCTTCACTCAAAGGGTGGTGAATCTCTGGAAGTCTCTGCCCGTTGAAGTGGTGGAGGCTGCCTCGCTAAATATTTTTAAGACGTGGGTTGATGGGTTTTTGATAAGAGAGGGGATTAAGGGTTATGGGGAGAAAGCGGGAAAGTGGAACTGAGCAGCGACAGATCAGACATGATCTTATTGAATGGCGGGGCAGGCTCGAAGGGCTAGATGGCCTACACCTGCTCCTATTTCTTATGTTCTTAAAGAGCTCATTAGCTAAAATGTGACACTAATTATTTTTACACCAGAGATGCTCTGGAAAAGGTACTAGTCCATCAGACTTATTGCAATAAAAGAACAAAAATAAATAAGAAAAGGTGTTACTGGATGATAGTCAAGGGTGTGACTGACAATCGGAACTGGTTTGGAGGATGGTCTATAAACATCAGATTGGGTGAACACCTTAAACAACTGGTTTACTTCCAACAGTTTGATGCCTTATTCTATTATATGTGAATATTATTGTATCCTTTCAGGTGATTTACAAATAAATACTTACTTCTCTTTCTATTTCAGCCAATGACTTGATTGTTATGCCCATTAAATCAACTGGTTGCACCTGAAATCAAATTCAAAAATCAAAATGATGTTAACAAAATTCAAAGCAACTCCAAAGAGCACAAAATTATAGCTAACATTAATTTTGATAAATCACCGCTATCAAACAAAGGTTATTTGACAGACTAAAACCTATGATTACAACCAATCATTTTATGCATGGATGCATACCTTTTTAAGATTCATGACTAAGTTTCTCTTAGTTGTTCTTTCAACAAGTCTTATTTATTTTATTCATTCTTAAACACTATTCTAAAATTTTACTTGATAAATCAATTAGTTGAGATACTTCTCTACTTGAGTGCTGTGTTCTGCTCAGTACCAACTAGATTTGCGTTTGGTTAGCACCGTCTACATACAGAAGCATTTCAAAATGCTTCAGAAGGGGGAAAAGGGCTCTAATTTTTGGGGAGTTACGAGAATTAGATGAAAGCCAGGTTAAAAAGACAAGTTTTAAGAAAATTTAAAACGAGAAATGAGTTTGAGAAGATATGATTGCACTGGAGGGGGTGCAGAGGAGATTCACCAGGATGTTGCCTGGCCTGGAGTATTTCAGCTATGAGCAACTATGGTAAGCCATAGTTGTTTTCCTAAAGAGCAGACAAAACTGAGGGGGACCTGATTGAGATGTACAAAATCATAGATAAGAAATGCTTCTCCTTACTAGAGGCATTAATAACCAGGAGGCATAGATTTAAGGTAAGGGGCAGGAGATTTAGAGGGGATTTGAAGAAAAATATTTTCACCCAGAGGGTTGTGGAAATTTGGAACTCACTACCTGAAAGGCTGGTTAGGGGCAGGAATCCTCACAACATTTAAACAGCATTTTGATGAGCATTTGAAACTCTATAGCACACAAGGCTACAGACCAAGTGCTGGAAAACAGGCTTAGAATAGATGGATGTTTGACACATTGGGTCAAAGGGCCTCTTCTGTCCTATGAAATTCTATGACTGGAAACTTCAGCGAGGAACTATAAGAGCAGACAGCTGAAAGGACTCAATCCAAAGATGTGGGACTTTTTAACAGATGGAGAAAGGAGGAGTTGCATATCTGCACAGAATCAGAGTGCTGGAAGACATGGGAGAAGATGAGAGGTTGGAGGAAATCGCAGAGTTATTTGGAGTGAAGGTTTGGAGAGATGTGGTTTGAGTGTTAAGATTCTAAATTCTCTGTGTGGGGAGATAAAGAGGTCAGTAAACAGGGGAGATGAAAGGTGAGCACAGCCAAGGCTAAGTCCAGATGGGACAGAAAGAAATTTGGATGAGTTGGAGTGCGACAGTTGGAAATTCTGTGGCTGATCAGCAAGGTGTCAAAAGAAATGTCAGCTTACAGCTTGCAAAAGTTTGGATAAGAGTTTTGGCAGCAGTGGGATAAGAGAAAAACAAATAGGAGCAGGATTAGATCATAATGTTCCTTGAGTCTGCTCTGTAATTCAACATGGTTTTGGCTGATCTTCTATCTGAATGCCACGTTCCCATCCAGGCATATGAAGCAGGGATGCTGGCCGATGTTATAAAGGCAAATAAATAGTCTTGATGGTGAAGATATGTTTTTTTGTTGTTCATGGGATGTGCGCATCACTTGAAAGACCAGTATTTGTTGCCGATCCCCAATTCTTTGAGAAGGTGGTGATGAGTCCCCTTCTTGAATCACTGCTGTTCACATGGTGTAGGTGCTGTTAGGGAGGGAACTCCATGGTTTTGACCAGGATGCTAAGGTGGTCAATATCTGATTCAGCTTGAATGAGGTGGGGGCAAGAGAGTCAGCAATGAGGGAAATGGGGGTGGCGAATGGACTCAGCAATGAGGAAACTGAAAATATTGGCCTTTGGTCTTTGTGACATTTAATTGGAGGAAATTCAGTCTCACCCATAACTTTGCATCAAACAGGCACTTATGGACAACTGTGACATAAGGAAAATAGTGAAGAGAAGTTTGCCAACAAAAATACAGAAGTAGAGTCTGTCCTTAGAAATGCTGTCACTCAGAGTAGCAGATATGGGAAAGAAAATATCTATGAAAATACTGCCCTCTCATTACTCTCCAATGATGTACTTTGTTAGAACCCCAAGCACTATTTTGAAGCTTTCTTTGCAATATTTCAAAACAATTAAATTAATTGTGCTTAAGCTTGAGTTGACAAATAACTTGGAATCTCTAAAGTAAATACATTGAATTACTATGCAATGTTCAGTCCTTATTGACAATTATAAAGTGATGGACATTTAAACATGAAATCATCTTCAACCCCTCAAACAAGTTATACAGCATTTACAGTTTTGCTGATAAATTTCTATTGAAAAAAATGGATTATTACAAATTTCTTTTCTATCCCATTACAAATTCCCCCAAAATAAGGAGGAACTGCTCCCACTCATGAAAGGATTGAGTGGGCACATATTTAAGGTAACAAAGCAAAAATAACATAAGGATAAAGCTATATTGTGCAGTAAGTAGTTGAGGTCTGGAATGCACTGCCTGAGTGTGTGAAATCATAGAAACCCTACAGTATAGAAAGAGACCATTCGGTTCATCAAATCTGCACCAACCACAATCCCACCCAGACTCTATCCCGATATCCCTACATATTTAACCACTAATCATTCTAACCTACGCATCTCAGGACACTAAGGGGCAATTTTATCATGGCCAATCAACCTAACCCGCACATCTTTGGATTGTGGGAGGAAACCGGAGCACCCGGAGAAAACCCATGCAGACACGAGGAGAATGTGCAAACTCCACACAGATAGTGACCCAAACCGGGAATCGAACCCAGGTCCCTGGAGCAGTGAAGCAGCAGTGCTAACCACTGTGCTACCATGCCATCCACAACTTGTGGTGGAGGCAAGTTCAATCAAAAAATTCAAAAGGGAATTAGACTGTTAACTGAAAAGGAAGACTGTGCAGGGCCAAGGAGAGAAGGCAGGGGAATGGCACTAAGTTAGCTTCTCATTCAGAGAGCCAAAGAAGAGACAATGGGCCAAACGGCCTCCTTCTGCACTTTAAAAATTCAGTGATTCTTATCTGTGCATTCAGTATAAAACAGTGCATACAGTGATGGAGCCAAACTCCAAGAAGAAATAATGATTATAATTTATATTCTTTTACAACGCTAGATTAAATTTATGCTAAAACTAAATCAAGTGGATTTCAAGATATGCTACAATTATATAAAAGGAAATTTGAAATGTGAAGAAAAGCACTTTGGAGTGCAGACTGTGCGTGCTTGAGAATGCCTGCACACACTGTGTTTAACTCTACCCACAATGATAGAGGCCACAGCAATCACAAGCCTCTCTCATCTGGCATCAGACCATCTCATTACTTTTTTTTTTGAAGATATGACCTTTACATAGTTAACAAAATAATTTATTGCTCAATGGAAACCACTTCAAGAGTGGAGTCTATTTTTATGGTCTAAAATATCTGCACTTTGAAGATTTCAAAACCAGTAAATATGCTGTTATAAATTCTTCGTTTTCAGTGTTCCCTGTCCAAAGCGTTGCATGAGCCACCTGTAATTTTCAATCTATTCATTTTCATCATACAGGCTCACATTCAGGCACCGTTAGGCATAACTTTATGACAGCAAAATATTGAGATTGGACAATATTTAGTAAAGGAATATAATAGCATTTAATGTTTTTCAACAAACTATGGGAAGCATTTGAAATGGCAAGTGCTGGAAAATGATGCTTGAATAGCAAAGTGATTGATGGCCGGCACAGACTTGATGGACTGAAGGGCCTCTTTTTGTGCAGTAAAACTCTATGACGCCATAATACAAGAACATAATGCACACATCTCTAAAATGATTTTCACCTCTATAGGTCATACAATAATTAAAACTAAACCATAATTTAAACTGAAAAATCCCTCAATGCATTTTTCTTACGCGACCACCATCTTAATAACTCAATTTGTTCATTCAATCTTCCCCACTGTTAATATCACTTTTCACTTGGTGTTGATTTTGTTAATTTTTTTTAAGCAATATTTGTTACTCTGGCACCCAGCAGAGATACAGCTGTTGTTTAATTAAGATTTAGCACGCTCTCAAACACTCCCAACTAGATTATGGGTAAGTCACCGGACAGCACAAGCAAAGCTGATCCAGTCAAAGTCTCAAACATAGCTGATAACGGGGCAGTATAAAATTAAAACTTTCTGCTTTATAGCCTTTGCAATTGATTCAGTATTTAAGCGAAAGGAGCGGATGGCAAATTCCTGCTTTAAGTGCAGTAGCTCCAATATGAATATCCCATTGCATAAAAAGCACATGTTCTTTAACAAGTGAACAAAGTCGTATTTCCTTGTTTATTTTCAACATACTTTGAGATTCTTCTATATCACACGGTATGTCTGCAAATGGCTTTTAATAAATGGTGAAAATTAAAACTTAGGTTTGTAATTTGCCTCTCAGCTTTGAAAGAGGAAGAGTGTTTTGGTGATAGATACTTACAGCTTCGACTGCACTGGAGAATTTTTCTGAAATCGTGAAAGGCACACCATCCATTGCTGAAATAGACACAAAAAGATAATTATGTTTGATTAAGCTCATGTATTTGAGATTGACTAAGCACAGGTCTGTATTGAAATAAGTTTATTCACAGCAAAAGCATCTTTAAATTAAATGTATTGAGCTACTGAGGTTTCATCAAAATATACAAAGAACAAAGAAAAGTACAGCACAGGAACAGGCCCTTCGGCCCTCCAAGCCTGTGCCAATCATATACCCTAACTTTAAAAAAGCCCTCCGCCCTTACTTGGTCCGTAACCCTCTAATTCCTTCCTATTCATGCACCCATCCAGATGCCTCTTAAATGTTGCTAATGTGTCTGCTTCCACCACATGCTGCGGCAGCACATTCCAAGCACCCATCACTCTGAAAAACCTCCCCCACACATCTCCCTGAAACTTTCCCTCTCTCAGCTTGAGCCTGTGCCCCCCTGTAATTGACACTTACACCCTTAGAAAAAGCCTCTGAATATTTGCCCTGTCTATGCCTCTCATAATTTTGTAGACGTCTATCAGGTTTCCTCTCCGCCTCAGTCTTTCCAGGGAAAACAGATCTAGTTTAGTCAACCTCTCCTCATAGCGAACACCCTCAAGACCAGACAACTTCCTGGTGAACCTTCTTTGCACTCTCTCCAAAGCTCCTGAGTCCTTCTGATAACGTGGTGACCAGAACTGCACGCAATACTCCAAATGCGGCCTCATTAAGTTTTTATATAGCTGCAACATGATTTCCCAATTCCTGTATTCAATGCCCCGGCTGATGAAGGCAAGCATAACATATGCCTTCTTAATCACCTTGGCCGCTACTGTTAGGGAACTGTAGACCTGCACACCCAGATTCCTCTGTATATTAATGTTACTAAGGATTCTGCCACTTACAGTATAATTCATACGTAAATTTGATCCTCCAAAATGCATCACCTCACATTTGTCCAGATTAAACTCCATCTGCTATTTATGTGCCCAAGTCTCCAATCTATCTATATATCTTGTTGTATCCTCTGACAATCCTTAGCACTATCAGCAATTCCACCAATCTTTGTGTCATTGACAAACTTACTAATTAGGCCACCCACAATTAGGAATGTGCAATAAGTGCCAGACCGGCCAGTTATGCTCACATCCCTTGAATGAAAACCCCAATAAAAGAAATATTTTAACTATTTCAAGTCTCTATTCATAAGATCAGATAGATATATTTTTAAAAGTGACTGAAAAGTCAGCTTCATGCATTTTTTTAAAAAATGGATAAATATTTTTCTTTAATTATTCAGAACTGTTTGCAGATAGACATCATTAGCAGAGAACCAATCAAATGTGGAGTTGGAGCTTATAGTAGCATGATCCATGTATTATTCAAATATTAAACCTGCTGGTGCAATTTATATAAAACTGCAAAACGAAACATCAGATTTCAAGAGATTTATAACACATCAAGTTACTCCAAAGTGGTAAAGAACTATGATTGTTAGGATTATAAATTACATACCACTTATACAAAAAAAAACTTTCAAATATTGCTTCTTAAACTTTCATTGTCTTTTCTGTATGAAATCCTCATCAACGAAAACATGTTATGCCTAAATATTTATTAATTGCCATTTAATAAGGTCAAATGACAAAAAAAATTGAAAGAGCAATGACCTTGATAGGCGGACAAGAGTCATAGATCTCAAGTAATGCAAGTCCTATCAAAAAATTAATGATGCTATTGTAGAACAATGTATTAGGAGACCACCTGCATATGAAGCTTGTCCCTCAAGCACTCATTAGCCAGGAATTTAATAAGAGTTATTGGGAAATGGCCAAACTTTTAGATGGCTAGCATGAAAGCTTTCATTGATGATTTATGAGTTTATTGAGTTTCTCCCAACAAGATTTTTACGGTGTGAATGACTAAATGTCCCAGAATTTTATATTGAACAATAAGGCTGGATGTCTGAAACTACTTAAAACATCTCAACTCTAATATTAGGCTTCTATTTACAGAAATAACACCCTGTGCGATTGTGCAAGGTGCATGCTGAATCTCACAATCTCTCCAACATGAAGTACTGCCTGATTGACTCCCTCCATCCATAATTATGAATTGGATCAGCTCAATAATTTCAGCTTTTTATATATTCATGTTATATAATTTGCTTACGTGCCTCGTTTTACAATTGTTTCAATGCTGTGGCGCTGTTATTGCAAAATCTACTAATGCTAACATTAAGATGAGCAACTCTTCGTCTAAAATGGAAAATGTTTCATTCTTTCACAGTTCAGCACACGTAAGGAACTATAGAACAGAAAATAACTACTTCATCGAAATGCCTGATCAGTTGCCATCATAACATTTTGCTCACAATTCTAAGAGGAGCAAATTCACACACTGCCAAATGCACACCTGGACAACAGTCATGCTGCATTTAGAATATTCTGCTTAGTTGACAATAAGGCAGGGATTGGCAACCTGTGAAACGTGTCCAAACTGGCTCATGAGACAATCACTCAGTTGAGAAAAGCCAGAGCCGCAGATCAGCTTTAAAAAAACTGGAGCCATAGAATCCCAGTGTTTTTAAAGCTGGTCTGTCAGCACCAGTGTCAATTTCACTGGGTTGCTGAGCTGCTGCCTCCAACCTTCATGCAGTAACATGACTCCAAGTGTGTTTTTGGAACACCTGTCAGAAAACTGAAGCTGCCAACAACTGAGGTAAGTGAAATCCCTGTGGAGGTGTGCATGTGTGAAGAGGGTCGGTATCCAAATACATGCCAGACATTGGAAAACTCAGCAAGAGACTGGTGAACTTTATGGTAATAATGCACTGAGACTTTATAAATGTTAAAATGTATTATCACACATAACACTAAATTAGAGTGAATAAACAGACTTTTTTTATTCTTTCATGGGATTTGGGCATGGCTGGCTGACCATTTATTGCCCATCCCAGGTGCCCTTGGAGGGCAGTTGACAGTCAACCACATTACTATGGCTCTGGAGTCACATGTAGGCCAGACCGGGTAAGGATGGCAGATTTCCTTCCCTAAAAGGCATTAGTGAATCAGATGGCTTTTTCCAACAATTAACAATGGTTTCACAGTCATCAGCAGATTTTTAATTTCAGATTTTTTTTAATTGAATTCAATTTCCACCATCTACTGTGGCGGGATTTGAACCCAGGTCCCCACAACATTAGCTGAGTTTCTAATAGTCTAACGATAAAACTACTAAGCCATCGCCTCCCCTCATCACGCTAGTTCTGAAGGTTGCTGAACCCTACTACAAAGGTATAGTTTAGAATAAAGTATCATTAGCACCAAATGCAATTTAAGTTTAGGATTAAACCTCATTAAATTACATTACTAGATATATCAATATTTCAGTTTGACCAATCTTATGGAATTGGAAGTAAAGGCAACAGATAATCATACTAAGGATGCAATGGAAGAATTTGTGCCCAGAGTTATGGAAAAGTGATCAAAATAATGAGTTTATTTTCTACGCACACTGCAGTACCTTGATCCACATTATCCTACATAAAGCAAGGACATTAAACGTTAAACAAAAATGTGAAAAGCCGGTGAACCAGTAAACAGGGCAAAAAGATTATGGTGATAAAGTAAAAGTTTTTAACTATTGGGACTTATCCAGCAGAATTCTGCTTGCACTTATAATTATTTTAGTCAAGCACTAATACATGGTGCATTACAGTTAGTTCATTCACCTAGCACAAAGGATGAAAATAAGGACATGCCACAGGCTCGCCACTTTAATTAGCATTCTACCAAACAAATGAGCTTCAACACAGCTGTAATTAAACAGGGCTGTAATTAAGTATATGCCCTTTATCATAATGATCATGGTTAAAAATGGCAAGTAGCATGAAACTGTATTATTAATCCTGTAACCTCACACTGAAATGAGTGTACATAGAAATCAGCATGTCAAGGCTGTCAAATTTTAACAGTGTCTTTGTTGACAAAAAAAACATACATTTAGAGATAGTTCATTGCATTTAGATCAACAAATTCAGCAACTTGAACTTTTCAAAAATAAGGTATAATATTCAAGTCTGATAGAAAATCTCTAATAGTTTTTTTTAAAACTTGAATATGGCAAAATTCCCAAGACACAATGGAAGAAAGCCATTTATTTTAACCAGTTCAGAAGTGCAGACAAAAAAAAACGAACACAGTATTTTTATCTGAATATTCAGATAGCTGCCCTTTCTGCAAGACAGCAGCACAACTGGCTGTGTAAAACATCAGAGACAGAGTGGAAGGTTAGTATATCACCAAGAACCACCACAATGCACATACATCTGTTCAATAGCCATCAGGTGATTGTGTGAAGTTCTGGAGAACATCACCCACACCCACTGCTCTCAAAAACCTGAGTGCTAGAGTTAATTATATGGCTCTATTTAACACGATAGGAAATGTACTTAGATAATCTTTTCAGTTTCAGAATCCTTAGTGAACGGAGTGCAGCACAAATTCATGAGAATGATACCATGAGTTAAAGGGTTAAGTTGCAATGACAGGTTGCATATATTAAATTGCATTCCATTGAGTTTAGAAGGTTGCAATCAAGGTATTTACAATGACAAAACAATTTGATGGGGTAGGTACAATTATACAGGTGGGGAAATTCCAAGACGTCAGTGACCAAGCTTGGTTATTGAAGAGTGAAATCAGGAGCACATTTCTTAAAAAACATACATACTGGGGAATTCTCTCCTTCAAAAAGCTGCGGATGAAAAGGTCAATTGAAATTTCCAAAACCAAGTGATGGATTTTTGTTAGACAAGGATGTTGAAAGACATGTAGAGAAAGAGGTAAAAGGTAGTTGAGGTATAAATCATTTATGAATTGACTGAATGGTGAAATTGACATGAGGGGCTGAATGGCCTACTCATATTCCAGTGTTTTGAAGAAATAAGTGAATCAATGGGAAATGCCTGTTATCCACATTCTGACTGCAGTAAGTTGAAGATATATATTACATATATAAACACCAGGTTTTCAATGCAACTGCGCTGGTGATGTGCAAGTATACTTATCAAAGTAAAAGCTCAGTGTGACAACCCTTCTAAAACAGAACAATAGTTGTTTGGGGTTACTTAAACATCAATAACTGCAATTTAGAAGACAGAGAGGGAGGAAAGGAAGAATGTCTGTTTTGGAAGTTAAAGCTTGATAGGACCAACACAATATCAAATCTGAAAACATGAAATCCAGAACTTTGATTACATCCCATCAACAGCTTACGCTACCATATTTTTTAACTCTGCAAAATATTTGAAAAACAGCAGCACAAAATTTTCATTTGCATGCACTCACTTGTGTCATTGGACATTAAGTCATAAAGTCCATTCACAGTTTTAAAACTAAATGGGCAGAACACTTCTATTTTTCTGCTTCGTATTACTCAATTACAGAAAATGTTTTAATTATGGGAAAGTCCAAAACTATAGGTATTAAAAGTAAAAATAGTGTTTACAAGTTGCTACCACAGAGTGGCTGACGTGAACATGTGTATTTAAGGAGAAGTTAGATAAGTACATGAGAAAGAAATTGAAGTACGCACTTATTAGATTAGATGAAGTCTAAGGTGTAAGGAGTCTATCTGGAGGATACACCCAGTCCAGAACGGTTGGGCTAAATGACTTCTCGCCTGTCACTTGTGTAAAGTTTATTTAACTGTATACAACATTCAGTAATTAATTGCAACCATGAGAGCTGAGTGAAATTAAAAATTAAAATTTTAACTTTTTAAGTACTAAAAATCAATTAAACTCAAGTTTAGAAATTATTCTCCCTAAATTATGCTAAACAGGAATTACTAACCATATAACATGCATATAGATATACAGACTTTCGTCCTTCCAATATTAAGTTATCTTTGGCCTTTTTAAACAATTTAGGCAAATTTGTTTACCCAACCATTTATTATAAATGCAGCTAGAAAAATGCAAACATGCCTTGCTGAGCTATTAATATTTTCCAAGCCAGTCTTAATTTCAAATGGTGTAAAGCTCTGATGCACTCCTTTAAAACGTGATTACTGAACATTGTAAACAATGAAAAGCAATGCGTTTTCCATTATTTAATTTAAAATGATGCAGTGCAAAATTATAGTCATGAATGATGGAAGCAAAGAACAGACTCAGCAAAGCTACTTTTGGATCATTGCTTTATTAATGGTAATGTCAGTAAAATGAAAAATGCTAACATTGTCATGTTTAGCTACCAGGTGTAGATGAATTGCTTCTTCAGTACTCAGAGGGTTACAATTCCACACAGCACTGAACACTTCTATTGTTGTACACAGAGAGAAATTCTACACGTCTACTGAAGGAATTCAAGTGCAATGCGTCACAAATTCCTGCACTCAGTCTCTCGTGCAATGAAGTGCAAAATACAGAGTTGCCATCCAAAAGTTAAAACCTATTAGCTTTTTGAGCTTTGGGCAAAATTCTCAGAGTTACACATTCATTGATTTTTTTTTGTCTTGTAGAGATTCATAGATCTGTATATTTACAACATTTCATTAAAAAAATGAACAGCTTGATTAACATCAGTATTGTTTGCAAAAACAAAGTTGTGTTTTGAAGTCTTTAAAATTTGACCTTTTCTTCTCCCCAAATATAAAGGCACTAGTATTGCAAGGACATTGGTCCTAAAATTAAGTTGTCAAGTATTAATGTACGAATGTTTGATCTGTTGGTTTGAAATTCCCCTCTGCACTATTTTAATGGAGGTGTAATCAGTTTAACATAAATGGGTTAATGCCTCTGTTAAAATAGCAGCGACGATCATTTCAGAAAAAATGCATTAAACACTCGTATGCCGGTTTCCTACAGTATAATTTCAGGGTCAAAGCTTTAAGTAGCCACTTACTGCACAATTTCTGACATAAAATTTGAACCCTGCATTCTCACTAATCTAGCTCATTCTTTACGTTACCTTTAATGAACATATACTTGATTGGTTTACCAAGTAAAAGCCTCGTTTCTCGAACAGAGTTCAGTGATATAATGGCTTATCGCGCCACTTTTTAAAAAGAAATCCACAATTGTTAATTTTGAAAGTTGACTATAGAATGATACCATAAGATGGAATGCCTCCTAAATGACAGAATACATTATGCAATGTTTCTAGTCAAATTGAAATTCAGCACATAAACCACCTATTAATATTTTTTTAGCCTAACTGTATAATAAAACAGTGGAAGCTGCTAACACAATGGAATGAAGGATGCAAGTGTTTAATAAGCTTGTATCATTCATACAGAGTATGATTGAAACATAAAAATTCACCACAGGTCATCCAGTGCAACAGATAATCCAGCCTCCAGCAACTGAACTGCAAATCAAGACAAGACAAAAGAATAGTTGTTCCCCCAGATAGCTTTTTGAATAAAATCTATATTTAAAATTGTAGGTGACAGATATTGGTGCACAAATCTACAAAATTCCTGAGCATGATTTTAGATTAATATCCTTGCATTTTGATTGCAGTAAACTGCAACCCTACTGCAATTAGCAGCAATCTAATTAAACTGTTTTTTAAAAGAAGGGATTACTTCAGTAATCTGAAAAAAAAACTATTGAGCTTATTGATTGGAGCTTTCTAAACACAAAAGTATAATAACAGGCAGTTTACTTAGCATCAACAACCCTGCTTGTTTAATAGCTCCAGGAGACCCACATTGAAATTAGTTTATGTACTGCATCCTGCCACTTTGCATATAAAAATTAAGCCCCTTGAAATTACAAGGGCTAATTAGTTAAAACCATATCAGAGAACCAGTTTATTTTTTTCCCCTCACTGCTACCCATTGGACCTGAAGCACAATGCTGTGTGTAGAAGTTCTCAAGGCCCATGAGGGGAGCTGCTGCTCCCCAACCCAATAGATTGCTGTGACATGACAAATAAGCTCTGGCCTGACAGCAGCTCCAAGACATATTGTAGTTTATTTTGTCGTTTGGGCTTGCCATCTGTGCCATTCCAACTGAGGCCGCCTTTATACACGGTTCCAAGTGCCTTACGGAAGTCCGCAGTCCCTGAATAGCTCCACAGCCAAAGCTAGTCATTAGTCAAATTGTCTAATGAGAGGGAATAAAAATTGCCCCCTATCCTGACAGGAAAAATTTTGGTGTTGCTGAAGCTTGTGACCCGTGGTAGGAGAACTGATGATAGGAAGCTTCTATTTTCAGATTAGTTTAATGACTTCTGCTCCTTATGATAATAATATGGTGCTGTGGACATGTATCTTTTGTACAGGGATGATAATGTACATCTAACCGGCACAATACTATGTAATCAATTCAAGAAACACAAAAGAAAAAAAAATAATTTTTGCTGCACTTCAGTTTTGCACTTGAAACTGGAAAAGTGGTGAGCAAAATGAGCATTAAAAAAGTTTGACGTAAATTAAGTCTTTGCAGAATTTGCTTAAACGTTGACTTCTTGATTATTTAAGTGTTTCGAAATGCACATCCTTAACATTTGATCTTTTTTTGTTACTAGAATCTACAATTGCTGGGATGTCAAATCAGCTTCTCTTCATTCAGTCACACATTTAAATCAGTACTTGCGTTCAAAATTTTCAGATGCAAATTAAACAAAATATTGTGTTTTATCAACAGAAAGATCACATAAACTCATGGTTTCGAACACAGTGGGAGAGAAGCACTTGTTCTGGAGTGCACTGTGCAATCAATGGTATGGTCATTTGGATTAAAGCAAATTCTGCAGCAAAAAAAATCTATGATCTTTAACTCCGAGATCAATTTGCAACTGCGCTTCAAATCCCAAATGCAAAGACCAATTGTTTCTCTCTCAAATTTATACAGTGTTCAAAATAAACATATTGGCTCGCATCTCGAGGTGGACAGAAGTCATTAAACTAATCTGAACACAGAAGCTTCCTATCATCAGTTCTCCTACCACAAGCTTCACCAAGATTTTTCCAGTCAGGGTAGGAGACAATTCTTATTCCCTCTCATTCAGTAGACTTACACTTGCTGAAAGAGTTTTGCACCAGAACTTCTTGTGACCAGAAAACCGCACCAGGTGACATATCAACCAGGGCAAGCAACTGTGTACCCCCTGCTCTCATCAAACTGAAGAATTTTTAACTGTGACATTGAGTTTGAACCAGAAAAGCTACCTAAGCATAGTTAATTCAGTGCCAAATAATGGACCAAAAGCAAAATATAAAGAGGGAAAGCAATGAAATTGAGAGAAATGGGTGAAATTGGCAGAAAGGAAAATTAAAATTAAAATGTTTAAATTTAAAAAACTCCAAAAATTATTTATATTTTAACAAATGAGCCTCCACAACGGTAAAAACTAATTTCAGTGCCAGGTTGTTTGCTAGCAATTCTCATGCCATTAAAAACTTAGTTACACTGAACCCTAACTTTTCTTGGTGTGTTTCATGAGTAGCTATACACAAGTACACCTTTCCATGTATTTACTGTTGAGTGCTTCAGCAAGATACTTGAGCAAAGCTTCTGAGAGAGCAAGGCAACTCAGACTACAACTTCCTAACCTTCATGTAACTACAGACGTACAATTGCCAGAAGTTGCTATCTGATTTACATTTCAAGAATGGAATGCCAGTACACTCTTCATTATTTTTCTTAAGCACAAATGTTATTATCATCTGCTAAGGCAGTCTTTCAGGACAGAGGATGACTTTCTTTCACTCTGGGGCTGTGGGTGCTGAGGTGAATAAAAGGTCCAAAGCTCGATCTGTGCGTGCTCTGCTACAGGTGGTGAGGTAGTGTTTGCTGAGGTGTGTGGATGGATGGGTACTTAGATTTTGATACACTCTTTCCACTGTTTGTGCTTGGCCTTCACCTGAGCCTGTTGGATATGTTATAAATGGTTGGCACCCTCACATTCTTCAGTTGGGCCAGTCTTGAGCAAGAGATCTCCACAAATCTGTGGGAACGTGGCACTTCATCAGGCTTTGAGGATGTCTCTGAAATGTTTCCTCTGCCCATCTGATAGTGCTTGCCATTACAAAGTTAATTAACCATAGCCAATGCCTGGATATTGGAAACGTTGGGCTGAGAGAAGACACTGATATGAAAGAACCTATGCTGCCATTAAGTTTGCAGAATTTTGCAGAGGCATCACTAGTGATATTCCTCCAGGAATTTAAAGTGTCTGTTGTACGTTGTCCATGTCTCTGATGCATACAGAAGGACAGGTAGCACTGTAGCCTTGCAGATAATGAACTTGGTGCCGGCTTTGAGGTATTGTCATCACAAACACACTTCCTCAAATGGCCAAAGGTTGCACTGGCACACTGGAAGTGATGTTCAGTTTTCATTGCCAGGTTCCCAAGGTATGAAAATAGATCAATGTTGTCCAATGCTTTACTATGGATCCTGCAGGCTGGGAGAAACCTATGTCTTCCACATATTTCGTCTAACTCACCTTCAACGTTTTCAAGCTTGGCCTCCGAGCGTGCGCATACACAAGCATTCTATAAACGTACTGCAGTTCAATGGCAGAGGTTGAGGTAATCGTGGTTCTGGGATGAAGGCGTCGTAGGTCAGCCTGCATAGTAGCTCCACTCCAGCCAGGAGCTTCATTGAGATGAGGTGGAGTATTGTGGCTTGGAAGATGGAAGAGCGTTGATGTGACAACACAGCCTTGTTTGACCCCAGTTTGAACTCATATTGGATTCAGAAGATGCACTGGTAAAAATCACAGTTGCATGTCACTTTGCAGCAGGTGGAGGATGGTGAAGAATTTCTGCAGCAGCCAAATTTGAGAACGCTTCACAGTCCTTCCCAGTTGATAGAAATGAAGACCTTTGTGAAGGCCATGAATAGTGTATGATGGTGGTGAATGTGTGGAGTTATTTGCTACTGAAAGCTGCAAAGGCCAGCTCATTGAGTGTATTTAAGACAGAGATAGATATGTTGTTGATTAGTAAGATCAAAGGTTACGGGGGAGAGACAGGAGAATAGGATTGAGAAACACATCAGCAACTCAATGGGACAAATAGCATTTCTATATCTATACTTCTATATCTTACGATCTTAGGTTCTGGTCCTGATTTACATCTTAGCCTAAATATAGCTAGAATGGCACTTTTGTTCCCCTGTTTTATTTTAGGTTTGCTAAGTTGAATCTTATGTTTGTCTACTTAATATCGTGGGCAATGAAATGATTGGGGAAAAAAAAATGTTCTGAAGTCTGGCAAGGATCTCAGTTCAGTACCGGAACGCACTAATTGCGTATAACAGTCTGTTCAATTTTTCATTTAAACATCAAAGAGTGGTCCAACCATGTTAAGCTATAGATTTAGAAAAAAATATTTTTTTGAAGCATGTTACTATCATTTCACTGTTGGCAGCTATCACACACACACTCACAAAAAAAAACTAACTGTACAATCCAATTTAGACTTGCCCGTAGTACAAAAAAAATTCAAATGACTAGAAGCTTCATTTCACAAAAGAACTACTCCAGGCAGAAGTATTTTGGTACTGGGCCAAATATCAACAGTTCACCCAAACAGCCAGTCATTGGAGATGGACTGGTAAAGAACAAGACCACGCGGCATCTTAAATACACACAAACATTTGGAACAACCACTGAAACATTTCAAAAGTTAACTGGTTTCATAAATGATCCATCAACAAAATACTTTGGAGGAATAAAATGTTCATTTCGTAACTCTGCTTCAGGTCTACTGCCAATAATTCAAAAGCTTTTGGATGAAGTAAATCAGTAAAGTTCGAAAGTCTACTTTGGACAGTTTTCCAGCTTCATATATTATTCCACACAGCATGCTGACTTCACTTTTATTCCAGACTTATTTCAAAATTTTATCAGTCTGAATTAATAATTACGATCTTTTTGTCAAAATTCCAATTAAACTTCACTGACTTCTTCAAGGATGTTGCAAAATAGTAATTACTAGCTCCATCTGAAAACTATAATTTTTTAAAAAGAGAATTTTCCTGTCTTTCAACAGAGTAATGACTGCCTGATTCAGATAATTCTTTCCTCAATACCATTTGAGTGTTCCCTTCCAGATCATTACAATAGGTTAATTGATTTAAAATTCGCCTCTTTGCAAAATTATTCTACCACTTTTTCTTTTCAACTCTTGTGACCTTCAAAATTCGGCCAGTCACTTAACATAGCTTATGAATAAAGTCACACATATTTATCCCCTCTTTACTTCTGTCTTCTCAATCTTCAGATTTCAGTCATCAGCACTTCAAGGACTTGGCTGTTTTTTAAAGACCACTGTTCTTTTATTTACCCAGCTCTCTTCCTCCACAATGACGCGTAATTTCATTTAATACTGCTCTTTGAGTATTGTTCTTTACCGTTCGAATTATCTGGGATGAGGGTAGGCAACACCATTTTCATAGGATGTTGCATTTCAAGTGTGAAGAGTCATTATTATCTTATTATTGAAAATGAAGTCTGCATATTACTCTCATTCTTTTACTCCCTACTCTTAAAAAACATAAGGATCGATTCTCCCAAAAAAGTTCTAAGCGCTGAATTTGTGGGAAAAATCACGACTGTCTTTTTCCAGTGGGAGTTCGGACTCGAATCTCCCACACTCTGTGCACTGCAGAGGTCACAATCGTGAATATCATTAAAAGCTCAAGGAACAGAGCATATTCATGCCAGGGTTTGACAGTTCTGGGCCTCTGCGCATACGCAGTGCCCCTAAACTGTCAGCTTCCTGTTTGCTGGCCAGCCTGGGATCCCCGTAGTGGTGCCCCTCAACTCCCCCGTGGCTCCCACGACCATTCCTGGGTCAGCCCCAACCCCTCTCCCATCCCAGTGCACCCCAATCTCCAGCCCCTCCCCAGCCCCTCCCCAGCAGTGGACTGCCAAGGTGCCCATGCTCAGGAGCACCCCCAATTTCCCTCACTTCACTCCAGTGGGGTGGGGAGCTCCACTGAAGTGAATTTGTACTGGAGGGGTGGGAGATGCTTTAGGGCCTGGAGGCTTCAGTCCTGGGCCCGATAATTGCACTTAAATCACATTAAAAATAAATTAAAATGACTTACCCAGCTTTTCTGCCAGTTTCCTGCGTGGTCCCGACCACACCAGATATCCAGCAATGGGAGAAGCGTGTGTCAGGAACGCATGCACGACTCTCCCAGCCCAACCCACCAAAAAAAAAATCAGCCGGTTGGAATGGGAGAATCATCTCCATAATGTGAGGCTTTATTGCATTAACAGGGGTGCACACGATAGCTGAATTTTGTTTTAACCTGCAACACGCACAATGCATCATCTTTCCTTTCCCACATAAGCTCGTCAAATCTAAAGCATGGTTTCCATGGAATTTAGAAGACCTGTGTACCTGATCGGGATACAGTTTATATTTATTTCCCACACAACTGTGACAGTAAACATGTGACCAATGAAACTTTCCATTTACTCGCTCATGCAACTGTCCAAAAAGAAAGCAAGCAATGAGAAAACCAAAAGGCACGGCGAACATAAAGCAACACACAATACATTACTAAAGTCAGCAGGACTATGTTGGGAAAAGAAAATTAAATAAGCACCAAATTAACGCATTGCTTTCTTAAAGCTGCAGTAACCAAAGGTTTATTATATTCACTGCAGACTTCCATTGGCCTCCTCACAATGCATCAAAGGACTAAACTCCCAAAATAGATTTAAATCGCATCATATTTTGACAACTTCTGTAAACCTCAACAAAAAAATTGGGAAAATCATCCTGGAATTCTACATAAAATCATTGTCAGCATTTTACTCCAGCTCAGTCAATTAACTCATTTAAGAATAGTTTGATTCCAATATTAGACCTCATTTTCCTCAGCCTTCTTTCTGAGGAAAGGCAGAGAAGAGTTGCTAACCGTTTGCTCCCCTTTTGCCACTGAAAAGCACTGTACATTAATTTTATGGATTTTGACACCTGCCAAAATGCAAAAAATATCAAAGATTTCCACCCTAACACTTCCTCCAAAGCATGCATGTAGTGCAGTAGCATGCTGGTCTCATTAAAAACCTGTTGCTACTGTTTCAACAGACGGGTTGGCATTGCCAAGCAAGGCATATATTTGTGCCAGGGATGGATGAAGGAAAGTATTGCTTCGCTGTATCAGTACTTTACACTTAGTGATGGAGGCTGCATTCAATACCAGTCCATTCACAATTCTCTGATGTGACTATGGCTTATCTGCTGACATTCACAAGCCACCTTATCAGAAATTTGACTGACCTTCTCCAGAGACTGGATTATGTACTGCCCCATCCAAGAGCAAGAACTTTACCTTCCCCTGACCAGATATCTGCTCCATTCTGCTATCTCTCTACTCCTATGCCATCATTCCTTATACTCACACTGATTTTTCCAGCTTCACCAATTCACTGCTTGACACTGTACAGGCACCCTCTTGCTACCTAGTTCTAAGTCAGAATGCAGGGTGTCCAATCTGTTACTTAAATCACAAGCCATGACCCAGCAGCCAATCACAGGGATGGCATCCTGTAAGTAAATGTGAAGACCACTGACGTTCAAATCATAGCTTCCAGCGGGCCTAAATAGATTTAAAAGCTTTCCATTAGTCATCAGCTGCTATCCACATGAAACTCCTGCTCCAACTACCTGTCAAATTCTCCAGTCACTCAGACTCTCTCATGAGGCTTCCAGGTGACCTGCCCCTTTAAGGTTGCTGCTGTATTTCAGCCACAGGCAGCAACTGGAATTCCCCTGCGGTGCTCCAGTGAAGTACGCCAAGTGTGCTCAGCACACACGTGTTATTTCAATTCAGTCCAACAGAAAGACTGGGCACCAAGGTTGTGGCCCGGGTACAACAAACTTGCATGGAACTGAGCCTAAATTGTTCCTGGACAGCATGGGGAGAGCAATATTGATCTTAGGCTCAATCTAGTAAAGGAAAGTAGTCTCTGAAAAGCTGTCATGGCAGCAGTCCATCACTATAAAGATAACAGATGTGACCTCATACAAAATGTACACCTCGTGATTGATGTGAGCTATGAAACAGCCAGCATTACATTCGTGTCCTGGTCAGGTTGAACTGTGATGCTATTTGCAAATGCATTAACAAATCTCATATTGAAACAGTCTTGGTTCAATTATAAATGTGAAACTATAGTCCAGTTTTACCATGGAACTCCTTATCATAAAGGAACTTTACTGGTACAAAAAAAAGTCTTGCCCCCTTCAACTTATAACATGTAGTTTTGTTAAAAACATTTAGCAGAATGTTCACTATCCTACATACGCACTCAAAGGAACCAAGTTAAATGTTCTTGTTGTAACACTGCTGTTTTACTACTCTTTGCATTAAATGCTCGATGAATCCTAGTAAATTCTTCGAGAGATAAAGTGGATAAAAAATTGATGAAGCAGAAAAAAAATGCTAATGTAAGATTTAATTCCAGAAACTGGGAAGCCATATTTGTTCAGATTATTAAGTTCTCAGTGTTCAAGACACCAACGAATAAAAACTGGCATCTCACATGGTGACTAATGAGATCTACCAGTGAAATAACATAAGGGCTGACAGCCAGCTAGGCCAACTTGGCAGGTTCCAACCTAGGCATTGACGCATTCATCATCCACTAAACCAATCCACCATTTCTGCAATGCCATTTGTCATTAATTATGCTAATCAGCATACCATTACTCTCTGATGACACTGTAGCAGTTATTAGCTAGTTATGGCTTTCAAATGCGCAACTTATTGAGTATGCAAGAGATGTGCATACATTAGCCTACAGGGAAGAAGTGTCCAATTATAAAGAGAAGAAATTCTCTATTATCTTGCTCTAACAAACCAATTTAGCAATTATAGAAGCCTATGAACTCATATGGGTTTAAGAGCAAGAGCTTAGCATATGAAACAAGGGAACTTTGTTCATTATTATACTCATTCTGATGAAAAGAAATGAAGTGACAAAGCCCAACTCTGCGATTTTGTTAATTACAGGCTTATAACAAGAGCCACAATTATCAAGCAGCAGTGTTCCAATTCTCAAGAGCCCAAATTTCTTTCTACAAAGTCTCGCCAAACGGTGTTTTCATTTCTTCCATTGTATTTCTTAAACATGCTGATAGAATAATAAAACTGCCCTCGATTTTGCTGAAAAAAGAGACAGCACCTTAATGGCATACTGTACGGCAGAGCAAGGAATTTAAAGTTAAACATCAAACACAGTGCTCTAAAATTACTCAATCGTAAATATTAGTAGACCACAAGGAACAGCAAATTGATTTAGCCATATAAGGTGTGTAATGTATAGGGCTGGGGGGCTAAGGGTTTCAAAATACCAAGAACATTCTCGTACAAGAAAATGCTTTAAAAGTATCACAATATAGCTTATAAGAATTTAGGTTAATTCAGAAGTACTGTGGAAAGCAACTTAAATAAAATAATCTAAGACTAACATGTACAAACTTACATGTCATACATGGGTACATATTACTATTACCATTCACTTTTTGTTCATGAAATTAATTGATTCTGCATGTTCTCATCTTACATGACATCACAACATTATGACAGAAGCTATCTTGAATTGAAATTGGAGATAACTTTAACACAAATCAGATTTCAATATTCAGCAGATGTGACTGAACTTGTATGAATGCTCGGACTAATTTTATTTTTACATTTATTCACTGACAGATTAAATAGACTTAGGTGATGTGCAGTATTTCTGCACAAAACATATTTTAAAATGTTTTCATTTAATAAAACACTTCGTAAATGCCAATAGGAGTAGGACTTCCCTAACACTTGCCTCAGACCAAAATACCTCACATGGTCACATGGAGGCCATCAAACTGACTCCAGCTATATATTCAGCCAGCATTTATTAAGATGATCAGTGCCCTCATTTAGATTCCAAGCAGAGCTCCCAGTCTTTTAATAATTTGACTAAATAGCAAAATATATTGATGGGCTTCACTTTCATGCAATTGATAACAGGAGTGTATTTTTTCCTTTTAAACACATTTCCAAACAATATTAACTGAACAAAAACCTCTAATTTAGATGCTATGCAATGGCAATGGTATTTTAACATTTACAAACAACCGTTCCTACGGGGAAAAGATCAGACTACATTGAGCTGGACTGTCCCTGTTATCAAATCCAAATAAAACAAACTTTCCCAGGTAGTGTACCAAAATAGTGCAAAAGCAGCATTGTTACCCCGAACGTACTGTGTCTGTTATAATTGCAAATGCTATAGAGCCTTCCCTTGTGATAAACCAGCCTACTGTATACAACACTAATTAAAGGTAAAATCTCATCCTTTGTCTGTTGATCCATAAGTACTTGCAACATTATTCAACAAGCTTATTTTTTGCACAGATTTTAAACAAAAAGGGTTCCCTGTTCATTTTACTTAATAATATATACACTGGATGACAACTCACAGATCTCTGAACAATTCTAATGGCCCATCATTCTGATGTTTACGAAAATTATTTACAGCAGAGGATGAGTTCTGTTGTGTAGGAAAACAATTAAGCCTGCATTCATTTAATTGAAGTCCATTTCTTAAGTCTGGTACTAAGAGAAGAATGCCCTAAGCAGGCTTACACCATTCACACAAGAAAATTATCACACTTTGTGAGTTCAATATGGATTAAGTAATCATTAATACTGCTGTAGTAAATGGGCCTATTAAAAAATCTTCAAAAAAAATTAAATGTCTGCACATAAATCTCTTTAAACTATATTTAATGGGTCTATTTAATCTGCATATTAAACACTAGATCAACAAGCCCCTAATGAGGCCTCTGCAAGGTTTCAGAGAAAAGTACCTTTCAGTTCAGTATTTTTGAGTTGAATTTTTCTGGCTCAGTGGTTTACCTTTGATAAAGTAACAGTTGCATTTATAAATTGGTGAAACTTGCACAATAACTGCATTTTCATTATAAGGCACCAGCTTGGTGATTCAACTCACCAGTTTAGCATTCTTGATAGAACTCACTAATAAAATGCCTTGATCTATATAGCATTGCATTTTTAAATGTGAAACACGGCTACTGCAGTTCATATTGGGAGATGAAAATTTGTGAACCATTAGATCAATACGAATAAAAAGTTTAAAATTTAGTTAATTTGAATTAGCCTTAATTGCTTCTTTGGAATAATGGTACAGCACAAAGAAGGAGCTATTGGTATCACAGGTTAATAATGTTTAATGAGTAATTAGGGCATGCAATTGTTTTGCAACATAGAATGGCTAAATCACAACAATCATCATCAGCACATAGCGCTTATTATAAAGCGGCGATAGACTCGCTTAGCCAACTGTTAAAATTGAAAGATCCATAAATATAAGAATTTGAAAAAAAACAACACCATGGGGTACATTTCCATGAGCAATATCAGCAATGTGCTGATGGAAAGCCCAAACCATTTTCAGGTTCAGCCTTCATTTAAATTTTACTGACAAGCTACAGGTATCAAGAGAAAAATCAATAACTAACCAAAACTTCTCATTTTACAGAATCTAAAACAGTTAAATAAAGAACTGGCCTGACTTTAATGAGTGGGGAGAGGAAGGACTAGGCTGCATGTTTGCGTAATGTTTGAGAAGTTCAAACCAACTAGATTTTGTTACGCATCCATTGAAATCAATTGCAGTAACCAATAGTTGTTCTCTGCTGCATCCTTGAAGAGACAACCTATGATAATTGCCACAGGTACAGTGGTTAGCACTACTGCCTCCCAGCACCAGGGACCCTAATTCAATTCTTAGCTTGGGTCACTGTGCAGAGCCTGCACATTCTACTTGTGTCTGCGTGGGTTTTCCCCAGGTGCTCCGGTTTCCTCCCACAGTCCAAAAGATGTGCTGGGTAGGTACATTGGCCATACTAAATACTCCCTCACTGTACCTGAACAGGCGCCTGAATGTGGCAACTAGGGGATTTTCACAGTAACTTCATTGCATTTTTGATGTAGGCCTACTTGTGACAATAATAAATAAACATAAACTAAGCCGAACAGACATTGGCTGGTGCCCACTACATTGATGAATACTTTCATGTTGTTCTGGTTAAATCATAACAAAACATCTATCCTGATCCTCTTAGAATTATTAACATACTGGTCTAAAGATCCTGCAATATTAATACATTTCCAGATGTATCCGTAGGGGTAGGTACGGTTTATAAATTTGAAGGTTAAGAAGAAGGTCATCAGAATCATCAATGTCACCTCAATGCAAAAATAGGTGCAGTTGGAACACATTGGCCTGGATTTCATCCTACATGTGATAGACAGAGCTTTGCCTGGGTAGGAAGGTGGGAAATAGGATTATGTGTTGGTCAACCGATTTTTTGGCCACCATTAGATGTTATGACATGACCAAGAGCAAATAACATGCTCTCACAACAACTTATATATTTTAAACTGTGGCAATCGTCAAGCTTTATTTCACTGCACACTACATGGTAACCTCATACCAGCAATTACATTTTGAATTCAACTGTTGAAATAATACGACGGTAAAATTTGTGTTATCTGGCACTCTACTAACCAGAATTCTGGGGTGTTGGGTTCTGTTTTGGGTTGGAGATGGCTTGTCCTCACTCCACTGTCAGCCTCCCACCATTCTGCAGCATCTTCACTCCTTGGCACCATTCACTCAATTTATGTGCTCCCATAGTTCTCAACACCCACGTAATCATTTTACAGCTCTCTCGGTCGATGAAAATACGGAAGTCACCTCACATCTCAGTTAACCAGCGTACTTGATTAACTAGCAGTTCCTAACCCTGAAGTGTGCCGGATAACAGATTTTTGGGCACTACTATAACAGCTCTGATGAAGGGTCATCCTGACTCGAAACATTGGCTCTATTCTCTCTCCGGAGATGCTGCCAGACCTGCTGAGTTTTTCCAGCATTTTCTGTTATTCTTTCAGATTCCAGCATCCGCAGAATTTTTCTTTAATAACATACTTAATGGAGGTGAGAACTACAGCATGATGTCTCAACCCAAAAATTCACACAATTTAATGGTCTCTCTTAATAATGGTATTCACGGTGAAGAAATCTGGAAATTAAAGTTGTAATTTGATCAATAGTATCTGTTTTGCCAAATCAAATGTATTAGGCAATCAATGCTATTAAAAGTGTTCAGTTGATTGACCAAAGATGTAGAATTCATGACCAATGTCAAATAAAATTCTCAGCACCCTGACTGTACATTGCTTAACTTCTCACTGGAATAAGTATTATAAAGGTGGAAGAGAAATGTCTGAATATATCAACTTTTTCAACATTTGTCATATCATCGATTATGTTGCTCATTTTCCACATAAATACAATAAAACAGAATCCCTAACCATCATTTTGATACACAAAAATCAAACATACCATTAGAAATTCTGGGAGAGATTCTCTGACCTTGTCTAAACTTGGTTCTGTTGGGATTTTACCATCCTGCTGCAGTGAACGGAAGATTTGGCTGGGGCGCCAAATTCTCCGACTTCGCTGCAGCAGGAGCATGGCAAGAATAGCCGGTATGCCCATGCCGTATACATTTTTAACAATTACCAAGAGCTATACAAGTCAAATCACAGCTGTGAATTCCCCAAAGCGCAAAGACCTGGGATGATAAAGGTGCTTCCTCAGGAAGAAGAAGGAGGCGGGGCAGGGTGGGGGGGAACAACATTTAAATCCTGAGCAAGAGTTATTCTACTCCTGTTCATTCCTACTTTCCAAACCTGAGCCACAACATTGTATTTGTTAGAAGACATATAATAGAAAGGAAAACCATTTTCCAACAAACTTGTTGGGAAAGGCATTGGCATGAGGTTGTCTGGCCACTCCCATAATGGGGAAATGGTGTGTTGCTTTGAAAAAAAGCAGTGCTTCAAATTGTGGTGTTCATTCATTTATGGTTTAATATGCCAAACCCTTCTTTGAAAAATCAATAGAAGTAGCCCGAACAGCTGTTTGTGTTCATCAACATCACCTAGCGGGTTAAGCTAACAGAGGAAGAGCAGCACGTTATAGTATACATTTTGAACACTTTGAAATTTTTAAAAAATGAATGAGAAAACATGCCAGACTCATGTAGAAAACAGAACCAAGCTTAGACATTTAATGAGCCAGTGAGGGGAGGAACTCAGATGAAAATTAATTTTGAGGTTACAATAAATGATGTACCTCGGTAGGAGAGATAAAAGATTGTATGCAAAAATTAATTTTATTTGAATTCTATCAAAATAACAAAACCAAACAAAAAAAAAAATCAGCATGAAAAGTAATTTTGCATAATCAGAATGCACCATCTGGAACAATTAGCCGAATTCCTTCAATTCTGTGGAACTATGAAAATCAGTCATATCTTATTATTAAAGATCTGGAATTATACATGTAATAAATCCTCAAAAAAATGAAGCATGCCATTGCCTGTCAAGGCTATTTTTACTTCAACTACTGAAGAAAGCCTGATAAGCTGAAAAGAACAGATTAATATATGCAAATCACATCCTGCATTTAAAAGCCCACAACTGTCTACACTTTCTGTCCCTTATTGCTGCCTTTATGTTTTATTCATATAACAGCTCACCTGTCACTTCATAAGCTATAATATTATGGGGGTATTATTAAACAGCATAAAAGCAGTGCCTTAATTGGAAAGCTTCATTGCATTTTCCAATTATTTGGAGTAAATTAAAAGCAGATGCACATACTTTAATAAGGACTCTAATATTGGTTCCAGGAAATCAAAATTCATTGTCATCTTGCTGCTCTGATATTTTCCGAACTACCCTCAATTTTACTGGTTTAAAAGGAAAACCTGTCTACACAGTCTGTTAATTGTCAGTCATCTAAAGGCTATTAAAATAATTGGATCTCATAGTAGGTTCCATCCACATTAAAAGCCAAGATATGAATGCTTTGCAAGGTTTTTTTCATGTAACAGTAAAAATACTCAAAGTTTTATAAGCTTATGGTTCTCAGTTAAATCGCAATATTATAAAATCCTTGAACTATTCAATTATTTTTCACCTAATCTAAAATGGCTTGCGACAACACATGGAACAGCACAAGTCCATCCCAAAACATTTTCCCCAATTTGAGAAACCATAATTCATTCCAAAACACTTCCCCCAATTTGGGAACACATAATTCATATGTGATGCACATTTTGCAACATCCAAACTAATGTGCTACATTGCATAAAGTTGATTTTGGAACAAGAGAATAACAAGACATTGCACAAACAGGGTTCAATTTTTCAAGGTATGAACGCTGTAAATTAATCCTTTGGTTCCAAGAAGAAAAATTGTAGCTAAACTTTAATGCAAGTAACTTAACAAAAAAAAACAATTTGATGACTAGTGCTTTGAACTGATTTCAGCTCTCAAGATTAATCAACTGCATACATAACATAGAATCATAGAACATTACAGCACAGTACAGGCCCTTCGGTCCTCAATGTTGTGCCAAGCTACGTCCAATCCCAAGATCAAGCTATCCCCTCCCTATAATTCTAGAGTGCTCCACGTGCCTATCCAATAACCGCTTGAAAGTTCCTAAAGTGTCCAACTCCACTATCACAACAGGCAGTCTATTCCACACCCCAACTACTCTCAGTAAAATCTGTATCATTATTGTTCTTTTTCTCTTCATAATCAATTTTTCTACCTAAATATGGTGCTTCTTTTACCAGGTATAAATCAGTAGGTATTAGTCAGTACAAACATTTGAAGCCATTTCAGAGGATGATCCAATAATCAAACCTAATGCTGAAATTTCAGCCTCTCAGTGGTTAGCGGTTAAGAAGTTAACATCTTGTAATTTTTGTTTTAAACACCTTAATATTACTGATCAGAAACCAGCTTTATCCCACCTTTAATAACCCTCAAATAACAAAAATTTGTTCATTCTTCTCATTTTCCTAGGTGCCAAAACACAACTTGGTAGAACATCTCAAGATGCGCTTGCCTATTAGTGATTGATGGACCTACATTGCAAATTCTGTCCACTGCCCTTATTAATAGTGGATTTAGCAAATAAGACTCTGTGCGAATGACTAGGTTGCATTGCCATGATGGAGCACAGTTTGAAATTCTCAGAGAAAGTTGCATCAGGGACTCATTGAGTGTAAGAAATCAGAGAGCATCAAACTTTGAGTAGCACGGTAAGAAGTCTCACAATATCAGGTTAAAGTCCAGCAGGTTTATTTGGAATCACAAGCTTTTGGAGTCCAGTCACCTGAGGAAGGAGCGGTGCTACGAAAGCTCATGATTCCAAATAAACTTGCTGGACTTTAACCTGTTGTTGTGAGACTTCTTACTGTGCCCACCTCAGCACAACACCAGCATCTCCACATTTTGAGTAGCACAGGCAGCCGGTTCAGAATGAAGTTAGCCAATTCCATGGGCAGTAGTTGTCCATGGCACAAGACAACCAAAAAACTAGACTGGGCACCACATGCCTATCAAAGGATCAATTAATGCAAAGCTAGCCGGGAACTCCAGTTGAGATTCTACGTTAATGAGTGTAATTGGATTCAATTCATCAAAAACTCACCTAAAACAAGGACTACAAAGTTTTGAAATCTCAGTCTGCCTAACCCACATGTATACAACTCTGACCATAAAGTGCACAATGCAGACTCAATTTTGCAAGCACGCTTTTAATTGCCATGTCTTAAATATGAACATCTGGTTATATGTAACATTTTCATCCATTAGAATCCACTGTAACAGCATTCTAATTTAATCAATGCGAGGCATTACTGCTTTTGAATGGGAAAAATGTGCAAGACATTTCAGAGAAAACATTTACAGCCAGTGATGCACTGCACAATCCAGTTCATAACTTGAAAGTCACAAAGTTTCTTCTAAAATCACTAGATCATGGATAACAAACAGACATATCCTGAAAACTGGCACATTTTGGAAGCTGGTTCTCTCTTGCAAGTTTCTGCAATTCCAAATCATACAATCCTACAGTCCCACTCAGGTCCTATCCCCATAACCCCATACATTTACCCTAGCTAAACCCCCTGACACCAAGGGGTAGTTTAGCACGGCCAATTCACCTAACCTGCACATCTTTGTAGAGTGTGGGAGGAAATCAGAACACCTGGAGGAAACCCACGCAGACATGAGGAGAACGTGCAGACTCCACACAGACAGTGACCCAAGCCAGGAATCGAACCCAGGTCCCTGGCGCTGTGAAGCAGCAATGCTAACCACTGTGCTGCCCTTTTTAATCCATAATGTAAAATGTGAACAGCAAGAGCAGAGAGCACTAATTCCATTCCACCAACCTAAAGCTATCTTTCAGTTTCTCTTGCAATAAGGAAAGCTCTTTTCTATCTCTTCAGAACAAAACATTATGACTTCTGCTTGAATATTACATTACAGCTTCATTTCTTCCTTAGTCAGGTCCTCCATCTATAGTATTGAACCATAAAGATTAGCTATCAGTGAACACAGGCAAATAAAGCTTTCATTTATTTGTATTGCATCAGAGCTATTCCAGTTTTAGAAATATTTAAACAAAAACAGATGATATACACATACCTAAACATTCAACATTACTGTTGCAGGACACGGAATTTCAGCAGGTCTATTTCAACTCAAAGTATAACCAAGAATTAAATGCAACTCCTTTGACAAAACAGAAGATATGAAAGAGTAAGGTTCACAAACTGCGACAGACATTACTCTCTGAATTTCTCTCACTGGATTATTTTGTGCCAAATGATGGCACTTTAGATAGAAACTAAGCTTAAGACAAAAATGCACTATTCTTCTGTGATTTCAAAACTGCCATCTCATGCTTGGGCTTTTACAAAGTATATCCATTTGCTGGCGGTAGGCTGCAACTTGACTAGAGTACTGCCAGTGCTGTATTCTGAAGCTCAAAGTCCATTTATTCAATAATGGAAAGACAGTTCAAGTATTTGAATTTCCAGCAGAAACAAAATTGAAAAATAATTGGAAGACGGTAATCATTTCCTACTTAACCATTTGACAATTATAGCAGTACTTCTGGAACAATAAACATGGTCATGCTATGAGTGCTCATTAATTCAATGAAATCGCCTAATTAGCACTTACCTGCTGTTCCCATCACTTTCTTTTCCAGCAGTCTTCCTTCTCCCACTTCCTGGGAAAAACTCTTCCTTCAGTCTCTCAAAAAACATCGCCAGTTTTTTCTAAATTTTAGGAAGAAGTTAAAAGTGACTAACCTTTCCAACAGTCCCAACTGCATTGGCTACACTTCATCCCAACCCATTTCCTGCAAAGGTTCTATTCCATTCTCCTAGTTTCTCTGCCTCATTCATGCGCCTTCTGGTGATGCAATCTTCTATTTTCTCTTTCTTTTTCCTCAGTTGAGGACCACAGGGCTTCTTCAATGGTGTCCATTCCATTCCTCTCACACTTACCCCTCCATCCCAGGATTACAATCGAGTTCCCATTGTATTCACCTTGCATCCCACCTGTCTCCAACATTCAGCAGACCATTCTCCATTCTTCCTGCTGTGTCCAATGTGACACCATCTCCTCTTCTTCTTCCATTCAGCATTGCAAAAGGGACAATTCCATTCCCGAGCCTTAGTCCACTACTCAAGTCACCCCAACACTCCCACCCCCTCCCATGCAAACATATGGCATATAATATCATTCCTATCAGGTAAAATGGTGATTAAATTGTACTTCTTTCAATTCAATATAAATGTACTTATAATGCAATCTCTTGTACTCGAGGGAGCAGTGAAAATGACAAACAGACACAGTTTGGATAGCTTCTTTGCAGGACCTCTCCACTTAATCTACAAGTGTGGTCCTGAGCTCCTAGGCACCACATCATTTTAGTTCTCCGTCTCACTCCCACCTGGATAAGTCAGTGGTCTTTGGTGTCCTACACAATTCCAATGGAATTCAATGTAAACTTGAGAACAGCACTTCATCTTTTGATTAGGGCTATTACAGACACAAGATTGAGTCCAACAATTTTAAATCCTAACCTCAAGTCACCAGCAACAGTTAGTTTGGACACATCCTTTGTTATCCCATTACTGCCCCATTTTACCTTATGGCATTAACCTTTGGTCATTTATCTTCTCACCTTGCACCCTTTCACAGACATTCCCTTCCCTCTTTTTGTTTTCTTCTTTCTGTCTCTTTAATGGGCTTTAAGCACTAAACATCTCTTAATTTTTTCCAGTTCTGATGAGAAGTCATCAAACTAAAGACCCCAACTGTTTCTCCTTCCAGAGATGCTGCCTGCCACCAAGTACTTCCAGTATTTATTTTATTATTTCTAGCATTTTTTTAAACATGCCAAATTTTCAACATCTGCAATATTTTACTAATCAGTCCTACAACTTTGGGATCACTGATTACAAGAAAACTAACAAGTCTAAAAATTGATATGCAGTGATGTCTGGAATTTTATTTTGATGGAGAAAATATTCCCACAGGAAGCCCAAGTTCTACAGTTTATATATTTTCTTTCCACTGAAACGGAGTTAGAAATCCACAAAAAAAAAACACCTATTTCCTCGACATTAATGCCATGCGTTCTTCATAAAGGTCTTTCCATTTTACCCAGGTGAACCACATTCACAGCAAATTTCAACTGCAATTTTCTAGCATTTATATTACTAACTTATGATATTAGTATTAGCGGCCTCATTCTAGCTTCCATCACTTAAGGACAATGGTCAATGGTTCCAAATCTGGTTAGATTTATTAGCAGGTGGAGTCATAGCACACACTAAATGCTGACTTGGGTTTTAAGTTGCCTTTGAGGTAGTTTGCCAATTCATTTCAAAGCTGTCACATAATTGAAGTTTTAATGCAACTAGTAGCTCCTTAATTGAAGGGTCAGCATACTGTTACTAATTAAAAACTGCAGATTTTTTGTGACAAATGTTTTGAGTAGTGTACATTTCCACCAGCTTCTACAGCACAAATAATTAGCCACTTTATTGCTCCATAAATTATATATTTTCCAAGGAATAAAATGACACAAACATATATTGGTTTCAACGGCTTTTTACAACCAATAACTGTAACAGCTGTCTCATACTCCATCAATACAAGACATTAAAGCATTATTGCTCAAGGAATTTGTTAAGAAATGCATTCTGTACTGTAAAATCTCCCAAAATGACGCACATAAACTTCTGTACTGCTGAGTCGAGCTCAATATATGCCAATTTGTTAAAGACACGGTTCTAAAAGAAATTATATAAATCTATCAGCTAAACAGTAGGCTATTAAGAGGATTTTCTTTGTGAAAACTGCTGAAACTATGCAGTTTATACACAGAAATATCTGACCAACGACCCACTGGTAAGAAGTACATTATGAGAATTTACAGTGTATTACAGACAGCATCTGCACGTCATTGCAGCTTATCCACTTAATTACGTCACAACTGAAAAGAACAACTGCCTAAACTTTCAAACTTGTAAGTGACCTGGGCTGGAGGTGACTGACTGTCCTCCACAATACTTTCATCCTCTTGGAGAGAGAAGTTACCTTTCATTTAGGATTTTGACTCAGAGATCATTTTCATAACACTGAACCGGTGTATCCCATTAACGTAGCACTTGTATTTGTACTTCAAATTGCAACATGGTGGTACACAGTGGATAGCACTGCTCCCACAGCACCAGGGACCCAGGTTCAATTCCTAGCTTGGGTGATTGTTTGTGCGGAGTCTGCACGTTCTCCCCATGGCTGGGCATGGGGGTTTCCTCCCACAGCCCAAAAGACATGCTGGTTAGGTGCACTGGCCATGCTAAATTCTCCCTTAGTGTACCCAACAGGCGCCAGAGTGTGGCAACTAGGGGATTGTCACAGTAACTTCTCTGCAGTGTCAACGTAAGGCTACTTGTGACACAAATAAATAAACTTTAAAACTTAAAATTATTGTGCCATCAAAATGCTTCCTTTTTTGAAAGAGCTTATATTTTACCTGTATTCCCAAAATATAAACTTTTTTCATAAAGTAGTAAATTAGAGAGCAGCAGGCCAATTGGTCATGCAAAAGTCCTTAGCTCAGCAGAACTACAGTACAGAAGAGAGTACGATTTGAATGACAATGGGAAAATGGATACTGAAGCAACAACCAAGACTCACTGTGAAAAGATGGAAAGCAGCATTGAAGGAAAGTCCACTTTTACTGCTAATAGCAATTTCAGAGAAGGAGGCACAGTCTAAAGGGATACTGGCCACACTGGAGACCAACAGGAGCAGAACCGCCCCCCCAGGCTGAATGACTCAGAATGCACACAGTGAATATTATACACATCTTAGTCGTACTGAAGCACCTTGGAGCACAACTTGTTCGATGTAAACAAACAACCTTTTAAATAATTTTGCAACATTTTTAGAGTTTAAAATTGATTATTAAGTCATAAATTGGCTTACCTTCACACTGCAATGAAGTTATTGTGAAAATCCCCCAGTCGCCACATTCTAGCATTTGTTTGGGTACACTAGGGGAGAACTTAGCATGGCCAATTCATTAACCAGTACGTCTTTTGGACTGTGGGAGGAAACTGGAGCACCCAGAGGAAAACCATGCAGGCATGGGGAGAACATGTAGGATCCGCACAGACAATGACCCAAGCTGGGAATCAAACACGGGTCCTTGGCGCTGAGGGGCAGCAGTGCTAACCACTTGGCCTCCACATCGGAGCAAACAGTTCATTACTTACGTGTTAGTTGGGACCATCAAGACTGATGGTTCCCGCACTGAAATCTGTATTTGCTTGCTGCGTATTTAATTCAAGTTGCAGGCAGAATACACATGACACACGTGCCAGGTGCCTCACAACTTCATTCCATCAGCTAAACATTTCTGGCAAGACAGTTAAACAAAGGATTACTAATTTATGATGCCTCTTCAAAAGCTGGAAAGTTATAGTTTGCTTAAAGAGGAAAGACTATACAATCATCTTAATTATGAAGTTATAATGTGCTAAAAGAACAGATTGTAAACAATGCCAACAGAAAGTAACACAAAAATAAAGAAGGCCAACACATGTTTGAAAACTATTCCTCTCTTGATACAAAACAGGTCTTCCAATAACTACAACATCATAAGCACAACTTGAATCAAGAATGACATCGATCCAAGGTTTCAATATTTTCCACTATGAATGCCAATAAGCAAATAGTGCACAAACAGGAGAGGTGTCAGAATACACATTTTGTTAATACATGACACAAGCTGCAACATCTGCAACAACCCAGAACCAAATGAATTTGACACATTCTATTCGAAATCCTGTTCCTGGTTTTGCTGTTGCGAGTGACTGAAGGCTTAATCAAGGAAGCAGGCAATTCATCAATCCCAACAACCCTGCTTCCGGATGCCTGACAGCACCCACATGTTTTTTTTCCAAGAATAAACCTGCCCACCTGTCAACACCAGCACAGCAACAAACACAAAACATATGATTAACGGTAAATGTGTTAATTTACAAGTGTAGGCTATTAACAATGCCTGCATTGCCCCCCCACCCCCTCCCAATTAAACGTGAAAATGACCACGTCACCTAATGGAATTAAAAGCACAATGTTCTTTATTGGTTCAGCTTTTCACCAAAACATCACTATTTCTCTCTAAATTTTGTGATCAAATGATTTTTAAAGGGTAGAAACAAATGCTTCAATTGAGCTACGGCAGCTATGCTTCAATCCTCGAATCCTCAATAGCACGTGCTAACTTGGAATAAAGGCCAGTTCACAAAAAAAGTCACAATAGCCAAACCATGTTGCGGTTAGGTGACCCATTACCCCCAGGATTGTTACAGAAATTTTGATTTTTCCACTAGCGTGGGCAAAAATTCAATGTGGAAGCCAAGTTTAATGCTAACCGGTCTCTGCAATTTGCAAACTGCAGAGCTGGAACAGACAGTCTTCATGCAGCCAGGCCTTGGACAATCTACTTCCCATCAAAATCAAATGGGTCTGGAATTCCCTGGCCAGATGCTAACGACCACACGGTTTCAGAGTGAATCATCGTTTACACCTCCGGTGAACCTGCTTTGTTAGAAGAATACTACCCAGCCTTGTGGCACCCAGCTCATTAGGAGGCCAGAGGCATAGCATGACCAGGATTGCACTTGCCAGTTAAAGGTTCAAAACTATGTTTTGTGACATCCAAAAATGTAAAGTGGGCACCTCATTGGGTCTTCCTGTCCCGCCTGATGCTAGATTGGACCCAGACTACAGGATCTTCAAGAAAGGTGTGCAGGGGAAATAAAAGTGGCAATCTGGAGCCCCAGCTCTCTCTCGCTTCGTATATTCTTTGTGTCTCCACAGAGCACCCTTCAATTGGCAGTTCAGCAGCACAGCATCTCCAGTTCCTTGTACCTCGTGGCGAGCATCATCAGACTAACCAAACCCATAAGACTACTCTGGTGAGATGTTCCAAAGATCAAAAACAGCCCTAGACAACAGGAAAAGCCCAAATTGATGACTACAGACCCTGAAACTTTAGGGACGTAGGTTCCCAGCTTGGGTCACTGTCTGTATGGAGTTTGCACATTCTCCCTATGTCTGCGTGGGTTTCCTCCCACAGTCCAAAAGTAAGGTGCATTGGCCATGCTAAATTGCCCCTTAGTATCCTAGCATGTATAGGTTAGAGGGATTACTGGGGTAAATATGTGGGATTATGGTTGATGTCGTCTGGACGGACGTCAGAAGTTGCAGCGTGACATAGATAGGATGCAAGACTGGGCAGAGAAGTGGCAGATGGACTTCAACGTGGATAAATGTGTAGTGGTCCATTCTGGCGGGACCAATGGGATGAAGGAGTACAATATCAAGGGTAGGAGTCTTAGCAGTGTTGAGGAGCAGGATCTTGGGGTCCGGGTCCATAGGACGCTTAAATCGGCCTCGCAGGTGGAGGATGTGGTCAAGTATGGTGTATTGGCCTTCATTAATCGAGGGATTGGGTTTAAGAGTCGGGAGGTAATGCTGCAACTTTATAAGACCCTTGTCAGACCCCACTTGGAGTACTGTGCGCAGTTCTGGTCGCCTCACTACAGGAAGGATGTGGAAGCTATTGAGGGGGTGCAGAGGAGATTTACAAGGATGTTGCCTGGATTGGGAGGCATGCCTTATGAAGGTAAGTTGAGGAAGCTAGATCTGTTCTCCCTGGAGAGACGAAGGTTGAGAGGCGACCTGATAGAGGTTTATAAAATGTTGAGAGGAATAGATAGGGTAGATTCTCGGAGGCTATTTCCCTGGGCTGAAATGGTCGCTATGAGAGGACACAGGTTTAAGGTGCTGGGAAGCAAGTACAGAGGAGATGTTAGGGGTAAGTTTTTCACTCAGAGGGTGGTGAGTGAGTGAAATCGGCTGCCGTCGTTGGTGGTACAGGCAAACTCGCTGGGGTCTTTTAAAAGACTTCTGGATGAGTAACTGGGATTTAACGGGTTTGGGAGTTAGATAGTTCTACGGCTTGGTAGGTATGGACGTGATCGGCGCAACTTGTGGGCCGAAGGGCCTGTTTGTGCTGTAGTGTTCTATGTTCTATAGGGATAGGGCCTGGGTGGGATTGTTGTCAGTGCAGACTTGATGGGCTGAATAACCTCCTTCTGCACTGCAGGGTTTCTATGTTTCAGCCAACCATGTCCCAGCCTTATTGATTGGGTGTTTTCGGACAAACAAGTTCAAAATTGGTGATATTAGAGTTTAGAAGAATGAGGGGAGATGTCATTGAGACGTATAAGATGATGAATGGGATGAATAGGATAGAGGTGGAGAGACTCTTCCCGCTCAGAAAGGATAGTAGGACTAGGGGGCACAGCCTCAAGATAAAGGGGGGGTGCGGTTTAGAACAGAGTTGAGGAGGAACTTCTTCACTCAAAGGGTGGTGAATCTCTGGAATTCTCTGCCCGTTGAAGTGGTGGAGGCTGCCTCACTAAATATTTTTAAGACGCGGGTTGATGGGTTTTTGATGAGAGAGGGGATTAAGGGTTATGGGGAGAGGGTGGGAATGTGGAACTGAGCCACGACAGATCAGCCATGATCTTATTGAATGGCAGGGCAGGCTCGAAGGGCTAGTTGGCCTACTCCTGCTCCTATTTCTTATGTTCTTATGATAGGGACCTGTGGATAGGCTGCAGTGAATCCTTGGAAGCACTTGTCAGAAGTAGATAGCTGGTGTAGATTTGAGACTGTTTATTGAAGACTCTTGTGACAAGACTGACAGAGTTTATTGGAGTTTAATTTAAGTGCAATAGTACAGTCTGATAAGTATTGCTTTTCCTTGATAAAGTGCTCAACAAATCATAGAATTATACAGCTCAGAAAAGATCCTTTGGCCCACTGGCTCCATGCCGACATATTACAAACACCTGAACTCCCATCTAATCCCATCTGCCAGCATGTGGCCCATAGCCCTGAATGTTATGATGTGCCAAGTTGTGTTGGACCGTCACCTGATTCTTGATGTAAGGACTCTTGTCCCCTCAGTCTATCTCACTGTATATTGTGCCCGAGATAAAATGGGTTACTACAAACTGGTCAAAAGATACCCTTTCACTTTACAATAATATAACCTGCTAAATAAATACAGTGGCTTTAAAAGTCCACAGATCAGACCAAAATATTGAGTTTTATTTGTTTGCACCTCCATTTTTTAACCACTCAACTAGTAAAGCACTGAATCCTTACGTCAGTCCTGGTCAATCCAAAAGTAAGACTTGTAATTCAGAGCTAACACAATTGTCGGTCTTATTAAAAAACTGAAGCAATTCCTTAGTTTCTTTTCAACTTCATTATTGGTCCACGAGCTGGATATGAAAAACAACTTCTTCAAAAAAAGAAATAGAAACAAAAAGTCATTTGCTTCGCAGCTGGAGATTTCAAAATAGCGATACAGAGAGCGAGACATTAATAAGGAATGTTCTGAAAATAAGGGAGAGGAGCTGTATTCAATAAAATAACATAATCTTGCCAAGAGTCTCCTTAATTTCATATAGGCAAATGTTCCCTAGAAATGGAAACAGATAGTATAAAAAACTCCCCTGAAGCACTTTGAGGTCAAACGGGTAAGCTATTTTGAAAAGAAAGCAGCTGGATATTATTTGCATTGTACTAATGTGTTCGGGTGACTTGACGGCACCTGGCAACTTTGGCCACCTAATTATATTGCAAGATTATTTCTTGTTCAACGAAATTGATCAAACCGTATCATTAAAAACAGTACTTTCACAAATAAGTTATGCTAATATGGCATATAATAGCACTTGACCTGAAAGAGAAATGTTTCAGTGCAGACCCCCCACATATTGGGGCACTCACCTGATATGGCGTATAGGTTGGAGGTCTGGTGTTCAAAGTCAGGTCTGGTGCCATGCATCTTACCTCGGAAACTAGCAGGAAGTGTCAGGGATATGTGCCTGGAACAAAACAAAAATCATATTTCCCATCAAAATAGGAGATTTCAAGCTACAGTCATCCTGGTCTTTTTTTAATTGTTGAGTTGACATTTTCTTGGTCAACAACAGAAAATGCTATAAAATCTCAGCAGGTCTGACAGCAACCCTGGTGAGAGAATAGAGCTAATGTTTCGTATCTGGGTGACCTTTCGTCATAGCTGAAGACAATAGAAAATAGGGTGGTATTTATACTGTTTAACTCTTCGCCACTTCTCTTCCAGGAATGCCTACTCTAATGAACAATAAGAAGTCTCACAACACCAGGTTAAAGTCCAACAGGTTTATTTGGAATCACAAGCTTTCGGAGCTCCACTCGTCTGATGGAGGAGCACGCTCCAAAAGTTTGTGATACCAAATAAACCTGTTGGGCGTTAACCTGTGTTGTGTGCCTTCTTACTGTGCCCACACCAGTGCAACGCCAGCACCTCCACATCTTGGTTACCCTAAGGAAGTACTGCTCTTCTCTCTGACAGGATTTCCATTCATCTCTTTCACCCTGTCCACCTTCACTGGCGTCCATTTCCCTCGTGGTGTTTGACAAGGTGTTTACTAAAACTTGCTTTCACAGCCACGTTTCCTTCCTCACCAACTTTCTCTGTCTCCTACTCCCCCCACTTGGATTCCAACTGAAGTTCCACCTCTCACCTTTCAAATCCATTCAGGATTATTGGTAACCCCAGGACATGCAACATTCCTCGGACTGCTATTCTTGGCACATCCGGAGATCGACGCACCACGATATGCAGACACTCAATATCTACCTTCAATAGAATCCAACTCACTATCTCAGAGCTGTCCTTATCCCCAGTTTCATTTCACTCTTCATCTTATTTGATGCCTGAATAGAAACCTTATCTCTCCCTTTCAAGTGTTAAGCGGCAGCAATCATTGATATCAACACTCATCCAGGAATCATGTACTCTTTCCAGTCCCTCAGCCCCTATCTCTCTTAACCCCAGCCCTTGCTGTGTGCTCACCATACCCTCTGACCTTTCACTCTGAGATTGAATGTACAGTACTCAGCAAAGGACTCTGCTTCTTACCCTTACATCCTTACCGCAACAAATTTAGGATTCGACAAGATGCTGAAACTCTTCTGTCTCCATTGTCTCCGTGTTTGCTTCTTTGCCCCCCACCACCCCCACCGTTCAATGGATTCGATCACCTGCTTCCAGTATTCTCCCTCCACCTGGGCCCCTCCCTCCAGCCTCTTAACTGTTCGAGCTTTTTGTTGAGAACCATCAACTTGACATCAGCCATCTCAATTTCTCTGTTCCTCTCATCCACTCTAACCTGTCTCCTTCAGAACTTGCTGCACTTTGCTCTGTCAAGCCCAAGCCTGACTTTGTCATCAAACCCATCGACAAGGGTGGGGCTGCTGTTGTCTGGCATACACATCTCTTCCTCAGAGGAACAGTGACAACTCTCAGACATTTCCTCCTACTTCCCCCTGGACAATGTCCCCACCACTGAAAAGCCATCACTTCCAGGACTATCACTGACCTCATCTCCTCCAAAAGATCCTCACTCTCCAGCCTCCAACCTCAGTCTCCCAATTCCGGACATCCCGCTTTTACCTCCTTACCAAAACCCGTGAACAGGACTATCCCGGTAGGCCCATCATGTCAGCCTGTTCCTGCCCTACTGAACTAATTTTTCTGAACATAAGAACATAAGAAATAGGAGCAGGAGTAGGCCATCTAGCCCTTCGAGCCTGCCCCGCCATTCAATAAGATCATGGCTGATCTGTCATGGCTCAGTTCCACATTCCCGCCCTCTCCCCATAACCCTTAATCCCCTTGCCTATCAAAAACCTATCAACCCGCGTCTTAAAAATATTGAGCGAGGCAGCCTCCACCACTTCAACGGGCAGAGAATTCCAGAGATTCACCACCCTTTGAGTGAAGAAGTTCCTCCTCAACTCCGTTCTAAACTGCACCCCCCTTTATCTTGAGGCTGTGCCCTCTAGTCCTACTGTCCTTTCTGAGCAGGAAGAGCCTCTCCAGCTCTATCCTATCCATCCCATTCAACATCTTATACGTCTCAATGAGATCGCCCCTCATTCTTCTAAACTCTAACGAGTACAAGCCTAGTTTATTCAGCCTCTCCTCATAGCTCAACCCCCTCAACTCCGGCATCAGCCTAGTAAACCTCCTCTGCACTCCCTCCAAGGCCAAGATATCCTTGCATAAGTGCGGTGCCCAAAACTGCACACAGTACTCCAGCTGCGGCCTCACCAGTGCCCTATGCAGCTGCAGCAAGACCTCCCTACTTTTATATTCAATCCCCCTTGCTATGAAGGCCAGCATCCCATTCGCCTTCCTGACCACCTGCTGCACCTGCAGGCTGGGTTTTTGCGACTCATGCACAAGGACCCCGAGGCCCCTCTGCACCGTCGCATGCTGCAGTTTTTCACCACGTAAGTAATAGTCCTTCCTACCATTATTCCTACCAAAGTGGACAACCTCACATTTGCCAACATTAAATTCCATGTGCCAGTTCCTGGCCCATTCGCCCAGCCTATCTGCATCTTGACTCCATCCTCTCCCCTTATCTAATCTCTTCCCACCTACATTTGTGACTCCTCTGATGCCCTACACCATCTCAACAATCCCCAGATGATGCCTCAATGACAGCTCCTCACATCCTGCTCCCCGTAAGGACACCATCCCATTTTCTTTGATGCATCTGTTCTGGTGATGCCACCTTCGAAAACTGTGCTTCTGACAGGTCTGCCTTTTTCCTTAGCCGAGGTTCCCCCCCCACCTGCGGTTGATAGGGCACTCAGCCAGATTCTACCCATTTCCTGCACTTCTGCCCTTCCCTCTCAGGGTCATGATAGGGCACTCCTTGCACTCGTTTTCCACTCCACCAGCTTCTGCATTTAAAGGATCATCCTCCACTATTGCTACCACAATATACATCTTCCCCTCACCTCCATCAGCATACAGCGGGACCTCTCCCTCCATGATATCTAGGTCCACTCCATCATGCCCAACTTCTCCCTATCCCCACCCCCAAAATTCATCACTCCTGAGCCCCTTCCCACAGCTCCTTCCCTTGTAATCACAGAAGATGCAAAACCAACCCCTCTACTTCCTCACCATTCAAGGCCCTACACACTCCCATCAGGTTAAGCAGTATTTCGGTTGTACTTCCTTCAATTTGGTCTATTGTATTCACTGCTGCCAACGTGGTCTCTTCTGCTCTAGGTAGAATAAACGCAGACTGGGTGATTGCATTACTTTGCTCAGTGCACATGCATAACCCCAGCCTTCCTGTCGCTCACCATTTTAATTCAGCACCTTGCTCTCATGCCCACATGTCCGTCCTTGGCCTGTTGCAATGTTCCAGTTAAACTCAATGCAAGCCAGAGGAACAGAATCTCATCTTCAGATTAGGGCTGTAATGTGCCTAAGGACTCATTAATGAGTTCAACAACTTTAGACTGAAACCTTTCTCTTCCATCTTAAACACCTTTAAAAAATACCATTTATTTGTCACAATGCCTCCCTCACCAATCATGGCAACACACACTCACAAATCCACCCACCACCCCAAAAAACCAGGCCATTTGTCTTCTGTTCTTAAGATTACTACATCTTGTTGCAATCTCTCAATTGTAGTTTAATATCTAACACAATTCTCCCTCTTTAGTTCTGATTAAGAGCCACATGCACTTGAAACAGTAACCCTGTTTTCTCTCCGTACAGATGTTGCTGGACCTGTTGAGTTTTTCCAACATTCTTTGTCACTATCTAAATGAAAACTGGATCAATTTCTTTTCAAGTCAGAGGTTATAAAAGCTCTGCATATCAGTAACGATCAAGTATGTACCTAATGTCAGTTTTAAATCAAAGATTACCACACAAATTTCATATTCAAAAACAAGTATTTTCAAATGAAATACATCAAGTCTCAAGTCAAGTAAACAAGTACTGCAATCATATTCAGACAACAAACATAATCCATCAAGAAAAAGCTCTATTCAAAGCTTAGTGAAGGATTTTGTAGAGTTAAATTTCAAGCAAATTCCTCAACCTCTCAGGATACAAATATTTTAAAGACTCAAGTTAAACTCAAGAGAAAAACAATTACATACTGAAGAAAATCTTTTAAAGTAAAGTTTATTTATTAGTCACAAGTCAGGCTTACATTATCACTGCAATGAAGTTACTGTGAAATTTCCCCTAGTCGCCACATTCTGGCACCTGTTTGGGCCAACGCATCTAACCAGCATTTGTGTCAGACTATGGGACGAATTGGAGCACCCGGAGGAAACCCACGCAGACACGGGAGAATGTACAAACGCCGCACAGACAATGACTCAAGCCAGGAATCGAACCCAGGTCCTGGCGCTCTGAGGCAGCAGTACTAACCACTGTGCCACCCTGTGATAAATATATTGCAGACACAGTCTGTGATATATTTAATTTGGTGTTTTCACTCCGTGAGAGTTGGATTTAAATGAAGTGGTCCAACCCAAGTTCATTTGGAAGTTAGTTTAATGTTCTTAAAGCTAATAGCCGGAATTATCCAGCCATTCACACCAGCAGGATTCTCTGGTCCCGCCAGCAGCACATCTCCACCCGCCGATTTCCCGCCAGCATGGTGTGATGTCAGTGGGAATCCCCAATGACAGCGATGAGAATGGAGAATCCTGCCAGTAGCAAACAACGCGCCACCTCCTGCTGGCGGGAAACAAGGAGCTGGGAGGCCAGGGAATCTTGCCCCACGTTAAAAACTTGATCTGGCATTATGGAACTTAAAAAAGCATCTCTTTCTGTCTTCAAATATGCAACATCCATAGAACGATGAAACTCAACGCTATTATTCAAAAACCGAGATTCAAGAATCAATGTAAACCGAGTTTAGAAATCTGTTTAGCTTATGAAAATTAGCAGAAAATGTACATTTCTACTGTGGACACTATGTTCTCTAATTCTTCAAAAGAAAGCACATGGACAATCTTTATTTGCAAAGAGAATTTATGAATTCTTGTTAGAATGCGATTCACAAAAAAGATGCCTTGAAATAATTTTCAAAAAGCACAGCGTTTTTGAAAAGTAGCAGCTAATTCTTAGGAATACTTCTTTGTCTCCCCAATGATGTGCATTACACTGCATTTTCTCGGGAATGTCTTCGGTTCCCATCACCCCATTAATTTAAACTCGCATGGTCCAAGACTGAGCACAGGTTAGTTGTGAATTTTAAAAAGCTGGCATCAATCTCACAAGAGCAATTGCTAGTTTTAATGAACATTTCCCTTCCATTAATATCTTTCTGAAAGGCTTGTTCCAGTTCTTAAAATAGTAAATTGCTCGGAAACCAAAAGCAGACATGGCTAACAAATGTGATGACTTTAAACATGTCTCCTTTCATGGGGACTGCAAACCAATAGCATTTGGAAACAAAATCCACCCGATAACCCCTTTTGAAAAGCAAGTTCTCTACTGGCTTTTACATGTACAAAATGAAACTCTCGGTCTACGACAATTTGAAATGAGCTGCTCCTCAGTGGTGGCGCTCTCGGCTCTCAAATTAGGAGGTCGTACGTACAACCCCACTCCAGAGATTTGGCCACATAATCTAGACTGATGCTTCCGTGCGGCCCCAATGGAGAACTGCACTGTTGGAGGTGCCACCTTTTGGATGGGATGTTAAAACAAGACACCATCTAGTGACTGGGGTTTATGTAAAAAAAACCCACAGTTCTTTTGCGTTTTGAAATTCCACAGTATTTCTCATAAGACAGATCTCTTGGTGTCCTCGCTAATATTTTTCCCTCAAGCATCATCAACAAAATAAGTTATCTGGTTATTTATCTGATTATGGTTTTTAGGACCTTGGGTGGAAATACTGGCTGCCATGTTTCATACATTGCAACAATGACTACACGGTAAAAATACTTAATTAGCTGTACAGTACTTAGGAATATCCTGCGGTTGTGCAAAACACAATATAAAAGCTCAATATAAATGTCATGTTTCGCCAAGAAATTGTATATCGTTCAACATTTGCAGGGCAGATTTGTGGAGGAGTCATAAACTGTCCTAATTATTTTCAAAAACGGAACTATGTCACCAATATGGAAGTTATTTAGAAAGCACTAATCCATAAATAGCGTTGCTAAGTTAACGGGAAAAAAAAATCACATCTACACTTCCTTTCTGGCAATTCTTCACCACAAATTGGTCTGTTCATGATCAATTCTTAATCCTAACACTGCATAGTTTAAAATTCTCTCCCAAGACAATTCATATTTGAGGAAAATGAAATCTACTTACCACTGTGCTCAGAACTTCATAAGATTTCAAGTAAACATAGTACCAATGATTTCACACATTCATCAATGCACTCTCTTCAGGTACCTGTATCTGCATGTGTTATACTGTGTCCTGCCTACACTAGCCACATCACTATAAGAGTAGCAAGAACATCCCCATGGATTTGGCTACAAGACACAACGTTGCCCTTGTTAAACCTTGCTAAATAGTTAGAAAAAAAAGAAAATTCTTGATTGATCACTTGCATTTATAATCGCACCTGATCAAAGCAGTTCTCTTTCTCTGAACTATTCTGAAATAACGTAGCTAGATGAGAAAAGCAGAACAGCTATTGTGTGTGCAGCAAGATACAGGCAATCAATCGCTTCAGCTGTTGTCGGTGGTACTATTTAACATTGTTTTTGGAGGATGAATCGAGGCAGTGCCATACTTGAAAGAGTACAAGATCTTTAATATTCAACGAGACTATCAGAATTGGTACACAAGGACTCTGTTTCAACATTTCATCCAAAGACAGTGCCACCAACAATGTATCATTCCCTCAGTACAGCAATGGAATGTCATCTTAGATTACGAAGTCAGGGCTACCGCTTTTGGGCTCAAACCCAAGCCTCCTGGTCCAGACTCAAAAATGTCATCAACAACGCCAACCATGCAGCCATACAAAGACTGACTGTTCCGAAAACACTTTGTTGGTTAATTACTAATAAGTATGAGTCCATCATTTTGCAGAGAGCATAATAAGCCTGGAGATGCAATCAGAATTTCCTTGATAAGAGGAATCTTATCAAGATTTTAAATACAGCAATCCCTAATGTGCCCCTAAACAAAAAAGCACGCTAAATGAAAATCATTTATCCATAAGAAAACATGCAACAAGGATCCTGTCCTGTAATTTTTATATTACAAACCTTTTGGCTGCCTCGAATTTAATTGGCATAAATGCTTGACTAACTTACTAACTCTTTTCACTTAGCTCTTGCTCACCATTGCCTGCTTGCTGCTTCCCTCCTCACGATCCTACTGTTCATAGCTTCACTCCCCAACTCACTACTTCACTCTCCCAATCCTCCTGTTCACTGCTCCCCTCCTGACACTCAACTAGAAAGCATTAAATCAAAATCCATAACCTTTAGCTCAGACCAGGCTAACATCACCAAAAGAGGCCTGCATTTGTATTGCGCTACTGTTTGTCATAGTAGCTGTAGACTGCCAAGTGGAGCGCACAACTTCCTCCTGTGGCTACTTTGTCATATTTAACAAGCTCATGAGCTGAATCTGTTCAATCATAACATAAGGGCTAAAAATTAACATAGTAAAGTCATCAAAAGGTCCAATGGCCCAGTGAGCATCTAAAACTCAGCGTCACATCAAACTGTTCTAGTTCTACACCACAGAATCAGAGTACAGAACAGAAGGAGGCCATTTGACCTAGATTAAAATGCACTGTCGGAGCATTTTAACCTATCCCGTAACCCTGTGCATTTACCATGACTAATCCACCTAACCTTGGACACGAAGGGGCAATTTAGCATGGCCAATGTGAGAGAAAACCGGAGCACCTGAAGGAAACCCACACAGACACAAGGGGAGAATGTGCAAACTCTGCACAGACGATGATTCAAGCCAAGAACACAAGTCCCTGGCACTGTGAGGACAGTAAAAAGTCTGACAACACCAGGTTTTAGTCCAACCTGTGAGGAAGCAGTGCTAACCACTGTGCTGCTCTACACATGTGAAGCCTAACTAGTATATGATGGCCTTCTGGAGGCAATTTCAACTTGCTTTACTGGATTTGGAATTCAAATCTGGACCGAGGCTCGAGTTGTAATACAACCTTTCACCGATGTAGCTCCAGAACTTGATGCAAAATTGCTATTATAACTGCAACCCTACATTTAATCCACATACATACTTGAAGTAATCTGTAACGTAGGCATGTAACAGTAATTCAACTGCTACAGCCTTTATGTGCCAAATGAGAATTCTATGGCAGGATGTAGGAAAAAAAGAATTGCCTGCCACAACAAAAATGAACATTACAATTAAAAATTCCCAGAGTTCTTCGTATACACATCTTCTAAATACCTGCACTTGTGCAACATATGGCAAATCAATTACCAGTCTAAATTCTAAAACAAAAAACATGGCAAGCATTTCACAGAAATAATCAACAGCAACGGTTTGCCTCAGATTAGAGCAGCCACTAGAGTTTTGAATACAATTAATCATCATTCCCAGGCTATAGGAAGCCATATTGACACTTATTCATAATTTGAATATTTAATTACAGTGAACTTCCTCATCAAATTATCGCAAACTGGGAGAAAAGCCTGAAAGATTTGAATAATTATAGGGTTTAACCCCTCAACTGCTACTCCTGGGAGGGCTTAATTAGCATATTACATAATGGGCTGAAGGGAAAATAGCGAAGTGATTAGCTCTCTAACAGCGAACAATGTGCAGATAGAGTAATAGGATACTTCTGACTACAGCGGCTTAAAAGTAGAATAGTACATTTTCAGTTGACTCAAGAACCAATCAGAAGGGAAACTACAGATCATCTTCACACCATCTACTAATAAATCTGAAGCTTACTAAGCCAATAAAACACTAGCCTGATTTTCAGACTTTGTACACGCTGGGTATTTAAACCACAAGCAATTTTACAAAATATTTTCACACGCTCTCAGTTTGTCTTTTAGAAGATGGTTACGTCCGTGTTAAGATGATTTGTTTGCAACTGCAGCAAAACAGAAGTGGTGCTCGTGTTACAGTAAGTTAGGAGTACCGTTGACCTCCAAGTTGACACTGTTGTCAGCAGGCTCACTTACTATGTTTGAAACTGGTTGGATTGGGAGCAAGCCAAAGGGTTGCAACAACTCCACAAACTGCAACACTCAAAACAGAAAAGACATCCCTCCGTGGATCATGAAGTTATGACAGTTATGGATCGGGATGCTGTGACATAATTCCCCTTAATGGTAGGCTCGGTATTTCAAATTAATCCTTTGCACTGCACTTTGGTCTGCAAGTCTGAAGACTTAAACTGAACTAGAACCAACCCCATCACTCAGACTGACTGCAAGGCGATTCTGAATACAAAAATCAGTGTCCAGGCAAACATAAAGCACTCCCTAGATAAACTATAGTTGGAAATCCCTGTCTAATATGATTGAAAAATTAAAGATGAAAACAAAACACACCTGAAAATTCATACTACGAAATCATCTCCCAAATTAACCTCAAAAGTAACAATCAGTTTCATTTGAAAAGTACAATTACAATGTAACAGCAATATCAAGGTTGGAAATGCTACTTGGTAATTGGAATGTATAGACCCTGATCTTTGTCCTTGGATCCCTTGAAAGTCCCAAGTTTAACCTCTGGGTAACTATGCAACAGATGTCCCAAAATCACACACACACACACACACGCCCCAACCCCACTACCTTCATCCCAATCCTCTCACTACCCCCTCAATCTTACCAACTTACCCAGCTGCCACTTCACTCATCCGTCCCTCTACCCTTTACTTGCCTCAACACCACCCTACCCCCCCCCCCCCACCCTATTTATTCACTTTAATCTGCACACAGATTTTCAAAGCAGCTTTTGGGCATTTTAACTCTTTACTTACTAGAATACAACAGTTAGTGCCATAAAAAGGGGATGTGGTTTCTGCAGAGTCCCTTCGCTTACATTTCCTGGGCTGCTCGACTTTGGAAGATCTTTCCATTGAACGATTGTCCAGAAAGAATTGGAAGAAGCCAATCTGGATCAGAAATAGGGGTTCAATCCCCAGTTGGAAGATTTGGGCTACAGTGAAATCCTGATCTATCAGCTTGCTAAACCATTGCCACTTAATTGCAAACGTCTAAGCCTTGGGCATGAAGTTATTCTACTGGGAAAATTGGCCATTTTAGACAGGTGCGATGAAAACTAAATTGTTCATATTTTCGCTGCTAATGCCAATTTCATGCTCTGCCACGTGGTACCAATGAACCTTTGCTGTTTGCGACTGTAAGCGGTTCAAAATTATGATTAGACATTAATGCTTGAACAGGTCAATAGCCTCTAGGACTGTGAACTCAACCATACCACAAAACAAAATAGCAGTTCACGTTTAAAAATAAAAAGCCTGTTGGCTGCCAAACTTGGTTAAAGTCAAGTATTCATCATGCCAGAAATGAAATCCCACCGGGTTGTAACAGTCACTGATAACCACTGCTTTACATTTGTTGCCACCAACATGGAACATATTTATATCGGTCTCAGAGCACTTAATTCCCTTTGCACCATTCAAGATATGCACACACTTACCAACATTTAACAGCTTCATGAGCTCAAAACATGACCACTCAGAAATCCCATTTCCTTCCAGCAAAACTGAATGCTGCATAAATTGTGCAAGGAAGACAATCAAAACATAACTGCACAAAGACACGGAAATTCTGGTGTAAATTAAAAGCTAACGTAACTTGTTCTCCTTCGCTATTTTATTGCGCATCTCCCTTAGTTAAGGATTTGTGTATTTATTTATTTCTTTTGTACGTGACAACGAAATGACAAATACATTTTTTCCTCCAATAAGTTATTAGTATCTGTTGAACACTCAAAGGCTATGTTAATCTTTGGCTGTCCAGATCCAATATTGTCAAGAATTTGAATCAAAACTTAAAAACACTTATCTGCTGGTATTTTTTAAAAAAGCAAATTATCAAAGCATACAATACTAAAGAGGCCATTCAGTCCATAGAAGCATAGAAGCCTACAGTGCACAAAGAGGCCATCCTGCCCATCAAGTCTGCACTGAACCTCTGAAAGTGCATCCCATCCAGGCCCTCCCGTTCACACTATCCCTGTAATCTCGTGCATTTACCACAGCTACTCCGCCTAACCTAAACATCTTTAGATACAAAGGAACAATTTGGCATGGTCAATCCACCTATCCTGCCCAGCTTTGGATTGTGGGAGGATACCAGAGCACCCGGAGGAAACCTTCGCCAGGCATGGGAAGAACGTACAACTCCACAGACTGTCAGCCAAGGCCGGAATCAAACCTAGGCCCCTGGTGCTTTGAGGCAGTAGTATTAACCACGATGCTTCTGGCTCACCCATGGTGCCTGTACTGTCTCTTTGAAAGATTCAACATATTTCCACTGCCTCTTCTTTCCCCATTGTCCTGCAAAAATGTAAAATTTGAAATAACAACAGAACTGCAAGAAATATGTATTGATGTTCTAAGTTTAGACACTTTCAATCAAAACTTATACCTGAAGCATTAGCTCATCTTCCCTCTTAATAAATGCTAATGAACCTGCTGTGTATTTCCAGCATTTTCTGTTTCCATTTCACTTTCCATTTATAATTTGGTTTTTTTTCTTTATGTAGGTTACTTAATTTTAGATTTTTTTACAACTAAGTTATTTTTTCTTGTTTATCCACAAAATATCACCATAAGTGTTTCTTAATAAGAATCTATACTGTTACAAGATCTCTAGAGCCATAATTAGAGAGAACTAATTGAAGCCATGTTTTGACACTCTTACTAAATTCACGGATGCAATGTGACACATTCTCAACACTGTTACTCCATAACCATGGAGACAGTGAAAGCATTAAACTAATAAATCTCATTTGCATTCCCATCATGCAATTATGACTGAGCTAAATACTATCTCAAGCACTGCCATTTCACACAAAGTTTCCAATCTAAAGAAGATATGAACAATGAAATTTATCTGACACTCAGGAAATATCCGAACACTGGTGCTGTGTAAATCCAGGTTTTTCAAAATTTGTCAAAAGCAGTGATTATGATTTTCATAACCTTTTCACGTATAAAGTCAATCTTGGATTTAAATTATGTGGAAAAAGAACTACCAACACTAAGAAAATTAGAAACGACACCATACAGTGCTGTGATGTGTTCTGGAAGACAAAACAAAAGGGTAGATCCAGGAATAGTCACTTGGATAATAGAGTTAAACTTACTAAGTTAATATCTGATGAGCTGCATGCAAGATTCCATCAGTATTTTGCCAGTCTTGTGCAAACAACTCAGCCAGCACTGTATTTTAATTTACAAAATTTGCATAAAATTTGAATCTGTTTGTGTCAATGGTAGACCACATCAATTTTCTTTTTACTTTTCAAAGCTTCAGTTTCAACAGGTTGAAGAATTAAACAGAGTTAGCATTCTGTGAATCAACCTTCCAATCGTCAATTGCAGGGCCTAGGAATTACTGGGTAAGAAATGTACGTCAGAATGTAACCAGTGACAACTTTGTATCGGACGTAATGTGACCAATGGGAACAAGATGCAAGGGTCAGCTGACCAGTAAACCATGAAACCAATTACAGAATGACCACCTGATTCACTATAAAGGAACTATGCGGAATTGTGGGGAGCTTGGAGCGGCCTGGGGCGAGGCCCCAAGTTTGGCGTAATGATGTTCCTTTATTAAACTCTTTCTCCGATTCATAAGTTGGAGTAAGTTTTGTTGTATTTTCATTGTTTGCATTGCTTCTTCAGAAGGAACTCTTCAAAATGCAGCCAAAGTACTTCATTAAGAAAAATGCACCAAATGATTTATTCAACTTTGTTCAAAAAGCAAATGGGAAAGCAATGAATGAAGGTCAAGCTAAAATATTTCCAATTTAAAATGTTTCTGGATCACCTTTATTTAGCTGTTTCACTGCAATATTACCAATCTTCAAGAAATATAATTCTTTGTTGGGATATAGCTGAATGGGTGGAAGGTGTCAGCTTTGGCTCTGTGGTAGACCTACTACTCGAGTCAAACGTTGGTAGTTTCAAGGCTGGAAGATGTAATCTAGGCCTTTCTGCCCAGTCAGAAGCATTTTCTTTCAGAAGAAACATTAGAACATTCTTTGTCTGTTCTCTCAGGTGGAGGCATAACAGTGACTGTGAAATTCTCTCGTACATCCTGAGGTCTTTTTATCTGCCCTATGTAGCCGCTAACTTGAACGGCCAGAAGCAAGCAAATGTGGATCAGATGTTCTGTCCATAGTGTTCTCAGCTGGACATTTCAGGCAAGGCTCCTGGACAGAAACCAGAAACAGGGATTCTGGCCAATTTCACCTTCTCAGAAACCAGGTGTAGTGCCTCCAATGCCACCCCAGCTAAATATGCCAACTCAATATAGATCAGGGAATCAAACCTGGGAACTTCCAGGTATACGCTGTTCAAGTCCTCAAGAGAAAATTTTATAAGAGCTGGTGGTGGACATGTACAAAAACAACCAGATGTTTGTCTTTATCTCAAGAAAGCTGAACTACAAGGACAGGAAATGATTCTTCCGTTGTACACAGGGTCAGACCCTACCTGGAGAACTGCATTCAGTCTGGCAACCTCACCTTGGGAAGAATACACATTGGCAGTTAAATGGTTAAATTTTGAAGATCGATCGTATAAACCTGGTTTGTACTGTCTTGAGTACAAAAGACTGGGCGGTGATCAAACAGAACTATTTGACATGTTAAAAAAGATTGAATGGCTTAGATTAAGGGAAGCTTTATTGTTTAATGTTTATTTATTACTGTTATAAGTAGGCTTACAATAGCACTGCAACGAAGTTACTGTGAAAATCCCCCAGTCGTGAATCCACAGCGCCTGTTCGGGTATACCGAGGGAGAATTTGGCATGGGCAATGCAGCTAACCAGTATGTCTTTCAGACTGTGGGAGGAAACCAGAGCACCAGGAAGAAACCCACACAGACATGGGGAGAATGTATAGACTCTGCAGAGACAGAGACCCAAGCCGGGAGTTGAACCCTGGTCCCTGGCACTGTGAGGCAGCAGTGGTAACCACTGTGCCGGGAACTCCAGGACAAGGGATGTAATTTTAAAATAAGAACACAAGAACATAAGAAAGAGGAGCAGGAGTAGGCCATCTAGCTCTTCGAGCCTGCCCCGCCATTCAATAAGATCATGGCTGATCTGAAGTGGCTCAGTTCCACTTTCCCGCTTTGTCCCCATAACCCTTAATCCCCTTGCTTACCAAAAACCTATCTACCCACGTCTTAAATATATTTAGCGAGGTAGCCTCCACCACTTCAATGGGCAGAGAATTCCAGAGATTCACCACCCTTTGAGTGAAGAAGTTCCTCCTCAACTCTGTTCTAAACTGTCTCCCCCTTATCTTGAGTCTGTGCCCTCTAGTCCTACTGTCCTTCCTGAGCAGGAAGAACCTCTCCACCCCTTTCATCATCTTTTACGTCTCAATAAGATCCCCCCTCATCCTTCTAAACTCTAACGAGTACAAGCCCAGTCTATTCAGCCTCTCTTCATAACTCAATCCCCTCAACTCCGGTATCAGCCTAGTAAACCTGCTCTGCACGCCCTCCAAGGCCAAAATATCCTTGCGCAAGTGCGGCGACCAAAACTGCACACAGTACTCCAGCTGCGATCAGAGTCGGGTCTTTCAAGAGTGATGTAGAGAAACCTTCACACAAAAGGATTTCAGAAGTCTGGAACTCTTTTCCACTAAAAGGCTGCAGATTGAAACTTTCATAGTGGAGGCTAACAGGTTTTTGTTCAGATGATTATTAAAGGATATGGATCAAAGACAGGCAACTGGGGTAAAGGTACAGATGAACTCTGACCTAACTGAATGGCGGATTAAGTTTCATGAGATCCATGGGTCACTCCTATTTGCTATTAAGCGTCCAACCTTATCCCAGAGCTCAAGGAAAAAGTGTTTGTCCCAGGAAATAATAAAAATAGCATTATTTGCACAGAACTAAGCTCAACCAGAGCCATGTGGACTGTTATAAAAGTCCAACACATCAGCACCTGATCACCATCAGGAAGAATGAAATGATTTTTCATCAGAAACACCAAATCACATTCTGTATACATCAAACTGAAATCATTCAACTCTGAACAGGAATACCCCATTTCAGCAAAAAACTGCCGTTAATCAATCCTATTGCAATTTTCATTAAATAGCTCCTCAGAGGTTACTTGGCATCATTTACCTTCCAAGATAAAAGCAAAATACTGTGGATGCTGGAATCTGAAACAAAAACAGAAAATGCTGTAAAATCTCAGCAGGTCTGACATCATCAATGGAGAGAAAATACAGCCAACATTGAGTCTAAATGACCCTTTGCAGCTCTGATGAAGGGTCACCCGAACTGGAAAGTTTTGGCTCTATTCTCTCCTCACAGATGCTGTCAGACCTGAGATTTTGCAGCATTTTCTATTTTTGTATCATTTACCTTCTAACTGATGGAGGAGACGCTGACTTGGTTAGAATTATACCCACTGGTGTTTAAAAGAATGAGAGGGGGATCCCATAGGAATCAGTAAAATTCTAACAAGATCAGACAGGGTAGATGCAGGGAAGATGTTCCCGATGGAAGGGGAGTCCAGACCTAGGGGTCACAATCTGGGGATATAAAAGTAGATTATTTAGGACTGAGATGAGGAGAAATTTCTTCACCCAGAGTGAGTGTTGAGCCTATGGAATTCAGAAAGCAGTTGAGGCCCACATTGCGCATTTTCAAGAAGAAGTTAGATATAGTTTTTGTGGCTAAAGGGATCAAAAGGATATGGGGGAAAGTGGGAACAGGATACTGAGTTGGATGATCAGACATGATCATAACGAATGGTGGTGCAGAGTTGTAAGGCCGAATGGCCCACTCCTGCGCCTATTTTCTATGCTTGTATGTTACGTTTCTAACTCGGTTCTGTAGCATTCAACCAACAACCCCCAGATGATGTCGCTTCAAAATTCTGTAGCGACTACAGTGTATAAATAACCCAGGGTCAAAGGCTCCAGTGACCACACACTTCACTTCCTGAACACCACCAGTGAAGTGTGTGATCACTGGAGCCTTTGACCCTGGGCTGTTTACACACTGTACTTCTTTTCAGGTAAGACGTATATGTGTGTAAACAACCCAGGGTCAAAGGCTCCAGTGATTACACGCTTCACTGATGCTGTTGAGGAAGAGCAACAGTAACACAACAAGATGATGTTATTTAAGATGTAGAGGAGAGTGAAGAGGTTTCACTTCTCGTCCCTGATTGCGCTGAGATATTGGGATGGGCCTCCTGCTTGAATTATGCAATTGAGGGCACCAAGAGATAACATGGTTTCATGGTTATTTTCTTTGTGTTTGCCCATAAATTATCAAATTGTTTCACAGCTTCCAGAATAGAACTGAAGCCCACAAGCTCCGAGTAGCACTTTCAGTAACATAAGCAAGACCACCATACAAAACAATTATTAGCCTTACTACTGCTGTGGCCATGTTTCTAGCCACCCATGCATGGGACAATCAGAGGCTAAGCACCTTCCTAGCAAAAGGCAAGCAAAAAAAAAAAACAACCATACAGTCCCTCTTTAAAGATGTTTCACATCAATTCAAATCTATCCAATATCACAAATGGTTTCCTGCTGGCATTATGTCTCAGAAAATGGCAATTGCCAAAAAAAGGGGCCAAGCCATTGAAGTTATTCATCAAGACAGACAGGCAATCATTTTTTTAAAAGGGAAGTATATTTTCATCAATTGTCAATAGCACCAAATGTGAACAAAATAAGTTATCTGCTCAGAAACAGTATTTGAGTTTTCTGCTTTCAACCCACTATATACAGCATGCCTGCTGCAAGGTTGCCTCTATACAATCTCCTGTTCATGAATGTCCTCTCCAGCGACATCATAAAAAGAACAAGCTGTAGGCAGCATTCATGTCACTGGAGACAACTTCATGTACTCACTGACGAGCGCATTTTATACTCTAAGTTTGATCCCAGACTGCCACTTATCCACAGTTTGAAAGCGTAAAGAGCAAGGGCAGAACTATGGCACACTAGTAAGTGGCAATCAGAACAAGGTGAGAATTCAGTGAAATGTACACTCTTTTTCACCCTTTCTCTTTAGTCCCATACGAGTGGGAGCTTTCAAAACAGAACTTAAAAGCTCTATTTGATTCAGAATATTTTGAGTGTATAAAGGAAAGCTGCTTTTCAGAAGTCATCAATGCCTTTTCCTAAAGCTAGAAGGACCAAAAGGATTCCACCTAAACTGACTGAAGAACAACAGCAAACTTCACAAGCACCAATTTCTGGATGTTCTGAAACTGAAACATTTTCATTACCATGTAGAAGAGACAAAATATTTCTGCAATACTTCTGCAATATTATACAGAAGAACGTATTACTGAAAAGAACATGTTTAACTTTTGAGTCTTTATGAAACTATCACCAAATGCTGAGCATGAACATTCTTTTTACCTTTGGGGTGCTGCACATTGCGTACACCCATCTCGAACAGCATTCAGAATAATAATTTGAAAGTAACTAGACAGAGTATTTCACAGCCAGACCAAAATTATACCAGAACCAGTCAAACGCAGATATCTTCCACAGCGATGGTAATCATTGAGGATATTGCATGCTCGTAGGAAGGAAAAGTGGCAACTGCAAACAGGAAGCTTTCCTCTGACAGACAGAATTGGAGCAGGAAATTCAAGATAAGTTGTGGATTTCCACCAGCCATGAAATAACTCACTCCTGTGCAATCTAGTCTGTATCTGTTTTAAGCTTTTAAGTTTAATTATTAGTTAACACTGAACTGAAGTTACTGTGAAAACCTGCTCGGGTACACTGAGGGAGAAATTAGCATGGCCAGTGCCATGTCCAACATGTCTTTCAGACAGTGGGAAGAAACCGGAGCATTTGGAAGAAACCCACGCAGACATGGGAAGAATGTGCTGACTCCGCACACAACACAGTCATCCAAGCCAGGAATCAAACCCGAGTCTCTGGTTCTGTGAAGCAACAGTGCTAAACATTGTGCCACCGTGCCATTTAGGAGAGAGAACTGGGAAGGCATAGGGTCCACGAAGATCTAATATGATCTATCAATTTCACCACACAGCGACAACGCATTGTGTGTAAAATAGCGACAACTGGTTAAGTTTATTTTCTCTACATGCCATCTGCTCATTTCAGAGAAATGGCCAAACGTAAAAGATTCCACACAAAATCTTCAACCCTACATTAAGCAGATACCACTACAAAAGTATATATTATGGAAAAATCAGCTAATGATCTCAGGAATGAGACTAAGCTAGGTTACCAAGCACCAACAGGGATAGGATGGCAGCCATAGTGTTAGGGGACAGACCAGCATATACAGGTAGAGGCACAGAAACAAGAGTAAACTTCACATCTTCCAAACCTCTGCTGCCTCTGTCTTAACTTATACCATATTACTCATCACCAATGTGTTCACTGACCTACATTGGTTATGAGTCAACAATGTCTTGATTTTAAAACCATCATCCTTGTTTTCAAATCCCTGAGCTTCCATATCTCTGTATCTCCTCCAGCCCCAACAAGGTATCTGTCCTCCTCTAATTCTGGCCCCTTGTGTAACCTTGATTATAACTGCTCCATCAATGGTAGCTGTCAAAGCCCCAAGCTCTGGAATATCCTTCCTTCGCCTCTCTACGTTACCTTCTGCCTTTAATATACTACTTACTCTTTGACCAAGCTCTGATCTTCTGTCCTATTAACTCATTATGTGGCTTGGTGTCATACTTTTGTTTTGTAATGCTCAAGAAGCACTTTGATGCTATATAAATAAATGCAAGTTATTATTGACATTGGCCAAAGCAATTAAGTTTGCCTTCTAAAAGTGTTGGCAACACACCCAATATCAACTAATCACTTTCCTCCTTGAAATATTTCTACTTGCTCTCGAGATGTGGATGACATCAGCAAGCTCTTCATTACTGCCTAAATGTAATCCCCCAAGAAGGGTTTTCTTGAATGCTACAGTCCATCTGCTGGTAGTACTCCCACAAGTGGGTTAGCTAGGGAATTTTGCTATGTTTGCATAGCACTGATGGTAGAATGGTGGTTTATGTCCAAGGATACTGTGCAACTTCCAAGAGGAACGTGGAGGAGATGCAGATCCTATGATCTTGCTATTCTTTGTCCTCCTTGATGATAAATCTGTTGTCAAAGTAAGCTTGTAACTACACGCGAGAGTGTCTGGGCACTGCATGGTGAGCAAGCCTAACAGACGTACACTGCCAGGTCCCACATTTGAGTTAAAGTACATGATTGCTTTAGCAAATGTTCCACGGAACCGCAATCTAGCAAGTCAATACTTTCAGAACCTTCAGAAATGGAAAATTGATGAAACAGTGGAAGAAAAAGGACTTGAAAGAATAACAAGATGGCCAATTATTTACAAGCTTCAAAACACTAAAAAGGACTATCGCAAGAAACTTGATACCATCCAGGACAAAAGGAACCCGCTTGATTGGCACACATCTACAAACATTCAATCCCTCCACCAGCGACACTCAGTAGCAGCAATGTGTACTATCTACAAGACGCAGTGCAGCAATTCACCAAAGGTTCTTAGACAGCACCTTCCAAACCCCGCAACCACTTCCATCTAGAAGGGCAGCAGATACATGGGAACACTATCAACTACAATTTCCCCTCCAAGCCACTCACCATCCTGACTTGGAAATATATCGCTGTTCCTTCGCAGTCGCTGGGTCAAAATTTTGGAATTCCCTTTCTAATGGCATTGTGGGTCAACCCACAGAACATGGACTGCAGCGATTCAAAAGGGCATCTCACCACCATCTTTTCAAGAGCAACTAGGGTTGGGCAAGAAATGCTGGCCAGCCAGCGACACCTGTGTCCCACGAATGAATAATAAAAACAAAATTGCTGCTCTCTTTTGGCCATCAATACTCAAGTGAGTTGAATTTAACGGCCACAAAACTTTAATCGGGTTACCTTTCAGGTGTCTTGTTCAGTATTTATCCCTAAGTTATCACTGAAACAAATTATCTGATCATTGTCACATGGTTGTTCATGGGGGCTTGCTGCATACAAATTGGCTACTGGATTTCCTAAAAAGTGGCTATACTTCAAAAATACTTCAGCCGCTATAAAGTGCTTTGGGATGACCAAAAGTCATAATTGGAACCATATAAATACAACTTCTTTCTTTTGAACATTTTAATCAGGGACTCAACTGTTTTGTAAGTCCACTGACTGTTAATGGTATGTTAATTGTGTTGAATTATATGCAAGGAGTGAGCATTAACTAGCGCTTCTATAAATAGGAATAAACAAAATGTGGTTGTTGGTTTAGGGGGTGCCTGTTTGTGACGTACAAGTTTTTTAAAAAGTTAAAGGTACTCTGGCTGCTGAAACACTGGCTCTTGTGGGCACAGTGAATATGGGATTCTGTCAAATATTTTAAGTGAGAATCTGCACAGTGAGCTTACTGTTAATAGTTTACCCATTGAAGGTTATGCAGTTGATCATTGGCTGAGGGGCAATGCACACTGTATCGAAAGTGAAAATGAGAGAAGGTCAGAGATTGCCCTTGCTGGTTTGAAGCAAACGTAGTAGAGAAAGGAACTCTCTAAAACTTAAATGGATGCAAGTTATCAACTATTTGATTGTTTTACAAAATAAAAATATGTATGAAGAAATTGACAGAGAGGGGGGCATGTCACAAGGGAATGTTTTGCACAGAATATGGGAATTTTTGATTTGTTTTGAAATTTTGCTTATACTGTAAAGAGAGAAAGGAGAATCAGTTAATTGTATATTAATTGTGTTTAATTATATACAGGTGGTGGGCATTAACTAGGGGATTCACTTGGGCTTCCTTAGATAGGAACAGACTTCTGAATCTGGTTGTTGGATTTAAAGTTGCATTTTTTTTGTAAATGTTTACACTCTGTAAATGAAAACTTTGAAAACTGTCTAAAGATTGGCTTCAGTTCTGTCCTAGTGTTTTGGAATATAATGCTGGATACAAAGGTTGAGAACTCTAACATTGTTCACTTAAATAGCATAAAGCAAGAACAAAAGAAATGTTTGTCGTTCATGTGCCTGGCATTTCACTAATAGCTACTAATCCCATTTTTAAAACAATAAAAACGTGTCTGCTGACTTTCTCAGCGTGACTGATTCTTGCAATGGGGTACAAGATAACCGAGGTGCCTAAAGTAGTACAATCGATAGAAAGGACTTCAAACATTCTTAGACAGCACCATGTTTATGATAACATGTTTTGTTCTGATGAAATGTCTTGCTTAATTTAATTTGCAACAATCGAAATTATCAGAACAACTAGATTTCTACTTCTCTGTAGATCTTAGCTGGCTAGCTAAGATCTGCAGAGAAGTAGAAATCTAGTTGTTCTGATAATTTCGATTGTTGCAAATTAAATTAAGCTGGCTAGCTAAGATCTGCGTAACTATTAAGAAGCAGCATACTGGCTAGCTAAGATCTGCATAACTATTAAGAAGAAGCATACTGCTTGGTCACAGTACACTGGTCATGAAGTTCAAGAGTTGAATCTCGAAGTATATGAATTAAAACTAACAAGAACCAAACATTTTGTTTGCATATAATCTGAATGCTTTCTAAGGACAAAATAATGTTTATATTGAAAATTCTTTTGAAGTGCAGAAATAGTAACCTTAATGAATTTTTTAACCCTTGCTCACAAAACAGAATAGACAAATTACAAAATTATGTTCAAACAGCTAAATCCTTAAGTTCTTTGAAGTTTGTGCATAAAGGTTGGGGGCAAGAGGAAGGACAACAAGGTATTAACTGGCATGTTGCAACCGGGATTTCCAATCTATAGCTTTCATAAGATTAAGGGGATGATCTCTTGCACTGGAGATGTACGGATAGTACAAAATACTATTGATGTAAATGTTGCAGAATATAATTTTTTCAACACTAATGTGCTGCTACCACAAACCTTTATCAGTTGTTGCCTTTTTGACTACATGTTGTTTGAAGGATAAAAAGACAAATATATGTTATCACTCATCAAAGTTATGTGATAAACAAGCTTTGAATGCCTTAGCTGTTTGCAATCCCTAGACATCGCCAGTCAGTGGCGATAGTTACAGAAACCTTTGAAGTCCTGTCTTGCTTCATAGTCGTACATTATTACTGATGTAACTGAAGAGTCTTACCACCACATTAACTATCATTTTTTGAAATGCAAAAGAATTGTCAAAAAATGGCAGAACGCAGAACAAAAGCAGCTTCAAGTTTTCCACAATCAAAATTTGGATTCAAAGCCAAGGAAGTCCTAGCTAAAACGGACAAAACAGCTAACAACACTGTCTTTGTTTGGAAATCAGGGCATGGCCAAGCCCCATTAACTATCATTTCCTATTGTATGCTCTCCTTCTCCATTTGAGAATTGACCTGCGGATGAATTTACGCCAGAAATCAAAATGACAAAATCTCACATATTATACTCAGTCCACTATATCCATGAAAAGGGACAGATATTGCATTTTATAACAAAATTTCTTACACTGAAAGTAAAGTTTCAAGATTATTCGGAGCCCAAACACATTTTGTGCTCCAATTAAGGTAAAGTCTCCATAGTCCCAGATGACTATAGGCTATTCTCCCCTTTGGGGCGGGGGAAGAGGGGTGCTGATTTAACCTGAGGATCACCACACCTCAGGCACGAGGCAAGGTTGAGAAGGTGAGGTCTTCATGAATAACTTCAGCCAGTACAGTGCTCCATTATGAATTGGAGGAATGGAGACTGGGATATCAGCAAGTTAATTCAATAGAACGTCTGAACTTAGTTGAATCAGAAGGCAAACGCTAGAAAAGCCAATTCATACTGATAGTGCTTCGTTGAATTGACTGCTTAAAAGGCCACACTGGGTTTAGGAGCAGATTATCTCTGTCTCCCCATCATTAACATTTAGTGGAACAAAGGTTGCCACCAAATTTTAAAAAAAAGCTACAGCTGGTTAAAATGCATTTCTTAGCAAAGAAAGTCAAAGACATTGATTCTTCTTTCACTTTTCCACATAGGAAAATCAAACCTATGATCTTAAAAGCAAAGGCAGATGGTGTGGTGATGCAATTGGTTGATGCTTGATTGCACTGAGGCATAAAGTAGGGAGGAATGGATTCGTAGCCTCCCAATGTCTCCGTGCAAAGCAGATCACAAACTGCTGTATTAAAACTCATCGTTGATTAGCAGGGATGTGGACGTATACCATGCCCAGATACTCAGATTTCCACATGTTAACTCAAAAGTACCACTCCAAGAGGCTGAATGGAAAGTCTGTGATTGAGGCTTAATGTCTTTCTCAAGATGGAATTTGCATTCTACTTGGCCAACTGGGTCCAAAGAGAATACAGTTGTATACAGCTGTCCTGCCCTTATTTGTCTTCAATATGTTAATATCTTCACATTGCTAAACTTCTGCTGTTAAACTCATCAAAATCACATGCTGGAAATCTGAATTAAAAGCTGAAAAGACTGAGTCATTGAAAAAGTAAGTCAACATCTGAAAATAGAACAAATGAGGCAGTGTTTCAGGTATACATACTTCCTCCATTCCAAGTGCCCCATGCCTAAAATATGATCTTGCCTGTTCTCTCCAGAAAAGCGAACTTGCCTCATGCATTTACGACATTTCCTATTTTTCCTGATAACTATCTGCATAGTTATCAATCTATCAATGTCACCCAGGCTGGCCAGGGGCAGATGGAGGGGAAGCTCACAAGTCTACCTGATAGAAGCTGAATAGCCAGAAGTTACATCACTACTTTAAATTTCTTGAGATAAAAGATAAAATCCTAAATACTTTGTGGCAGTTATCTGAAACCTCAAGTATAAGTTGAGGCTTTCAGGTGACTCTGAAAACCACAAGTGAAATGTTGCACCTTTATTAAGGTGTTTTTCTGAATCAAGTGCAAAGTTTGACAAATAGCACTGTCAGTATTATTCAGGAAGAGGACTCGTACCAATTCAGTACGCCATTATAGTCAGGAGGGTTTTCATTGGCCAGGTGGTTAACAGTGAGGTGGAGTGTCTTGAGCTACAAGAAGATATAGATGGAATGGTCAAATGAACAGATGAGTGGCAGATGGAATTTAACCCTGAAAAGCGTGAGGTGATACACTTTGGAAGGAGTAATTTGATAAGAAAGTATTTAATGAATGGTGGGACACTAGGAAGTTCTGTGGAACAAAGGGACCTTGGCATGTTTGTCCACAGATCTCTGAAAGCGGAAGGGCATGTTAATAGGCTGGTGAAAAAGGCATTTGGGATGCTTGCCTTTATCAATCGAGGCATAAATTACAAAAGCAGGAAGGTCATGTTGGAGTTGCATAGAATTTTTAGTGAGGCCATTACTAGAGCACTGTGTGCAGTTCTGGTCGCCACATTATCGGAAGGATGTGATTGCACTGGGGGGAGGGTGCAGAAGTGATTTACCAGAATGCTGCCTGGGATGGAGAGGTTGGGATAGACTTGGGTTATTTTGTTAGAGTAGAGAAGAGAGGGGTGACCTGATCGAGGTGTACAAGATTATGAGAGATATGGACAGAGTTGATAAGGACCAGCTTATCCACTTAGTTGAAGGGTCAGTTGTGAGGGGACATAGGTTCAAGGTCCAGGGCAGGAAGTTTGGAGGGGGGGGAGGGGGGGATGTGAGGAAAAACCTTTTTACCCCGAGTGTAGTGATGGTTTGTAATGCACTGCCTGGGAGAGTGGTGGAGATGGGTTGCCCCATATCCTGTAAAAAGTATCTGGATGAGCACATGGTACATCATAACATTCAGGGCTATGGGCCAAGTGCTGACAGATGGGATTAGGTGGGAGTTCAGGTGTTTCTAATGTGTTGGTGCAGACTCAATGGGCCGATGGGCCTCTTCTGCACTGTATGATTTGGCTCCAAGGTAACTCTATATTCCTGAATATTATACAAATTAAACCACACTAATGTAGGAAAGCAAGTGGTCACTTTGAGTCCTTGGCACGGAACACAGGCAATATTGATAAAATCCTAAAAAACAAGTCTAACACGCAATTCTCACATTATGGATCTAACAATTTTAACAGTAAAAATGAAATTGCTGGTTTCATTTACCAAAAATCAAATTCTGCCTTTGATCTAAAGAATAAATTTGACTCATTTTCCTCATTTAATTAGCAACATTGTTCTTTTGATTGAAAAATAACAGGTTTTCTCCACTCTGAAGATATGTAAGTTTGACACAGATATGCAATTTGTTCATAGATCTTCAGGACTGTATTTATGACACCTGTCACCTGTTTCACATTGTTAATTAGACACGTTATAATGCACGTCTGGGAATTTCTACCTCAAGTAGTTAACAGAAATACTGAGTTTGAAAAAGGATGAGACTTCTTTCAAAAGTGGCCACTTAAACTTAGCAGTTCCAAGAGAAACAAGTCTCACTCGAGAATGAACAAGGAGGGTGAAAAATCATTGAATTCCTCATAAAGAACCTGGGATAGGTCACTCAGCCTCTCAAGACTGTTCTTCCATTCAATGTTTTTTTTTCTTTTTTATTCATTCGTGGAACATGGCATCACTGGCTGGCTAGCATTTATTGCCTATCCCTAGCTGCCCTTGAAGATGGTGGCAAGCTGCCTTCTTGAATCGCTGTAGTCCATGTTCTGTGGGTTGACCCACAATGCTGTTAGGGAAGGAATTCCAGTATTTTGACCCACTGACTGTGAAGGAATCGCAATATATTTCCAAGTCAGGACGGTGAGTGGCTTGGAGGGGAACTTGCAGATAGTGGTTGTCGCACGTATCTGCTGCCCTTTCCTTCTAACTCAAAGTGGTCATGGGTTTGGAAGGTGCTGCTCAAGGATCTTCAGTGAATTATTGCAATGACAACTGATCAACATCCCATCCCCATTAACCCTTAATAGCCCAGCCAAACAAAAATCTATCAAAATATTCATTGCCACAGTTTTTAGGAGAGAGTATTCCAGATTTTTGATTCTCCTTGTGTGAAAAGCTGCTTCCTGGCATCACGCCTGTAAGGACTCGCTCTAATTCTAAAGATACGTCCCCCTTGTTCAGATCATGTCCACCAGAGGAAACAATTTTGGTCCAATCATCTTATCAACTCATTTAATCATCTTAAACATGGCAACTAGTTCATCCTCAAATTGCCCAGCACCAAGGGAACACAAACCTAGCGGACGCAGTGTCTCCTTTTTTAATTCTTGTGATGTGAGCATCGCCAACCAGACCAGTATTTAGTGTCCATTCCTAACTGCCATCGAGAAGGTAGTGGTGATCGAATTTCTTGAACTGCGGCAACCCTTGTGGTGTAGGTACAACCACATTGTTAGGAAGAGGGGTCCAGGATTATGACCCATCAACAGTGAAGGAACAGCGATAGGATTTCTAATCAGGACAACATATGTAATGAAGGGGAACTTAATGGTTATAATTTAACCTCTGTAGTCGTACCTTCATTCTAGGGAATCTATGCTGTACACCCTCGGTCTGAACTCTGATTATTCCTTGTTTCTGAAAATCCACTGCTGCTAAATTTAGGGTGCATTATGCCACCAGGCATGAATCATAAAACGCTTAATGTGACAATTTAAACACAAAAGCAAATCAGAGGACGAAGTTGCAGTGACTCATTATAGACTCATAATGGTATGCATGTTTACAGTTCCTTTAATATATGCTGATAATTGAGCTTGAAATTATCATTAAATATATTTGTTGCTTTAGGTCTGTGAAATTCTGCTTGCCGTGCAAGATCATCTTGTAAAACAGTTAGATAATTCTGTCAAATGTATTTGCAGATCACTGCATTTGAGAGTTCAGTTATCCTTGGGAATGGAACTCTGCAAGACAAAGTAAGGTGCTACCTTCCACTTTGTAGGTCATGAGAGTACAGTTTTAGGAACAGTTCATAAAAGTCATACAGTGCAGAAGAGGTCCTTTGATCCATTAGGTCTACACTAATACATAAGAAACACCTGACCCTCCACCTAATCTCATTTACCAGCACTTGGCCCATGGCCTCGAACGTTATGATGTGCCAAGTGCTCATCCAGGTACTTATTAAACTACGTGCAGCGTCCTGCCTCCACCACCCTCCCACGCAGTGCATTCTAGACCCTCACCACCCTCTGGGTAAAAAATGTTTTTCCTCAAATCCTTCTATAAACATCATGCCCCCTCACCTTGAACCTATATCCCCTCATGACTGACCCTTCAATTAAGGGGAACAGCTCATCCTTATCCACCCTTGTCCATGCCCCTTGTAATCTTGTACACCTCAATCAGGTCGCCCCTCAGTCTTCGCTGTTCCATCAAAAACAACCCAAGCCTACCCAACCTCTCTTCGTAACTCAAAACTTTCCATTCCAGGCAGATCCTGGCAAATCTTCTCTGCACCCCCTCCTGCACAGTAAAGTTTGCTCGACCACCGCAAATAAAGTTGCTTTAAAATCTGATGCGAGTGAAACATCCTGACTATAGAACATTCAGTGCTTAGCCCAGAACAGACGTGGAAGACATCTCATACCGCAACAGAAACTCAGCTTCAAGTCATACATATGTCCACATAAAGACAATTTTAAAACTTCAAATCGTCTTCAGCTGTAGTCTTGGCATTTTTTGGCTAAAAATAGCTATTAGATTTAGCTATGATTCATACATAGCTATGGTTCAACTGGAATTACTCTTTGAATCAGCAATTAAAAATGTAGCAATTTCAAGCTGAACTGTTGTTGTAACTTGCTGATTTTGCTAAAACCCAGTCAGGAAAGAAGTGGCTTTAATGTTCAGAGGCAGTAAGTCCTTACTCGAGTGAACTGTGCAGTGCTCTATGAAGTCATCAAGATCATTGTCATACCTGATTGTCTAAACATCGTCTACCTGATACATTGCAGGAAAGGATGTCCCGAAGCATGGTACATTGGGGAGACCATGCAGACGCTACGACAACGGATGAATGAACATCGCTCGACAATCACCAGGTAAGACTGTTCCCTTCCTGTTGGCGAACACTTCAGTGGTCATGGGCAGCCTCTGACCTTCGGGTAAGCATTCTCCAAGGCAGCCTTCACGACACACGGCTGAGCAGAGACCGATAGCCAAGTTCCGCACACGAGGACGGTCTCAACAGGGATCTTGGGTTCATGTCGCACTATCAGTAACCCCCGTGACTTGCCTGGGCTTGCAAAACCTCACTCACTGTACTGTCTGGAGACAATACACATCTCTTTAACCTGTGATCAGTGCTCCTTCCACTCACATTATCAGCCACTTTAAGACTTGAACAGCAGGTTAGGTGTAAAGATTTGCATTCTAATCAGTAATCTATAAACTGTCTGTGCTTTATATGCTCTGTCTGAGGCCAGAACTCTCCATTCACCTGACGAAGGGGCTAACCCGAAAGCTAGTGAATTTACTATCAAATAAATCGGTTGGACTGAAACCTGGTGTTGTCAGACTTTTTACTACGTCATCAAGATCGCCAGAGACATGAGTACATCAAAAGGATACCTGCACGAACTTATCAAATTTCCTCATGGATTGAGATCGCAATAGTGAGCAGGTTGTGAAGAGAATGGATTGAGGTCTGCTGGGTGTCAAACAATTGCTGATATAGCTGCAGGTGTTTGGCTTCTGCCACTAGAGGTCCTCAGTGGGCCACACAGAAGGCCAAGCTTAAATTGAGCAGCAGACAATTGATTATGCAACATTACGATTTACTTCTGCAGGTCCCAAATGGTTGTTAATGCAGAAATTTTCAACAGATTGGTAAATTTTGGAATAATTCAATTTGTTTTACATAAGAACATACCAAATTGACAAACAGGAAATAAAACCAGCTGGCTTGTCCCATGCAGTCACCGCACAACTGTGCAATGTGTTCCCAAAAGCTTTCCAGCAGCCACAATATCCAAGCAGAAGCAAAATACAGATGAACAAAAGTCCTAAGCCAAATCAGGGGTGAAGAAAATACCTGGGAAATTCCTCTCTGAACCCTTCGGTTAAAAAAAATTTCAGAGACCACAGTCATAAGGGCGGCACGGTGGCACAGTGGTTAGCACTGCTGCCTCACAGCGCCAGGGACCCTGGTTCCATTCCCGGCTTGGATCACTGTGGAGTCTGCATGTTCTCCTCGTATCTGCATGGATTTCCTCCAGGTGCTCCAGTTTCCTCCCACAGTCCAAAGATGCGTGGGTTAGGTTGACTGGCCATGCTAAATTGCCCCTTAATGTCAAGGGGACTACTAAAGTGAATGCAAGGGTTTATGGGGATCGGCCTGGGCAGGATTGTGGTCAGTGCAGCCTCAATGGACTGAATGGCCTCCTTCTGCAGTACAGGATTCTACAAATGAGGCATATCACTGAACATCCCACCTTTCTTCTGCACACAGGTCAAGAACTTGTTCAAGTCCTTTCTGAAAGCTTAGAGCTAATCCACACTCACTGCATGAGCTGAAAAGGTTAATGACCCTTTTGCGAAACAAAAGGAAACACCTCTTGATGTCTAACATATTCGCACATACTCAGGTTCTCCACAGCCTATCTAGTTCAAGAAGTCTATCCACAAGCACATTGTACAGTTAGTTCCTTTGTGAGCTTAAAGAGCTCAATTTCACCAGGGTCTAAGGCTTAGGTAGGGTAAAAGGAAGCAAATCTCAGATTTATCATGGTTAATTGGGTAACAATCTAGTGGTCACTCGCCAATCATTTTCCAAGGTTTGCACATTATCTGCCATATCAGATGTAAGGGGGAAGGTTTGATGTTGGATTTTATATTTTATACTGGATCACCTTGCTCACTGATTCTAATATTCTATCTGCTTTGTTATAAGCCTTATGGCACAGCTTGTGAACATGTAAAGACATGTGCATTGCGACCAAGTCTCTTTCTTGACAGAATTTAGTTTCGAACCCTGCATGGTATTTAAAAGCAACATACCACAAATTAACATCATGCAGTATCAAGCAATGCATTTTGCAAAGTACTAATGATATATCACACAGGTCCTGCAGCACTGAAATACCAAAGTTTGAAACAAACATGTTTGCAAAACATGTATGTTCTCCACCTGGAATTATATAAATACCTGGCAATTTGGATCCCTTTCCCGAAAGCCCACACAGTTCAGGCACTTCCCAAACAATAAAAACCACCCCAAGAATGGCAATGGCCGTACAGACTATTGACCCTTGTGTAAAGCTCCAGAGCATAATGCTTCAGACATACGTAACTTCGCAGCTATTCTGTGATAAACTCCTGATCCAGCCAAACCCCAGGGTCAGTTGCTGAATTTATTCTGACCCTCGTGTACTGTTATAATATTTGTGCTGACTGTCCCTGGCTATCCACGTGTTCCTCCACGAGTACTTCACATCAAACTGTACCAGGACTTCATAAACTGCATGGATGTAATTTATTTTCCAAACGGAAAATTAATTTAAAGATCCTGAAATGAAATAGTGCTGATGTGCCGGACTGTTATGCTGTCAGTATTAGATTTAAGACATCGTTAAACTGATACCTAAACTTCTTTTTACAACCTTGGAGAAAATGCAACAAAATATTCGAGCATAAAAATGCTGGTAACTGCTATAGGAAATAAACAACCTGAAGGAGGAAATTTGAAAACGGGGTTGTGGGCACTTTCAGCGGTGCTGAAATACAGTCTATGCAGACAAACAAAAGAGCCTTGCATACTTTCAAAGGCAAAGGATCAATATTTTCTCCTTTATCACCTTCAGTTTAATAACCCAGTTTACAATGTCAATCCCAGGTGACTACACACACAGCAAAAAATCATTCACTAATTCCTTTTTTCATTTAGTAGACAGACCACAAACCTCTGGTCCCTGTAGTACATTTACAGACATTTCTGCTCTAGTCAATGACGGGGTTTTTGCAAGACTGAAAGCTAAGTAGAATTTTACCAGAAACTTAAAAAAAAATCTTTTTTTTTGTTTCATCCTTTGGGGTACAACACATATTTAGTTAGAAATAGCAGGACTGATCATTAAATCTCATTAAATCTTTAATCTGAACCTACTTCAAAACACAGATGCCATTAACCTTGTTTATTTCATGCCATAAAGTTGAAGAACAGTAATTTATTACTGCCTGAACCAGGCATTTCCATAACATTATTCTGGGGCTTTTTTTTGCAAATCACGGTGCTGGAGCAGCAAAGACTTTGGCAATACATTTCTGCTTTGGAGTACAAATTAAAAGTACACAACTTTGCAAATCAGTTCACAAATCAAGGCATGCAAATTGAAGACACAAAGTATCTAACTGCCCACTCCAACTCAAACTTTCACAGTCCTACGTATTTCTCAATTTCAGTTCTAAATTACTTAGCAAAATCTTCTAGTTCTATCTTTTACTCTAGTTCTCTATACTCTAGCTATGATATAATGCCACTCTGCATTCTCTCGTTTCCTTCCCTAAGAACGATATGCTTTGTCTCTCCTGCATGCAAGAAACAATACTTCTCACTATACACTAATAGAGGTGCCAATAATAAATCAAATCAAAACAAAACAAAGTACCTGTCCACTCCAAATCAAACTTTTGCAACTCTATGTATTTCTTAATTTCAGTTCTAAATTACTTAGCAAAATATGCCAGTTTTAAAAAAATTCAGATCGAGATCCAATCATTCACTTGTTATAGCAGAATGCCTCAGATCACACACTTCTGCTCACATTCAAAGTAGTTAATCCTAAATTGTGAAGGAAATGTAAAGGTGAAAAATGAAAAGCTTACACAGAGGAAGAAACAGCTTCACCAAAACCATGGGGCAGACTTTATCAAAGGGAAAATGCTCGAAATTTACAATTTGGAACTCCTCCTTTTCAATCTGTGGTCTAAAATTGCTCTAAATGTATCCAAGTACAAGGCAGTAAAATGGGAGTACCAAGGAGAATGTGTCCAGCCAGGTTAGACCTGCCAGCACAAAGGCACAGTGGTTAGCACTGCTGCCTTACAGCTCCAGGGACCTGGGTTCAATTCCCAGCTCGGGTCACTGTGCAAACCCCACACTGATATTCTCCCGATTCTATGTGGGTTTCCTCCAGGTGCTCCAGTTTGCTCCCACACTCCAAAGATGTGCGGGTTAGGTTGATTGGGCATGCTAAATTGCCCCTTAGTGTCCCAGGATTGTAAGTTAGAGAGGTTAGCAGGTTAAATTTGTAAGGCTATGAGGATAGGGCCTGAGGTGGGATAGTTATCAGTGCAGACTTTGATGGGCCGAATGGCCTCCTTCTGCACTGTAGGATTTCTATGATTCTTACCTGCCGGTTTGCAGCATGGTAATAAACAACTCACTGCTTAATGGCATTGGAAGCTGAAGTTCAGTAAGCTGTGCCAAAGACTTGCATATTGCAACTCTAGACTGGAGCCAATACATCACTTGACCACTTAAACATGGTTTTTGATTGGTAAAACTGCAACTCCAGTTTCAGATTTCACAAATTGACAAAGATTTAATACTTACACCACCACAATGGTAAACTTACTTTTTAAATTGCAGTAAATCAGCAGCTCAAATTAACTACAAGAGAAAAAGACAGCAAGGAGAATAGGAAAAGTGATAGGCAGAGAAATCAAGAGACAGGGTCAGATAAGGAATGAGTAAAAAAAAAGTAGGAAAGGGAAAATAAATGTTAAAAGTGTCCACCTTAAGGTTTTGTGCCTGAATGTCTGGAGCATTCAAAACAAAATGGATGAATTAGTTGCACAGATAGATGTAAAGGGGTATGATATAGTTAGCCTTATGGAGACATGGCTCCAAAATGAGCAAGGATGGGAACTAAAAATTGAGGGATATTCATTGTTTAGGAAGGACAGACAAAAACAAAAAGGTGGTGGAGTTGCACTGTTGATTAAAGATGATATTGATACAATATTGAGGAAAGATATTTGCATAGATGATGTGGAATCTGTATAGCTCAAGTTAAGAAACAACAAGGGGCAAAAGACATTGGTGAGGGCGGTATACAGACCACCAAACTGTGGTGGCAAAGTTGGAAAAAGCATTAAACAGAAAATCAGAGATGCATGTGTTAAAGGAACATCTGTGATTATGGGCGACTTTAATCTATACATAGATTAGGAGGCTCAAATTAGTCACAGTACAGTAGGAGGGGGAATTTCTGGAATACATACAGGATTATTTTCTGAAGCAATACTCGGAGGAACCAACAAGGAAGATGACCATCTTGGACTGGGTGTTGTGCAATGAGAAAGGATTAGTTGGCAATCTAGTTGAGAGAGAGTCCTTGGGGATGAGTGACCATAATATGGTAGAATTCTCTGTCAAGATGGATAGTGACGTGGTTGATTCGGAGACCAGGGCCCTGAATCTCAATAAAGGAACTAAGATGATATGAGGCATGAATTGGCCATGATGGACTGGGAAACATTACCGAAAGGAAAGACAGTTGACAGGCAATGGCAGGCATTTAAATAATTAATGGGTGAACTCAGAAGTAGTTTGTTCTTGATTGGCACACGATTGGTCAGGGAATTGTGGTCAAACCATGGCTTACAATTGGGAAATTAGAGATAGTAACAGATTCAAGGAAGAACTGTACAAATTGGCAAGAAAAAAAATAATAGGCCTAAGGATTGGCAGCAGTTTAAAACTCAGCAGAGGACCAAGGAATTGATTAAGAAGGGAAAAATAGAGTATGAAACTGAGTTAGTGGGAATGCAAAAACTGACTAAAAGTTTCTATGTAAGAAGAAAAAGATTGACAAAAACAAATGTAGGCCCCTTACTGTCAGAAATGGGAGAATTTATAACAGGAGTGAAAAAAAGGTGAGGAATAAAATTTGTACTTTGCTTCAGTCTTCACAGAGGAAGACATAAATAACGTATCATAAGTGCTAACAGAAACATGTTTTGGTGAGGAACTGGAGGAAATCAGCATTAGTCAAGAAATGGTTTGGGGGAAACTGATGGGATTGAAGATAGATAAATCTCCAGGTCCTGATTAATCTACATCCTGAGTACATAAGGAAGTAGCCCTGGAAATAGTAGATCCATTGGTGGTTATTTTCCAAAATTCTTTGGATTCTGGAATAGTTTCTACACATTGGAGGATAGCTAATGTAAGCCCGCTATTCAAAAAGGGAGGGGAAGAGAAAACAGAGAACTATAGACCAGTGAGCCTAATGTTGGTACTGGGGAAGTTGCTAAAGTCTATTATCAAGGATTTCCTAACTCGGCATTTGGAAGGCAATGGAATTGAGACAAATCAGACTAAGTCAGCATAGATTTACAAAAGGGAAATCATGCTCGATGAATCTATTCTATGGAATTGCTTGAGGATGTAACTAGTAGAGTTGATCGAGGCTAACCAGTGGATGTGGTTTATTTAGACATCAGAAGACTTTTGACAAGGTCTCACATAACAGACTACTATGTGAAATTAAAGCACATGGGGATTGCAGGTAATGTCTTGAGATGGATACAAAGCTGGTTAGCAGATAGGAAGTAAATGGCTGGCATAAAGGGGTCATTTTCTCATTGATAACCAGTGATTAGTGAGGTTTTGCACGTGTCTGTGCAAGGACTCCAACTGTTCACATTATATATTAATGCTTATATCAGAGGGAACTGAATGTACCAGCTCCAAAGTTGGGTGGGAGAGTGAGCTGTGAGGAAGATGTAGAGATGCTTCAGCATGATTTGGACAGGCTGAGTGTGTGGGCATCTGCATGGCAGATGTAGTATGTGGCTAAATGTGAGGTTATCCACTTTGGTAGCAATAATAGGAAGACAGATTATTACTTGGATGGGTGCAAAGAGATGTGGATACTCAACGAGACCTTGGAGTCCTCGTGCAGCAGTCGCTGAAACCAAGCATGCAGGTATAGCAAACAGTAAAAGGTGGTAAATGGTATGTTGGCCTTCGTAGCAAGAGGATTTGAGTGTAAGGATAAGGATGTTTTGCTGCAATTGTATAACATGTTAGTGAGGCCACATCTGGAGTATTGTGTGCAGTTGGTGACCTTATCTGAGGAAGGATGTCCTTGCTACAGAGGGAGTACAGTGAAGGTTTACCACACTGAATCTTGGAATGATAGGTCTGTCATATGAGGAGAGATTAAGTCACTTAGGATTATGCTCACTGGAGTTTAGAAGAGTGAAAGGAGATCTCATAGAAACTTATAAAATTCTAACAGGGTTAGATTGGTTAGATTCAGAAAGAATGTTCTGAGTGGTGGGACAGTCCAGAATTGAAGATTATAGTTAAGGCGTAAACCTTTTTAGATCTGAGGGGAGGAGACATTTCTTCACCCAGAGGGTGGTGAGTTTATGGAATTCACTACCACAGAAAGTAGTTGAGGCCAAAGCATTGTCTGATTTCAACAGAAATTAAATATAGCTCTTGGGGCTAAAGGGATCAATGGTTTTTGGGGGGGGGGGGGGGGGGGGGGAAGGTGGGCAGAGATCAGGATACTGAATTTGATGATCAGCCATGATCGACATGAATGGCTGAGCAGGCTCAAAGGGCCAAATTGCATAATCCTGCTTCAAGTTTCTACGTTTCTATAACACTATTACCCATGAACCTTTGAGTTATGTATGAATTAACTGAAAAAAAAATTTACGTGCACCTCACTGAGTTGCACCGTATTATATGACCCATCATTTGGCACATGTCTTGACGTTAAAAAGAAAAAAAAATCAACAGGTTCTTTAGAAATCTGAAACATTTAATTCTTGGTCTCAAAGAAGCCTAATACCACTTACGCTCTTTCAATGATTAGATTTAGCACTCATGCACTCCACAACCATCAGTAATCTCTCCCACTGTAGAGCAATGTCACAATGAGCAAAGTTGCAAGAAACCTTCTAGGAAAATTACTTAGCAAACAATGTCTTTCACTATGATAGTGAACTGGAACAGTTCAGGTCAGAAATGACAAGTGACCCAAGATTCAACCTCAGGTTGACTGTTGCATGAGTGTGCTGAGTGACTGTCTTCTGAAATATTTTCAGTGGAAATGGCACTTCCCTCTGCAGCTAAAGAGCAGGAAAAGGTCAAAAATAGAGAAAAACCAGAGCAGATGAGAGTCTAAACTGGTTCCTGCCTTCACCTCTGCCACAACATCACAGCAATTTGCATGCAAGTCCAGCATTGCGCATAATGACAATTTTCACTTGGGGAGGGAAAACCCCACATTTACCCAGTCTAATCACTAGAAATGCGGTGTTTGCTCCATAATACATTAAAAGATTCAAAAGGCAACCATATTAGGACGCAAATCAGGAAATTCTTCCTACAAATGACTGATCAATACCCTCCCATCAGCTTTTATACAGCAGTACCTGGGGAGATTAGGAGCAGGACTCGGTGAGGATGAATTTGTCAGGGCTGTAGTTGTTGCTGTTGTTGACAATTCCTGTGTGCGAGGAACCCTTCCCATTCTGTACCAGACGCCCATGTTGTTCAATTCCCTAACAATTGCACAGAACAAGTTATACATTTTTTAGAAATACATTTGTTTGCTAAAAATATATTCAGTCTCAATATCTTTAATGAAATCATAAAAATTTCATAGCCCAAGGATCAAAGATCAAAGTATCACAATGGGCTAAACCTCAAAATTCTCACTCAAGTTACTGGAATTTTTATACTCTCAAACCAGGTATCTAAATATAGAGTACTGGCAAGGGTACATCTAAAACAGGGGCTAGCAAGGTGGTACAGTGGTTAGCATTTCTGTGTCTCAGTGCCAGGGACTCGGGTTTAATTCTGGCCTTGGGTGACTGTGTGGAGTTTGCACATTCTCCCCATGTCTGCCGGGTTTCCTCCAGGTGCTTCAGTTTCCTCCCCCAATCCAAAGATGTGCAGGTCAGGTGGATTGGCCATGCTAAATTGCCCCTTAGTTTCACAAGATGTGTAGGTTAGATGATTTGCTATGGGATAGGGCAGGGTCATGGGCCTTGGTATATACTCTGTGCAGACTCAATGGGCAAAATGGTGGCCTTCCACATACGAGGGCTTCCATGGTTAACGTTGCTCTTTCAGGTGCCAATTAACTTGAAGATTTCCAACATTCCTACTGAACTTAGCATGAAATCAGAAAAGACTCACGTCTATTAAAGTTTTCATTCTCTGAGGACAACTCAAAAGCGCTTTACACTCAATCAATCAATAAAGTAATTTTGGGTATAGTTGCTGTTACAATGTAGGAAATGCTGTAGCCAATTTGCACACAGCACGGTCCCGCAAACACCTGTATGATAGTGACTTAATAATCTTCCTAGTGATGTGAAGTAAGGGTTAATTGTGAGCACCCTCATGTTCTTCTTTGTAACAGCATCATGGAAACTTCAATGTCCATCTCAGAGGGCAGGCAGTTGAACGTCACATCTGAAAGCTAATATCTCCAACAGTGTAGCACTCCCTCAGTGCAGCAGCAGAGCATCAACACAGGTTGTGAGCTGATTACTGGAGTGGGACTGAGCCCCATAACTTTCTGACTGAAGAGGCATGTACATTACCAACTGAGCCACGACAGATAATATCTTGCGGCGTCACAGTTCTGCAAGGAAATCTGGTCTTGACCCAATTTCACAACCTTCCCAAAACCCAGATTTGTGCACTCTGGCCCTATCAGCCCAAGAAACTACAATTCTTAGAGCACTGATGCTGAAATTGGAGGAACATAAAAATACATCATTTACAGTCAACACACATTGCTGTTCAAAATGTGTTCTAAAGTGTGTTCTAAATTCAGTTAAGTATTAATGACCAATAACCTTCAGAAGGCTTCCATTAATCTCGCAAGCTTTTAATGGCCATTTGGAATAAAGAAATCGAAGAATATTTGGTTTTTATTTCAATGGTTTTAATTATGATAGGCATTCATCTTTTTCAGCAAAAGAAAAACAATTACAACTTAGCCTTTTGTTTGAATTCCATGAGTACCAAAGCTCATTGATTCAGTGCCAACCTTCATTTTTCAATAAACACAAAAAAATTTATAAACCTGCAGAAAAAAGTAATTGCTGACTTTTATAATGCGTCCCTCGCATTAACTCCTCAGAAATCTCCTCCTCCATCCAATTTCCTATCACAAATGTAACATTGTTGGGTCACTTAATATATTGATATTTTAATTTTTACTTTTTTATTACACTTTTCAATTTTCATAGAATTCCTACAGTGCAGGAGGAGGCCATTCGATCCATTGAGCCTACACCAATCCAGGCCCTATCCCTGTAACCCCACATAATTTACCCTGCTAATCCTCAGTATCACTAAGGGGCAATTTAGCATGGCCAATCAGCCTAACTGCACATCACTGGACCGTGGGAAGAGAGCAGAGCAGCTGGAAAAAACCCACCCAGACACAGGGAGAGTGCGCAAACTCCACACAAACAGTGACTTGAGGCCAGAATTGAACCCTAGTCTCTAGCGCTGTGCAACAACAGTGCTAACCACTGTGCCACCCATATTTTCTTGTGTTCTTCTAACTTACAGCTTCTCCAACATCTCCTCTGCTATCCTACTCTGTTGCGATTAATTAATCAACTTAAATAAAGTGGGCTCATGGAAAGCTGACAGTATTTAGCCAGAGCGTGACTGATTTAACTTGTGTCAGTCACAATGTAAATGGGGAAGAACAGATTATATTAAAAAGGGCAAAAATAATAGCAAGAATAATCTGAATCTAATTACATATTCAAAGGTAGCACTTTCTTTTAAAATCCAATTAATTCTAGCAGAGGTTGAAAGAAAGTAACAACCCTTTGGGTTGGTTACAGTTCAAGTCTATTCTAAAACTCTGTCCTCGCCCAGCCAGCGAGTGGAAAGCCAGATCAACTGCACTACAAGCAAGGAAACCATCATTCTGCAGGGTCAGATAATTAACGGTGAAACACCCCCATTAGATCTTGCCGAGATGCAGGGTTGAGGACTCCTGGTTGAAATCAGCCCAGATGGTTAATATAGGCCAAAAAAGTGCCTTTAACAGAAATAACATTTTTCATGGTATAAATTTCTTCTTAAAAAAATCAAGGCAATTGGGTCATGCCTCAAGCACTTCCAATGGGCACCAGAATCCACGGAACTGCAGAAGACAACCATTCAGTCCATCCAGGCAGCACTGACACTCCAACACAGCATCTTACCCAGACCCACCCCATGCCCTTTCCCCTTAACCCCATATATTTACCCTGTATTCCCCCTAACCTACACATCTTGGGAAGCAAAGGGACAATTTAACATGGCCAATCCACCTAATCTGCACATCTTTGGGAAGTGGGGTAACCAGTATGCTTTGGTTATAATTTCCAGATGAATTTGGAGTAACAAACATCAGGTTAGAGAAAAAATTGGAAATTAGTCCATAACTAAAGAAAGAAAGAGATTCTGTCCCTTTTCAACTATTGAAAGCAGTAATGTTTCAGAGTATGGTCTCATTAAAAAGTCCATGTGAATGTTTTGATGGCATCGGTTGCGGCACCACATTCTTTTCCCATTTGAGCAAACGGTTTTTCCTAAGTAAACAAAACCTAACTTTGTCTTCAGTTGTAATGCAGACATTTGGAAAAATACTTGAATCAAGAAGGTGAAAAATTATCTAATTTATTGGGATTTTTGCTTCCCCCACCCCCCCCAAGTCTGTTCTGTGTCGTGTTTAATTAAGAAAATATTGGAATTTTTGTCGTTAAACAACCTATTGTGAAAACCAGACCTGTACTACAGTCACAGAGAAACTCTGGCTGTTGTAAATTGTGAGGGTCTTTGGTTACAACACAGGACACAGTTGCGCAAATAATTGGTATTTTTAAAGCCAACGTTTCGAGTCTGGATGATCTTTTGTCAGGGTGAAATGGTGTTTGGTTTTGTGATTGGTAAAGCTTTTTAAAAATTTACATGAATTGGCACAATTGCGTTTGACAACATTTCACTCCACCTTACTGCAAAACTACAGAGGATTTCCACTTTCACAGCTCTGATGAAGGATTATCTTGACTCGAAACATTGGCTCTATTTTCTCACCACGGATGCTGTCAGACCTGCTGAGATTTTCCAGCATTTTGTCCCACTTTCACTGCCCTCATTCCAGCTCACATACACAATCAAGTGTGCACAGGTGGATGTGGGATTAAAGGCTGAGGCCCAAAGGACAGTCACACAGTATGGATATCCTACCCCTCACTTGTACTGGAACTTCAATAAATTTATTGAACAAATGGAAATTTCTGTGCACCATTCATATCCAATGCAACAGGACAATGAGACTTTGGAGAAGGTGATGGATTGATTGACTGATCAGCAAGAAAAATATTTCCACCCATCCACGGGCTAGGATTGTTTCATATGTTATGGTATTTTTACAATCATTATAATGTGTTGTTTAAAGCCTTTGCTTGGAAGGCTTGATCACCATGCCCACAATTCAGAATTAGCTGCCCTCCTGCAGAAGGGTTAAACATACGATTGAGTGACAGCTCCTTCTCCCTCATGGATTTTTGCAGGATTAGGCTTTGCAAGAGTTAAATTATCCCAAACTTTTCTCTGTACAGGAGTTCATTAAAAAACACTTTTTTCTGCAAGATTACGGGACTCCAGTTAACAGGAAAGCCACTCTATTATCTTCTGTGTAAGCAAAAAGCCAAAGAACATAGCCATTCTGCAACACAATACAGAATGCATGTTTTTTTTCCCCCATTAGCTGTTCCCTAATCCCTATAAAACTACAATGTGATCAACAAAACCTTTGGCTTACATCAATACATTTGTCAGTTCTTAGACTAATCTAGCACTACTTCTTACTGTAATACAAAAGAACAAATGAAAGAATCAAAATTAAATAAAGCACTGAGCTATTAAAATACAGCTTATATAAATCAGACAGAGAATACAAATGATGCAGCAAGTTGAATTTTAAGAAGTTAACTTGCAAGGTAAACTAAGTACAGGAAAATCTCTGTTATCCAGTCTGATTTGGGAACAAGGGGTGCTGGTTAACTGAGATACAAGGCAACACCTGCATATTCATCAAGAACAACTGTGAGTGTTGAGGTCTTGTGAGGGTGTGGGAGTGTGCAAATCAAGTGAGTAGTGCATATGGGGTGAAGGTGATGCAGAGCAGCAAAAGGCCGAGACCCCAGCAAGGACAGACTGCCTATAACTACTCCCGGTGAGTTTGATATCTCCAGTCATAAAATAGACCTGAGCCCAGAATTCCAGTTCATAGGAGGATTCAATTAGCAGAGCACCAGATAACACAAATCTTAATGCAATTATCAAGGAACCTAAAATTCAATTGAGAACAGAAGATGCAGGAAATGCTCTGCACATCTGTCAGCAACTGCATAAAAAAAAACAGATTTGACAATTCACACCTGATGAATGACAGGTGCAGTGTCCAGCACGAGTTGCCAGTGGTGGTAGTAGTAGGGGCAGGTACAATTTTGTCTTTTAAAAAGCATTTAGTTACATAGTTAAGATGGGTATAGAGGGAAATGGGCCAAACATGGGTAATTGCGCCTAGTTTAGTGGTTAAAAAAAAGGGTGGCATGAACAAGTTGGACTGTTTCCATGTTGTAAACCTTTATGATTCTATGGCTCAGAGTCCCTACAGTGTAGAAGGAGGCCATTCAGCCCATCAAGCCTGCACAGACAACAATCCCACCCAGGCCCTACTCCTGTGACCCCATGTATTTACCCTGCTAATCCCCTGACACTAAGGGACAATTTAGCACGGCCAATCAGCCTAACGCACACATCTTTGGAGTGTGGGAGGAAACCGGAGCACCTCGAGGAAACCCACGCAGACACGGGGAGAACTCCACAGACAAGGTGGGAATTTAAACCGGATTCCTAGTGCTGAGAGGCAGCACTGCTAACCACTGTGTGCCACTGTGACTTTCATCAGAATCCTTTCTGTTGAAACATTTTGTGAAAGGTCACAAGCTTAAAACCTTCACCTTGCTCTCCCCACAGATGTTGCCAGGACCCCTGGTTATTTCCATCTTTCTTGGTCTCTGCTGCAGACTTCCAACATCTGCAGTATTTTGCCATCATTCACTTTCAGCTTCAATACATCTATCATGCATCCATCAAGCAATCTTGATAAATGCAATCTGCCACATTTTACAGCACTGAAATGGACAAAATTAAACTTGCAGTAAAACAGCACAATGATTTTAATGAGACCACACTTACACATTTTTCACTGTATGATTATCAAATTAAGGACACTTACCCAATGAAGGTATACTGAGGGGGAGCTTGTTTAGATTTGCCAAGAATTTTTACATCACAAATGGCAGCTTCAGTTGAGTCACGAGGAATGAATTTGATACACATCCTCCTCTTTCTGAAAGCTGGCTCTTCTATTTAAAAGATAATTTTAATATATAAATAGGTGCCTATTATCAAAATTGCTTTCAAGCATGATTCATAACATGGCATGAAAAACAGAAAAAGCAGTTGCTTCATGCTTATCCTGATATATGTACATAAAAATATACCCCTATAATAAATAACACAAACACTCCAATTATTAATTTGTTATATGTTACCAATAGGTTTTGAAATGGGCAACTATTGCACCAATTAAGGAAAAGTGTGACAATTTTTCACATCCCCTAGGGTTTTTGTACTTCTGCTATTCTTGTCAAAGTGACCCCAACTATACAGCAGACAGAACAGATTTTTTTAAAAAAATACAACAGTTCTTTCAAATGTTGTGTATTTTTGTGAAGAACTTAATTTGCACCTTAATTTCCTCTGAGCAAGATGCTGTACCAGAGTCAGAGAGGAGTGGTTTAATTCCAGTTGTGAAAGAACATAATTTACAACTACTGTTGTACTTTAACAGCCGTGAAATAAGGGATAAATTTTCTAATTCAAAACTTTAAAGCTACATGCCTTTATCTGGTAAAATCCAATACTATTTAACCATGTCTGCAACACGTAAGAACCATAACTTACGTGTGTCCACTGTTTCCTGGATAGGAATAAAGCCCACCGGTAAAGTATCCTTTAAATCGATCAACTTCATATCCACAAGCACATTCCCTAAATGGCTCTTTAAAAGCCGCAAGAGAGAGAGAAAAAAAATAAGGTGTCACACATGCTACAATGTTCTGGATAGCCTGTGTCATAACATTCCATTATTTCTCTGACACAGAAACAAATAAACCTCCATCTACCAAGTAAACACTAGAAAATCAATTGGACGTTCCATAAAAGTTTCCCCATACAAAACCAATGAGAAAATAGTGTGGTTCCTGTCGTAAACAAATACGCAGTAATAAGCCTGCCATCTGAGTAAGAATATGAACATTTACACAACTATGGTTCAATAGAAAAGTCCTTATGTTCCCCCTATAATTTTCAGTCTCAGATTCATACTAACATTGGTTCTCTTTTAGACTTCTTGTGTGGGATTTTTCAGCTGTGCTCGCCCCAAGACTGGAAAATCACACCCAAGGTCAATGAACCTTTGGAAGATCCGTGTCCCGTGGTGGTGCAGGATGAGAAAATCCCACCCCTTCTCTTTACTTACCATCAACATCCACTAGGCACACTTTGGCTCAAATATTTCTGCATGTGCAATAAATCCTACAAGTTCCACCAGCATTACCAGGAAATAAGACAGGTGAGTTAGCCAAAGAGATGGGATCGAGAAGCTTTTTTCTCATAATAAAAACTGGGGAGGTGGAGAACTTTCTGGCATGCAAGACTAATGTCATGGAAGGCTGTATGATTGTTGGTACAGCAAAGGGAATATATTAAAGGAGGCCCAATCAACTGGAGAAGCCTTCATAGGTATGGCAGGAAAAGGACAATGAGGAATTCATGAAATATGGCAACTCAAGGGTGACCAAAGAATATGATGCAGAGATAGAGCTGGACATCGCTAATATTGTTGTCCAAGTGCCATGCCAAGCAGCATACGCAACTTTCCAACCACAGCAACAGTGGATGAACTCATTGTTAAGAGTTCTGGTTAAGCTAGCCTTTAACATCTTCTCGCAGCTTCCTTTGCTGTTGGCTCCTTGATGTCTTCCATTAATGTAACCCTTCTTCATGGTAGCACGTCTGAAAAACTCTATTTGTCTTCACTTGATAAAAGAATATAGAGCTGGAATAGATAGGAAAGGGCGGGGCCATAGAGAATTTTTACAGCAGGATGAGAACTTTAGATTGGAGATGGCAGAGGGCTTGGGGCTAATGCAGGTCAGTAAGCATAGGAGTGATGTGGAAGCAGGGTTAGGGTAGAGACAGCTGAATTTTAAAATGAGCTAAGAAGTGGTAACAGGATGGATCACAACTCAACACCCCATGAGCCAGGCACCAATCAAGATTTCACCAGCAATTGGACCAAGATCATGGAAAAGAATAAGCATAAACCACACAGTCAAGAATAACGAGGTTGAACATCAATTATATGTGAAAATTCTTGTGGGTGGGTGTGGGGGGGGGGAATGGAACTTCAAACCTATCCGCTAGATGAGAAAGTCGGATAGTTAAAATGCCCCAGATTATTTAACTGCTATAAAGACACCACTTCAGGCTTTAACAGATGCTTCAAGACAAGCAGCCAGGCACCCGCACAAGTCATTACTGTACTCATTCATGTGCTAATCAGGGTTCAATAATGCAATTGGGCCCAGACAGTGAGTTTAAATTTTCAGCCTGAGCAAGGAACCGTGAAGAGGATCTCGAAGTTAAAACTGAAACTCTTTTTTAAAACTTTCTATTCCAGGGCCTGTCCCCCTTCAATCCTAAAGGAAAGCTTAGGCTTTCCCTGCCCCATACTTTCAGTACACACCCCATCACCCAAAAGACCCTGTTCTCCACATCTACACCAATATCACCTCAAGTCCAAGAGCCACCCAATTTTCTAGAGGATAGCAGCCAATTTCCAGGGATCAGCAGGCTACAATGTTAATAAGGCACGGTGGTTAAAACAACTGCTGCCTTGTACAGTGATGGGTGAGTTAGTAGCGAACCGAAACCAGTTGAATCCTGTCAGCAATCTAGAGACTTTAAAACTCTCCCCTTAAGAATCATAAGAACTAGGAGGAATAGGAGGCAATTCAGCCTTTCCAGCCTGCTCCACCATTTAATACGATCCTGGCTGATCTCATTTCAGCCTAAACTCCACTTTCCTACCCGCTCACACCATAGCCCTTCAAACACCAAATAAAAAAAAATCTGTCCACTGCTCTCCTTAAATTTACTTAATGCCCTGGCATTCACCACGCTCTGGGGTAGTGAATTCCACAGATTCACAACCCTTTGAGAGAAGCTATTTCTCTTCATCTCTGTTTTAAGGATTGATAACTTGAGATAAATTTAGTGAGCATTTGGAAACGTATAGGTTAAATCCAGAGCAGCTCCAACCTGGCTGCCAAAATGTTAATCCACATCTTTATCAGTTTTTTCACTCTTCAATGCTTTCCATCCTCCGTGCAGAACCCTATGGCCTACATGCTCACTCTCATTACTCTCTGCCCCTGCCAAGTTCCATCAGCTTTATGTGCTTTGGCACACTGTCCTTGTTTTCAGACACTCTCCAAGGTCATGTGTCATGATATGTCAGCAAACCCTTGAAGCTGCACACAACCACTGTTTTATTTCTCATATCTGTTCCAACATTGGCAGTCATTCTTTGTCAAAAGATTTTCTAAATCCCTCCACACCTTGCCATCTCTTTGCCTGCTTTAAGAAGCCATGTTAAGAACAGTTTTTCCATTATCTTTTTGCTCCAACAAATTAGATTTTCCTTCTCCTGGCCAACTTCTTTATTCCATCCTGAATCTTTTAAGTTTTAAGTTTAGGCTTATTTATTAGTGTCACAAGTAAGGTTTACATTAACATTGCAATGAAATTACTGTGAATATATCCTAATCGCCTGTTCAGGTACAATGAGAGAGAATTTAGCACAGCCAATGTACCTAACCAGCACGTCTTTTGGACTGTGGGATGAAACCCACGCAGTCATGGGGAGAATTTGCAGACTCCGCACAGATAGTGCCCCAAGCCAGGAACCGAACTCAGGTCCCTGGTGCTGTGAGGTAGCAGTGTTAACCACTGTGCCACCATGCCACCCCTTTTGTGTAACTGACAGAAACATAACTTGCTGTTATTAAACAAATTATAAAGAATAGTTTGGTTTTGTATTCTTGTGCTAGTCTTGTATGTTATTGCAGGCTCTGCACGGTGGCATATTTGAAAGTTTGGGTACTGGCTTATCAAGTCTGGAAAAAAGAAAGAGTATTCACTGCACTTTTATTATAAAACCATAGAATCCCTACAAGGACGCCACGCGGCCCATCAAGTCTGCACCAACTTTCTGAAAGAGCATCTTACCCAGGCCCACGACACCCTGTTCTATCCCCGGAACCCTGCTATTGCACCTAACCTACCGTGGCTATTGCACCTAACCTACACAACTTTGAAAACTAAGAGACAAGTTAGTATTGCCAATCCACCTGACCTTGCACTGTGGAAGGAAATGGGAGCACCCGAAGGAAACTCCTGCAGATATGGAGAGAACATGCAAACTCCACAGTCACCCAAGGCCCGAATCAAACATGGGTCCCTGTGCTGTGAGGCAGCAATGCTAACTAAGATGCCATAATGTCAGCCATACCCCTAGAACAAAAGCATTTGTTCTGACTAAAACAAGTTTATCAGTAATATAAATACAAAAAAATCTGTAAGGATACTATTAAGATGCGACACAGTGGCTAACAACTAATCCAGAGTTGGGAAAATGAAAGGTAATTTAAGGGATCTATATTAAGGGTGGCATGGCAGCACAGCAGTTAGCACTGCTGCTTCACAGCTCCAGGGTCCTGGGTTCGATTCCCGGCTTGGGTCACTGTCTGCGTGGGTTTCCTTCAGGTACTCTGGTTTCCTCCCACAGTCCAACGACGTGTGGGTTAGGTTGATTGGCCATGCTAAGAAATTGCCCCTTAGTGTCCAGGGGTGCGGAGGTTAGAGGGATTAGTGGGTATAATATGTAGGGATACGGGGGTAAGTCAAAGGGCCTCTTTCTGCACTGTAGGGTTCTATGATTCTACGATTTGTATTGGTAAACATTAGGTATAAGGCATAAATTTTAAGTGGGTTAAACTTGTAGTTAGATTCATTTTGGTCAAAGGTTTTTGTATGTGTGGAGATTTGCTCAAATCAAACTATGCTTCTATTGTGCTATAGAGGGTTACAGCATTACAAGTGATCGAACCAGTCAAAGAATGTGTCTGTCGCTTAGCAGCTGGCGGTCCTTTTGAGGTAGAAAGGCTTCTTACATTTCACATCAACTGAATTTGTTTGCAGTTGGAGATGAGACACCAGAGAATGAACATCTCTCAACTGTGCCAGAAAAAGACAAGCTGAACAGAACAAGGGAGCTGCAAAGAGACAGACTTCCCAAAGAACCAGATAACCAGGGAATTGGGACAGAAATGGGCTAAGACTGACGTTAAGAGAACAGAGACCATTGTTCAGGAGAATTCAAAGAAAAGGAGACAAAATGTTGAGTGGAAGACACAGCTGCAGTAACCAGAGTTCAAGGGAGAAAGCAGACTTCAAAAGGTAAATCAAAAGTTTGATGCCATTTTAAGAGTCCGAGAATTGAGAGTTCAAGCAATTGTTAACAGTTTGTACAATAATCAAGACAAATAAATCCTGAAGTGGGAGCTGTAAAAACCTGGATGCTGAATTGTGTTGAAAATGGAGCAGAAGCTTTATTTGAAAGAATAATTTGGAAAACCTGGACTGGTTTAATAATGGAAACCATCAATAGAAAGCATAGTAAAATTAGGGGCTGGATTCTCCAACTTCACTCACAGCTGAGATTCGCCCACTTCACTCACAGCTGAGATTCTCCCATCCCACTGCAGTGAACGGAAATTTGGCTGAACACCAAATTCAATGTCCTTGCTGGTACTGGGGGTGAGGCAGGAATGGCTAGAGAATTCTGGCCAAGATTTTTTAGGAGTGAAGTTTGGAAACTCCCTTGTGATAATCATCTGGTGGGAACTTGAGGAGAAATGTACAGACATTCACTTGGATTAGGGGTGGAGAGTGCATTTGACCACAGCTAACTTGTGTGTTTAAAAAGGGACTGTATATAATGGAGACCATTGTAGCTTAAGATACGCTTTGTAATCAGTATTTATCTTAAAATCTGTGTGTATTTGATCAGCTCAGGGGAGTGGAAAAGAATATTGTATTGTAATCCAACTTCAAAGGGTAATAATTTTTTTGTTGTTGTTTTATGACTCTGTTCCTTTTTTTTTTACATTCTGGGATCCTCCCATCCAGTTATAAGACCAACTAGATAATACAAGAGACCCAGGGTAATTAGTCTGGGATTTTCAAACTATTTCTCCAAATATAAAACACTCCGCTTAAGGGAGATGACATGGAGTGGAGGGGAAGGGGAAAAAGCATGAGGTGGAGGGCGCTGGATTGAGATGAAGACGTGGGAGAAAAAGATGGGGGTGGGGGGGGGGGGGTGGGCAGGCATGGAAAAGGGGAATGGTCTGGGTTGCAGGTTTGAATCCCACCATGGCAGATATTGGAATTTGAATTCAATTCAAAATTTGAATTAAAAAGAACTCTAATGATGGCCATGAACCTATTGTAGATTGTTGTAAAAACACACCTGTTTCAATAGAAAATCTGCCTCCACGTGACTCCAGATCTGCTATTTGATTCAAGGACAACTAGGGATGGGCAACAATTCTGGCCTTGCCCTCGACAAAAGAATTTTAAAAACTGCCATCCCCCAATCATTCCCCTTTCCATACCTCCTCTCCCTTCCATGCCTCCATCTCAACCCTACCATCTCCCTCCCATGCTACTTCCCCTTCTCTTCCCCTCCAGCCCATGTTGTCTCTCTCTTATGGAGTGTTCTTTGTGTGGTGAGGTTGTTTTGAAAATCTCGATCTTTCCTGTTAGAGAACAATTGGTTAATTAATAAAACTTGATCTTAACGTTCAGGTACTGAGTACATCCAGGCACTGTCCACTAAATAAATCTAACAGGCACAACTGACCAATCCAGTCAAATGTCCTGGCAGACAAAAACTGATTTTTATTATAGAATCACAGAGAAATACAGCACAGAAACAGGTCCTTTGGCCCAAACTGGTTGACCATGGTGCCCTCCCACTAGTCCCAATTGCCACCATTAGCTCCATATCCCTTTCCCATCTATGTATTATTTTAGACTATTTTAGATATTTAAAACTTGGTTTAAAAATTGTTTAATAACAATTTATATATTACACTGAAAATACAGTGAGACATGTGGACGGGATTACAGGACTAAGTATACTGCATTCCACATACGAACATGAACCATGGAACAATGGTTTGTTTTCCAAAGGTGTGCATGATCTGGAAGCACCAATAAAAATTAATGATAATTACTCTTTCACATAAAAAGGAAAACATTCTGTATAAGGTTTCCTTTGGAGTTGTAGCTCATCAGCCAAGAGCTTGTCTTGTTCTCACCCCTGACCTTCTCAGAAGGTATTATTGAAAAGAAAACAATAGATGTAGTCGAATGAGACGGAAGGGCAGATTTTGACATTTGCTCCAGTTCCCTTAGCTTTTAACTGCACCGAGTCGGGTTACTGTACTACATATGGTTTGAAGTTAAGCCAGTTATTAGAGCAAATATACTACACCAATTCCAACATGCCTTGCCTTTAGGTTACACAATGCAGGGTTACTCCCGCATTTCTCAATGCTGCAAGATTCCAATCTGAGGCACAATGAGGCCAGGCACTTCCCCCAAGGCAAAGAGCAACATCATAAAGAGAAAAGAAATCAGAGGTTTGTCAATATGCCTTGCCTCTAGGTCACACAATGCAAGGTTGCTCCCACTTTTCTCAGTGTTGCAAGATTCCAATCTGAGGCACGACGAGAAGCAGGCACTTCCCCCAAGGCAAAGAGCAACATTATAAAGACAGGGAAAAGAAATCAGAGGACTAGTCAATACCATCTTTCTCCAGAGAAGCAGTAGCTAAGACCTAACAGCAAACTCACTGCCCAGGCTTTCAGATGAGTAGCAAAAAGTTCAAAGAGAGGAAACCTTTCGACTTAGATTTACTGCTATGTATAACCTTTTAGGTCACCACCAGTGTTACAGATGTCTGTTAAATCAAAGCTTTACTACTCCTCTCCAATTTTTTTTAAAAAGAACTCCTCTTTAGGCACTCCCCAACAAACAGGCAATATTTGAGGCCTCTATTTATACTACCTTGCACGAGTAAGTTCACAATAGACATTCAAAATCCTCATATCCATCTCTACTTTGTACCCATGCTGTGACTATTACAGTAGAATTGCTGTACCAAACCAAAAAAGACAAAGCCTCTTTACACCTCATTTCAACATACAAATGATACAAAAAATTCTATAGCATAATTTTATCTACTAAAATTTGAAGCTATACCCAATGTACATGAACTATAACTTGCAAAGTAAATTCAGCTGAACATTGATTTCATATTTTGACCCTCATTCTAATAAATTGGATTTAACAAAGTATTACAAGGAATTCTACCATCTTATTGAAACCACTATATTTGCAATAAGTGCTCCTAAATTGGTTACTGAAATGTACTCTAATACATTTACACAGGCTTCCATTTTTCAAACCAAAACTGATTACTATAAAAACACAAGCACTAGGTCATTGATTTGAACTTACATTCTCCTTCGAAAATGATCTCGTAAAACAGAGATATCTAGTGACCTTGGATTTAAATAAGCCGTCCTTCCAGAGGTCAGCATCCAAACCATCTGCCGTTTGCGAAATCTGTGAAAACAAGACAGCATGTGCAAATGTGAGGTGGAATAAAGCTAATTCATGTACAGTGAGTTTTGCTACTTTCCCTAATTAACACCGACTGTACTAGTGCAGCATCTCATTAAATTATTCCACCAGGTACTGCACAAAAGTATTTTCAAAAATGCTTCTAAAATATACAGTCTCCAAGGATACAACTGACTAAAGATACACTGCAAATGGTTTTGATAAGAAATCTGCAAGTTTTAAAAGATTTTGTGGGCAAAAAGGATGAATGGCACTGAGAAATAGAGGGGTGAAAAAAAATCATATACTTAAAATTCAAGCCATGCCAGGGAATGCTTATGTTGCGTTATGTTGACAATTTATGAAACAACACAGGAGAAAATAACGAGATGTGCTAAAAATGGTTTTGTCTCTGACTGCTGCTAAATCGCCAGCCTCTGAAGCACAGTTTACACAATTGACAATGGTAGTTTCAATTTACACACATCAAACTGTTCATTTTGAGACAGAGCAGCTGTAAAATGGGGAATCTGAATTTACAGGTATAGTGCAATTAACACTGTCCACCACTAAAATGAAGCTATGCATTCTCTTTATTCTGGGGAAAAAGTGCTTATTTTGGTTTAAAATATAGAGTTGGTATTAGTCATTGGTTAATATACACAACAGAATTTTTTTGTATTTACAGAAACAGAATATTTATGGCACTATTTATTTAGCCCATTGCACCTGTGACAGCTGAAAAAGAGGTATCTGGCCAATGCCATTTTCTAGCTCTTGGTCCATATTCCTGTAGATTACAGTATTTCAAATGAATATCCAAGTACTTTTTAAAAGTGATGAGTGTTTTGGCCTTTACCACTATTTCAGATGGAGAGTTCTGAAACCCCACCATTCTCTGGAGAAAAAAAAATTTAATACTCCCAACTAACCCTTTTCTCAATTACTTTAAACCTATGCTCCTGGTTACTGACCTCCCTGCTAATGGCAAGAAGTCCAGGCCCTCAATTTATATACACCTCAATTAAATCTCCCCTCAGCCTTCTCTGTTCCAAAGGAAATAACAACTCCAGCTTATCACGTTCTTCCTCGTAGCTAATGTATATAATTAAAATTAATGGCGTGCTGTGCAGCTTAACCAACCAAACTGGTTTCAAGGTAGTCTCTAACTATCTCAACTGCAGACTCACTTCACTGATAAGTTACTGTAAAACTCACATGAAATGGAGTTTTGACACTTGCAACATGAACAGGTTAATCTCACAAAAAAGTATTCTTCAGCATTGTGAATCTGTCACACAAACTGTAGAGGGCAATTTATTATCAGGTAGGAAAGCCATTTATTATCTAGTAGGAAAGCATTTTAACTGTGTTTGCCTACTACTCCACTCAAAAACAGCTTACTTCCACACACCCTCAGGGGTCCCCAAGCTCTTGTACGTGTACCCCCAAGGATACACAAGACACCTCTGGGGGGTGGTGGGGGGGATGGAAAGGTAAAGTTGTCTAAGGATGAATTTAAGGTCTAATGGAAACATTTAACATGACTTTTCCTTCATTTTTAAACAATTCATTGATTGTTCCTTGTGCGTGTATGTGCAAACACATGCGTACAAAACAACAAAATGTTAGGTTGCTTCCTACTCAGTGTTTGCCCTGTCTTGTATTTTTTGACCCCAAAGCAAGCTTGTTCCACATAGCCAAGGATAGACTGTTGGCTTTGTCCTGGAGGGCAGGCCTCTGGGCTATATGGCTGCCAATGATTCTTCAGCATGTTCTTTTGACTTTCCTACTGGAGGTCAGAGATCTCCATGGAGGACTCATCCTCTTCTGACCCACTTGGAGCCAACAGGATCACCTGGAGCAATTCACCGTCTGGAAGGGGGAAATGATCACCTGCATTTAAATGGCCTTTTGCCCGGAGGAGTAAGACAATCCATTGACAGTCAGGAGGTTTCCTGAGAGAATGGCCCTTCTAGGTAGAGATGGACTACTGAGATCTAAAAAGGAGCAGGAAGTCAACTGCTCCGGTCCCCTGACGGGCACACACGCCATTCATCCCCAACGGGAATTTGTGGGTTCCAATAGGAGCCTTGTCCCTGTGAGATCCCCCTGACAATGCTGAACAATGGAAAGAGCCAGCAAAGCAAGTCAGCTCCTGGTACGATACGGTGTGGAACTGGAATGACTAAAAACCTCATCCAAGTAGGAAGGAAATTCAGAGTTTACCACACATTTAAAAAACAATTTAATACCTGATATCACAATCAGAAAAGCTACACATCATTTAACACTCCATGATGTTCTGAGTGGACAGAAGGATGCTGCGGATTTAGAATCTTTCTATTGTATATACACACACGATGTAAAGTTTGAAATGGTCTCCTTCTGTGCTCGAAGATTTTATGATTCTAAGGAAGTGCATCTAAGAAAACGCAATTTAGAGCTGCTACTTCCACCTTTCTTCTTTTCCACAGCAAGTATGTAGCGAAAGCAGATAATGAGAGTTATCCCCCATAATTGGGCCACTGCCAACATTTTGAATGAAATGGACTGGAGAGATAGTCTGGGGTAGAGGGAATAGGCATATGCAGAAAGTGAACAAAAAGTTTTGCTCACCCAAATTGGACTACACAAAAAAAAACCGCCATCGTGCTTCTGTGACCAAGTTACTGAGCAACCTCCAATTCAAACTATCACCAGTCACTCCAGACATTATGCATCCAGACTCAAACAACCGCATCCATTACATGAACGGCAAATAGTACAATTAAGACATTGTTCCAAATGTATTATTATTTGTGCATTCTCCACAATGCATGGGCATTAAAGAGGTTAAAATATTAAAACTTGTATGCTAGTAGGGATATTTGAAAGGTTTATCAACCTGGAAGGGAGGACGTAAGTTTGGGAACCGCGGCCATTTGAGATACTTAAAGCACGCACACATACCAACCCTTTTCACAAATCATCCAACATGACACACATATTTTAGGGCAAAACTGTCAAAGCAACGGTTCGAGAATCATACTAATGAAATTCACTACCTGCTGGTGCACAGTAACATGAAGCGAGAACCGAATACACAATGCAAACCTAACAGCACTTTTGAAACCAGGTCACGGATATCATTTTCATGCACTGACATACAAAATTGCAGCAATGGCAGTTTTCAAATGTTATCTGGAATACTGGACTCTTCATTATTTCTTTCATTTTGAAAGTGGTTTACCTTTGCTGTGAGCCTCCAAAGAGACAATCTGTATTGATTTGCTATAGAGTTGCATATTTGCACTTCTGCCATTAAAAATATAAAGAAAATCAAATATCAAGATACTTCTGTAGGGAGAACAGGGCACTTCTTAAACACTGTGCAATATTTCAAATCACTTTATAAACAATTCTATTTCTATCATCATCAGTGATCGATCTGGGATCGCCATTACTTCATCCGAACATTACGTAGTTTAATATGGTTCTCTTGTCTAGTACAATCCAAGTTTAGAAGCACAATAACTAACAGTTTCTTGCTCTTCACAGCTCAATTTGACAGTCTGTTTCAGATAATACGAATTCAACTTTGCATTAATATCCTACAATTTGAAAAGCTTACCGTAAGTAATACAGCAAAATGAGAACTTTTAAAAATTGAATTCAGATAGATTGTATAATAATCTATTCATACAATCTTTTTGAAAACAAAACACATCATTTGAATTCGAGAAGCAACATGGAAAAAAGCATTCTGCTACATTTTTATTGGGCTGTTCACACTTTGCACCATTCATACTTCAGCACATTTCTGCATGTGATTTCTTGTTCCCAAACCATTAGATTCCCTCCCTCTCCAGGACTTGTTTTAAAACCCCCACTTATCCCATAAAATCAACTGCAATGCAGGAGGTCAGCTGCCACCTGTGTGCCACTGTCACGATCCCTATAGAAATTAATAACTGAAAAATGTGAATTAAAGATGAACCAAAAGACAAATGACACTTCAAATAAAAAAGGTAAATTTCACTTTAAATATTCAATACAAGATACAATGTCAAGATTCTGAACACTCCCTGCAGATATGTGGCAACAAGTAGTTCCAAAGGTCCCCAACTCAACATCCGGTAGGGTCTCTCAGGCAAACAATTTTGCCTTCGAGTCATGTTCATCTGCATCCACGGTCCCTCCGATCCACTCCTGCAGAAACTCCTTACTAGGTTCACAACAGTCTTGATGGCACAGATTCCACAGAAACTCCTTCAACCAACTCCTTTAATAAAATGTCATTAAAACGGTCTGGTCAGCTGAGGAAACTGAAGCATAGCCATAGAATCAACCTATTCATAATTTTCTAACCCAGTCTTCAGCTTTCTCCAGCTTCTTGCAAATGTGCTTTTTCTGTTCCTCCCCTGCTCCAGCTCTTCTTTGTCTCTGACCACACAACTCCTGTACTTAACTTCCTCCCTGTTGATACAGCCTCCAGGTCAAGGGTCATCAAGTCATATGGAACATTATTTCTTATTATCCAGGAAAATTACAATTGATGCAAACTCTTGAAAGTCCTTTTCAAACAAACATTCTTTAAAATAATTACAGATACCATAGCCCTTTTAAAGAAATTGCATATTTTTACTACTGTACTGCTTCCATGTCACAAACAAGATTTGAAGCTTAAGTTTTTACTATAACACACAAACAAAAAAACAACCTTGACTGAACACTTTCAGTCAGCAACTTAAACTGTAAACTACGAAAAAAATTCCCAATTAACATTGAAAGTGACCAAAAATATCTTGCTATGTTATACTCTCTTCTGCCTCAAGTAGAAACTTCATTCTTCAGGGACCAACCCAAAGTAATTCTTAGCTTCTTTTCCAGCAGATAACTTCTAATGCCAAAACCAATTTTCACGTGCAAATTACCATGGAGATGCCTCCCTCTAGGCAAAACCAGGCAAATTTTTCAGCTTTGTTTAAACCCTTAAGACATTGGGCTTCTCAATAGAATGAGAGCTCCCACACGCATTTTGCATGGTGAATGTTCTGCCTCTCTCAGATTTTTACCTATTGACACTGGGAAGTTCAGCAAAAAAAACTTGTAATCAAATCCTACAAGAGCTTCCTTCTCGTCTCAAAATCCACCTTAATGATAATATAAATCACATGTGCCTTGTTAATTAGCCATCTCATAGACTTCCAACTCTATTCAATCTTGAAACAAAATAAACTAAGAGTTTACAAAATTTAACATTCCCAATATCTTCCTGGGATTTTGAAGACTCACAGTCTATCCACCATCTCACACATGCTTTTGTCATTGTCCACAGGCTTCAGCACTTCTCAATCTGGGGGCCTCCCTATTGTTAAGCTCCAAACCATCCAGGCTTGCTCATCAACAAATTTCATAACAGGTCACATGACTGCCTTCATTCCTCCATTTCAGAGCAAGTTAAATCATAACTCTCCTCATAAAACTTCACATTTGTAACACAATGACACTAAACTCCAGATCTCTTCCTACCTCACAACTGCTTCTGTCAATGATCTGATTTCCAACCCAACCAAGAAACATCTCAAAGAGTGAAGTCAGCATCTTCAGTGTCTACCATAAACTGTATTCCTTGGTCACAGATTACTTCTGCCTCCTCAGCTTTTAGCTCACTCTCAACAAACTGCTCACAATCTTAATGTCTGGTAAATACTGGGTTTTGGACTTCATGTCTTCTCTAACAACAATCTGCCATCTCAGCAGCACTACTTGCCTCTCCCCTGCTATCTCCTTTCCATCAATACTGAAATGTCATTCATGCCTTTACAACTGCACTCTAAGCCCCTCAACACCAATTATTTTGACCAAGTCCTCAGTTGTCCCTTAAGGTTCAATCTTCAGATCAATTTCTTATGTCCATTGTGAACTGCCTTGGTATATTTATTGCACTAAAAGACATTATCTAAAACTGTACATTTATAGTCATTCAACATACAAGCTAATATTCCACCTATATTTGTTTCAGCATGAAGACAGAAATTACCAATTAGTGCTTTATTTGGTGTGCAGGATACACAGTAAAAAGTCTGACAACACCAGGTTTTAGTCCAACCGATTTATTTGATAATAGACTCTCAAGCTTTCGGGTTAGTCCCTTCGTCAGGTGAATGGAGAGTTCTGGCCTCAGACAGAGCATATAAAGCACAGACAGTTTAGAGATTACTGATTAGAATGCGAATCCTTACACCTAACCTGCTGTTCAAGACCTGAAGTGGCTGACAACGAGAGTGGAAGGAGCACTGATCACAGGTTACAGAGATGTGTATTGTCTCCAGACAGTACAGTAAGTGAGGTTTTGCAAACCCAGGCAAGTCACAGGGGTTACAGATAGTGCGACATGAACCCAAGATCCCTGTTGAGACCGTCCTCATGTGTGCGGAACTTGGCTATCAGTCTCTGCTCAGCGACTCTGCGCTGTCGTGTGTCGTGAAGGCCACCTTGGAGAATGCTTACCCGAAGGTCAGAGGCTGAATGCCCGTGACCACTGGAGTGTTCGCCAACAGGAAGGGAACAGTCTTGCCTGGTGATTGTCGAGCGATGTTCATTCATCCGTTGTCGTAGCGTCTGCATGGTCTCCCCAATGTACCATGCTTCGGGACATCCTTTCTTGCAACGTATCAGGTAGACAATGTTGGCCAAGTTGCAAGAGTATTTACCATGTACCTGGTGGATGGTATTCTCACGTGTGATGATGGTATCCATGTCGATGATCCGGCATGTCTTGCAGAGGTTGCTGTGGCAGGGTTGTGTGGTATTGTGGTCACTGTTCTCCCGAAGGCTGGGTAGTTTGCTGCGAACAATGGTCTGTTTGAGGTTTTGTGGTTGTCTGAAGGCAAGAAGTGGGGGTGTGGGGATAGCCCTGGCGAGATGTTCGTCTTCATCAATGATATGTTGAAGACTCCGGAGAAGATGTCGTAGCTTCTCCGCTCCGGGGAAGTACTGGATGAAGGGTACTCTGTCCACTGTGTCCCGTGTTTGCCTTCTGAGGAGTTTGGTGCGGTTTTTCACTATGGTGCATCGGAACTGTCGATCTATGAGTCGAGCACCATATCCTGTTCTTATGAGGGCATCTTTCAGGGTCTGGAGGTGTCTGTCACGATCCTCCTCCTCTGAGCAAATCCTGTGTACACAGAGGGCTTGTCCATAGGGAATGGCTTCTTTAACATGTTTAGGGTGGAAACTGGAGAAGTGGAGCATTGTGAGATTGTCTGTGGGCTTGCAGTACAGTGAGGTGCTGAGGTGACCGTCCTTAATGGAGATGCACCCGATGAACCAGAACAACCGACAGAGAGATCCGCAGTGCAACAACCTAAGAGGAAGGAATCCAATTGGACTCCTCCGGAAGGCCGCTGCCCTCGACTGGACTTGTATGCCCAAACCATCAAGAGGTGCGTTAACACCAGATTCATCAACCGCACTCACAAGACAGCCCAGAACATCACCCAAGCACAACGCAACGCCATCCACGCTCTCAAGACAAACCGCAACATTGTCATCAAACCAGCAGACAAAGGAGGGGCCATCGTCATACTGAACAGAACGGATTACTGTAAAGAAGTGTACCGACAACTAAACAGACAGTTACCCACAGATCCGACCAAAGAACACACTTGTCAACTCAACAATCTGATCAAGACCTTTGATCCGGGCCTTCAGAGCACCCTTCGTGCTCTCATTCCACGTACTCCCCGCATTGGAGATCTCTACTGCCTCCCAAAGATACACAAGGCAAACACACCTGGCCGTCCCATCGTATCGGGCAATGGGACTCTGTGTGAGAACCTCTCCGGCTACGTCGAGGGCATCCTGAAACCCATTGTACAAAGAACCCCCAGCTTTTGTCGCGACACTACGGACTTCCTACTGAAACTCGGCACACGTGGAGCAGTTGAACCAGGGACGCTCCTCGTCACAATGGATGTCTCGCCGCTGTACACCAACATCCCCCACAACGATGGCATTGCTGCGACTGCCTCAGTACTCAATGCTGACAATTGCCAGTTTCCAGATGCAATTTTACAACTCATCCGCTTTATCCTGGACCATAGTGTCTTCACCTTCAACAACCAGTTTTTCATCCAGACACATGGAACAGCCATGGGGACCAAATTTGCATCTCAATATGTCAACATCTTCATGCACAGGTTTGAACAAGACTTCTTCACTGCACAGAATCTTCAACCAATGCTACACACTAGATACATCGATGACATTTTCTTCCTTTGGCCTCATGGTGAACAATCACTGAAACAACTATATGATGATATCAACAAATTCCACCCCACCATCAGACTCACCATGGACTATTCCCCAGAATCAGTTGCATTCTTGGACACACGCATCTCCATTAAGGACGGTCACCTCAGAACCTCACTGTACCGCAAGCCCACAGACAATCTCACAATGCTCCACTTCTCCAGTTTCCACCCTAAACATGTTAAAGAAGCCATTCCCTATGGACAAGCCCTCCGTATACACAGGATTTGCTCAGAGGAGGAGGATCGTGACAGACACCTCCAGACCCTGAAAGATGCCCTCATAAGAACAGGATATGGTGCTCGACTCATAGATCGACAGTTCCGATGCACCATAGTGAAAAACCGCACCAAACTCCTCAGAAGGCAAACACGGGACACAGTGGACAGAGTACCCTTCATCCAGTACTTCCCCGGAGCGGAGAAGCTACGACATCTTCTCCTGAGTCTTCAACATATCATTGATGAAGACGAACATCTCGCCAGGGCTATCCCCACACCCCCACTTCTTGCCTTCAGACAACCACAAAACCTCAAACAGACCATTGTTCGCAGCAAACTACCCAGCCTTCGGGAGAACAGTGACCACAATACCACACAACCCTGCCACAGCAACCTCTGCAAGACATGCCGGATCATCGACATGGATACCATCATCACACGTGAGAATACCATCCACCAGGTACATGGTAAATACTCTTGCAACTTGGCCAACATTGTCTACCTGATACGTTGCAAGAAAGGATGTCCCGAAGCATGGTACATTGGGGAGACCATGCAGACGCTACGACAACGGATGAATGAACATCGCTCGACAATCACCAGGCAAGACTGTTCCCTTCCTGTTGGCGAACACTCCAGTGGTCACGGGCATTCAGCCTCTGACCTTCGGGTAAGCATTCTCCAAGGTGGCCTTCACGACACACGACAGCGCAGAGTCGCTGAACAGAGACTGATAGCCAAGTTCCGCACACGAGGACGGTCTCAACAGGGATCTTGGGTTCATGTCGCACTATCTGTAACCCCCGTGACTTGCCTGGGTTTGCAAAACCTCACTTACTGTACTGTCTGGAGACAATACACATCTCTGTAACCTGTGATCAGTGCTCCTTCCACTCTCATTGTCAGCCACTTCAGGTCTTCAACAGCAGGTTAGGTGTAAGGATTCGCATTCTAATCAGTAATCTCTAAACTGTCTGTGCTTTATATGCTCTGAGGCCAGAACTCTCCATTCACCTGACGAAGGGACTAACCCGAAAGCTTGAGAGTCTATTATCAAATAAATCGGTTGGACTAAAACCTGGTGTTGTCAGACTTTTTACTGTGTTTACGCCAGTCCAACGCCGATATACCCACATTGTGCAGGATACAGCCAGAGCCGGAAGAGTCAAGCAATTTGAGTGTACTCTTCTGACAAGGGCACTGGACATAACTACCGGCCATAGATAACCTTAAAACAGCCCTTCTAATTCAGGGAATGATTGACTTTACTTTGTGCCAATTTTTCACTGGACTTCAACTATAATTTTAATATACTGTAAACATTCTTATATATTAAGCACTGCCTCTTTAAAGCAAGGCAAGTGCAATTATGAGAATCATGTCTTTGACAACCATTTTGTCACCCAATTTCAAAAGTTTCTGATGAAGAACATCTCATCGTGGAATGGGTTACAAGAATTGTTGCTCTTTTATCTCTAAATGAAAAACACGTGGAAGTGTCTGCGTCTTCCAGGTTGGGCTGGAAGCATGTTGAACAGATTGATGCTGGAGACGAGTAAACCATAGGTTTATGTTCTGAATTTACGGCAAAATGGACACCTTCTTTTGTACTGGCATCACCTCTACAATGCAAGAGCAGCACTTAGAATCGTAGACAGGACAGAAGGAGCCACGCTGTCTGCTGCATCCGTGCTGGATTGCCACACTTGGAGACAGTAATGGCAGGTCTTGCAACACATTAACAGCAAAAATTGTTACAAGTTCTTTGCATGAGTTCACAAATCAAAAAACTTCACTCCAGCTCACTGAGAAAATTGCAGCATCTGCCTACAAATTTAATACTTCCTCGTCACTAAGAGGATTTTTTCAGCACAGTTGCTTACGAGAAAGGCCGCAGCAGCTTATATGACACAATTGGAAATATTAATGTGCTGGCTAAGCTTGTTGTAATCCCCATCGTAGCCATTCATCTGAAACAAAATGAGTTCTATACTGTAATACAAACTGAACACACAACAGCAAACAGCATAGCTCACACAGGAGGAAGATCTTGTTAACACAATCATAAATTTGGTGCTTGCTTGTAAATGATCCAAGAGTTCAGATCTTTATTTTATGCATATATAAAGATACTTATACTTTTTTAAATGTATTCTTTTATTGGATGAGTCATTGTCTCAAGCAAAATTTATTGCTCATCCCCAACTGCCCTCAAGGAGGTCAGGATGAGTCAGCTTTGTATACTGCTGTAGGCCACATGTTGTAGGAACACCCACAGTGTTGTTAGGATGAGAGTTCCAGGATTGTGACCCAGTAACATTGAAAGTACAGCAATATAGTTCAAAGTCAGAATGGTGTTTGGCTTGATGCGGAACTTGCAGATTCATGCATCTGTAACCTGTCCTTCTAGATGGTGGAGATCACAGGCTGGTAAGATTCTGTCAAAAGGAGCCCTGGTGAGTGGCTGCAGTACATCTTGTAGATGGCACACACTGCTGCTACTGTAAGAATCAGTAATGGAGGGAGAGAGTGTTTAAGTTGGTGGCTGGGGCTGCCAATTAAGTGGACTGATTTGTCATGGCTAGCGTTGAGCTTCGAGTGTTGTTAGAACATAGGAATTGGAACGGGGTAACGATTTGGCCTGTTGAGCCTGCTCCATCATTTCAAACAGATCATGGCTGAACACCTGCTTCTTACACCATTTTTCCTATTATCTGCAAATCTCCTGATCTATCGATCTTTTTTTGAACATGCTCAATGACTGAGCTGCCACAGTCCACTGGGGTATAGAATTCCAAACAATTGTTGGAGCTGCAATCATCCAGGAAAATGGAGAGCATTCCAAAAAATTCCCAACTAGCCCCATGAATGGTGGACAGGCTTTGTGGAATCAGGCGGTGAGTTACCCACTGCAGAATTCCCATTTTAGCGCATCAGTATACATGTAAAACCTGATACCTTGCTATTCAGGTATGACACCATATAGATGAGGAAGAAAAAAATGGATGCACGGGAATCTATAGAAACAGCATTCAGAGGCAGGAATCCAAGTCGTTGATGGAAGACTCCGGTTACAAGACTGTTACAAGTGGAAGTAAACTCAAGGCAGCTCCACCAGACACTGGAAAAGGGCACTGGCAGAGGATAACGTGGCTAACAGAATCAAATGCTGCAGAGAGGTCGATAATGACAAGGATAATGTTCTCTGTGGCTAATTGTGCTGTGTGATATCATTTATGACTCTGACTAGTGCCATTTCAATGCTTCAGCCAAATGGAAACCAATTAGACATTCAAGCATAGAGTTGAAGAAAGGATGGATACAGATTTTAAAGACAACAATGTATTTGAAGAAACATACTGAAAGAAAATGGAGGCTGAAGATAGGGATAATAGTTCACAAGGAAGGGTGATGACTATGGTTTTGAATGAGTCTCCAAGAAGTCACTTCAATTTTCAGTCAACACTGAGGCAGATAGGGAAGTTGGATGGTCAGCAGTTTAAAGGAGTTGGGTTTAAAAGAGCAAAGATAAGCCTCGTGGACAAGGTTAGGAAACAGAGGCAGCTGCAACAACTTATTTCAATCATAGGACCATACAGCGCAGAAGAAGCCCTTTGAGTCCACATTAACACATCAGAAACATTTGAACTCCCATCTGACAGCAGCTGGCCCATAGCCCTGAATGTTATAATGTGCCAAGTGCTCATCCAGATATCTTTTAAAGGACGTGAGGCAACCTGCCTCTATCACCCTCCCAGGCAGCGCATGCCAGACACTGGGTAAAGAACATTTTTCCTCACATCCTCCCAAACCTCCTGCCCTTCAACTTGAACTTAATGTCCCCTTGTGACTGACCCTTCAACTAAGGGGAACAGCTGCTCCTTACACACACTGTCTCTCATAATCTTATACACCATGATCAGGTTGCATCTTCTCTGCTCCAATGAAAACAACCCATGTGTTTGCAACCTCTTATCGTATTCCAGTTTCCTCCCACAAACCAAAGATGTGTGGGTTCGGTTGATTGGCTGTGCTAAGAAATTGCCCCTTAGTGTTCAGGGATGTGTAGGTTAGAGGGATTAGTGAGTATAATATGTGGGGATATGGGGGTGGTGGTAGGGCCTGGGTGGGATTGTGTTCGGTGCAGACTCGAAGAGCTCAAGGGCCTCTTTCTGCACTGTAGGGTTCTATGATTCTATAACTTAAATGTTGCATCCTGGTGAATCTCCTCTGCACCCGCTCCAATGTGATCACCTCCTTCCGATAAAGTTGGTGACCAGAACTGCACACAGTACTCTAGCTGTGACCTTACCCAAAGTTCGGTACAACTCCAACAGGACTTCCCTGCTTTTGTAATCCAAGCCTCAATTAAGAAAGGCAAGCATCCCAGATGCCTTTTTCACCATCCTACTAACATGCCCTTCCGCTTTCAGAGATCTGTGGACAAACACACCAAGTTCCATAGAACTTCTTAGTGTCCTGCCATTCATTGAATACTTTGTCAAATTACTCCTTCCAAAATGCATTGCCTCACACTTTTCAGGGTTAAATTCCATCTGCCACTTATCTGCCCATTTGACCATTCTACCTATATTTTCTCATCACTCAAGGTACTCCACTTAACTGTTAACCATCTGTACAATCTTTGCGTCATCCTCAAACTTACTAATGCTACCCGCCCTTTTAGTCATCAATGTCATTTATATAAATGACGAATAATAGGGGGCCCAATACAAATCCCTGTGGTACACCACTGGACACTAGCCTCCAGTCACTGAAGCAGCCCTCTGCTATCGCCCTGTCTTGTACAACTGAGCCAATTTTGAGTCCACTTTATCAAATTACTCTGTATCTCATGTGTATTTATCTTCTTTACAAGCCTCCCATATGGGGCCTTGTCATATAAACTACATTGACTGCATTACACTTATCTACATACCTGGTCACCTCCTCAAAAATCTCAATCAAATTTGTTAAGCATGACCTTCCCCTGACAAAGCCCGGCTGCCTATCCCTGATCAGGCTTTGCCTATCCAAGTAGTAGACTAGACGGGATTGAGGTACATAAAGGAGGTTGGCAATTCTCGAAAGTGTGAAAATAGATAAGTCCCCTGGGCCAGATGGGATTTACCCTAGGAATCTCTGGGAGGCTAGGGAGGAGATTGCAGAACCTTTGGCTTTGATCTTCACGTCGTCATTGGCTTCAGGTATAGTGCCGGAAGACCGGAGGATAGCAAATGTTGTCCCCTTGTTCAAGAAGGGGAGTAGACACCATCCTGGGAATTATAGACCAGTGAGCCTTACTTCTGCTGTGGGCAAAGTGTTGGAAAGAATTATAAGGGATAGGATTTATAATCATCCAGAGGGAAATAAATTGATTAGGGATAGTCAACACGGTTTTGTGAAGGGTAGGTCGTGCCTCACAAACCTTACCGAGTTTTTTGAAAAGGTGACCAAAGAGGTGGATAAGGGTAAGGCAGTTGACGTGGTGTATATGGATTTTAGCAAAGCGTCTGATAAAGTTCCCCATGGTAGGCTATTGCAGAAAATGCAGATGCATGGGATTCAGGGTGATTTAGCAGTTTGGATCAGGAATTGGCTAGCTGATAGAAGACTGAGGGTGGTGGTTGATGGGAAATATTCAACCTGGAGTTCAGTTACAAGTGGTGTACCTCAAGGATCTGTTTTGGGGCCACTGCTGTTTGTCATTTTTATAAATGACCTAGATGCGGGTGTAGAAGGATGGATTAGTAAATTTGCTGACGATACCAAAGTTGGAGGAGTTGTAGACAGTGAGGATGGATGTTACAGTTTGCAGAGAGACATAGATAAGCTGCAGAGCTGGGCCAAGAGGTGGCAATAATATCACTAGGTTATCGCCTCCTCAAGTAAAGTATATTCTATTTAAAAAGAATAAACCCAAAAAACAAAATGGCAGAAATTACAAAGACTAATACTTTACTCACTACTTCATAACTGGAAGGTGCCCGATATCGAGACGAGACCACTCCGACACCAGTAATTGGATCCATTGAAAAATCCCACAATTCAGGCATCATTGAGCGACACTGAAAAAAGAGAAAGAAAAACATACAAGCTTTTGTAAATTTGAAGAACCAAAAGCATACCACAATAATACAAGATACATTTATTATACCTCTACTACTAAGCATAGAATGTTACAGACACCCAATCCCTGAGCTGCAGAGAAAACTAACAGCAGTAACAGATGGATCCAACCACAGAAACAGGTCATCAACAGCAAAACAGCACTTAAGTGGAGCCCTGGCACGTTGTTAACTTCTCTAATAATTTTAAGTGCAACTTTTAGACACTTCAGTAATGTAGCTGATCCAATAGATCAAGATATTTAGAAAAGAGATTTCCATGAATAACTCAGTTGCGTAAAGAAGTATTGATCCGGAAGTCTCAAGATACTCATCCATTAATTGGAGCAGTTGGCTAATATACAATGTACGGGAAGATAAAGATAAAATGCTGCATTGCAAATCAGCACAAGCCACCCTGAATTTTAGCTAAATATCTGTCCATTTCATTCCTTCTATGTTTGCAGGTATTTCTTAGACGTTTTACCATCAAGTACAAATATAAATAGATCAAAAAATATGCTTTCAAAAATTATTTCAAAAACAAAAACACATTCAAAAGTAAACAGGGGTGAAATAGGAAGGACAGAAGAGTGCAAAGCTTGACAATTGAAGTTGTACTCAGTGCATATTTATTTTGCACCATAGATAGTTTGCAAACTGCATGTAGCTGACTCTCAAAGGCATTTACATCATAAAAACAATACCACTTAGCAAAAAAAGGGAGTATATTACAACATGACATTCAGCCATAGCATATTATTGGCATTTCAGTTTTAATAAAAAGGAATCAATATGGTCATAACAGATTTGCCAGATAATTCAATAAGAATGAAACTTAAGGTAAAGATTGGGATTTTTGTGCTAACAGGAGAGTGCATCACTTGTATACAGGAATGCAAACTGTATAAAATCTTAAATAATACCTTTCAACATGTGAACATGAAAATATTGCTAGGTATATATAAAAGACCAGAGTTGTCTTAATTGCAGAGTACTGTCGACATGGCTGGAGAATTGACCTAAATCAATTTGATTTCATTCAAGTGCGCGATACATTAATTATTGAACAGCAGTAAAGTCACTTAATACAGGTTTTCCATTTTTGTCCCAGAGAGTAAAGTTTCTGACATCAGTAACTAAGTATATCGTTTCAGGTCAAGTTTTTAAAAATTGCTCTGCTTTTCATATCTGGTGAGTGAAAAACAAACTATTGCCAGAAATTAATTATGCGTCAGTCTGTCAAAACAATTACACAATAATTCTTACTTCTTGATCTTGTACAGTATCAGATAACATTAAAGCAAGCTTTTTGCCAAACGCTCCATTGCAAGTGTAGTAAAACTAAGCCACATTAATGGGTTTCCCTACCCCTCCCTTTTTCCAACAAAGCTGCAGGAATAAGCAACTTTAAAAGAGACTTTTCTTTGAAAGCAAAGTGTATTCCTCCACTTCTCAAAACAAAAAGGGAACCCTGGTAGAAAGATGGCTCATACGTAATATAATTGAAGTTACTTGTTCACGAATCAAGATACGTGATTTGCTAGTTTGCCAAGTACTTGGAAAGACAGTTCTCATTGTTGTTTTTGGAAAGGCCTTTGATCTCTGTCAGGCTTTGACAAGGATGGAGTTTTTCCAAACAGCTAAGAGTCTTTTAAGGATTACAACGCAAGACACCAGAAAGGCGCTCAGAAAAAGAAAGAACACAGTGGAGAGTGTGGTTCTACAACTAGACTCCAAGAGAGGGTGCAAGATTATTCTATTTAAATTCAGTATGATAACCTATCAAACTGACATGGTATCACATGATGATTATTTTATATCATTACAGTAATTACAAATTGAACCAAATTACTGATCAAACAATGCAATTTTGGTGTTTCCCCTTATTGTGAAGTAGAGCAGTTTACAATCCCAATCAAATTAACCTCATCTGATGTTAAGCTAACTTGGTCTGCCTTCAAAAAAGACTGGGGAGATACTATTGCTACATCCTTGAGTTATACTATTGTACACGTACAGACAAAGCAGCACAAGGCAACTCCTCCCACAAATATTCAGTCTGCTTAATGGCAACAGACGCCATTGGATCTTGCAAGTATCTACAACAGGCCCAAATTCGTAACATCATTATAAATTTCTCCACACTCCACGGCAATTTAAGCAACTGCTGATGTTTAGTATTAAGAAATGGATGTTCCAGAAACAGAAGCAGGGTTGCAGGGGAGGGGTGGGATGCAGCAGGAGAACTCTCAGATCCTATGAAGAGTGAAGCAGAAAGCAGAAATACTAGTGCTTACATATAACCCCTGGAATTTATCACTAACATCCATTTCACAAATTTCCCAATTTCAGCAAAATTTGTTACTTTAACAGCCCCCTTTCCTACCTTCCAAAATCAATCCAGTTCTGTTCACTATTGATTCGAAGTATGCTGGCAAGTTTGGTTGAGTTTATCCAGATAGGCAATTCAATGGACAGAGCAACGCGGTTCTAGAAACTCTCTGACTTCACTGTGTAGCTAAGTTAAATCATAACACCAAGTAAAAAAAAATCAACAGGAAGTGACCTGTAATGATCTAATTACCTTTGGACAAATTCCAAAATAAAAGCACTTCAACGAAAGTAGCATTTTGATCGTGGATTAAATGTTTCAAATGTTAGAAACCATGTCATTTCAACCTTAATTCTCCATTTGGAGGTAATATGTGGCTTAGTCAAAATTATAGTTAGATCTTTAATGACTGATACCATTACAAGACAGTTTTCAATACCTCAAAATAATCCTTTAATGCTTATAAGAACATGTTGAGACAAGAATTGCTCCAAGTCATTCTTAGAGGGTCACCTTTGTGAAATAGTTCCCTGAAACCTCCCACACAATTTTAAGTCATAATAATGAAACTTCATAAACCACATTCAAGTCTAAAATTATTCTGCCCTAATTAAACAGCAATAATGAGATAGTAACTTCACTGCCACATTCTCAGAATGCATTCAACTGCAGCAGATAGCTGCCTATGCCTATTGGATGCTATGTAACAATCTCAATTGATGTTATAACTGGACAGGAAAATCCCAGAATGGAAACCCTGGCTCAAAGGCTTTTTTTTATATAAAACATGGAGGAACAGAGTCACAGGACCACTAATTAGTTTTAACAGGAAAAAAATTAAACATGAACAGTGTTTAAACATGAACAGCACAGTGGAAAGAGTGGCATGGTGGCATAGTACATAACACCGCTGTCTCACAGTGCCAGGGACCCGGTTTCGATTCCCAGCTTGGGTCACTATGTATGTGGAGTTTGCACATTCTTCCCATGTCTGCATGGGTTTCCTCCCACACTCCAAAGATGTGCGAGTTAGGTGAATTGGCCATGCTAAATTGTTCATTCGTGTCAGGGGGATTAGCAAGGTGAATATATGGGGTTACGGGGATAGGACGTGGGCGAGATTGTTGATGGTGCAGGCTTTATGGGCTAAATGGCCTCCTTCTGTTCTGTAGAGATTCCATGAAAAATGTGGATTATGACACAATACATCCAATTATGACACAATACATCCAATCCACGTATTCCAAATGACTTTTAAAGACTCAGTGGTTAGCACTGCTGCCTCACATTGCCAGGGACCCAGGTTCAATTCCTAGGGCCTAGGGTGACCGTCTGTACAGTTTATACATTCTCCCTGTGTCTTTGTAGGTTTCTTCCAGGTGCTCCAGTTTCCTCCCACAGTCCAAAGATATGCAGGTTAGCTTTATTCGCCATGCTAAATTGTCCCTTAGCATCACGGGCATAAGCAAGGTAATACTTGGGGTTATGGGGATAGTACATGGGAGGGATTCTTGTCCGTGCAGGCTTGATAGGCCAAATGGCCTCCTTCTGCACTGTAAGGATTCTAATTCTAAAGAGTCTTTCCACTAGATTTTTAACAGGGAATCCACCATTTATTTACACCAACCCCTTTCGGATTTCTGTCTTGCCTGATGTACAAACTGTTCATAATTGCTTTACCTCGATTCCCAGACTCTATTAAAATGGCATCAAATATTTGATTTATCCTAAATCTGCTGTCCCACTTTAAATCTGGTTACTGTAAATGTCTCTTTACTCTTTAATGAATTCTTCTGAACAATACCTTAGTCTCTGTTCTCTTAACTCCAGTCATCTTAGACAGTCTTTCTGTCCAAATTCCCTGGTTATCTGGACTGTAACTTGTTCCTTAGGAATCTTGCATCTTTCCAATTCCAATGTTCTTTCCAGATTCTCCTGGCAGAGTTGAGAGAAGTTCACTCTCCGGTGTTCTGTCTCCAACTTCAATTTATCCAGCTAAAACTAAAACTTTAAAAGCTTCTTTCCCTTTAAAGAGCCTCCAGTTGCTGAGCAACACCCACAAGCTTAAGCCTTTTATTTATTTCTTACACCATAGCCTCCTCCAAGCACAACAGAAACACAGCAGGAACTTAACCAACCCCCACACATACAAACACTTTTGCCCAACAAAAAAATCTAACTATAGGTTTTACCGTTCCAGGCACAGTAACATTCAACTAAACACATTTAAAACTGTACCTTATTTCTAATGGTTACCAATACAAATAAATCCCTTAAATCTACCCTTGTTTTCCAAACAACTATTACTCCTCTTCTAGAATTAATTATGCAAAAATATATCTGCAGTAAAACTGGCTCTTCAGATGTGTGGTATAGAATTAAACAACTTATGTTCATGGAATTCCATTAGCATAATAACATGGCGTGTGAAAACAGATGTCAAACAGGGCGGTGTCATTGCACCAAGGCTCTTTTCCATCTTCCTCACAGCAATACTTCGCCCCATCACTCTGAAGCTCCTCACTGGAGTGGAGCTAACCTACCGGACAAGGGGGAAACTGTTCAACCTCCAGCACCACCCCAACTTCTGTCACCAATCTGCAATACACAGAAAATGCCTCAAACGCTCAAAGGCGGAGCTAAAAACTATCATTGAAGTATTCACCGAAGCACGATAGGACGAACCTCAGACTAAACATCCAGAAAACAAAGGTTCTCTCGCAGCCCACTGCTGACACACAAAACTGCCCCCCCATCAAGATCCATGGTAAGCCCTCGGAAAATGGGAATTATTTCCCACACCTTGGGAGCTTCCTATCGGAGTGAGCAGACATCAGCACTGAAATTCAGCATTCGACCCTAATGCGTCAATGTATTCTTCAGAACCTGAGAAACAGAGTGTTCAAAGCACAAAACCTCAAATGTAACGCCAAGCTCATGGTCCACAGTGCAGTCATGGTCCCCGCCCTCCAGTATGCATCAGAAACATGGACAATGTACAGCAGACATTTCAAATCACTGGAGATACCACCAACGTTGCCTCCGCAAAATCTTGCAAATCCACTGACAAGATAGGCAAACCAATGTGAGTGTCCCCTCCTCAGGCACTGGTCACATTCGGCAGCTGTGATGAGCAAGTCACACTGTCTACTTGCCTGACATAAGAGCTCTACTCCATCTGAGCTCTGCAATGGCAAGGTGATCACTAGGAGGACAGAGGAAATGCTACATGGACATTCTGAAAACCTTGCTAAATAAACGTAACATCAACACATGGGAATCGCTGCCTTAGAATGCACAAACTGGAGAAAAAGCATCTGCGAAGGTGCCAATCAACTCGATCGTCACCAGATGGAGCACATGGAGGCCATGCATAAACAGTGGAAAGAGCATGCAGAATCCAGAGTGACCCATTCCCCCATCTCATCAAATACCATCTGCCAAACCTGTGGCAGAGTCTGAGCCTCCAGGGCTGGACTATTTGGCCACCGCAGAGTGGTAGCAAGTCATTCTCAACCCTGAGAGACTGCCAAAAGAGGAAGATAGAATGAAATAGCTTGTACTTATGTAGCACTATTAGCATGATAAAACGTCCCACGGTGCTTCACAGGAGCATTGTAAAACAAAATATGGCACCGAGTCATCCAAGGAAATAGTAAGTCAGATGGCCTAAGCTCACTCAAAAAAAGGTTAAAGAAAGAAAGAGAGACTGGGAGGTGTAGAGAGGTTATTCCAGAGCTTAGGGCCTTTCACTCCACCAGGAATGCACAAGTAGTGGAGGACATGCCTCATCTACATCAATGGGAAAGAACTAGAAATGTTTGAGAGCTTCAACATGTTAGATATCCATATCATTAATAACCTGTCCTGGTCCCCCCATGCTGACACTATAATTAAGGAAGCCCACCAATGCCTCTACTTTCTGAGACGACTAAGGAAATTTGGCACGTCAGCTATGACCCTCACCAAATTTTACATTTGCACCATAGAAAGCATTCTTTCTGGTTGTATCACAGCTTGGTGTAGCTCCTGCTCTGTCCAAGGCTTCAAGAAACTACAAAGAGCAGTAAACAAAGCCCAATCCATCACTCAAACCAGCCACCCACCCATTAACTCCATCTACATTCCCCACTGCCTCGCAAAAACAGCCAGCATAATTAAGGATCTCATGCATCCCAGATGTACCTCCGGATGGCAGCACGGCAGCACAGTGGTTAGTGGTTAGGGACCTGGGGTTCAATTCCCAGCTTGGGTCATTGTCTATGTGGAGTTTGCACATTCCCCTCATACCTGTGTGGGTTTCCTCCGGTTTCTTCCCATAGTCCAAGATGCGCGGGTTAGGTTAATTAGCCATGCTAAAATTGCCCCTTAGTGTCCTGAGATGCGTAGGTTAGAGGGATTAGTGGGTAAATGTGTAGGGAAATGGGGGTAGTGCCAGAGTGGGATTGTGCTCAGTGCAGACTTGATGGCCTCTTTCTGCACTATAGGGTTTCTATAATCCTATGATACTCTTTTCCACGTTCTTCAGGAAAAAGATACAAAAGGTCTAAGGACAAGTACCAACCGATATAAGGACAGCTTCTTTCCTGCTGCCAAACTTTTGAATGGACCTACCTCACATTAAGTTGATCTTTCTCCACACCATAGTTATGACTGTATCTCCATTCCTTCCCTATGTACAGTATGCTTTGTCTGTGTAGCACACAAGAAACAATAATTTCTAAATGTATATTGATACATGTGACAAATTGGGAGGAGTGCGGATTTCTCAAAGGGGGCTGGAGGAGGTTATAGATAGGGAGGGGCTGAGGTCATGGCGGGATTTGAAAACAAAAGATGAAAATTTTTTTAAAAATCAACACGTCGCTTCACTGGGAACTAAAGTAGATCAACAAGCACAAAAGGTGATGGGTGAATGGGAGTTGGTGCATGTTAAAAACACACGTGGAGATGCCAGCATTGGACTGGGGTAAACACAGTAAGTAGTCTCGCAACACTGGGTTAAAGTACAACAGGTTTATTTGGTGGCAAAAGCCACTAGCTTTGAGCGCTGCCCCTTTGTCAGGTGAGTGGGAGTTCTTTTCACAAACAGGGCATATAAAGTAACAAACTCAATTTACAAAATAATGTTTAGAATGCAAGTCTTTACAGGTAATTGAGTCTTAAAGATACAGACAATGTGAGTGGAGATTCACATTATCTGTATTTTTAAGACCCGATTACCTGTAAAGACTTGCATTCCAAACATTATGTTGTAAATTGAGTTTGTTACTTTATATGCCCTGTTTGTGAAAAGAACTCCCACTCACCTGACAAAAGGGGCAGCACTCCAAAAGCTAGTGGCTTTTGCTACCAAATATACCTGTTGGACTTTAACGCGGTGTTGCGAGACTTCTTACTGTGTTAAAACACAGGCAGCAAAGTTTTGGATGACCTCAAGTTTACAGGGAGTAGAACTTGGGAGACCAACCACGAGTACTTTAGAATAGCCAAGTCTACAGGTAATGACCTCTAGAACGGAGAGCTTTGGAAGCAGATGGGCTGAGACAGGGGCTAAGTTGGTTTTATGTCACAGAGGTGGAAATAGGCAGTCCTTGAAATAGGCACAAGATATGTGGGTGGAAGCTCAGCACAGGGTCAAATGTGGCACTGAAGTTGTGAACAGACTGACTTAATCTCAGACTGTTGCCAGGGAGAGGAATGGAATCAGCAGTGAGGGAATGGTGTTTGGAGCGGCAACTGGAAACAGTAGTTTCAGTCTTCCTGATACTTAATTTTAATGCTACATAATTCTCCAATTATTTCATAAACCAGTGAATCCTGGCAGTTTAACATTAGGCCTACTGTGTGAACTTGCCAATGGCGGAAGATAAAGCCCACTGTACAAAAGGAACATTCAAAAATCAGGACACTGCCCTGCTGTTTTTCGACCATATCCCTCAGACAGAGTCTTCAGCATAAAATATCTGTGTGACATTACAGTACGAAAGATACAAGCCTAGGAAATTACACTTGTTTCTCAAAGCTCAAATATGAGCCCGAGCTTTCCAGCATTAAAGCTTAAAGATTGTAAACAATTCAAAAACAGCTTGATGTGGCATAGTGCATCAGAATCTTCTTACAGTGTAGTTTAAATTTAAAACTCAAACCAACCTATTCAGTAATATTACTGTCTGCATATTGAACAGTAATGAGCAGAATGTGATAGATTTCAGAACTGAAGGAAAAAAACCAACTATGGTGTATTTTCTAAATCTTCATAATATTCACCGAGCACTTAAAACGAAGAGTTAAGTTTGTCATTTATGGCTGTACAAGCAGCTTTCATCCAACTTTACATATCCTGGCAATTTACTCAAACTGCTAGGCTTTACCAGTAACTTTGCACTTGTTTATTAAGGCAGAAAAGACTCGGCAAAAAATCATTTATTTTACACATTAAATTGTGCAGGACACATATGGAACAAATTTCTCCTTCCTTATGACTTTTAATTCCTATCCAATTTTATTCATTTTCACTTAATTCTCTTCTCACTTTTTAACTATCATCTCACACCATCTTTGTTTTGATCTTGAAAGCATTCTAACAAGCTTTCTTTTGAGTAATTAACTTTTCTCTCCTTTTTTTTTAACTGCACATAAGCCTGACTAGAGAGAAAAAAAAGTGGCTCAGAAACTTAAGTTATAAACACTCAAAAAGAAAGTGCAAGACCAACCAACAGCTTCCTGGATAACGACAGAAACTAAACATGGTATAAAGAGGCAAGCTGGAGTGTTGGGGCTGTGCGCGGTTCCCCAAGGCCTTGTGGATGCCAGTTAGGGTGGGTGAGAAACGTTAAAATATGGAGAAAAGAAACCTGACAGCAAATGGCAAACTGCACCAAGGCCCGTCTTGAGGCATGATGAAAACATTATAACATGCACAAAGCGAAGTTCAAGGCAGATAATGCACCACTGTGATTACCATCAAACACAAGTCACATTCTTTTGATGATAAGCCACTGGGGTGGCCCAATAGCATTTGTAGGGTATCTCAAAAGACTGTTTTCTTTTGCCTAAAGCAGAAGCTTTGGATCTACATTGCAGATTCCGTGTTAGAAGTAAAGAGAAAGCATTCTCTCCTTAGAAGTAATTTCACTATACGTGATCCTAAAGACAAACTTTAACTGTATCATACTCAGCTAAAAACATGTTTGTGTTTCCAGTGCCATTTTACTGGCAATGTGCATTATTCAATGACTTTCAGCATTTCAAGAGTCATTTAGTGATCTCTGGGCACAAAACATGAACCCAAGTAACCTATGTGCTTTTCAACTGTTTTAATTTGCTCTGCCACCTTAAAGGATGGATGCATATAGACATCCAGGTTTTTCTGTTGTTCTAAAATCAATTTTATCAAAAATTTTATCAATAAGTTTGAATTTATTAGCTGGAAGCCCCCAATTGATTTTCTCAGCCAATTCGAGTGGTTTGTGAGCACAGGCAAAGATGGCGATATATTTGCATCACTGTAACTTCTACATTCCAAAACCACCGAAATCAAGGCTAAGCCACACCAGGAACAACGGCCTAGAGAAGTATGAACGGCCATCTCCTAGCCCATTAGCAAAGCGCCGGATAATTGCTTGGGTCCTCAATTGGGTGGAAACAAACCATTTGTTATAATCACTTGAACAACGGGGCCCTAGCTGAGAGAGCAATTCTCAGCCATGATTTAATAAAATTACAACTGGACTATACTGACCATGTCCAAAGTGGAGTCACTGGACAGTTGGAAGAGAGCGCGGTCTCTAGACTTTGACTTTACAGATGCTGTGGGCAGAGATTTTTTTTAAAATAACTCAATCCAACACTGCTGTCTTCAGAAGAAAGGATAAATCATCACTGCACATCTTTAAACCACCTTGGACACTGAAAGCTGCAGGTTCTGTAGGTTCAACCTAAAGAGCCAGCCAGGTCACCAATCTTCAAGAATCATATAACCCTTCAATTCTACTGGACTGTAAACTCCATAATCCATCCTCCCACTCTAATCTATTTTTGTATGTCTGAACTTCAAGCAAACCTGTGAAACATTAAGCATTATGTTATTATTTTACATCAGCTGGGTTAAGAGCTAAAAAAAAACCTACTTTTTTTTAAAACTCAAGGAGACCTGTATTTTATAGTCATAGTACACAAATAGTTAAATACTGAATTGGTAACTATATCCTTTAAAAAAAACATGTCGCAGCCAAAAAAGTTGTGGGAAAAGACGGAGTCGTTCCACCTCTCCGCACCGGATCATAACACTGTCCACTTATACTTTATAAATCCATACCCTTTATAGGCACCAGTCTTTCCATACAGTTCCTCCCAAAAGTACATCACTTCACATTTCTCCACATTGAGCTCCACCTGCCACGCTTCTGCCCATTTTACCATCTTGTGATGCAACGTTTCATGGGAAAAGCTTTATAAAGTTTGCCATACAGCCAAGTCTAAAGTTATTTATGAAAATTGAAAAGAGTAATGGACTCAAAAGCAATCCCTTGGAAACAGCTCTGCAAACCATCCCCCAGTCTGAAATTCAGCCACCTGACACCCTCCTTTGCTCTCTATAACTGAGTCAATTCCGTACCACCATTTCCCCCTTAAATTAATGGTTTCCATCTTCAGTATAGTACGGTACACAATTAACTAGAGCTAAAGATCCAACCCAGGTAACTATCTGGCCAATATCACTGCTGAACATCGATAGCAATTTTAATCAACAGTAGATTCCCGAGCCACTGAAACAGCTGCAAAGCATAGGAAACCATAGTGAAGGAGGCACAATATTTATTAAATTTACCAGCTCCACAGAAAGACCAGCAAAAATAAGCTAATTCAGCCATTTCCAACCACTTGCCACAAAAGACTGGGAACACAATAGCTTTGAAGTTTTCTGAAAATAAAATCGAATTCCAGATTAAGGCTAAACTATGCGGCAGTGGTTAGCACTGCTGCCTTACAGTGCCAGGGACCCAGGTTTGATTCCTAGCTTGAGTTACTGTCTGTGCGGAGCTTGCACGTTCTCCCCGTGTCTGCACGGGATTCCTCCAGGTGCTCCGGTTTCCTCCCATAGTTTGAAAGACATGCCGATAGGTGTACTGGCCATGCTAAATCCTCCCTCAGTAGCTGAACTTGTGCCGGAGAGTGTTGACTTGGGGATTTTCACAGTAACTTCATTGCACTGTTAATGTAAGCTTACTTGTGAGACTAATAAATAAACTTTGAACATTAACTGCTAAAACCCAACAAGGTCACCAAATTCACATAAAACTTTCTCACAATTCACAATGGAACTGTAGAGAAACACAGGGTACAATAAAGCTAGCAAATCAATTTAAACATTATTTCTCAACTTGAAAATGACAAATGATCCTCTGTAAGCACTTGCATTGATACTTTAACTGAAGAATTTAAAATTAGATAAATATTTTATAACATAGTGGGCGTAGAAGCCACGGGTCCTCCTCGCTGTCTAGTGATGTTAGGAAGCACACATGTGGATCTAGATCAAGATCAGGATATGACTCAATCCTCTGGAGTTAAAGGAAGGGGTACAAGCAACTGGATCATTGTTTTGATCCACAGGATGTGTTAAGTTAGCTAATCTCAGTGGGGACGGGGGAGGGGGGATGCCAAAAATGGCTTTGGTCCTTCTGGGCAATAGAAGGAAAAGAAAAACAAAAAAGTCATTTCAATTCCCACTTCCTATGCAGAAACCAGTGCTGGAAATGCATTAGGCCTAGATATTGTGCGAGGCAATGTTTTCCACTTGGCTGTAACTATATCATATTCAAAAAGCCCGCTAAAACTCATTTTCAGATTAGGAAAAGTACAGTCAGACATAAATTAATAGCAAGCCAAAGGAGGTATTAGAAAGGGTAACTAATTGCTTGGTCCAAGACATGGGTTTCTGGCACCGAGGCAGCAATGCTAACCACTGTACCAGAACCTAAGTTCAATTCCCAGCCTGGGTCACTGAATGTGGGGAGTTTGCACATTCTCCCAGTGTCCGCATGGGTCTCATCCGGGTGCTCCAGTTTTCTCCCACAGTCTAAAAGACATGGAGGTTAGGTGCATTGGCCATGTTAAATTCTCCCTCAATGTATCTGAACAGGTGCTGAAGTGTGGCGACTAGGGGATTTTTACAGTAACGTCATTGCAATTTTAATATAAGTGGGCTTATATTAACAAATAAACCTTTTTTTAAAAAAAGGTGGTGGAAAAATAATTCCAGAGCTGCGGTCCAAGCCTGTTGATAGCACATTCTTCAAAGGCAAGACACTGAGAAGCTAAGGGAGTGAAGAGGCCAAAACCGAGCAGAGTTCTCAGGGGGCTGAAGGAGGTTGAGATAGGATGACACTATGAAGAGATCTGAACATAAGGGTGAAAATTTTAAATTTGAGACATTAATGTACCAGGAACGCACATTTAAGCATACTGGTTTCTCCGTGACAGACATTGCAACAGTACATTGAAACCGATGCACTAGATATGCCTAACAGCCACGCTAATTAAACAACAGATATACCAATTAACTTTATAAGAGCAGGCTCTGAGATGCCAGGAAGTTTAAGCAGGCACTCACCCAACCAACTGTGGTTAAGTTTAAGCTCTTGAACTATTACTGGGGGAAAAAATAGCTTCTCAGCTTTAAGCTATTACTCCAGGCACCTGAACCAATCTGAGCTTCTGAATAACACCCTGAACATAACAGAAGAGGCAAATTCAGCAGCTGCAGAATTAGAAGCAGCCCTAACAAAGTTGTTCAGTTCCTTGACAGGAGAGAACCATTTGGAGCTCTATTTTAACCACAGACGAATTTACACCAAAGATTGAGAAAGCCAAGGGGAACCAATAGAAGAGAGATGCAAACATTATATATAAGCAAAATTAAAATAGGATAAAGATTAAAGTTCATTTATTAGCATCACAAGTAGGCTTACATGAAAACTTCATTACAGTATCTATAAAATTCCCCAAGTCATCACACTCCAACACCAACGTATTTAACCAGGAGTACTTTTGGACTGTGGAAGGAAACCAGAGCCCCGGAGGAAACCCACACAGACTATGCAAGCTCCACACAAACAGTGACCCAAGCCAGGAATCAAACACAAGTCCCTGGCACTGTGAGACAGCAGTGCTAACCACTGTGCTCTCAATAAAAATTAAAATACAGAAAAAAAAAGTACAGGAAAATGGAAGCGTGGGCAGAATTCATTATTTTGTTTAAAATAGTCAAAATTTAATGTTTCTGTACAGTACATACAAAGTAATACCATTGCTCCAGACATTTAACAAGTTTATTTATTTATAAGTTTGCTTCATTATCTTGGTGCACAACTTAGTTTTTTTTAAAAATGCTCATCCAGTGGAACCCAAACATCGTAAAACTGCTGGCAACATTAATGTTAAAACTACTGCTCATTCTACTGAAACTGTCAAAAAAGGTGGAATTTGCCCCTTGGCCTCTGGCAACAAATTAATATAGTTCAATGGACTGAGAACACCACATCCTCTCCAAACTGTTACATGTGCATGACAATCATCCTCCCTAAATATCTCTGTTGAATCCATTGCCTGAATGCATGGATTATGTATCATCCAGTGACTGCAGCTTGTGGTTACTTACAACCACCCAGGACTGCCTCACGTCTAGATTTCATCTTCCTTTACAGACAAGTGATTTTTTTAAAAAACATTAAACTGCCATACATAACCATTGAATTTTGTGTTCTTATGTTGCAATGTGTGAAATCATTTCAGGTACAAAACTAAAGCCTCTGAAACATTTATCGATATGCAAGGACTCAACCTTAATCATCTTGTCAAGTGTTGCACATAAATGTAACTTAGAAAATCTGAAAGATGGGATATGGGGAGGACATATTTTAATGAATAATCACATAGTAACGCGAGATTTCATACAGCTGACCAGAACAGATCCAAATGACATTTCACAGACAGAAACAGAAAACCACAGAAACAAATCATGAGTAACTCTTGAATTGTTTTGCATGTGCGACACACAATGTTGCCACTGGTGTCAAAAAAAAAACTACCTTACAAAAATGGGTGAGCATCCTACAATCATCACAATACAGAGGTCCTACAATACAAAAGTATGAATAAACATGTTTTCATTCTGAGATCAGTGTATCTGATGATAAACATATTAAATTTCTGGGGCAAAAAAACTTTATTGAATAATGAAGACGGCCTGAATGTAAAGGGGAAACGTGACTACTCAATACAGTCTTGGTATCAGAGATAGGGGAAAAGTAGAATAACATAATTCTCTACCTATGACTAATGACGACCACTAGCAAATTAAGCGTTCTAAGAAAACCGCTGTCAGATTGGAAATGTAGCAAATGCAATAGATGCACTAAATGTTAATGGCCATCTAACTTTCATTGCTGTACGTACAGAAATAAAAGTTTCCAAAAAAATCCTGAAATGAATCAATCATAAGGCTGAGATGAAGGTAACATGGTTTCATTTTTATACGAAGTTACCTTGCCTGACCTGCACACAAATAAAAAAAAACACCTATAAATGGAGATTATCAAATGTCAAACATCTGTGCAAGAAAATGTTATTTTCATTATTTGGCAAGGGTTTTGCGACCTAAAAAAGCAATATTGAATCCACAACAATATTTACCATCTTTCAAAACTCTCCACATTTTCTCTCTTGACATCTGCTACGATGAAGGCATTATATGATACAGGAGACACAGTGCTCTGATACATCTTGGGAAGCAATTTGGACAAGTAACAGAAGGCACTGCTCACCTTATTCTGACCAGTCCCAAACTCCGAAAAGCAACCATCAAGGATCAGCCGCAAGAATGATATGAATACAAACTCTTGAGTGGGTTTCAGGGTACACCAGTTCTGCTACTGGACTCAAAACCAAAATACTAGCAGTAGAAATCTCACCATGGTAAATTGTGGAAATTAGTTCAATGATCGCAGGATAGCGTGGAAACAAATTGACCAAGAAAGCATTTTGTAAAAAAAAACAAGGTTCAAATTACTCCCCATGCACTTTGACCCAGCAAATCACTCAATTGTAAAAACAATCATTCTAGCACCTTTTCAAGTCAAATAGGGATAGGGAATAAATGTAGGATCACCCACATCCTTAGAATATTTTGTTTTAAAAAGCAAGGGTCCGATATAATTTTCCATCTTCAAAAATATTAAAAGGAACTATTATGACCCCAGCTCAGATTAGGAAATGAAGTAAAAATTAATGATAAGCCCAAGAATATTCACAGTTTGCGTGCCTTAGTATTAGAACACATGTATATTCATCACTGAATTCTAGGGAAGTGCTGGTGAAACAAGCTTTCATTCCTTTCCAAATTAACTTATCTTTCCCATGTTATTTGCTTACTGGTGCCTCCAATATCAACTAGCATTCACTGCAAACATGAACAACTATTCATGCTAACTAAGAAAGTGAAGGCCCAAAGGTTAAATTGAAAGAAAAGGCATACCGTGTTGAGGTGATTAGCGATAGGCCAGAAGATCGAGTAAGTTTTAGAAATCAGCATAAGTTGACTAAAAGAAATAGAGGTTGAAAACAGATGACAGTAAGCTAGCTAGCAAGGAATACAAAAACAGACAGCAAAAGCTTCTACAAGTTTTAAAAAAAGGAAGAGAGTAGTTAAAGGAAATATATTGCCTTAGAAATTAAGCCCAGAGAGCTAAATAATGGGAAACAAAAACAGCAGAGAGTTTGAACAGATCTTCTGTATCTGCCTTTACAGTAGAGAACAACAAAAAAAATTCCAATAATAGTTGGAAATCAGGGGCAAAGGGAGTGATGACCTTAGAACAATTAAAGAAAAATTACCAGACAAACTTATGGGACAAGTCCACTGGACCAGATGACCTGCATCCTAGGTTGTGAAAAGAGGTTGCAGAAGTGGATGCATTGGTCGCAATCTTTGAAAGCCTCCTAGGTTCTAGGCAGATCCCAGTGGATTCAAAAATCCACAGTTATAACATCCCCACTTGAAGAAGGGAAATAGAAAGCAAGAAACCAACTGAGAAAATGTTGGAATCCATTATTAAACATTAGTAGCAGCACATTTAGAATATCATAATACAATCGAGCATGGTTGTAAAGAATTAGTGTTTAACAAATTTAGAGCTCTTCAAAGATGTAACAAGCAGGATAAAGGAGAATCAATAGATGAAGTGTATTCAGATTTCCAAAAGGCATTAAATAGGTTGTCACATAAAAGGTTACTGTAGAAGAGCTCATGGTGTGGGGTAATATATTAACATGGATAGAAGATTGCCAAACTAAGAGAAAACAGAGAATAAATGGGTCTTCCTCAGGTTGGCAAAACTATAACTAGTGGAATGCCATAGGGATTAATGCTGGGTCTTCAACTATTTATAATCTATACTAATGAACTTGGCTGAAGGGATGAAGTATGCTGCAGCCAATTCTGACGATGATCAAAGATAGGTGAGAAAGCAAGTTGTGAGGACACAAAGAGTCTGAACAATTAAGTGAGCTTGCAAAGTTTTGTCAGGTAGAGTGCAATGTGCAAAAATGTGTGGTTGCTCATTTTGGTGAGAAAAATAGACAAGGAAAATATTATTTAAACGGAGAGGGGCTGCAGAATTCTGCGGTAAAGAGGGACCTGGGTGTCCTCAAACGTGAAACGAAAAGTTAGCATGCTGACCAACAATAAGCAATTAGCATGACAAATGGAATGTTGCCTTTGTTGCAAAAGGGATGGCATATAAAAAGTAGGTGAGTCTTGTTACAATTATACAGGGCATTAGTACTACGTGCACTTTTATCATCCTTATTTGAGGGATACAGTTACATTGGTCAGTTAGAATGCTATAGTGTGACGCAGAACGACACCAACAGCACAGCTTCATTCCTGTGGTAGATCATCGAGACCTGCCTCCTCACCTTGTCCCGTGATTATTGTGGAGTGGTGATCCTCAAGCTACCTAACCAACTAACTATCTCTAATGGAAGGAGATGCCTTTAATCCTTCATAGACTACAGCCAACTACCGTTGTTACAGCGGAGGAAGCTCCTTTGGTTGGGATAAAGGGGTAATGTTATGAGAGAAGATTGAACCTACACTGATTGAAGTTTAGAGGAATGAGAAGTGATCTTATTGAAACCTATAAGATTCTGAGGGGCCTTTGCAGGGTAGATACTAGACAATGTTTCCCTCATGTGACAATCTAGAAGTAGGAACAGTTTCAGAACAAGTGATCACCTATTTAAGATGAAGCAAGAAAGGTTGTGATTCTTTGAGATCCTGTACCCCCGAGAGCTGTGCAGGCAGGGTCATTGGATATATCCAAAGGCTGAGATAGATCAGCGGAGTCAAGGCTTACCGAGTACCATACCCAACCTTCTCTGCACAGCTGTGTACATTCTTGCTTTTCTTGTGTCAACCCAATTCTCTCTCCATTGCCTCGATTAAGCCTAACCCAACACCAAACTGTCTGACAGTACATAATCACTCACTGCACAAACACACTTTTCCCTCATGTCTCCACTGCTTCTTTTGCCAATTACCTTAAATCTTGTCCCCTCTTGTTCTAAATTCTTCCAACAGGAACAGTTTTTCCTTATCAACTCTGTCCAGACCCATGATTTTGAAGATTTCTATCTAATCTCCTCAACTTTCTCTTCTTCATGAAAAAAAGCCCTAACTTCTTCAATCTGTGTAACAAGTACAATACACATAGAACAGTAAGTGACAACACGTATATCCAGACATTTCATATTTGAAGAAATTTGTGTTCTCAGCATTTAGCACCACTGACCTTGGAAGACTAACTTTTGCATCCTTTAATCTTTCCCATCACAAACCATCCTCTTGTTGAATCCATCCCTGGCACAAAGCCTATTACTTTTCTAACTTTCCTCAGTTCTCACAAGCCTGATAATTTAAATCTGTTTCTCTCTACAGATGCTGCCATAATCCGTTGAATATTTCTAGTATTTTCCATTTTTATTGGCAATTTATAAAGGCATGGAGAATTACTTTATTTAGATGATGTTAGATGACAGGTTAAATGATGACAGGTGGGACATTATACTTGTCCCTTGCTTCTCAGGCTCGTGATCTGAAAAATCTGTCAAATACCAATGACCTATGCTAACAAATTCATGTACAACATCAAAAGGATCAGACTAGGCCCTTTACAATTAAATTGCCCCACAATATTTACAATCTACACTCACTTAAGAAAAATAAGAATTGTGAACGAACAATAGAATGTGCTCCAACAAGAGTCAAGTGTCTTCAAGAGGAACATAGAACATAACAGCGCAGAACAGGCCCTTCGGCCCACGATGTTGCGCCAACCAGTTACAAAAACAATGACCCACTAGCCTATACCAATCCCTTTTCGTCCATAAACCTATCCATAGATCTCTTAAACGCCCCCAAACTAGGCGCATTTACAACTGCAGCAGGCAGGGCATTCCAATCCCTCACCACCCGCTGGGTAAAGAACCTACCCCTGACATCCATCCTGTAGCTACCCCCCCTTAATTTAAAGCCATGCCCCCTCGTGCTAGCTTTCTCCATCTGAGGAAAAAGGCTATCACTATCCACCCTACCTAAACCTCTAATCATCTTATATGTTTCAATAAGATCCCCTCTTAGCTGCCTTCTTTCCAACGAAAACAACCCTAAATCCCTCAGTCTCTCCTCATAGGACCTCCCCACCATACCAGGCAACATCCTAGTAAACCTCCTCTGCACCCTCTCCAAAGCCTCCACATCCTTCTTGTAATGTGGGGACCAGAACTGCACACAGTACTCCAAGTGCGGCCGCACCAGAGTAGTGTACAGTTGCAACATGACGCTGCAACTCCTAAATTCAATCCCCCTACCAATAAACGCCAAGACACCGTATGCCTTCTTAACAACCTTATCTACTTGATTCCCAACTTTCAGGGATCTATGTACACATACACCTAGATCCCTCTGTTCATCCACACTATTCAAAGTCCTCCCATTAGCCCTATACTCGACACATCTGTTGCTCCTACCAAAGATAGCAAAAGTTTCCACAAATACGTAAAACGGAAAAGAGTGAAGGGAAATTACTTTGGGACATCATTACATTTTATAGCACTCAATCACATTATACAAAAATGGATATTGACCTAAATACTTTATGAAATATAATCTTAATCTGAAAGAATTTTGTCAGGAATAACATGATACTTCACAGACTGAAATACTGCCAGACTTAAGAAACTGAAGAACTAAAAGCTGGGATAGCAAAGTAGTTAAAAAAAACAAAACATTTCTCATAATAGTGAAATTTAAATCATATATCTCCCACTACCGGCACTACTCAAAAGTATACACAGTTAAATCACATTCATGCAAGACACCTTCACAACCAAGTTAGTAGCATAGCATAGAAGCTGATCAGGAGCAGCAAGTTAGCCTTATTATAGGATCATAGAAACCCTACAGTGCAGAGATCATTCAGTCCAGCGAGCCTGCACCAACAACAATCCAAACCTGGCCCTGTCCTCATAACCCCACAAATTTATCCTGCTAATCACCCTGACACTGGGGAAAATTTAGCATGTCTAACCTGCACACCAAAACAGAAATTTGCAATTTTGCATGGAACTCAATGAAGTACATAGCTCCTGTATTAGTCAAATGTAGGTAACTGAAATATTAAGTGTGCCATAAGAAACTTTATCCAAAAAGCAATTCTAACATTTCATAATAATAAGCTTTTATGGGGGGGGGGCGGGGGGTGAATCTTTGTGCACTATGCAGGATTTAACATAATTCCTAGACTTCAGCAAACTAATAAAACAAAACCATAACCACCGTGCAAGTGCGGAATATCAATTCAAAAATTGTTCCAATAAAGCTGGGCCTTCAGAAACAGCAAAATAAATCCAATGTAGTCCTACATTTAACTGCAATAAAGCTGCAAATCAGCTAGGGGCTGGCCAGGTTCAATAAATAGGATGCAGCAGTAAAGATACATGGTAGCAAATATTGGGGCACTACATTAAAGTGCTTCTTAGTGTCAATAAAAACAAACAAAACAAACACAATGGAGGAAAAAAAACATTAACTGTAGGACTGGACAAGGAGGAGGGGTGAAATTCAGACAATAAATTGATTAAACATTAAAAGCCTGAAGGCCTCTCTACCCTGCATTAATTCAAGAACAACCACATTGCAAATATAGATATTTAAATGTCATAAAGCTCTTGAAAATGCTTCAACTTTGACAGAGAAATGCCACCCCCCCCCCAGTGAAACTTTGGGGTTTTTTTAAAAAAATTAAGTAAATAAACTTAACTGTTAATTGCGGCACCTCGTCTCTCCGTCTGACACAAAAGCAGCTTTTCATGGCCACCCACCCCCTCCCCAGTAAATAATTAATAAAACACAAAGACACCAGTCAGCTTTCCTCCTCCCCCCCCCCCCCCCCCGCCTTCCCTTCCACAGGCCTCAAAAGCCTCGGGCTTGCGTGAAGTGCCTGACCGGCAAGCAGCGCTGAAGCGGGTGGGAAAGGGTGGAGTGGAAAGACAGCCGGCGGAAAGAAGGAGGGAGAGAGAGAGAGAGAGAAGGGGAAGAAACAAAAGCACCACAGCAGCAAAAATAAAACAAAATTAAATAAATAAATAAACCAAACGAGGAAAAATCCTTACCAAATTAAAAAAAACCAAACCAACACTCGCGGCAAAGCCTAGCGCTGGCTAAGGGATGTACAGGGAGAGGAGAGGAGGGTGCTCTGTATGTGTGTGTATGTGTATATACAGGGAGGGATCCAGGCTTATATCCCTCTCTCTCTCTCTCCTCAGTAAAACCAGCAGCAGCCTGACTTCCAACATCCGAATTAAAGGAGCCAAATCCCCCCCCACCCCTCCACCCCTCCACCCCAGCCTGCTGCCTCCTCTGTCCCCCTTAACCCTCACCTCACCCTCCCCAGGGCAGCTGTCAATCAATCACTCACTCACCCACAGGACTCAGAAGCCTCAGGCTGACTTGACTTGACTGGACTGATTGACCTACTTACCCCACCACCACCACCCACACACATATACACACACACACAACTTAAACCCACCTCTTCCTGTTGAGATTCCATCATTTGGAATTAGAACTCTCACCTCTCCAGTCCCAATTGTTTTTTTTATATATTGTTTATCCATGGCTGGCTGGCCTGCATTATTTATCGCCCATCCTAAGTAACTTGCTCTTGCAGGGCGTCAGGGTGGTTAACACTGCTGCCTCACAGCGCCAGGGACCTGGATTCGATTCCTGGCTTGGGTCATCATCTGTGCAGAGTATGTGCGTTTACCACCACCACCACCCCCCCCACCCCATGTCTGTATGAGTTTTTTTATTCATTCTTGGGACGTGGGCATTGCTGATTGGTTTGCATTATTTATTGCCCATGCCTAGTTGTCCTTGGAGGACGGCACAGTGGTTAGCACTGCTGCCTCACAGTGCCAGGAACCTGGGTTCAATTTCTGGCTTGGGCCATTGTCTGTGTGGAGTCTGCGTGTTCTCCCCTGTCTGCTTCCCACAGTCCAAATGAATGCTGGATGGGTACATTGGCCATGCTACATTCTCCCTCAGTGTGCCTGAGTGCCGGAGGTGTAGCAACTAGGGGATTTTCACTTCATTGCAGTGTTAATCATAATCATAGAATCCGGACAGTGCAGAAGGAGGCCATTTGGCTCATCGAGTCCTCACCAATCACAATCCCACCCAGGGCCTATTACCATAGCTGTACGTATTTACCTTGATGTGGGTATGCCGGCGTTGGACTGGCGTAAACACAGTAAAAAGTCTGACAACACCAGGTTTTAGTCCAACCAAATTTGCTCAGATGAGGAGGATCGTGACAGACACCTCCAGACCCTGAAAGATGCCCTCATAAGAACAGGATATGGTGCTCGACTCATAGATCGGCAGTTCCAATGCGCCGCAGCGAAAAACCGCACCGATCTCCTCAGAAGGCAAACATGGGACACAGTGGACAGAGTACCCTTCGTCGTCCAGTACTTCCCCGGAGCGGAGAAGCAACGACATCTTCTCCGGAGTCTTCAACATATCATTGATGAAGACGAACATCTCGCCAGGGCTATCCCCACACCCCCACTTCTTGCTTTCAGACAACCACACAACCTCAAACAGACCATTGTTCGCAGCAAACTACCCAGCCTTCAGGAGAACAGTGACCACAATACCACACAACCCTGCCACAGCAACCTCTGCAAGACATGCCGGATCATTGACATGGATACCATCATCACACGTGAGAATACCATCCACCAGGTACATGGTAAATACTCTTGCAACTCGGCCAACATTGTCTACCTGATACGTTGCAAGAAAGGATGTCCCGAAGCATGGTACATTGGGGAGACCATGCAGACGCTACGACAACGGATGAATGAACATCGCTCGACAGTCACCAGGCAAGACTGTTCCCTTCCTGTTGGTGAACACTTCAGTGGTCACGGGCATTCAGCCTCTGACCTTTGGGTAAGCATTCTCCAAGGCGGCCTTCACGACACACGACAGCGCAGAGTCGCTGAACAGAGACTGATAGCCAAGTTCCGCACACATGAGGACGGTCTCAACAGGGATCTTGGGTTCATGTCGCACTATCTGTAACCCCCGTGACTTGCCTGGGTTTGCAAAACCTCACTTACTGTACTGTCTGGAGACAATACACATCTCTTTAAACTGTGATCAGTGCTCCTTCCACTCACATTATCAGCCACTTCAGGTCTTGAACAGCAGGTTAGGTGTAAGGATTCGCATTCTAATCAGTAATCTCTAAACTGTCTGTGCTTTATATGCTCTGTCTGAGGCCAGAACTCTCCATTCACCTGACGAAGGGGCTAACCCCGAAAGCTTGTGAGTATATTATCAAATAAATAGGTTGGACTAAAACCTGGTGTTGTCAGACTTTTTACCATATTTACCTTGCCACTCCCCCTGACACTAGGGTCAATTTAGCATAGGCAATCAACCTAACCCGCACATCTTTGAACTATGGAAGGAAACCGAAGCACCCAGAGGAAATCCATACCGACACAGGGAGAACGTGCAAACTCCACACAGACATTGATCTGAGGCTTGAATTGAACCTGGGTCCCTGGTGCTGTGAGGCAGCAATGCTAACCACTGTACCACCATGCAGCTCCTTGTAAGGCTACTTGTGACACTAATAAATAAACTTATTTTTAACAGTGGAGAGTCAGCTACACTGCTGTGCCTCTGGAGACACATGCAGGCTAGACCAAGTAAGGATGGCAGATTTTTCTTCCCTAAACGGCAATAGTGAACCAGATGGATTTTCTTTGACAATGGTTTCAAGGTCATCAGTAGATTCTTAATTCCACATATATTTATTATTGATTTCAAATTTTGCCATCTGTCATGAAGGGATTGAAACTCCAGCTCTCAGAACACTAGCTGAATTTCTGGATTAATAATCTAGAAATAATACCACTAGGCCATTGCCTACCCTAACCCAAGTCCAGGGAGACTTGTATCAACACAGATTTCCAATGCTGATCCCGTTCAAGGGTGGCGTGGGTGGGGGAGGGAGACAATGCTGATGCACTGGGTTTAGGGGGGAGGGCGCCAGCTTTCGGATTAGGTGTTAAACCACCCGCCCACCACCCCAACCCTCCCTCCCATGCCTCCCCATCTGCCCCTTCGGGTGGATGGAACCATGACATCCGTTCCAAGGAAGAACTTGGAAATTTTGCCGCACCACCCACCACCCCTTCCCCCCCGCCCCAACCCCACCCCCCCCATCCCCGGTGTGTCCTGGGCAGAATTCATATTCGAGGGTTAGGCGGCAATCAGATCAGCCATGATCTTACTGAACGATGGAGCAAGCTCAAGGGGCCGAATGGCCTACTCTTTCTCCTAATTCGCATGTTAGGATTCATCCCTCAGTCAACAAGATGATTGCTATTTGTGGGAGCTTACTTTCTGCAATTTGGCTGCTGCATTTCCTACATTACAACAGTGACTGCACTTCAAAAGGTACTTACTTCATTGGCCATAAAGCACGTTAGGCTATCTTGTGGTTGCAGAGGACTCGATACAAGTGCAAATCTTTCTTTTTTTCTTCCCTTGTGTTGGATGCTGCTTTTGCCAGCCTACATAACACTAATCATTGGATTCAAAAGGTGAGTTCTTGCATATGCACTCTAATAAAGTATCTAAAACATTGACTTTTACTCAATATACTGTTGATGTGACCACATGAAGTTATGTTTACATCAAGCTAAAATATATTTTCGATGTCAATGAGTTTCAGCAGGTAGATCTGTACATTTATTTGTGTTTAACATCTGAATTTAGGAATCATTCCTAAAAAATAAATGAAGCTCCACATATTCATGGGCTTGCAATGGGTCTAAATCTTTTGCTGATTTGTATAAATTTTAGCAAGAACATTGGCCATGTAAAATTCTCTCTCAGTGTACCCAAACAGGTGCCGGAGTGTGGCAACTAGGAGATTTTCACAGTAATTTCATTGTAGTGTTAATGTAAGCCTACTTATGATGCTAATAAATAAAATAACTTCAGTCTAAACTGTGACTGCTGATCCAAGACCAGAAAAAGCTCGGAGGGATGGTTATAAAGAGAGGAGATTTAAAATCAGTCTTGGGAGCCAGTGCCAAAGTTGGGAGGGAATGTTCTTGGGGCAGCAGCTGCTGCTCCATTTATAACTTGTTAAAAGGAAATCTTGATACTTAGTTTTCATGGTCGTATTATTCGGTTTAGAAATTTATACAGTGTAAATGTAACAATGCTTCTCTGGATGTGAATTAGAAGGTAGTAATCTTTATCAAAAGATCTCAATTATTTCATAAATCACAAGAAAAGTTTATTTATTCATCACAAGTAAGGCTTACATTAACATTGCAATGAAGTTACTGTGAAATTCCCCCTAATCACCACACTCTGGTGCCTGTTTGGGTCAATGCACCTAACCAGCACGTCTTTCCAAATGTGGGAGGAAACCAAAGGAAAGCCATGCAGACACAGAGAGAACGTGCAAACTCCACACAGACAATGATCGAAGCCTGCAATTGAACCCAAGTCCCTGATGCTGAGGCAGTAATGCTAACCAGTGTGCCACTAAGCCACCCACGGTTGGTTTATAGCAATTTTCTAAATCTGTCAATAAAGTTGCAGCTTTAAAGTTACATCCATGTATCTTTACTTGCATAATATAATCTGTACAATATACAATATACCATAAAGCTTATGAAGGCTTATAAGTTACATTTATGTTCCATTTTGCTGTAAGACAAAAACAGAAATTGCTGAAAAGTCTCAGCAGTTCTGACAACATCTGTGGGGAGAAAGTAGAGCCAATGTTTCAGGTCTAGATGAACTTTTGTCAGAGCTCTTGACTTGAAATGTTGGCTCTGTCCTCTCCCCACAGATGCTGTTAGACCTGCTGAGATTTTTCAGCATTTTCTGTTTTTGTTTCAGATTCCAGCATCTGCAGTATTTTGCTTTTATCTCACTATAAGACAACACTAGTGATACATTTTGGTAGATCCAACTCAAGTGGGAGCTATAAAATAAATGACAGAACCATCAGGAGCATAGACGCACAGGAAGATCTGGGAATATAGGTTCACAGATCCTTAAAAATGGCTGCACAGGTGGAAAAGGTGGTGAAGAAAGCATATGGTATACTTCTTGCCTTCATCGGCCAGGGCATTGAGTGTAAAAGTTAGCAAATGATGTTAGTTATATAAAATGTTGGTTAAGCCACATTTGGAATACTCTTTTCAATTCTGGTCACTAGACTACCAGAAGGAGTTGGAGGCTATGGAGGGAGTACAGAAAGGGGTTACCAGGATGCTGTCTAGTATGGAAGGTATTAGATATAAGGAGCGATTGAATGAACTGGGATTGTTCTCCCTGGAAAGACAGAGGTTGAGGGGGCAACTGATAGAAGTTTATAAAATTATGAGGGACATAGATAAGGTGAATAGTTGGAAGTTTTTCCCAGGGCAGAAATGACAATTACAAGGGGGCACAAGTTCAAGGTAAGGGGGGAAAGGTTCAGTAGAGATGTACAGGGGGAAGCTTTTTACACAGAAGGTGGTGGAGGCCTAGAATGCATTGCCAAGTGAGGCGGTTGAGGCAGACACGTTAGCGAAATTTGAGACTTATCTGGATAGACATATGAACAGGTGAGGAATAGAGGGATACAGGCAGTTGGTCTAACACAGACTACATGATTGGTGCAGGCTTGGTGGGATGAAGAACCTGCTCCTGTGCTGGACTGTTCTTTGTTGTTCTTTGTAACATGGGTAAAGAAACATTGAGAAGCAGGTCTATGTGTCCAGCATCAAGTTTTGGATGGATCGTAACTTTCTTCATTTGAACAGAGAAGACTGATTTTAGTTTTATTAATTTCTGTCAGATGTACCCTTGCATCTGACACGATCCCTCATTAAAGCTGATTGAACATAAGAACATAAGAAATAGGAGCAGGAGTAGGCCATCTAGCCCCTCGAGCCTGCCCTGCCATTCAATAAGATCATGGCTGATCTATCGTGGCTCAGTTCCACATTCCCGCCCTCTCCCCATAACCCTTAATCCCCTTACCTATCAAAAACCCATCAACCCGCGTCTTAAAAATATTTAGCGAGGCAGCCTCCACCACTTCAACAGGCAGAGAATTCCAGAGATTCACCACCCTTTGAGTGAAGAAGTTCCTCCTCAACTCTGTTCTAAACCACCCCCCCTTTATCTTGAGGCTGTGCCCCCTAGTCCTACTGTCCTTTCTGAGCGGGAAGAGCCTCCCCACCGCTATCCTATCCATTCCATTCATCATCTCATATGTCTCAATGAGATCTCCCCTCATTCTTCTAAACTTTAACGAGTACAAGCCTAGTTTATTCAGCCTCTCTTCATAGCTCAACCCCCTCAACTCCAGTATCAGCCTAGTAAACCTCCCCTGCACTCCCTCCAAGGCCAAAATATCCTTGCGTAAGTGCGGCGACCAAAACTGCACACAGTACTCCAGCTGCGGCCTCACCAGTGCCCTATACAGCTGCAGCAAGACCTCCCTACTTTTATATTCAATCCCCCTCGCTATGAAGGCCAGCATCCCATTTGCCTTCCTGACCACCTGCTGCACCTGTAGGCTGGGTTTTTGTGACTCATGCACAAGGACCCCGAGGTCCCTCTGCACCGCCGCCTGCTGCAGTTTTTCGCCAAGTAAGTAATAGTCCTTCCTACCGTTGCTCAAGGTGATTCAGATGATTTGCAAATCCTGTGTCCTGTCCAACTATGAGAGATAGGATTGAATGCACTCAAGAGGTGACTGGATATAACACTTGGGGCAAACAGGATCAAAGGTTATGGGGAGAAAACAGGATTAGGCTATTGAGTTGGACGATCAGCCATGATCATGCTGAATGGCGAAGCAGGATCGAAGGGCCAAATGCCTCCTCCTGCTCCTATCTTCTATGTTTCTATGTTTCAAATCATATGTCCTATCTGTTACTAAAATTACTTACTCATACCTCCACAATATTATTTTTTAAATCTACCTCTGTGTTTACTTCAATCCCTTTGACTCAGGTTCAATTCCCAGCTTGGGTCACATTCTTTGTGGGTTCTGCACTTTCTCCCCATGTCTGTGTGGGTTTCCTCCGGGTGCTCTGACTTCCGCCCACAGTTTGAAAAATGTGCTGGTTAGGTTCTCCCTATAACCTTTGGTCCCGTTTGCCCCAAGTGTTATATCCAGCCACCTCTTGAGTACATTCAAAACCATCTCTCATAGTTGGACAGGACACAGGATTTGCAAATCATCTGAATCACCTTGAGCAATCAGCTTTAGTGAGGGATCATGTCAGATGCAAGGGTACATCTGGCAGAAATTAATAAAACAAAAATCAGTCTTCTCTGTTCAAATGGAGAAAGTTACAATCCATCCAAAACTTAATGCTGGGTATGTAGTCCTGCTTCTCAATATTTCTTTGCCCATGTTACAAAGAACGACAAAGAACAGTACATGCTAAATTCTCCCTCAGTGTACCTGAACAGGCGGTGGAGTGTGGCAACTAGGGGATTTTCACAGTAACTTCACTGCAGTGTTAATATAAGCCTACTTGTGACACTAATAAATAAAATTTAAACATTTATTTGTTCAAGTTCATGAGCTGCAGACTCTGGCCTCCTTGCTTGCCTTTCAAGCTCTACACAACACAAATTCCTATCTAATCAAAATTGTGTCATATATCTTCTGCCCACAAGTCCTGCTTGCCCATTGCAACAATGATGACCCAGGTGTGCCTTCCAGCTCTGGATCTGCCGTCTGATGCAAGTGCAGCTCCTTTCAATCCACCAACATTGGCAGAACATTTAGTTAAATCATCCCTACCTTTTGCAGCTCTCCTCTTCCTTCTACTTCTTGCTCTACCTGTTGGCCAGAGGCTGCTTGAACTGAAGTAACCTGAAACCTGGCTACTGGTTGAAACTGGTGGAAGCTCACTTGGTTCTGTGAAAAAAAAGCAGAAATATTGTAAAGCATAACCCTCTTATTTAGCCAGAGTGCAATGAGGTAATCCTGTCTGGGACTTTGAGCGGGGGCCAATGGGGGGAAGGAACTGACTCAGCGAGCAGGCATAGGCCAACAAGAAAGAGCACGGCTCGAAGAAGGTATGGAAGAGGATAAGAATGGGAGATTCCTGAACAAAGAGCAGCAAGACTCCGGGAATTAACAATGCCGAAGAGAAGAACTTATGTCAGGGATGTGTAGATGACATCGAGAGGGAGGACGGAACACCGGGCCAGGGTCAGCTCTTCTTTCTTGGGAATTATCTTCTATATTCTTTGATTATTCAGGGGGTATTATAGGAACCCAGTGGGTATGTGTGTAGACTGTATAGGTGGTTGGTCTAGCTCGGACAACGTGATCAGTGCAGGCTTGGTGGGCCGAAGAACCTGCTCCTGTGCTGTACTGTTCTTTGTTGTTCTTTGTAACATGGGTAAAGAGATATTGAGAAGCAGGACTACATGCCCGGCATTAAGTTTCGGATGGATCATAACTTTCTCAATTTGAACAGGGAAGACTGATTTGGTATAAACTGCGTAGTCTTGATACAAACTGCATCCTTATTTTCTAACCAGACTTATGATTTATATGTACACTATCTAACAATGATAATAAAATGGATTGCTAATTGAGATAGACCTGACTATTCTTCTATTAGTACCGAGCCAATAATCACTGCCAGTAAAATATGGTCAACAAACCTTTCCCAGTTTGCTCAAAATCTTTCCTTTCCACTGTGTTTTCTGTCATCTCTCCAACACTTTTATAGTTGCTCAGTGTCCCCTACTCCTGTGTGAAATCCTTACTGATGTTTGGTGCATTGTGTAAACCAAAATCATCATTGTGGCTGATACACAATGATTTCCAAACTGGGTCATTTTTCATAACATAAAATCAGCACATTAGGGGAAATAACAATCAGCATAAAATAGATGTATTTCTATGTAGAAACGTACATATAGTTTGCACTTGCAAAAGAAATATCAAACACTTCAGGAAATCTGAGAATTGCCCACACTTTTATACTCATGGGGCAGTATTTTCTGGCTGCACTCATCCCGAAACCAGAAAATCCAACCCAGGGTCAATGAACCTTTCCATGGTCCACCCCTTGCCCACTATAATTCCCATGGTGGGCGGAATGGGAAAATTTGCCCCATGATGTGCAGAGATTGCAAAGTACTCAGCAGTAACTACCAAAACATGTTGTACCAGGGTAAGCAAACTCTTTAAACTGGAAACAAAATCTTTGATTATATTATCTGCAGATAAGTGATCATATGATGACATGACATCGTGGCTACTTAAAGGGTCACGTGTCAGGAGCATGGGAGTTCTTGCCCAAGCGCAGGCAGACAAACACCATGTAACAGCTGCTTAGAGTTAACAATAAACATTTGTTGCTTTGGACAACAGTCATTTGAACCAGCACTTCCACATGGTATCAGGAGTGACTATGGCCCAAGGATTTTACCCCATTGACCACTCATGTTCGGTGAAAATGTTGTGGACAATTGTGCAAAGTTTGAAAAGGAATGGTACATTTATTGTGGTGCCAACTATGCACCAAATCAAAAAAAGATGCAAGTTTACACCTTATTGAATCTAGCAGGCCCCAAGGTGGCTGAGACGTTTGAATCATTTGTCTTTCAAATGGAAGAGGAGAAAGAGGGCCCCAAAATGCTTTTTTAAATGTTTGAAAACATTTGCCTTCTAGTGAAGAACACAATAGTTGACAGGCACATGTTTAAGCATACAAACCAAAGATCAGATACAGCAACCTTGAAAATCTTAGTAAAAAATATGCATCTGACACTCTTATTGGTGAGTTAGTCAGGGATCGAATACTCTGTGGGGCCCTCAGTGATCTTGTCCACAAGCAGCAGGTGTGAGAGGAAGACTTAACAGCTATAGCCCAACCAACTGGCACAGTCACAGCCTCAAGTCATATGATCAAACCAAACACAAGGTTCCAGGACTACATAGCGAATTAGTCTACAAGTAGTCTTCATCTCTCTTCTTTACACAACAAAAGATGGGGGAGGGAGAGGAAGGAGACATGATGGGCTATACATCAGCTGCAACAGCTTACTCGCGTTTCATCCTATCTACATAGTTATGTATTGTTAGCTCGATCAATCTGTATGTTATAAAATCATTTGTATGCAGATACTATTCACGCACACTGTTACATTTCAATTTGGGTTGTTCCAAATTAAACAGGGAAGATGTAGTCAGAGTGGTCACATGGTGATATAATGATACAGCTATTTAAAGGATCACATGTCAGGAGTGCGGGCGATCCCCCCAGAGCGCAGGCAGGCACCTAGTTTGTAAAAGCTGCTCAGAGTTAAAGATAAACCTTTGTTGTTATATGTCCTTGGTCGTCAGTCATTGAAACCCAGCACTTCTATATCCTTGAACAAGAAATCCTGCAAACTTGCATTTCTCTCCATTGATGACAAAGTATACTGAACAAATCCATACAGCTGTTCATTTAACTTGTTCGTAAAGTGGACAATTTCAGGTGAATGTGAATTAAATATGCATGTGAATTGAATATTTTTCATGAAAGATTTTCAGAAGAGCATGTAAATATCAAAGACAGAAAAATAGTCTTTGCAATCAAAGGGGATTTTCACAGTAACTTCATTGCATTGTTAATGTAAGCCTACTTGTGACATTAATAAATAAACTTTAAACAAAGCCACTCACATTCTTCAGCACACTGCTTTGAAATGTCACTGAGTTCCCTTCAGTATTTTCTAATTATAATTGTGCTAGCATCATTACACCTAGATACCTTGGTGAACTGGGAACCATTGTTTACTGAATTTAGGGAAACAATTGAAGCAATGACCTGATCTCTGGAGAAAAAGCAGTCAGCACACCTGGTGCTATTTTTACTTTGATGAAATCATGTGTAGCAGGCACAATGATTCTCTGGCATGAGACGTGGCATCATGTTACTGTTTTGCAAACATGGAAATAAAGGATTTAAAAAAAACTCTCTTCAATAATGGGAGTGCCTCTTTAAAGCACTTCTATTAATTATATAAAAAATAGATTTAGCAATCATCCATTGTCCAAAATATATCAAGAGCAAGGACATGCTATCCTAGACCATTGAATCTTACTCTTAATATTTTGCCTTGCAAGCCTTTAATTATGGAGAGGCTCACTGCAAGCATCAATTACCAATGCTATCTTCTCAAAAATACTGTCAGCTAGTGGTGAGCAAATCTTAAATTTGTACAGGGCTTTTCTACGCCCTCAGTGTATTTTAAAGTTTTGGTTTGTGCACAGCAAAATCCCACAGACAGCACTGAGATGGGGTTGCACAGTGGTTGGCACTGCTGCCTCACAGCGCCAGGGACCTGGCTTCAATTTCTGTCTTGGGCCACTGTATGTGCGGAGTCTGCGCTTTCTCCGTGTGTCTGCTTGGGTTTGCTCCGGGTGCTCCGGTTTCCTCCCACACCCCAAAAGGCTGGTGCATTGGCCGTGCTAAATTCTCCCTCAGTGTGCCCGAACAGGCACCTGAGTGTGATGACTCGGGGATTTTCACAGTAACTTCATTACAGCGTTAATGTAAGCCTACTTGTGACACTAATGAATAAACTTTAAAACAACTTTTTAAGAAAGAGTTAAATGAACAGCTAGTCTGTTTTGTTGACATTGCTTGAAGGATGAATGGTGGCCAAGATATCAGGAAAACTTCATTACCCCTCTTCTGAATGTGCTATGGCACCTTGCAAGAATGTGTCCGAACAGGCAGATGGTTTACCCCTCTTATCTAAAGATGGCAAACCCAAAGAAAGTAATGTTTTGATTGTAGAAACATGGTTGCATTAGTACATTACCTCAAAAATAACATGCTGTTATGGCAATCATTTCAGAAAGTGTAAATCTTTGATGACAAAGCTTTGACAACATTGGGGATTCCCTGATCGTCTTGTCATAGACTTCTTACGGGCAGGGAATCCCAGTCTGAAAAATGATTCAGTGGTATATTCATTAGGTGTGCCTAAAAATGACTGATAATACTGTTCTCATTTTCAAATTTGAAGCATGCAAGAATAGCCTTCTGCTAAAACTTATTTATTAATGTCACAAATAGGCTCACATTAACACTGCAATGAAGTTACTGTGAAAATCCCGTAGTCACCACATTCCAACACCTGTTCAGATTCACTGAGGGCCAATGCAGCTAACCAGCACATCTTTCAGATGTGGGAGGAAAGCAGTACACCTGGAGGGAACTCACACAGGCAAAGGAAAAATGTGCAGACTCCACACAGGCAGTGATCAAAGTTGGGAATTGAACCCTTGGCCTTGACATTGTGAGGCAGCAGTGCTAACCACTGTGTCACCACTCCAGCCAGTCCTACAAGATCACAGATTAAAAAAAACCCCTGTCGAATAGATAAGTGAAATAAACTTCCAAAAAGGGTAATTGATTCAGGATTATTTGTTTCCCCTCCCCCTTCTCTTTTCCTGTGTTTTTTTCATACTTTCTAACATTTGCGAAATTTTCTTTTGAGCGTTGTCATTGGCTTTGCCTCAATTATTCCTTGAGATAAAATGTTCCCAGTTCCAAAAACATTTGGTGTGAAGAAGAAAATCTAACTTCCCCCCTCTCTCTTTTAAGGATGATTTTAATTCTATATCCCCTTGCAGCCAATTGCTCACCTCTGGAAGCAATTTTTCACCATCTCTCACCTCTGAAACTTACATCATTTTGAAAATCTCAAATAATGATGGTTCACTGACAGACTGAAAGATGTCCAAAGTTGAAGCTACCATTACAGGTGCCTATGAAGACAAGAAAGGCAAAGAGACTATATTGGGAGTACCGGACTTTGCAGCACATGTGAAATAGAAAAGCAGTGTAGAAACCTAACCCAGCAACAATAGTGCAACTAACCTGACATATAAACAGAACAGGTATGTGAATACACTAATAGCTTACATTTCTATTTGCCAGATAACCGGAGATGGAATTTTAGTGATTTTCCTAAGAATGCAACCAGATGAAGGGTCATCATTCTTTTATATGCATTAGCTATTTCATTCAGTTGCAGAATGCTAAAGTTAATTGTAGTCTGATCATCCATAAGAATAACCAGTAACTTCCTGAGTTTAATTGCTTCTCGTGGGGCCTATTAGCTTGGTACAACTGTTTATACAGAGCCCATGTGTTTATCCTTTTGGGAATGTATGCTAGAAGATTCCGATCCCAGGATATAAAACGTAAAGCAATCAGCCTAAAATGTGTGAGCTGACTCACAGAGCTTTGTTGAAAGTTTTAAACCTGAAATCATCCTAAATCTGAGTTGGCAGTTATAAAATACCCTGGGCAGATGGAAGTGCAACTCAGTGCACATTAAGTGGGGGATTTTCTTTCCTTCTTTTTTTAAACACACTCAAGTACTTTGCATGCTTTCAACCAAATTGATACCTTACCAATAGCATTCAGATGTTAAGAGTCACTGAGAACTCCCCTTGACAATGGAGATGACTGGCTGAACATCCATCTTACCACGTTTGCCTGAGTATATTGACAAACAGTATGCTCAATCTGAAGTAATCTATTAATCAACTGGAATTACATAAGATGTGAAAACCTCAACCAATCCAATCCTGAAATCTGCCAGTTTGGCACAGTGGTTAGCACTGCTGCCTCACAGTGCAAGGGATCCGGGTTCAATTCCCAGCTTGGGACACCGTCTCTGCAGTCTTCACGTTCTCCCTGTGTCTGCATGTATTTCCTCCGGGTGCTCTGTTTCCTCCACAGTCCAAAAGATGTGCAGGTTAGGTGAACTGGCCATGCTAAATTCTCCCTCAGTGTACCCAAACTGGTGCCAGCGATTAGGGGGTTTTCGCAGTAACGTCATCACTGTGTTAATGTAAGCCTGCTTGTAACTAATGAATAAAATAATAAAAATAAATTTACAAAAATCGAAGGAGAACAGGAACTGTGCAAAGGTATTTTCACAAAAGAAGCATGGCACAACATGGCAGCACCGTTGTTAGCACTGCTGCCTCTTAGTGCCAAGGACCTGGATTCAATTCCAGCCTTGGGTAACTGTGTGGAGTTTGCATGTTCTTGGTGTTGCTCCGGGTGCTCTGGTTTCCTCCCACACTCCAAAGAAATGCAGGTGAGGTGGATTGGCCATGCTAAATTGTCCTTTAGTGTTGGGTAAATACATGGGGTTATGGGGACCAGGTGTGGTTGTTGTTGGTGCAGACCCGATGGGCCGAATAGCCTCCTTCTGCACTGTAGGAATCTTATGAATACAGTCATACTGGGTGGAGTTGGGTAAATGCAGGTGAAAGTTCAACTTAGTAACAAGTACAGATTATATGTAGCTGGTGTGTTTGAGATAACTCTGCACATGGGGAATTCAGCTCCATGCATATGGAAGCACGTTATTGTTGCAGTGAAGAATATTGGCCTCTAATGAGACACAATTTCCCACAAATAGAAACTGCTTACCTATTTTCCATGGGGATTCCATTGAAAAGTGTAGGCTGAAACTTCATAGAAGACTTGGGTGACATATTAGCTGTGAGAAATGAAAATGACTAAGTTAGTTTGTACAATCTTGCATGTTTACCAAAAAATATGATATTCAGCAACTGTGCAACAATGAATAATAGCATGTATTGTCCACCCGATAATAACCTGCATAACGATGTACTTACCGTACACCATGCTGTCATTCTGAATGAAACCAGAAGTCAAGCCCCAGGGACATCAAAGTCTCAATACTGCTGTCTACACCACCAGTAAAACATGAAGCTGACAACAGCTCAGAAACACCCATCAATGGATGTCGAAAAGGTAAAGCAATGTTTCCCAAACTTTTCCAGCCATTGAACCCTTTTGACCTCTGCTACAACTGTCACCAACTTCTACAGATGCACCATAGAAAGCATTCTTTCTGGTTGTACCAGAGCTTGGTATGGCTCCTGCCCTGTCCAAGACACAAGGAACTAAAAAGGGTCATGAATGAAATCCAGTCCATCATGCAATCCAACCTCCCATCCATTAATACTGTCTACAGTTCCCACTGCCTTGGAAAAGCAGCCAGCAGACATACTCTCTTATACCTTCTTCCATTGGGAAAAAGATACGCACCAACTGACTCAAGAACAGCTTCCTCCCTGCTGCTATCAGACTTTTGAATGGACCTAACTCGTATTAAGTTGATCTTTCTCTCCACCCTAGCTATGACTGTAACACTACAGTCTGCCCCCTTCCCTTTCCTTTTCTATGTACGGTATGCTTTGTATAGCACATAAGAAACAGAACTTTTCATTGTATACTAATATATGTGACAATAATAAATCAAAGCAAATCAGAAAGGTACTGGTTGAACCCCTGAGAAACATTCTTATTATGTTGAAGAGTTAAACCACAAAAACTGATTGCTTTCGCACAATAGGTACAAACATACAAACACATATAAAAGTTTTATCTATTTCTCATATGTATATTTTCATTGTAATTCAAAGGTTCTCTTATTTAACAAAGTGCTTAAGTTTTACCTTTTTGTCATTTTTAATTGGAGGAGTGATCCTGTTTCTTTTACTTAAAATTAGTTTAATATTAGGAGTTGCTTCTGGAGAGCTGGATTCTCATTTCAGACACACACTCATCTCCCTCTCACACACATACATATACCCACCTTTCCCTCTCTCTTGCATATGCTCGCCTCTCTCTTGCGCACACATTCTCACCACTTCCCTTCTCTCACACATATGCATACACACTCATTCTCCCACCTCTCACTCTCAAACACACACAACACACTCACCTCCCTTTCACACACAAACTCTCACCTTGCCCTCTCGCACATATGTACATTCGCATCGCCGTCTCTTTCACATATATGCGTATGCACTCACTCCCATCTCTCACTCTCAAACACACACATATACACTCACACTCTCATACACAAACTCACACCTTTCCCTCTCTCTCTCTCTCCCACACACACACATATACATTCATGCTCCTATCTCTCTCACACATACACACACATCATTAGTCAGAATCCTGAGCCCATGTTCACCTTTCATGGGACAGGCGGTGAGGTCTCAATGTCCAATGAAATACAAAAGTTACGAATCTTCTGAATTTCACTGCCCCTCACCTGCAACTTAATCAGGTTCACACCCACAATGGGTGTGAATTTTATTTACATAAATTTGAGGAGGTGATGGCCCAGTGGTAATATTAATCAAGAAACCCAGCTAATGTTTGGGGAACCCAAGTTCGAATCCCGCTGCGGCTGATGGTGAAATTTGAATTCAATAAATAATATCTGGAATTAAGAATCTACTGATGACCATGAAACCATTCTCAATTATCAGAAAAACCCATCTTGTTCATTAATGTCCTTTAGGGAAGGAAAGCTGCCATCCTTACCCAGTGTGGCCTACATGTGAATGCAGAGCAATGTGGTTGACTCCAACTGTCCTCGGGCAACTAGGGATGGGTAATAAACGCTGGCCAGTCACAAATGAATAAAGAACACATTTCAATATATTTAAAGATCCCCCCGACACCTGATATTGGGCCCCTGCTGTATTTTTGAATTGCACCAATGTGACATCACGTTGGCACATTTTATGACAGGTTCACCCAGACATGAACCTGTTTTAGGATCCTCCTAGACTGTAAAGGTGAATATAGCTCCCAGGGAGAGGGACATGGCCAGGCAGTGGACTGGCTATGTCCTCTAGCACTGCCCTGGCACAGGTTGGCACCATGCCAGTGTGAACCTGACAGTGGCAACCTGTGACAGATGGCAGTGCCAGGGGGAGATGCCAATTGGAGCCTCATGAGAGGAGATTCATTTATAGTGGTGTTGGGCAGGAGTGGACGTGGCAGATGGGGGAATGCTGACATTGGCTGTTTGGAGGGAGGAGGGTGCTGGTGACAGCTTTGTGGGCGGGGGTTGGAGAAGGAATCTGATGTGTGTGTTAGCAGGGGCGGTTGCTGGTACTGACTGCTGTGATGAGGGGAGAAATGCGGCTCCGATCAGGGTGGGGGGAGAAATTCCCGCTGTGATTGGGGGAGGGTGGGGCCCTGAGACGTCCGTGGGGGGAGGGGGGAATGGGGTGGTGCAGTTACTTTTTGCTTTGATCAGGATGCCCTTTAACGATGGCACCCAATCTCAGTACAGCCAGGCTATGCCAGCATGTTAAAGCCCTGCCCCGCTACATGACATCATGAAACCCGGTCAGCTGTTTTATTGTGACAGAATGTGGTAAGATCTGGAGAAAGGTCTGACCAATTTCCCTGGACAGAATCACCATGGGTGACCTTACTGACCGTCATGCCAGTCAATTGGCATGGTGGGCTGTGAGACCAAGCAAGAGGCGAAAAACTGGGTTCGCACTGGATTTCTTGCCTCTTGTGAGTATACCACTATTCAAGACTCTGCTGGCGCAATTGAATATTTATACCCTTATTTAAAACTTATTAGTGAGTTGCAGATACAATGCCCATGCTCAATTATCTTCGTGACCTCGCAAGTGGAGGCCCTCACCGATGAGGATCAGTGTGGTTCTCACCAACAAAGACATGATGTGGCAGTCTTGCTGATACGACTGGAGGCCATTGACGTCCCCTGGCTGCTCTGGGGCATGAGTGTGCAGTGCCCCTTGGACAGTGCCTGGCTGGCACCCTGGCACTGCCCACTGGACACTGGGCAGTCCCTAGGGGGCGTGACCCAATGGGAGGAATGTGACCGTAGGAGAGGGGTGGGGCCTGAAGGGACAAGCCCATCATGGCGGCTGGGCCATGATGGGCAGGCAGAAGGATACTCTGCATCAGGGATTGACCGGGGGGGGGCAATCAGCTGGGGGAAGTGGGTCAAGCCCAACAATTAGCTGGGACGGTGGGTGGGGGTGGGGGGAAGTATCAGGGCCAGCAATCAGCTAGGGGGGTTGGGAGAAAGGTGGGGGATTTTGGGGCCAGTGTTTGGCCAGGGGAGGATCAGGGACAGCCATCAGGAGACAGCAATTGGGGAGTGGGGGGGACGTCCAGAGGGATGATTGGGGAAGGAGGAACAATGTCAGGAGAGGTAAGTGCTAAATCTCTCAATGAACTGTGTATACTTGTACACAATGTACCGAGATATCAGGGCACATGTGCAATCACGCCCTACAGTAACAGCTCTTCTGAATGGTCCCATAGTGCCAGGACTTTGTAGGCAGCAGTCCAAGAGGTGACAAAGGGAGGGAACAGTGGGGACACTTCCACCAGTCTCTTAGAAATGCTACAGGAACTGCCTTGTTATTATCTAGAGAAACACAACTGCCATTTTGCACAGAGTATTGTTTTAAGGTGACGTTGGTTGAAGGACAAGTACAGACCAGGAAGCCAGAGGGCCTTGGGTCGTGCCATGGGATGTTTTATGGCTAACTGAACAGGCAGACACTATATGCTCAATGTGACTGTAAAGCATCCGCTTAGATGATGCACTTCCTCTTGAGTAGACTTGAACCCATGATCTTCGGACTCAGGTTTCAGAGTGTTACCATGGAGACACTTTTCACTTGGGAACAGAAAGCAGGTAGCTACATCTAGGAAAGGCAGAAAATTAACCAACAAAATAGCAGAGCAGCCTTGATCAACCATCTATCTTGGACTTTTAACACCCACAGCAAACAAATGGGGGCTCTGTTTATTGTCTCCGCTGAAGAATAACAACTTTGACAAAATGACATCCAATTGAAATTCCACTTTGCAGTTAATTGTAAGATAGCTGGTGAGGTCACATGGGTAGTCATTGTTGAAGGACATGAGTTTACCTCTCCAGTCTCTTCAATCTCACATGTTCCTTTTACACCACATATAATTAGCAACAGTATTGGCAGACAGGCTAGGTGGAGAGGTTATCCCTAACCCATGACTTTTGACCCTGAATCTAGCCTAAGACTGGCTTTTGACATCCATCTGCACTTTAAATAGAGCATGCAGATCAATTTTATCTTTGCACCTACACCAAGTCTATGAAGTGTGAATATACTCCAAATATCACTGGCCTTTCTTCCAACGTAGAGACAAATTTATGTTCAAAGGAGATGACTCCTTAAGAAAATGAACACGCTGCAATTACTGAGGCAACGTAACAGAAACATCAGAACTGTCTGCAAGTGGGTTCTGATGGTCTGCCCCACAGATGGCCCAAGATGATAAGACATAATGAGAAAGAGCGAAGAAGAACAATTGATATCAGAGTCATAGAATCCCTACAGTACAGAAGGAGGCCATTCAGCCCATCGAGTCTTCACCAACTGCAATCCCACCCAGGCCCTATTCACATAATACCACGTATTTACTCTGCTAATCCCCTGACACTTGGGTCAATTTAGCATAGCCAACCAACCGAACCCACACATCTTTGGACTACAGGAAGAAACCGGAGCAAACTCATGCAGACATGGGAGAACGTGCAAACTCCACACAGACAATGACCCAAGGTTGGAATTGAACCTGGATCCTTGGCATGTGAGGCAGCAGTGCTAACCACTGTGCCACCGTGCCCCTCACAAAAGTGCACTGTTTTTAAAATTCTGCTTGAATGAGAATAATTACAGTTTAAGACACATGCTAACTTTCCCATCACATCTCATGCCTTTCCTCTCAGCTCTGTACACAAGTAAATAAATGGCAGCTATTTCAAACAGCGTGGTGGGAAATTCGCAAGTCTTTATTAGTTTCTTCCACCAGTCTGCTGTATATGTATGGATCTCTGCTGTCATTCAATATATAAACAAATTGGACTAGAATCATTGGTTCACAGGCAATGTCCTTCCGTCTCTTGGCTTCCCTGAGTGTGTTTTAGTGTGAAGGAGGATACCTTTGGGAAAAATATTTCTGTTAAAATTATTAATGTTTTAATTTTGTCTTCTGATGCTATAAGGCTACGTGAATGAATAGTCCACTGAGATTTTGCAGCATTTCAGTTCCCTTGGACAACTCAATGGTTGCTGCAGTAAAAAAGAAAGACTTCCTTTTATATAGTGCCTTGCACGTGATCATAGCTTTCCAAATGCTCGCAGCCAATTAATTAGTTTGAAATGTGGTCACGGTTATGCCGAGAAGCAAGGCAACCAAGTTCCTCACAGCAAGGATCCACCACAGGAACAATATAAATGACAAGCACTGTGCTTTATTAAGGTAGTATTGGTTGAGGGACAAATATTGGTAAGTACTTCAGGAGAACTCTCTCGCGCTTCTTCATCCACCAATTTTTATTAAAGTTCAACGTTTCATGTTAAGGCCAGCATTTCCAGCAGTGCAAGGCTCCTCCAGCACTGAAGCATTGCTTTGGATTATTTGCTCATATCCTTGGGGCCACCAAGGCTTGAACGCATGATCTTCCAACTCAGAGGCGACCATCCTCCAAATGAACCAAGTTGAAAAAGTGGCAGTGCTCATGGTGGTCTAGCAGCAAAGGTGTTTTGATCTCAACCAGTCTAATTGCCAGCTCCCTCACACACAAGACACCCCACTTTATAATTGAGCATCAGGTTTGGATGTGGACAGTTGATGCTTTGAATCCTCTGATTTCAAGCCCAAAATCAGCATCTAAATCTGAAGAATCCCTCTTAGCTTTTGGGCCCTTATCATAGAAACATAAAATCCTTAAGTACACAAGGAGGCCATTCAACCCATTGAACCTGCACCAACAACAATCCTAACTAGCCTCTAACCTCATAACCCCACATATTTACCTTGCTAATCCCCCTGACATTAAGGTGCAATTTAGCGTGGCCAATCACCCTAACGTGCACATCTTTGGACTGAGGGAGAAAACCAGAGCAGGAATCCGGAGGAAATCCACGCAGACATGGGGAGAATATGGAAGCTCCACACAAGAGGTCACTCAAGGCCGGAATTGAACCTGGATCTTAAGTGCTGTGAGGCAGCAGTGGTAACCACTGTGCCACTGTGCCACCAATATCATATATTTTGTAAAGAAATTGCTTGCAAAAAATACAGGGTTCATATAAAAATTGAATTAAAAGATAAAGATGAATGGAATTCCTGCACAATGGTACTTTGTCATTAGAAAGTAGAATTATAAGTTTCTCTCCAAGAGAAGCCTATTAATTGAGTGCTCATAACAATTTGATGAAATGGCAAGGGTACCAAGTTTCAGTCCCTGAAATCATCTATGTAATGCTGCCGTTTACTTTCATTTAAATAAAGCTCTTTAAATCCTGGAATCAATTTACGAACTGGGGTTTGTATTTGAACTCGCCTCACCAGGTTGAAGACCTGATAATAAGAACATAAGAACATAAGAAATAGGAGCAGGAGTAGGCCATCTAGCCCTTCGAGCCTGCCCCGCCATTCAATAAGATCATGGCTGATCTGTCATGGCTCAGTTCCACTTTCCCGCCCTCTCCCCATAACCCTTAATCCCCTCTCTTATCAAAAACCCATCAACCCGCGTCTTAAAAATATTTAGCGAGGCAGCCTCCACCACTTCAACGGGCAGAGAATTCCAGAGATTCACCACCCTTTGAGTGAAGAAGTTCCTCCTCAACTCCGTTCTAAACCGCCCCCCCTTTATCTTGAGGCTGTGCCCCCTAGTCCTATTATCCTTTCTGAGCGGGAAGAGTCTCTCCACCTCTATCCTATCCATCCCATTCATCATCTTATACGTCTCAATGAGATCTCCCCTCATTCTTCTAAACTCTAACGAGTACAAGCCTAGTTTATTCAGCCTCTCCTCATAGCTCAACCCCCTCAACTCCGGTATCAGCCTAGTAAGCCTCCTCTGCGCTCCCTCCAAGGCCAAAATATCTTTGCGCAGGTGCGGCGCACAAAATTGCACACAGTACTCCAGCTGCGGCCTCACCAATGCCCTATACAGCTGCAGCAAGACCTCCCTACTTTTATATTCAATCCCCCTCGCTATGAAGGCCAGCATCCCATTCGCCTTCCTGACCTAATCTAAAAACAAATTACTCACTTTAAGATGTATGTTGCAATTCCCAGCAACCTGGTGCACCAATATAACATGCTGTTAAATGGTGGGAAGTACTACATGTTCATCAACTGCAACTCTGTACAGAATGAATTCATGATCCTCTCCTCGATTGACATGGTGGCATGTTTTGTCAGAGGGTGAGAACTGGGTGGAGATTTTCATATACTTTACAACTGCTGTGATAATGCAGATCAGAAACTCCAAGGTATTTTATGAAGTCAGCCTAGACTACAAATTTTGCACTTTGAATTTGGCTGGGGTAGGCATAAGATGCTTCACTTCAAGTATGATTCAAATGACCCACTAGGAAGCTTTTAGCACAGTTTATTTAACAATATAACTAACATATAGAAAGAAGAAAATTAGAATAACTTTTACCAATTTCAAACCAGAAAGAAGAACAACCATGATGTTGTATAGTCCTGAACAACTATTCTAACACAACAAACCTCCTCATAAACATACACCTGTCCCAGGTTTAGCCCAGAAAATATGAATGCTTACAACACTTGCTCTTAGTCTTTTGGTCACAGAATTGAAATTTTGACTTCCCAGCTCTGTAGTTGCCAGCCCACCTCGAGGTAGAGATAGAGCCTCTGCTTGCCTCCAGCTAGCAAGCCACCAACACCAAAATTTTCACTCCAGAAAAGTAAGAAAGACTGCTTCCAAAATTAGCCAGCAGAATTTCCAGTGCCAGGGAGATACAAAAAAATACTGTTGTTAGCCTGGATTCCACATACCTTCCAGCTAGCCAGCAACCAAAACTGAAAGTAGGAACTCTTGTGAGGAAAAGGAATGGTGCCGCCTGACCTGGCAATTATTATCTAGCAACTATTCAAAAGGCCATAAACTCCTAGAAGGTGCATTAGGCCCAGATTAAAAATACTCAAAAGCCCAGTTAAGCCTTTTAAACAGAAATAAAAAATGCCATACAGACCTTACAGTGCCAATAACAAAAAAAGAGGCATACTTACAAAGCATAGAGAACATGGTTAACGCCGCAGTAGTGTCACACTGCCTTGGCAGAGATTAACTGCCTGTCTTCTCAACTCAGGCCTCTAATAAGCCTCTAAGTATTTTCCTGGTATTTTTTTGAATGGTATGGAGGTTGAGGCTGTTGGCAATTTGTCCCAAGCTTGGCAGTGTGCGGCTTGAAGCATTTTACCTCCTAGAGGCTTCATTTCTGTCAGGCCAGTTCAATTCTTGCCCAAAATCTAAGGTGAGCAGGAGAAGAATGTTCAAACAGCAAGGTATTGTCATCTGGGGCTTTCCCTAACACCCAGGCCAGAAGGTAGTTCTAGAAGCCTTTGTGGTGGGGGACAGGGGTAGTGTGGAGTGGCAGAGAGAAAGCCCAGAGCAGGGGAGACACAAATTTCCCCGATGGGACCAAACGGCACCTTCTCCGCTCACTCCAGTCAAGTTAGCCTCGAATTTCCACATGGAAAGAAGGACCAAACCTTTCCTTTGGCTCCAAAATACAAAAGAGGAAGCTGCAGAAAAAGAGCATGACCTCAGCGAGTAAGATCCTTTGGGTAATTTTAACTGCTCATCCTGGTTTCTGCTGGGAACGACAGAATTAAAGACGCCCCCTTTCACATGAATTGAAAATGAAGACCCGTTAAAAAAAAATGACTAAACAATTGAGTCAGTGCAATGACAAAGATGAAAGAGGCTATGGCTGGAGCAATATCACTTTCCATCGATCTATGAGCAGCATTCTATTGCTTCTTATGGAACAAAACAATAAAAGAATAGCACATTGATTTTCATGAAAAGAGTGGGCTTATTTCTTTACAACGGCATCATTATTCCATTCATCCATTGACATAGCTGAATTGCTACAAGGCAAGAACTTTCCACAATACAACTGGCAAAGCTAGTTTCCTCCGCCACACAAAGGCATATCCTGTCAGCTAATTGTGGAGCGATGTGACACTGATTTACAAGCTCCATAAAGCTACAAATATTGATGCTATCACTTTCAATAAAAATAATCTGTAACAGACAGGCTCTCCAGTACAGGACTGATCTAACAGTTATTGTCAGCCAAGCATGTGAAAACTCTGGCGTATTGTTTTTGGCCAATTTCACTGCCTCACACAAAGTGTTCCTGAATGGCGGAGAAATTATAAGGGGGTGATCTGGAGCCTGCACTCTCTGTCTAAGGGAACAGTGACGCGAGTTTGAAATCTGGAGAGTGCATTCGCGTCAGTGGTTTCAGAGTTCCGATCTTACCAGTCCTTCCCCAGTGGAGTGATGTGAAATAAGCATGGGATCGCAGAAAGCTCATTTTAATGGGTGGCACAGTGGCACAGTGGTTAGCACTGCTGCCTTCCAATGCCAGGGACCTGGGTTCGATTCCAGCCTCAGGTCACTGTCTGTTTGTGTGTTCTCCCCATCTCTGAGTGGGCTTCCTCCGCGTGCTCCAGTATCCTTCCACAATCCAAAAATGTGTGGGTTAGGTTGATTGGCCATGCTAAATTGCCCTTTAGTGTCAGGGGGACTAGCAGGGTAAATATGTGGAGTTACAGGGATAGGACCTGGATGGGATTGTTTATGGTGCAGGCTCGATGGGCCAAATGGCTTCCATCTGCACGAGATGGTTTCTATTCTATGATTCTTTAATACATTATCATATTATTAGTGAGCACTCTCTCTGAGACTTAATCTCCTCTCACTGGATATTAGGCAGGCCCTGGTGGGATGTCAGGCTAGCTCCATTTACAGCAGGTTCACCTAGATGTGAACCTGTTGTGGTGGTCTACCCAGGGTCATAAAGATAACTATAGCCCCCAGGGGTGAGGGACATAGGCAGACAGCAGCCTGGCAATTCCCCTGGCACAGGTAGGCACCACACCAACCTGGCATTGCCTGTCTGTGCCAAAAATGGGTGGGACCCTGTGGGAGCCATATTGGCTGGGGGTGTGGGGGAGTGGAGGAGTGCGGTGGGGGGTAGTTAATTTAGATGTGGTGACCAGGAGTGGAGGGAGGAGCAGGGATGCTGGCAATGGTGGAAAAGGTGGGCAGGACTTGATGATCAGGGGTGGGGGAATGGGAGTGAAGGGGCTGATGATCAAGGGCGGGGTAGAGGAACCGACTCTGATCAGGTGTGGGTAGGGGGTGCCTGAGACCTCCATGGTGGGCTCGGGGGAAGGTTTACTCAGGTTCTGATCAGGGTTTTTTTGTGGAGAGAAACGTGTGTTTCCTTGCAGGAAACAACACTGCCATTTCTTAGTAAGATTTCAGCCAACATGTCAAAGACAATGCAGCATTTTTATAATGCCACTAAACTTTACATAGAGGTAACTAAGGGGATATCCTAAATTATAATATATAAGTACATCAGTTATGTTCTGTCACAATCTGGTTGTAATTAGTTTTTCATCTGACACTATGACATGCGGTCTCCAAGGTCTTGCTGACATTCACACCAACAGGATCTTACAGTCCCACAGATAGCGCACACCCACTGGTGGTTTCCCAGTCCCGAGTGGTGCATTTAGCGGGGAACCCCACTGCCAATGGCAGGACGATGAGATCCCTCTGCCAGGGAGCAGTGTGCCACCTCCCACTGCCATGATACACACCATGGAGAGAGAGAAAAATCCCTGCCCAGTGATGTAACTTTATCTCTTTACCTTCATCCTGTACACCTGTCCTTATATAATGTGGCAAAACACTGCCATACTCTCCTTGTGGAAATCTATGGGAGCACTCCTCCTCTCAGTTAGAAATCGGTTCAAATGGGTTTTAATATAGAGAACTTTGTGGAGTCTCCATGCTCTCCACGTGTCTGTGTAGGTTTTCTCTAGGTGCTCCAGCTTCCTCCCATCATCCAAAAGACGTGCTGGTTGGCCATGCTAAATTCTTCCTCAGTGTACCCGAACAGGTGCTGGAGTGTGGCAACTAGGGAACCTTCACAATAACTTCATTGCAGTGTTAATGTAAGCCTATTTGTGACAATAGTAAATAAACTTCTGAAACTTTTAAACTTTAGACTTAAGCACCTAAATCTGGCTTGAGTTTTGTGAGATTTTTGGGGTGATTCTCCCAACCCTCTACACTGCTCGAACAGCACAACGGGCTGAGAGACATCAGTGGAGACCATTTAGCCTCCACACATCTCCAGGGCCAGGATTTGTGGCATCGTCAATTTACTGATTTAAACATTAAAATTGCCAATTAAATAATCATTAGCAGGCCAGTCTCTGGCCCCACTAGCCTCTCCAACCATCCCCTGCTAGGAGTGGTTCCCTCTAATGGGGTTTACAACAGTTCCCCACTAACAGGGAGCTGGCAGCTTGACCCTGCTGGAGTGAAGGGGTGCTACGGAGGCCCTCCTAGGAGGTGAAGGGTAAGGGGAGGTGCCTCCTGAGAATTGCTCGCCTGACCCCACGGCACTGCTGAAGGGGCACAATGCCAATGCCCACTGGACATCGGGCAGTGTAAAAGGGGCAGGGCCAGAGGGGGCAAGGCCTATTGGGGCAGAGCCTATGCAGGGGAGATCAGTGGGGTGGGAGATCCCACTGCCACTCGATGAAGATTATTGGCAGAGGGAGGGAAGAAGCAGATAGGGACTGGCCATCAAGGTGGGGGAGGGGGAGGTGGGGGACTTTCAGGGGCGGGGGTCAGGACGATCAGGACTGCTGGGGGTGGGGACGGTTAGGGAGATTGGGGCTGGCGGGAGGGTTGGAGGCAGGGATGGTGGGAGGACACTGGGGCTTGCCCGGGGAGGTCCAGGAGACCAGCAATTGGGGAAGGGGTTGGAGGGGCAGTGATGGGTGGTTGTGGGGCTGGCCAGTGATTGAGCTGGCCAGCAATTGCAAAGCCAATAGTGCGGGGCTCAGACAGATTGGCGCATGTGGAGTGGCCCGCTTAGCGCTGTGCTGTTGGCATCTCCAGCGCGAATATGCTCTGCCTTCGGAGTTTCAGCTTCAATCATGCTGAGACACTCTGTGATGCACAGAACGTGGGAGATTCATTTCAAAAATCCCGCTAAAAGAATTAACGGGAGTTACTCCAGTTTTTACACTGAGAAATTTTTTGGGAGAATCATCCCCACGGGAGATTTTAAACCCAAGTTCCATCTGCCCTCTCAGGTGAAGCTAAAAGATCTCAAATGACAGTATATTAAAGAATAGAACTCCCTATTATCCTGGCGAATATTTAACACTGAATCAACATCACTAAAACAAGTTATCTGGTTATTATCCAGTTGCCATTAGTGGGATCTTGCAATGCACTGAGTGTTTGAATCTTGGTTGTTAACAGAATGGCATTGGTAGAGTCTGCAGCAAGAGTGTGAAACAGAAAGGTTAAAAGATGAGAAAAAAAAGCTTCTTGTAAGAGAAGATGAAATAGAAAAGATAAATAAATCATCCTGATTTCAATTAAATTTGGCAGAGACTTTGATTTATTTGAGAACAATTAAAATAGTCTACAATATGATTGACCAGACAAAACTCCTGAATGTTCATTAAATCCGCTTTGCACTTGGCATTTCCTTATCTCTGGGATGTGAGTCAAGAACATAAAACATTATCATAATCGAGAGCCGTAGCATCAAAAAGCATTTTTACCAATCTGCAATGTCCTCATACTGAATGATTTATAGGGTTCTCAAAATTGACAATGGTTATATAATCTTCATTTCCTTAAACTGAATGGATAAGTTAAGCAATTTACTTAATTAATGGTTAAACAATTAATTAATCTGATGTTTCTCAGGGACCAATTTGATCATTTTTGCCACTTTTCATCTATTTTAAATTGTGTGTTGAGGAATATGTGTCCTTTGGGCCAATCAGAATTATTATCTTCCTAAACATTGTCATAATCTGGGCTGTGGGATGAGGAAGTAACAGAATTTAAAAGCTGTCCTATCTATTTATTTCCGTTTAATGTACTCTCTCCTGAAGATTTAGTTTGTGATAGCCCTCACGTGGCCCATGGGGAAGCACTTATTGATCTCCCTTTGGAGCTCATTGAGCTTGAGTTCCTCTCGTAACAGGCAGTGGCCTGCCCAGCTGCAACTCAACACCTGAGCCTTTTATAAGGCAGGCCCAGGACTGGGCCTGCTGAACTGTAGCCCCACCAATGCCTCTATTTTCTCAGCAGACTAAGGAAAGTCCGCTATGACTCTCCCCAACTTTTACAAATGCACCACAGAAAGCTTTCCTTCTGGTTGAATCACAGCTTGGTATGGCTCCTGCTCTGCCCAAGACCACAAGAAATAAGAACATAAGAACATAAGAAATAGGAGCAGGAGTAGGCCATCTAGCCCTTCGAGCCTGCCCCGCCATTCAATAAGATCATGGCTGATCTGTTGTGGCTCAGTTCCACTTTCCCGCCCTCTCCCCATAACCCTTAATCCCCTCTCTTATCAAAAACCCATCAACCCGCGTCTTAAAAATATTTAGCGAGGTAGCCTCCACCACTTCAACGGGCAGAGAATTCCAGAGATTCACCACCCTTTGAGTGAAGAAGTTCTTCCTCAACTCCGTTCTAAACCGCCCCCCCTTTATCTTGAGGCTGTGCCCCGTAGTCCTACTGTCCTTTCTGAGCGGGAAGAGTCTCTCCACCTCTATCCTATACATCCCATTCATCATCTTATATGTCTCAATGAGATCTCCCCTCATTCTTCTAAACTCTAATGAGTACAAGCCTAGTTTATTCAGCCTCTCCTCATAGCTCAACCCCCTCAACTCCGGCATCAGCCTAGTAAACCTCCTCTGCATCCCTCCAAGGCCAAAATATCCTTGCGTAAGTACGGCGCCCAAAACTGCGCACAGTACTCCAGCTGCGGCCTCACCAATGCCCTATATAGCCGCAGCAAGACCTCCCTACTTTTATATTCAATCCCCCTCGCTATGAAGGCCAGCATCCCATTCGCCTTCCTGACCACCTGCTGCACCTGCAAGCTGGGTTTTTGCGACTCATGCACAAGGACCCCGAGGTCCCTCTGCACCGTCGCCTGCTGCAGTTTTTCGCCAAGTAAGTAATAGTCCTTCCTACCATTATTCCTACCAAAGTGGACCACCTCGCACTTGCCAACATTAAATTCCATTTGCCAGTTCCTGGCCCATTCGCCCAGCCTATCTAGATCCTTCTGCAGACTCTCCACACCCTCCGCGCAATTTGCCGTTCCACCAATCTTGGTGTCATCAGCAAATTTCGACACCATACACTCGGTTCCCTCCTCCAGATCATCTATATAAATGGTAAATAGCTGAGGCCCCAGCACCGACCCCTGGGGTACTCCACTAGTCACCAACCGCCAATCCGAATAGCACCCATTAACCCCCACTCTCTGCCTCCTATTTGACAACCAATCCTCTATCCACACTAACACCCTACCCCCAACTCCATGTCCCCTAACCTTCTGCAATAACCTCTTGTGAGGTACTTTGTCAAACGCCTTCTGAAAATCAAGAAAGACCACATCCACCGGCTCTCCTCTATCCACCGCCCTAGACACATCCTCATAGAACTCCAATAAATTTGTCAGACACGACTTCCCCTTAACGAAACCGTGCTGCGTCTGCTCTATCAAGCAATTCCCCTCAAGATGCCTCACTATTTCCTCCTTGATGACGGATTCTAACATTTTACCTACAACAGACGTTAAACTAACCGGCTTATAATTCCCTGCCTTCTGCCTGGCACCCTTCTTAAACAACGGCGTAACATTAGCCGCTTTCCAATCTTCTGGCACTTCCCCGGAATCCAGCGACGTCTGGAAAATAACCACCAAGGCATCCACTATCACCTCCGCCATTTCTTTCAGAACCCTCGGATGCATTCCATCTGGTCCTGGGGACTTGTCCACAATCAGCCCCTCCAGTCTGTCGAGCACCGCCTCTCTAGTAACAATAATGTCATTGAGACCCTTCAGTCCTACCACCTTTCCATCTCTAACACCCAGCAAATTATTCACGATTACAATGGGTTGTGAACATAGCCCAGTCCATCATGCAAACTAGCCTTCCATCCATTGATTCTGTCTACACTTCCCGTTGCCTCGGCAAAGCAGTCAACATAATTAAGGATCCCATGCACCCAGACATTCTCTCTTCCACCTTCTTCCGTTGGTAAAAAGATACAAATATCTGAGATCATGTACCAGCCAATTCAAGAACAGCTTCTTCTCTGCTACATTCAGACTTTTGAATGGACCTATCTTACATTTCTCTACACCCAGCTATGACTGTAACACTACATTCTGCACCCTCTTCCTTCCTTCTCAATGAATGGTATGCTTTGTCTGTACAGTGCACAAGAAACAATACTTTTCACTGCATCTCCCAATACATGTAACAACAATAAATCAAATCAAAAGTTGAGGTCTGAGTGAGCATCTTCTGGGGGTGGGGGGATGTTTCCATCCTTGGACTAACTGGCCAGGAATAGGAGCAGTGGCCAGGAGAAGCTCAGCAAAGACAAGTTTGCATTTATTCCTACTTTTTTTGTGGACAAAACTTGGAAGTAAAAGTTTCCCTGGGGAAGCCTTGGGCGTGGTGTCTGATTTTCACCCCTTCCTCTGGCAGAGCACTTACTTTGTACTAGGGATTGGACCTTTGGATCTCACCCGGCAGTCTGGTCTTCCTGATTTTTACTGGATGAGCAGTTCCTTCCCATTGATTTCCCAGCCAGCATGTCAGCAAGTATCACCATCAATGAAGTCCCGTCACTAAAAGCAGCTGTGAATACCTGCTGCCCCCGAGAGGTTGCTTTATTTGAATGTAGGACCAGAGGATGTAATCTCAGTGTAAGAAGTCATCTATTTAAGACAGAGATGAGGGGGAATTTCTTCTCAGAGGATAGTGACTTCATGGGATTCTTTACTGCAGAAGGCTGTAGAGTCTTCAGGTAAGTTCAAAGCAGAGATAGATTTTTAATCAGTAAGGCAATCAAGGATTATGGAGATAAGGTGGGAAAGTATGGAAGTTTATTGTATCAGATCAGTCACGATCTCATTGAATAACAGAGCAGACTTGATGGGCCGAATGGCCTACTTCTGCTCCGACATCTTAGGTTCTAATGGTCTTTATCATGGTCCCAGCTGGGTGTTAAAATTAAGCCCATTCTTCATAATTTTCCTACATTGGGTTTTATTTTGAAAGGGCTGAAGTTCTATTCAGCCATTAACTAGAAATAAAATCGATTAATGCAAACAACTATTTTCTAAGCTTCAAGTTATCAACAAATGGACCATAAAACACTTACACCAGTCTTTGTTCAAGGACCTTCACTATACTTTCTTGATTGTTCCAAAAGCAACTGTGTTCAAACAATTACTCAGTCAAACTTCATTAGATTGGACTGAGCAAATTCCCCAAATTTGTTTGCAAACCTTTATCATTATATCTGTCATCTATAGGTTTAAATTTCATGCTTTGAGAATGTCTTATTATCTGTGCAGGTGATCAGGTAACTCATAGATAATGAAGTTAAAGATGAATTGTCCACAGTTATTTGACAAATTTCATTACACTGTTCCATGACCTTTCTAAAATAATGCTTAAGAACCTAAAAGTTGTGAATCTTTCTGTAATCCGAAGTCCAAGGCTTAGTAATTATTCCCTGAGACACCAGAATAGAAGCACTAAACAATTTAACCGGGAATTACTTTTTAGCTACAATATTCACCTGTTAAGAATAAATGCCAGGCAATGATATTCATGTTCAGAAGTCATTTCAGGACATCTACATTCAGGGGTATGTTTTTCAGAATCCACCAATATTGATAAATGAATGGATGTGAGTATAAAACTTCACTATAGTAAGCAGAGGAAAGCATATCTCAAAGACTGTGGCATGAAATTTGTCCTTTGTTAAGTAATTAGATTATCACTTATGTTTATTCAACTGTATCCTAAGCAAAAAAAAGGTCATAAAATCCAGTACAATTTCAATAATCTCAATGGGGAAAAGGCAGGAGAGTGGGGATGAGAAAAAAATCAACCATGATTGAATGGCAGAGTGGACCCAACGGGCTGTGTGGTCTAATTCTGCTCCTGTGTCTTATAGTCAACGATCTAAGGTGGTGTCAGAGCAAGGTGACTTCTTGTAAGCTATCCCCAGCATACCCTCTAATTCTTTCTTTTGTCCTTAAAATTAAACTCTAACTCTCTTAAACTCCCTAATAATCTTTCTCTACACCCTTGCGATGACTGTAATATTACATTCTGCAACCTGTCCCTTCCTTTTCCCCTATGTACTGCATGTTTGTCTGTACAGAATGCAAGTAACAATACTTTTCACTGTATACTAATGCATGTGACAATAATAAATCAAATCAAACCAAATCAATTAAAGGACCTTTAAAATCAGCTTTTAACCAATACCATATATTATGGGATGGCAATGCATAAATAAAAGTGATTTTCTCCTGAATTGGAGGGGAAATAAACACAAATTTACCCAGAGTTTCTTTGCCCAAAGTTGCTTGGAACATACAATCCATGGAAGGTGAAGACATGCTGAAGGATATTGAAAATGACCACAGTGATGCCATTAACAAAATGGATACACTGTACAAACTGGTCGTGATACATAGGAAAAAAAGACATTTTAGAATCAGTATTGCTAAACAGATAGACTTAGATATTTGTCTTTCAGAATGCCACAGCGCTGACATGCTATTTTAAACACACATTTCAGCCGTCAGCATTTTGCAGTGCAAAATGCATCCAGATACTATCAACGGATTTTATTGCTCAAATATCTTGATGGTATTTTGTAATCATGGAGCCATATATTACATTACTTTTGGAAGTGTCACTCCAGCCCATAAAATTGGAGACCATGAGCTGTGTGAATAATCGTTGCTTCTCCTTTCCTTAACTTTTTTCATTGGTTTTCTTGAGTTTTAATGCTAGTCAAGGTGAAAACTGGTTGTCCTTGAGTTTATCCTCTCTGGGATTCATTTTTGATGTTTTGGTTTTTGTTGCTAAAGTCAAAAACTGAACCAGGACCTTTAAAAGATGGAGGTTTTAAATAATCAATAAAATCGATTTCAAAACTCTTTAATTAAAGGTGGTAGCCAAATCTCACTAATATACAAAGTGTGGAATAATGGCCCAAATGCTGCAGGAGAGAAGCTTCTTGCAACTTGTGGTTCATCGATATGACTCTTTCCTGAACCCTTCAACTTGAATATAATTTGTGCTGTAACTTGCTGGAAGTGCACACTGATAATTTAAAAGAATTACTCCATTCTTAAACTTACAAAGCCAATGTACAGAGTGGACCGATCAGACCCAAATACATCACCTTCCTTGCTCCAAAAACCAAATTCAAATTGAATCCAATTCATGGCCCCCGCATGAAAGACATTCAAGTTCTAAGCTGACAAGATAACACATTGACTCCATCTTGGACTTGATCCAATGCTTGATCTTAGCCAAAAGGTTGAGATTCAACCTTCCTGATCACTGGGGGCATGGTGGCACAATGGTTAGCACTGCTGCCTCACAGCTCCAGAGACCCAGGTTCAATTCTACCCTCAGGTGACTGTCTGTGTAGAGTTTGCATGTTCTCCCCATGTCTGTATGGGTTTCCTCTGGGTGCTCCGGTTTCCTCCCATATTCCAAAGATGTGCAGGTTAGGTTGGTTGACCATGCTTAATTGCCCCTTTGTGTCCCAAGATGGGATGGGCCATGGTTAATATATGGGATTACAGGAATAGGGCAGGGGAGAGTACCTGGTTAAGATACCCTGTCAGAGAGTCAGTGCAGTCTCGATGGAACAAATGGCCTCTTCTACACTATAGGCATTCTATGATTGACTCACCCCTGCCAGAGAAGTGTTACAAAAACAACAGGACATCTGGAAATTCAGTGAATGATGAGCCAGCAGCCCTATCCAATATGGTATAAGGATTGAAAAATAAGGGAGAAGTAAAATGAACTCCAATTAAGGGAGGAACAGAAAGAGAATAGGGGGGGAACTGGAATTTCATTACGAGGAGAGGAAAAATAATAGTTGACATTTTAGTAATCTCTAATTTGCTAAATGCAGAATATTTATACAAGCTGCAGCACCCACTGCCTAGGTCAACATTTATTAGCCATTGCTGATAGCCCTTGAGAAGGTGGTGGTGAGCTACCTTCTTGAACTGCTACAGTCCATGTGCTGTTTGGGAGGGAGTTCCAGGATTTTGACTCAGGGATAGGGAAGGAATGGCAATATATTTCCAAACATAATAGTTTGTGTCTTGGAGGGGAACTTGCAAGTGGTGATATCCCCATGATTTGCTGTCCTTGTTCTTCCAGGAGATAGAGATTGCAGTTTTTGAAGGTGCTGTTGAAGGAGCCTTGGCGAGTTGTACGGTGCATCTTAATATGACACACACTGCTGCCACTGTTCATTAGTGGTGAAGGGAGTGCATGTTTAAGGTGTGGATGGGGTGTCAATCAAGTGGGCTGCTTTGTCCTGAATTGTGTTGAGTTTCTTGAGTATTGTTGGAGCTGCAGGCAGGTAGAGAACATTCCATTTTACACTTGAGCCGTGTAGACGGTAGACAGACACCAGGGAGTCAAGAGGTGAGTTACTCTCCACAAAATTCCCAGCCTCTGATGTGTTCTTTTAACTAATTTTGTATGGCTGGTCAGTTTCTGATCAATGGTAACTCCCAGGATGTTGACTGTGATGGATTCAGTGATAGCAATGTCATTGAGTGTACAGGGGAAACAGCTGTATTCTCCTCTGCTGGAGATCGTCATTGTCTGGCACTTGTGTGCTGGAAATGTTACTTGCCACTTATCAGCCCAAATCTGAATTTTGCTGCATTTGGACACAGACTGCTTCAGTGTCTGAGGAGTCATGAATGGTGCTGAATATTGTGTAATCATCTGCAAACATTTCCGCTTCTGACCTTCTGATGGTGGGAAGGCCATTGATGAAGCAGCTGAAAGTGATTGGACCAAGGATACTTCCCTGAGGAATTCCTGCATTAATGTTCCAGGGCTGAGATGTTTGAGCTCCGACATCCCCATCCATCTTCCTTGGCACGACTCCAACCACTAGACAGTTTTCCTCCTGGTTCCCATTGACTTAATTTTGGCTATGGTTCCTTGATGTCAAGGGCAGCCACTCTCAGTTCACTTCTTGAGATCGGCTCTTTTGTCCACATTTGGGTCAAGTTTGAAATGAAGTCAGGAGTTGAGTGTCCCTGGCAGAATTCAAACTGAGTGTTAGCGAGCAAATTATTGCTGAATAAGTTGCCACTCGATGAGATTGTTGATGACACCTTCCGTCACTTTGCAAGTGATCCAGTGTAGACTGAGGGAGAGGTAATTGGCTGGGTTGGATTTGTCCTGCTTTTTTGGATAGGACATACCTGGGCAATTTTCCACATTGCCGGGTAGATGCCAATGTTGTAGCTGTACTGGAACAGCTTGACTGGGGGGGGGGGCGGCAAGTTCTGGAGCTCACGTCTTCAGGACTATTGCTGGAATATTGTCAGGGTCCATATGTCTTCATCTATTTCTTGATATCATGTGGAGTGAATTGAGTTGGCTGGGGACTGGCATCTGTGATACTGGGGACCTGCGGAGGAAGATTTGAGACTGAGAACAAAACTCAAGCAGTTTAAATTGTTCCCTTTCTGGGCAGAAGACTTGACTGGCATTGCATTAACTGTGTGCACAGTTAATAGATTCTTAAGCTGTTAATTATGAGACCAGGATTTCTGCAGTGAGTTTAATGGGCAATTAATGTGCATATACAGTAGGTTCTTCAGAATAACAGGGAGCTAAGGGTGAGGCAAACAGTAAAGTGATGTAAATCAAGCAGCAACTTCTAGAAATTAATGGCTCACAGCATATTTCTTAATCGACAATAATTTATATTTACAAAGCACCTTTAATGCAAGAAAACATCCCAAGGAACAGGATAAACCAAAATATGTCACCAAGCAAAGTAAGGAGATACTTGCTCAGATTACCAAAAGCTCAGTCAAAATAGAAACATAGAAACTAGAAGCAGGAGTAGGCTGTTCGGCCCTTTGATCTTGATCATGGTTGATCATCAGATTCAATATCCTGATTCCCCCGTATTCCGTTAGCCCCTAGAGCTACATCTAATTTCTTCTTGAAATCAGACAACGTTTTGGCCTCAACTACTTTCTGTGGTAATGAATTCCACACATTCACCACCCTCTGGGTGAAGAAATTTCTCCTCATCTCAGTTCTAAAAGTTTACCCTTTATACTCAAGCTATGACTCCTAGTTCTGGACTCCCCCACCATCGGGAACATTCTTTCTGAATCTACACTCTCTAACCCTGTTAGAAGGTTCTATGTTTCTATGAGATCCCTTTTCACTCTTCCAAACTCCAGTGAATATAATCGTAACCCACTTTGGTAGCTTTTAGGATCTGTCTTAAAGAATAAAAGCGATACCAAAAGGTGAAGATGTGTAGGGAGAGTGTTCCAAAGCTTGGGGTTTAGGCAACTGAAAATGCAGCTATCAAAGATGACATGGTTAAATTTGGGATATGTAAGAGGCCAGAAATCGAGGAACATGGATATCTCAGAACATAGTCGGACCGAAGGAGATGATGAGATAGGGAAAGGCAATGCTGGAGAGGAATCTGAGAACATGGATAAGCATTTTAAAATCAAATTGTTAGTTGACTGGGCATGAGTGGCAGAGTGGTTAGCACTGCTGTCTCACAGCACTGGCGAACCAGGTTCGATTCTGACCTCAGGTCACTGTTACATGGAGTTTGCACTTTTCCCCCCATGCCTGCGTAGGTTTCCTCCGGGTACATGTGAAAACTAACAGTGTGCTTTCAGATGGTGTTGTGTAGTATATACATGAGAAAGAGCGGGTGGAAGGGTTGTTTGGGGGCGCCAGGGACAAGAGAAGGAGGACACTAGAGATAGTGGTGCAAGAGCAGAAAGGAAAGCAATGTAAGTGATTATCTGGCAATGATTAGATAGGTAGGAATGGAATCAGGAAATTCCATCCAACTGGGAGATGTTGGAGGAGGATGGTGAACAGCAGATAGTGGGAAAAGGATTGGAGCAACAGAATGTGTGTCTCATGGATAAGACAATCTTAGAAAGGAAATGAGGGGACATAGGAAAGGCACTAGAGACAGATGCGATTTCAGTGCGGGGGCTGGAAGGTGTATTGTAGGAAAATTGGCCAGATCGGCTAGTGGAAGGGAGAGATGAAGTAGAGATTGGACTGCCTTAATCTTAGTGATAAAGTCCACAATCTAGTCAATTTACACATTATTTTGCCAGCAAAGTTTGACCCAATGCAAACAGAGGAAAAATTTTATTGCATAGAATTGGAATATGTTTTAATCTTCGAGGTTATTGAAGGATTTTAAACCCATTAAGAGCAGAAGTGTCCAGCAATTTGTGAGGAATCCAAAGGCAAGTGCAATGCATCTGTCAGTAACTTTTCTTAATGGAACCACTGCATTTGCATCTGGCTTCTGGTTTTTCCAACTAATTAGCCTGAGTGACTGTGGAAAGGTGGAGATAGGGGGCACGAAGATGGAGCTGCTCAAAGTGCTTCTACTTCTCATCCTCATCCCCTCTCACCCCAGCCCCAGTCAGTATCCCAGGAGCTGATCCTGTCTTAATGGTCAAAGTCTGCCCCCGCACAGGTACAGGTTGGGCAGAACATAAGAAATAGGAGCAGGAGTAGGCCATCTAGCCCTTCGAGCCTGCCCCGCCATTCAATAAGATCATGGCTGATCTGTCGTGTCTCAGTTCCACATTCCCGCCCTCTCCCCATAACCCTTAATCCCCTCGCTTATCAAAAACCCATCAACCCGCATCTTAAATATATTTACTGAGGCAGCCTCCACCACTTCAACGGGCAGAGAATTCCAGAGATTCACCACCCTTTGAGTGAAGAAGTTCCTCCTCAACTCCGTTCTAAACCGCACCCCCCTTTATCTTGAGGCTGTGCCCCCTAGTCCTACTGTCCTTTCTGAGCGGGAAGAGTCTCTCCACCTCTATCCTATCCATCCCATTCATCATCTTATACGTCTCAATGAGATCTCCCCTCATTCTTCTAAACTCTAACGAGTACAAGCCTAGTTTATTCAGCCTCTCCTCATAGTTCAACCCCCTCAACTCCGGTATCAGCCTAGTAAACCTCCTCTGCACTCCCTCCAAGGCCAAAATATCCTTGCGTAAGTGCGGCGACCAAAACTGCACACAGTACTCCAGCTGCGGCCTCACCAGTGCCCTATACAGCTGCAGCAAGACCTCCCTACTTTTATATTCAATCCCCCTCGCTATGAAGGCCAGCATCCCATTTGCCTTCCTAACCACCTGCTGCACCTGCAGGCTGGGTTTTTGCGACTCATGCACAAGGACCCTGAGGTCCCTCTGCACTGTCGCATGCTGCAGTTTTTCGCCATGTAAGTAATAGTCCTTCCTACCATTATTCCTACCAAATTCCTGCAGGCAGTCTTTGGCGGGGTCAACACGGGCCCTAAAACTCAGAGGGCATCGCCCTAAAACATCAGAGCAGTCAGAACACGGATAGAGGCAGCTAGTCCGTACCCCTGTTGAAGACATGTGGGTTGCGTCATGTAGGAGTAGTAGAAAAAGTAGGTGTAAAGATTTGTATTTAAACAAGTGTAACCATTGTTAGACTGTTACATTTCAATTCACCAATGGAAACTTCCCACATACTGTACACCTAAAAGTTAAAGGTAGAAGTCAGAGGGCTGCTCTTAGTTGGGGCGGCATGGTGGCACAGTGATTAGTACTGCTGCCTCACAGTGCCAGCGACCCAGGTTCAATTCCTGGCTTAGGTCACTGTCTGTGTGGAGTTTACATGTTCTCCCCATGGCAGCATGAGTTTCCTCTGACTGCTCCGGTTTCCTCCCACAATCCAAAAAATGTGCTGGTTAGGTGGATTAGCCATGCTAAATCCTTCCTCAGTGTACCTGAAGAGGCACCCAAGTGTGATAACTTAGGGATTTTCACAGTGACTTCATTGCGGTGTTAATGTAAGCCTACTTGTGACTAATAAATAAACACTTATCGTACTTTAGTTACCCAACATGCTGTCAATATCACTCTTTCTAACCAGCCACCAGCTTCCAAACCCAGTCACATTCCCAGACTAAAATTCTCCCCTATGTATCAATTTCCTTTGTTTTGGAGGTTTACCTGTGAGGGACAATAGGTTATGCTCTTGTTAGTAATTCTAACATGGAAGTATGTTTTTTTTGAAAAAACGTCTAGTCCATATTTTCTAGCAAATATCACATTTTTGAATTAATGTGGTGAGGATTTCATAGCTTCAATCTGGGAGACTGGAGAAAGGATATCATTAGACTGGAAGGTGAGATGGTCGGGTATATATTTAACTGTACTAAGTCTAAGTATGTTACAGCTGCTAATGTTACACATGTCAGATAGGTACCACTAGGATTAACTGAGGTTTACAGAGAACCCTCTGATTTCCCTGGTATTCCAAGTCTGATGTACAATTTTCACTGCACAAACTGTGATGATGCCTGAGCATTTTCACCATTTCAGTGATTATTCGTACAATCGAATAGGTTACTGCAGTAGCACTGCAGCCTGGGGGTTATGAATTATTCTGGTAGATTTGAGCCAAGGAAAGCACTGAAATCATTAAATGTTTTCATCATGTGGGTTTTTACCCATGGCAGAACACAAAGTAACTTCAACATCGCTTTCCCACATCCCTTAATGAGAGCAAAGTGAGCTAATGTAGAAGACAAACTAGTCAGACACCAGGCAAATCTCACCTATTCATAGGGATACACTGTAGAGATATATATTCACAGCTGTGTGGAAAATACAGACAAAAAAAAACACCATGTTACAATGCTTGGCCACATTGCTTTCTTGTTAATCTTTCATTCGAACACTGGATTAAAATATTACAAGGAAAAATTGTATTTTTTTTCATTTAAGTAACAAAGTGGAAAGAATTCGATTCTGCAAAGGTTATTAAATTAGATTACTGTGGCGAAACAGTTTTGGACTAAGCTTTTTGTTTATTCATTCTCCCCATAGCTAGTGACCCTGAGAAGATGATGGTGGGCCATCTTTCTGAGCTAATGCAGTCTGCATGGAGGTGGTACTCACACAGTTGCTGTTAGGTTGGAAGTTCTAGGGTTTTGACCCAGCAATCATGAAGTGACAGTGAATTAGATCTATCCGAGTGAAATGGTATGTGACTTGGAGGAGAACTTGAAAATTTTTGCGCACTTCCCATCCACCTGCTGCCATTGTCCTTTGATGCTTCTCTGTTATCCTCCAGCTGGGTGGGACTGCACACATCTGGATCCATTTCAATTTATCTAATTGTAGCCAGAGAATCACCTGCAATGTTTAATAAGACCGTAAGACATCGGAGCAGACTTATCCTTCATCTTTCTTTATCCTCTCCCCTTACTGACTGTAACCTCTGGTATTCCCAATGGGTCTATGCTTGTACACTCCCCCCCCACCAACGCATGTCAATTTATCATAGAAACCCTGCAGTGTTGAAGGATGCCATTTGGCCCATCAAATTTGCACCGACTCTCTGATTGAGTATCTTATCTAGGTCCTCTCCCCTGCCCTATCCCCATAACTCCACACATTTACCATGGCTGATCCATCTAATTGACATATCTTAGGACACAGAGGGGCAATTTAGTATAACCAATCCATCTACCCTCCACATCTTTGGACTCTGAGAAGTAACCGGAGCACCCAAAGAAAACCCATGCAGACACAGGGAGAACGTACAAGCTCCACACAAACAGTCACCCAAGGTCAGAATTGAACCCAGGTCCCTGGTGCTATAAGGCAGCAGTGCTAACAACTGGGTTACCATGCCATCCTAATCTACATACTGCCCCTCGAAAACATCAGGTGAAAGCACAGCTCTAGTTTTCACATGTACACTGATGATACCCACCTCACCACCATCTCGCTCAACCCATCTACTGTCACTAAATTGTCAGACTGTTTAAGTAGCAATTTCCTCCAATTAAATATTGGGCAGACTGAAACCATTGACTTTGGTCCAGGTCTGTTCCCCGGCCACCAACTCCATATGTCTCCCAGGTAACTGTCTGGGCCAACCACACTGCTTACCATCATGGTATCATACTTCACCTTGGCATGACTTTATTACATGCCCGCATAATCACTAAGATTACTCATTTCCACATCCGTGACATCGCCCAGCTCTGTCCCTGCCTCAGTTCACTTGCTGCTGGAATTCTCATTCACACCTATGTTACTTCTCAACTCAACTATTCAAACACCTGCTACATTCTACCCTTCATAAATTTGAGGTCATCCAAGGTTCTGTTGGTCATGTCCTTGGCCACACCAGGTCCCACTCACTCATCACCCCTGTGCTGGCCTACACTGGCCCATGCTTAGCCAATTTTATAATCTGGATCTTCATTTTCAAACCCTTTCTTGGCCTTGCCCCTGTCATACGTTTCCAGCCTGACAATCCTCTGAGATGTATGTGTTAATCTAATTCTTAAGCAGTCTTGTTTTAAATTGCTCCACCACTGGTGGCTGTGCTTTCAGTTGCTTAGGTCCTAATTTCTGGAATTCTCTCCCCATTTCTCTTTGCTGCTTTAAGACATCACTTAAAACTGACCTCGTTTTCCAAGCTATTGGCCAACTGTCCTAATATTGCTTTTTGTGGCTTGTTAAAACAATTTATCATCCCTGCAAAGCACCTTGAAATGGGTAATTACATTAAAGGCACCAAATCAATTCAAATTGTTGTTGCCTATCTGCATGGCAAGGGTTATATGTTTGAGAGATCCTGCTGAAGACACCTTGGCAAGTTGCTGCAATGCGCCCTGCAGATAATGAACTCTGCAACCATGATATGTCTCAAATGGCCTGATAATTTCCATAATCAAAGGTCACGTATAAGTTTTTTTAAAGTAGGTTGACATTAACACTGCAATGGAGTTGCCTGTTCAGGTAGGCTGAGGGAGAGTTTAGCATGGCCAATGCACTTAACAGCATGTCTTTCAGACTATGGAAGGAAACTCATGCAGGCATGGGGAGAACATGCAAACTCCACATTGACAGTCACCCAAACCAGGAATCGAACCCGGGTCCCTGGCGCTGTGAGACAGCAGTGCTAACCACTGTGCCACCGGTGCCACCCACACATAAAGGATGGTCACTGAGTTGAGGTAAGCCAAATGAGACAATACATTCAGCAGAAGATTGGACCAACACTGATTGAATGAGTGATTTACAATCAGTCTGTAGATGTGTGAATTTGCGGCATTAAAATTTTAGCTTTAATCCATCCTGCATTTTATTGTTTAAATTTAGTATATCTTCCATGTCAGAATTTCACAATCCCAATTTATGGCTGAATTATGTCGATGAATGAGTGCAATCAGAACGTAATGGAGAGTAAATTTGGGCAGGGACCAGTTACACTCAATTTCCATCCGTAATGCGCAATGAGTTGCACTTCAGTTCGGGTAACTAGAAAGTGAGGAAAGCTGCCATCAGAAATAGCATTCCCTAATTGAAGGGAAATAATGCCATTGGAATGTTAGTGTTATTTGCTGCCTTTTACATTGGACGTCTACACAAATATTCAGGAAAGGAAAGTCCTGCTGTCCTATCGAGCTCGCTCCATGGTAATGAAGTTTCTTTCCTCCACACAGAAAAAAATGTTACCTGTGGTATGTTCTGCGACTTTGAATTTATTTTATTTTAGAATATTTGAGTGTAAAATATGCATTCTAATTGGTCTTTGGAATTCATTCTCTTTTATATTTTCATTTTTTGCCAATTCAAAGTTGAAGATGATTTCTGACATGGGTTTTGACCCATCCAACTTCTGTTTGATACCTATAAATTGGGACAGTGGATCTTTCAATGTTTTTGATCTACTTAGAGAAGGAGGCAGAGGAGGAATGGAGCAACTGATAGTAAAGCAAACTATTTTCGATGCTGGAAATCTGAGATCTGAGGAATAGAGGGATGGCTGGCACACTATTTTGTACCTGGGGTCGGTTTATCTCAGTTGGCTGGACAGCTGGTTGGTGATGCAGAGTGATGCAAACAGGATGGGTTCAATTCCTGTAATGGCTGAGGTTATTCATAAAGGTTTGCCTTCTCAATCTTGCCTCTCGCCTGAGGTATCGTGATTCTCAAGTTAAATCACCATCAGTGCAGCATGGTGGCACAATGATTAGCATTGATGCCTCACAGCGCCAGGGAACTGAGTTTGATTCCAGCCTTGGATGTCTGTCTGTGTGCCGTTTGCACGTTCTCCCCTTGTTTGCGTGGGTTTCCTCCAGGAGCACCAGTTTCCTCCCACAGTCCAAAGATGTGCAGGGTAGGTGGATTGGTTATGGAAAATTGCCCCTTGATGTTCAAAGATGTGTTGATTAGCCATGGTAAATGTATGGCATTATGGGGATGGGGAGGGGAGGAGTCCATGCAGACTCGATGGGCCAAATAGCCTCCTTCTATACTGTAGGGATTCGAAGATTCAGTCGGTTCTCCCCCTCAAAGGGCCTATGGTCATCTGGGACAATGGTGACTGCACCTTTTTAGTTTGCACCAGAGAGGGACTTTGTTTGTTGACTCATTCCCTCCAAACGCCAAAACAGTCATAATTCTAAGTGACGCTCAGGGTTATTAATACAGGAAAATCAGCACGCTGACACAATCCATAGTGTTTGAATGTATCATCGAATCCCTACAGTGCAGAAGGAGGCCATTTGGCCCATTGTGTCTGCACCGACCACGAACCCACCCAGACCCTATCCCCATAGCCCCATAAAATTACCCTGCTAATCCCCCTGACACTAAGGTCAATTTAGCATGGCTAGTTAATCTAACCCGCACATCTTTGGACTGTGGAAGGAAACCGGAGCATCCAGAGGAAATCCATGTAGACACGAGGAAAATGTGTAAGCACAACACAGTCACCCGGTGTTGGAGTTGAACCCAGTTCCTTGGCACTGTGGAGCAGCAGTGCAAACCACTGTGCCACTGTACTGCCTCATCATGCAATACAACATATTCCATTGCAAGTACCTGCATTCATCTTGCCAGCGAAAACTAGTAACAGCACAAAAAGGCAATGATTTTCTTTTGAAAGTAGCAGGATTCCGAAAACCCAAGACATTATTGATTAGACCCTACAAGCACGACGCAGGCCTTTACACAAAAACTGCACATTCATGAATTACAATCCTACAATCAATCAGTCAATGAGTAACAGCAAAAATAAGTCAACTTAGCCCAACTCAATAATGGAAACTCAAGAAAGTATTTCTGATTGAGGACCAGAATCCGACAGGGAACTCGGCTACTGTTGTAAATGTTCACCAAGGATTTACAACCCTGTACAGACAATTCTTTCAGTCAGAATAAGCATTTTATTCTGAAGCATTACAATTTTTATGAGCTTCTTGCTTTATTACTTATATTCCTGTATTCGCAGATTGTGGAAAAATCAAGATGGTGGTTTAAATTCCTAAGATTATTTGAACCATTTGATGGGTTGAGCTCTTCAATTTGCCAGCTTGGGATTGGTAAATTTGGAAGTAAAATTTAGGAATTTAACTGTTTGTTTCTCTCGCTCCTGCCTATTTATTCCTCAGCAACTGAGCTGAAATAGTTTTTGATTTTGTTTTCATATTTAATCAATATTTGTTTCTTGACTTAACAGGTGAGTATGTTTTTTTTAGCCACATCATTCATTTTTGGTCCAATAGGCAAGGCACATTTTGAGATGGGAGAGTAGTGTTTGATGCCTGGGATTGCAGGTGGGAGGACTCTGAGATCACCAATCAGATGTGACATCTTTGAAGACTCATTGCACACCGTCCTTAATTTTATGTTGGAAAAACACTCAGAGCTAAAATTCATCCCTGTTTGTTAGAAACAGAGTGTGAACTGAACAAAGGTTTCTATTCAAAACACAAACCTATCTCCCTTTTGTCAGATGCAGATGGACATGCTTTTTACTTCCAGCATTTTCATGCTTTTCAATTTGCACCCATTGTTTTATGACACTGTAAAACTTTGTCTTCTACAAATGCCTCCTTTGTGTATTTCAGAAGACTTGTTCTTTCAGACTACAAGTAATCCATTCATTTGTTCCATGGATTGACTTGCACTAATCAGACATGGGGTACGAATGATAACCAGAGTAACCACATTCAGTGACAATTCTCTTCCCATTTCCACCAGCCTGGTGTCTTAATCCTGTAATCAAACTTTAGCTGCCTGCACATCTTCTGCTTCTGTGGATATTTATTCAGCATTTCTTCCACTTACATCCCTCCCACCCCCAAAACTTCTCAAAAGAGAAAATGCTGGAGAATCTCAGCAGGTCTGGCAGCATCTGTAAGGAGCAAAAAGGGGAGAATACATACAGACAATGACCCAAGCCGGGAATCAAAAGTAGGTCCCTGGCACTTTGAGGCAGCAATGCTAACCACTGTGACACCCTACTGTCTCTTTAGAGAGTAGACAACAGAAACTAACAACAAACATCTTTGTTGAGCTCCAAATTTGACCAAGTTTTATTCAACAAGGTTAGATTTTTTGCAGACTGGTAAAGTTGAAAATCAAACTGAGATATATTTAAGTGGGGTAGACTTGGGTCCCCACATTTGTTGCAAATATCTTTTACTGGTCAGTATTCAATGTCTAATTTGTTGTTGTATTATTTTGCTTATGTGTTTGATTTACCAATCTGGAGATTATTTTCACTCTCTTGTTTCAAGGATTTAATAGCTCTTGACTTGTAACTGTGACTCAGCAGGGGGACGTTCAGAATTCCTCAGCAAGTGCTTTGGTCGTTGCTGTTGATAATAATAGGCTCTCAGACAGAGCCGGATGATATTTTATTCTGTTTCGGCAGGAGTGGATAGCAATCATCGGTATTTATAGGAATGGATAGACTACCCGGGTTAGTATAATTAGTGAGTAATTGCTGTGTCTATAGTTCAGAGCTTGGGTCCTTAATTAAAGTTATGTTTCTGCTGATGAAGTAACAATTAGATGTGACCTCAAGATCTTCCAAAATAATTGCAATTGGTTTTCAAGCATTGCTTTGTTTTTAATAAGTATTATGTTTATTAGCTCCTTTTTAACCTTCTTGCCATTTTCCCTCCCAGTAAAGCATTTGCAACTTTTGTGTCTTCATTCAAGAGAGGAGGCGGCCACACTGACATTAAACCTATGGATTAATGATGCAATTTGAATCCATGTAGGATCCAGCTTGGCACTGGGATGGGGCGCATCAAGGAGGTCATTGCACTTTCCTTTGCTTGAGTACCAGTTTGGGTTGCGACCCCTGGTCAGCACTCTGGTTTTAGCAGTGTGCAAAGTGATTTTGGATTTGCACCAACTTCTGTGCTGGGAATGTGCCAAAGGAATCAGTTTAGTCCACAACCATTCACATCTGCAAATAAAACGGGTCCACAGGGATCTGCTTGTTGGAAGCAAAGGTTTTTATACATGCATACAGGAGGCTCTGCTGTTACCAGGTCCACCTAGTGGTCCATCTGAGAACTAGCAAACTCATCAAAACCGTTCCCCTGCCGCTTGAAGAAGAGGTATGTTGAACTATTATCAACAGTACATATTGTGCCCTCTTCCCTCTGTTATTATTTGTGAATTTGCTTAATTTCTATAAGCAATCTGTGCCCACGTGCAGCAAGATCTGGATAACACTCAGAGTTGGGCTGTTAAGTGGCAAGTCGCATTGGTGGCAGACAGGTATCAAGCAAATGCTACCTCCAAAATGAGAGGGACCAACCACCTTCCCTTGACATCCAATGGCTTTCTATCAACGAATCCAGCTGATAGAAAAACAGCTTCAGTAATTCTACTGGAAACCATGGGGTTTGTAGATCATTGTTCCTTCAAAAGTTTCTATTAGCAAACAGTAAATTTGTCAATGAAATATCAGACTATTCCTTCCAACACAATCTGCTGTTTGAAAAGTGGAATGCCAAGTTTGCTGAGAAGGTTAAAATTATCAATTCTGACAAACTTTAAGTTGGGGTTTCCATCGGTTGGGGAAGGGGATGGGTACTTTATAATCATGCCCCATGGAAGCTCTTGAACAGGAAATTTTCCTGTACTCAAAACATGCCCTCTTATTGCTGGAGAATGGAAGGATAGTCATTATTTTACTGTGTGAGAAATCCAAAGGCTGGAGTGCTAATCCAAAGAAACAAATTCAAATCCCACTGCAGCTGTTAAGGAACTTAAATTAATTAAATAAACCAGCAATAAAAAGTTTGTATCAATCATGGGACTGTGAAACTATTGGATTATCATTAAAACCCCAACTAGTTCACTAATGTCCTTTAGAGAAGGAAACCTGCTCTTCTGACTGGAGACACTGTAAGACTCCAAGCCAACAACAATGTCATTGACTCGTTACTGCCCTCTGGAAAGGGTTAGCAGGCCCAAACCTTCCATGGACAATTAGGGTATGGAAACAGAGACTGCAGAGTTTATAACCATTTGAATAGGTATTGACAAACACAAGACCTACAAAATGTCTATATTATTACAATGTCCTTCTACAGCATGAGATCTGACTTGTCAAGCACTGGGAGGTATTGGATGGTGGGATAATCTATCATTGAGCTAAGGTCTTGATTGCTTTAAGCCTAAGGCTGGGCTTGCCATCCACTTAAGAATGGGTTGGGGAACATTAGTGAAAGCCACCAAGAGACTTCCCCACTCCCCATTGTTTGCTGGAGCAGACGAGTGAAGGAGCAGAGAGAGAGCTAAGATTTTACCTGTTAAAAACCTGTTTAAAATAAGTTTAAAGCACTTTGTTCTTTGTAGAACTGTTTAAAGCATTTATTTATTGTATTTACTGCTTTAAGAATTCTGAGGGAGTGGTTAGAAGGCAGTTGTGGGCCAACAGCTTTAAATCAGCGCCAGGTTTAAAAGGAGGCCTGGTGTAGACAGCGGGCAGCGTCTGAGCGGGCAGCGGAGTGAGAGGGAAGCAGAGTGAGCTATTAGGGCTTAATATCAAAAAGGGCTTGAGGGAAAAAAGGCCAGGTGAGTTCATCCAAAAAACAAGGGAAAAAAAAAATTTTTTTTTCAAAACTACTACAGTGAATAATGGAAGGGCATGTGATGTGTGGTTTCTGTATGATGTGGGAACTGGTGGACTCCAGGGTCCATCCCAGTGACCATGTCTGCAGTAAGAGCAGGTTGCTGGAGGAGCTCCAGCTCAAGGTAGATGAGCTGGCCTCTGAGCTACAGACACTGAGGCTCATCAGGGGGAGAGAGGGTGCCATTGTCAATGGGGTGCAAGTGACATCCACCTCCCCTAGACTGGCTAACTCTAAGGGTCAGGGACAAGAGGGGGCTGCTGGGAGGAGGAAGGGGGGTGAGGAGTGGAGGAAGGAGAGTGGGGACCAGAGGAAGGAGGGTGGGGAGCGGAGGCCTCAGCCTCTTAATCTGCATAACAGGTTTGAGGTTCTTGTTTCCAGTCTGGAAGAGGACAAGGCAGGTGAGGTTGGTGAGCAAACTGCACACGGTACAGTGATGCAGCAGGACGTAGGCAAAGAGAAGGGGAAAAGGAACGTAGTAGTGATTGGGGATAGTGGGGTGAAGGGTATTGACACTGTCCTTTGTCACAATGACAAAGTGCACAGAAGGGTGTGTTGTCTGCCTGGTGCTCGGGTCCGGGATGTCGCAGCTGGGCTGCAGAGGAACCTGGAGTGGGAGGGTGAGAACCCGGTTGTGGTGGTACATGTGGGTGCCGGCGACGTAAGCAAAATGCGAACTGAGGATCTGGGGAGGGAGTATGAAAAGCTGGGAATGGAATTAAAAAGTAGAACCGACAAGGTGGTCATCTCTGGGCTACTGCCTGAACCGAATGCAGACGGGCGTAAGGTTGACAGGATTAAGGAAGTGAATGGATGGCTCAGGGATTGGTGTGGGAGGAATGGGTTTGAATTTATGGGGCATTGGCACCAGTATTGGGGTAGGTGGGACCTGTTCAGGCGGGATGGGGTTGGTCTGAACCGTGCTGGGACCAGAGTCCTGGCAAATCGAGTAAAGAGGACTGTAGACAGGGCTTTAAACTAATTGGGGGGGGGAGGGTGCGAGGGTAGGTGACGTTACGAGGTCTAAAGTTAAGGATAGGGTACAGGTAAGGGAAGAGGCCGAGGATGTCCCAATAATAGAGGGAGTAGGGGGCGTGAGTATGGTTGGTGGTGTTACAGCAAATAGGGTCCAGGTGAAGGCTAGGATGAAAGCGCTTTATCTGAATGCACGAAGCATTCGGAATAAAGTGGATGAGCTGGTGGCGCAGATCGACACAAATGGATACAATCTGGTGGCCATTACAGAGACGTGGCTGCAGGGTGACAGGGACTGGGAGCTGAATGTACAGGGCTATCAAGTGTTTAGGAAGGATAGGCAGGAGGGAAAAGGGGGAGGCGTAGCTCTGCTGATTGAGGATAGCATCAAGGTGGTAGCAAGGGATGATATCGGAGCCAAAGAGCAGAATGTGGAATCGTTATGGGTGGAGATTAGGAACAGCAAAGGGAGGAAGACATAAGAACATAAGAACATAAGAAATAGGAGCAGGAGTAGGCCATCTAGCCCTTCGAGCCTGCCCCGCCATTCAATAAGATCATGGCTGATCTGTCGTGGCTCAGTTCCACTTTCCCGCCCTCTCCCCATAACCCTCAATCCCCTCTCTTATCAAAAACCCATCAACCCGCTTCTTAAAAATATTTAGCGAGGCAGCCTCCACCACTTCAACGGGCAGAGAATTCCAGAGATTCACCACCCTTTGAGTGAAGAAGTTCCTCCTCAACTCCGTTCTAAACCGCCTCCCCTTTATCTTGAGGCTGTGCCCCCTAGTCCTACTGTCTTTTTTGAGCGGGAAGAGTCTCTCCACCTCTATCCTATCCATCCCATTCATCATCTTATACGTCTCAATGAGATCTCCCCTCATTCTTCTAAACTCTAACGAGTACAAGCCTAGTTTATTCAGCCTCTCCTCATAGCTCAATCCCCTCAACTCCGGTATCAGCCTAGTAAACCTCCTCTGCACTCCCTCCAGGGCCAAAATATCCTTGCGCAGGTGCGGCGCCCAAAACTGCACACAGTACTCCAGCTGCGGCCTCACCAATGCCCTATACAGCTGCAGCAAGACCTCCCTACTTTTATATTCAATCCCCCTCGCTATGACGCTGGTGGGTGTCGTCTATAGGCCCCCGAATAATGATCTGGAGGCGGGGCGGGCTGTTAACGCGCAAATAAGTGCGGCGTGCAGGAATGGGACGGCCGTAGTTATGGGGGATTTCAATCTGCATATTGATTGGTCGACCCATGTTGGACGCGGTGGGCTCGAGGAGGAGTTCTTGGAATGCTGCCGGGATAGTTTCCTGGAACAGTGCGTGTTGGAGCCGACGAGGGAGCGAGCTATCTTGGATCTCGTGCTATGTAATGAGGCGGGTAGAATTAGGGACCTTGCGGTGAAGGATCCTCTTGGGGAGAGTGATCATTGTATGGTGGAGTTTCTGGTGCAGATGGAGGAGGAGAAAGTGGGTTCCCGGACACGCGTACTTTGTTTGAATAGAGGGGAGTACGGTAGGATGAGAGAAGAATTGGCGAATGTGGACTGGGAGAGCGCGTTGGAAGGTAGGTCTGCTGAGGAGCAGTGGAGGATCTTTAAGGAGATCTTTCTTGGTGCTCAGCGGAAATTTATTCCGATGGTCAAAAAGGACAGTAGGAGGAGAGGTAATAAGCCGTGGATAACGAAGGAGGTGAAGGAAAGTGTTAAATTAAAAGCGGAGGAATTTAGAGTAGCTAAGAGTAGTGGGCGAGAAGAGGATTGGGAGAGGTTTAAATGTCAACAAAGATTGACAAAGAAGTTGATAAAGAAGGGTAGGAGAAACTATGAAGCTGGGCTAGCGCTTAATATAAAAAAGGATAGCAAGAGTTTTTATAAATATATAAAAAGGAAGAGGCTGGCTAGGGTGAACGTTGGTCCTTTAGAGGATGAGAAAGGGGACCTAGTGGTAGGGGATGGGGATATGGCTAAGGTATTGAATAACTTTTTTGTTTCTGCCTTCACGGAGGAGGACGTGAATAATTTGCCGGGTGTTAGTGATGGAAAGGTGGTAGGACTGGAGGGTCTTAATGACATTACTGTTACTAGAGAGGCGGTGCTCGACAGACTGGAGGGGCTGATTGTGGACAAGTCCCCAGGACCGGATGGAATGCATCCGAGGGTTCTGAAAGAAATGGCGGAGGTGATAGTGGATGCCTTGGTGGTTATTTTCCAGACATCGCTGGATTCCAGGGAGGTGCCGGAGGATTGGAAAACGGCTAATGTTACACCGTTGTTTAAGAAGGGTGCCAGGCAAAAGGCGGGGAATTATAGGCCGGTTAGTTTAACGTCTGTGGTAGGTAAAATGTTAGAATCTGTCATTAAGGAGGAAATTGCGAGGCATCTTGAAGGGAATTGCTTGATAGAGCAGACGCAGCACGGTTTCATTAAAGGGAAGTCGTGTCTGACAAATTTACTGGAGTTCTATGAGGATGTGTCTAGGGCGGTGGATAGAGGAGAGCCGGTGGATGTGGTCTTTCTGGATTTTCAGAAGGCATTTGACAAAGTACCTCACAAGAGGTTATTGCAGAAGGTCGAGGGACATGGAGTTGGGGGTAGGGTGTTAGCGTGGATAGAGGATTGGTTGTCAAATAGGAGGCAGAGAGTGGGGGTCAACGGGTGCTATTCGGATTGGCGGATGGTGACTAGTGGAGTGCCCCAGGGGTCGGTGCTGGGGCCTCAGCTTTTTACCATTTATATAGATGATCTGGAGGAGGGAACCGAGTGTAGGGTGTCGAAATTTGCTGATACACCAAGATTGGGGAAATGGCAAATTGTGCGGAGGGTGTGGAGAGTCTGCAGAAGGATCTAGATAGGCTGGGCGAATGGGCCAGGAAATGGCAAATGGAATTTAATGTTGGCAAGTGTGAGGTGGTCCACTTTGGTAGGAATAATGGTAGGAAGGACTATTACTTACGTGGCGAAAAACTGCAGCAGGCGACGGTGCAGAGGGACCTCGGGGTCCTTGTGCATGAGTCGCAAAAACCCAGCTTGCAGGTGCAGCATGTGGTCAGGAAGGCGAATGGGATGCTGGCCTTCATAGCGAGGGGGATTGAATATAAAAGTAGGGAGGTCTTGCTGCAGCTGTATAGGGCATTGGTGAGGCCGCAGCTGGAGTACTGTGTGCAGTTTTGGGCGCCGCACCTGCGCAAAGATATTTTGGCCTTGGAGGGAGTGCAGAGGAGGTTTACTAGGCTGATACCGGAGTTGAGGGGCTTGAGCTATGAGGAGAGGCTGAATAAACTAGGCTTGTACTCATTAGAGTTTAGAAGAATGAGGGGAGATCTCATTGAGACGTATAAGATGATGAATGGGATGGATAGGATAGAGGTGGAGAGACTCTTCCCGCTCAAAAAAGACAGTAGGACTAGGGGGCACAGCCTTAAGATAAAGGGGGGGCGGTTTAGAACGGAGTTGAGGAGGAACTTCTTCGCTCAAAGGGTGGTGAATCTCTGGAATTCTCTGCCCGTTGAAGTGGTGGAGGCTGCCTCGCTAAATATTTTTAAGACGCGGGTTGATGGGTTTTTGATAAGAGAGGGGATTAAGGGTTATGGGGAGAGGGCGGGAAAGTGGAACTGAGCCACGATAGATCAGCCATGATCTTATTGAATGGCGGGGCAGGCTCGAAGGGCTAGATGGCCTACTCCTGCTCCTATTTCTTATCATCCCCAACCTGAAAGTAGCAACAGGATGCCATGTCAGGTAAATGAGAGAAAGGATACCTCAAAATGGGGATGCCTTCTCCCCACAAATTTAAAATAAAAAATGACTTCTGCCGTCTTGGAGATGTTCAACCTATGAGTGACTTGTGATAGACAGTGTGGTTTCATTAAAAACTATTTACCTGCACTATTTACAAAACTTCATCGTAAGTATGTGGTTTCTGGGACTCTGGGTGCTCTGCATCAAGTTCTCTTGGTGCCTCCGTGGTCACCTGACTGCTGATGCGATGCTTACATCATTAATATCATCATGATCTCATTAACATAACCGCTACCTCTTTACTTGACATCTCTCCACCCCCCCCCCCCCCCCCCAGTATAACCCTCAAAACTATTAAACTATTTACTAAATCTACCTGCCGAATCCTCCCAAAGTCATAACATCACAATTTGAGTCTGTCAAGTGCTTTGTTGCCTCGCCCTGATCTCATCTTGAGTACATGGTGTTGGGTTTGCTGGTGTTGTAATCCAGGCTGGAAACTCCAAGGTGTTTTACAAAGTCAGCCTAGACCCTAAGCTTTGAACCTTGAATTTGGCACAGGTGAGCATAAGGTGTTTCACTCCAGGTGTGATTTAAATGACCCACCAGGGAGTTTTTATCAAACAAAGTTTATACAATAAGAAAAACTTTTACCAAGTACAAAAAAAAATTATAGCCAACTATAATGTTCCAAGTCAAACAAAACCCACAAATACCCACCCCTTTCCAGACTTGGTACAAAAAGGAAGTATACTCAAGTGATACTGGATTTTGCAGCTTTGTAAACACCTGCTGTGAAATGGTCCTTTGGAGTGTGACCCTTGATGGCACACTGACACTATTAATATCATGATGGTCTCATTAAGATAATCATTAACCCATTACTCTACATTTGCAGCTGGACCTACACAGGGCAGCCTGTGGCTACTGCCACATCAGTCTAGCAATGAGGGCCTCTAAGCTGACCTGGGGTACTGCTCCCCTGGTCTCCTACCAAGCTGCCACTTCCAAGCAACAGAACTGTCCTTTGCTGCAGGCAGGAATCTGGAGATTAGCCTGTCTGCGGCTTAATAAGCTACCTGCCACTTGGAGTGGGATGTAAGCACCTGGCACACAGGCTGGCAGCATGAAGTTCCATGCCCGCCCCATCTCACTAAAACCCTGCCCCTAATCTCGGATTGCTAATGAAAATGCAGTTGGTGAGAGTTTACAGAAATGATCAGTAGAAACTGCAGGCTAGCTCTGTCTGAGGTTTCAAATGGGACTGATTCACTCTTTCTGGGTCTTCACATTCAGATCAGTTTGAGTGATGAAGTGGTGAGTTTCTTAAGTGCTAGCAACTCACCCATAGAATTGCCCATGGTAAACAGGAATATGAAACCTGACTTTATCCCCTCTGCCTGGCAATCTGTCGCAGCCCAATGCCTCACAGCGCCAGGGACCTGGGTTCAATTCCCAGCTTGGATCACTGTCTGCGTGGAGTTTGCTCATTCTCCCCATGTCTGCATGGGTTTCCTCCGGGTGCTTCAGTTTCCTCCCACAGCCCAAAGATAACGGAATCACAGAGTACTACAGTGCAGAAGAGGCCCTTTGACACACTGAGTCCGCATCAACGCGTGAAATGCCCGACCTGCCCATCTAGTCCCACTTGCCAGCACTTAGCCCATAGTCTTGAATGTTATGGTGTGCCAAGTACTCATCCAGATACTTCTTAAAGTTCTATACAATTCCATCATGACCTCTCTGCTTTTGTAATCTATACCCCAATTCATTAAAGAGAGTGTGCCTTATGCCTTTTTCACCACCCTATTAACCTGCCTTTCTGCCTTCAGAAATTTATGGACAAATGCACCAAGATCTCCTTGTTCTTTGGAGCTTTCCAGTGTCAGACCTTTCACAATATACTTCCTTATCAAATTACTCCTTCCAAAGTGCATCACCTCACACTTTTCAGGGTTAACTTCCATCTGTCACTTGTCAGTCCATTTGACCATCTCATCTATATCTTCCCGTAACCCAAGACACTCAACTTCACTGTTAACTATCCGGCCAATCTTTGTGTCATCGGCAAACTGACTGATCCTATCCCCCACACAGTCATCTATATCATTTATATAAATGATGAACAAAAGGGGCCCAGTACAGATCCCTGTGATACGCCATTGGTCACTAAAGCAGTCATCTGTCACCACCCTCTGTCTTCTACCACTAAGCCAATTATGAAACCACCTTATCAGATCACCCTGTATCCCATGTGCATCAGCCTTCTTAATAAGTCTCCCATGTGGGCCTTTGTCAAAGGCTTTGCTGAAGTCCATGTAAACTACATCAACAGCACTACCCTCATCCACACACTTTGTTACATGCTCAAAAAATTCAATCAAATTTGTTAGGCATGGCCTCCTACTGACAAAACCATAGTGACTATCCCTGATCAAACTTTGCCTAACTTTGTATGGGGTAGGTTGATTGGCCATAGTAAATTGCCCTTTAGTGTCCCGAGATATATAGCTTAGGGCATTAGCCATGAGAAATGTGTGGGGTTATGGAGATAGGGCAGGGCAGAGAGCCTGGGTAAAATACTCTGTCAAAGAGTTGGTGCAGACTCAATGGGCCAACAGCCTCGTTTGACCTGTAGGGATTCTATGATTCTGTGAAATGTCACTTACCCTCCTGGCTGTGTCGGCGCTCCAGATTCTACAGTCCGGGCAAGTGTCTTGAGGTGTGCACCCAGAATATTCACCTATTTCAAGTGGGAGGCCATATAGTGAAACCTGACTGCACATTTGAAATGCAAATGGACAGGAGTGACCCTCCTGGGCCCAAAGTTCACTCTGCCTGCCTGCCAGCCGGTCAGTCTGAAGCTTCTGCCAGCATTGCCAGTGTTTTGCAGACCTAGTCCGACAGCACTATCCTCCTATGGAAATCAGGTGGTCCTCACACTGGTGGGATCTTCTTGTCCTGTCAATGGAGCTCAGAACAGCTTGCTGTATTTTAGGGCCCCACACCCTCTGTGACAGTGTTGTAAAATTCTGCCCACTAAATCAATCTCCTTGATTATTATACTCTATGAAGAGAGTGATTGTCGTAGATATTACACATTTCACAGAAAGCAAACAAGAGAATAATTAAAGGGTTCTTCACTGGTACAGCATCATGTTCATCCATCAATAAGCAATGGAGACATGGACCAACACGTCTTTATGCAGCGAATGGTGAAGGTCTGGAACGCACTGCCTGAGAGTGTTGGAGGTAAGTTCAATTGAGGCATTCAGGGGGAATTGGATTATTATCTGAAAAGGAAGAATGTGCAGAGCGATGGAGAAAAGGTGGGGAGAATGGTACTAGGCACATTGCTCATTCAGAGAGCCAGCACAGACACGCTGGGCTGAATGGCCTCTTTCTGTGGTCCAACAGTGCAATGAATCTGTAAGCATGTGAAATTTTACACCGTTGTATATCTGTTAAATTCAATTTAGCCTGTATGGTACGGTAGGGACATTATTGTGAAGCCCAGACAATTTTAAACTTAACTTTGAATGTTAAAAACCAAATCATTACTCATCACAAACTCTTAAAATGGAACAGATTTTGTACACCACATTGAAAAGGGAATTATTGCCTTATAGCAGCTGGGAAAACTAATTTTAAAAAAAACTCTCACTGCCATATGGTTACTTGAGACATTCTTGCCAAAGCAGAATGAGTGGAGCTCAATGTATCCTACATTTACCATCATTATTAAGTTGATGGCTTGTATTACAACTTCAGTTTGAGTAAGGGCAAGCAATCCTCGGGACTGGGAGTAGCTGCAAAAATAAAAGTTGCATCATCCATCCATCCACAACCAAGTGCTTCATGTTGGTGGTTCATTTGTTTTTTCAATAGTTGGAATGGGATAAAATAATAACGGAACTGTCTTTTGTGCAACACAGACACCGGAAATCAATGAAAATGTCTAGCCTACATTAGTAACTGCACTCTGCGCTGCGATTTCAAATAAGGCTTCCAATCCTGAAGGGCCACTTGGATAAGGCAATCCTTAGAGTAAAGGAGTTTATTGCATGTAATGTGCTACATTCAGCATTTACAGCAGGGCGTCAGTCATAGATCAGACATTTTCCTCTCCTTCAGCCCAGGAGAATGGGAAACTGTCCTTTCCTCCACAGCTACTCTGTGAAGTTCTGAGAGGGATTGGACAGCAGTGGAATGCAATAGTCACAGAGCCTGCTTTTCCAGACAACCAGTGGATTTTACCTGCTTAATCCTAATGGTGACAAGCAGATTACACTTTTAATATTGGTATTGATTTTTAAGAAATAATCAACATATTCAATGAAAACCGATTACGTAGGAACATAGAAGATTGGAGCAGGAACTTCGAACCTGCTGTGCCATTCATTATGATCATGACTGATCATCCAACTCAATAGCCTAATCCTCCTTTTTCCCCATAATCTGTGATCCCATTCGCCCCAGGTGCTGTATCCTGCCACCTCTTGAATACATTCAATGTTTTGGCATCAACAACTTCTTGTGGTAATGAATTCCATAGGCTCACCACTCTTTGGGTGAAGAAATGTCTCCTCACCTCCGTCCTAAATGGTCTACCCTGAATCCTCAGACTGTGATCCCTGGTTCTGGACTCCCCACCATTGGGAATATCCTCCTTGCATCTACCCTGTCTAGTCCTGTTTAAATGTTATAAGTCTCTATGAGATCCCTTCTCATTCGTCTGAACTCCAGCGAAAACAATCCTAACTTCGTCAATCTCTCCTCATACATCAGTCCCGCCATCCCCGGAATTAGCCTGATAAACATTCGCTGCATTCCTTCAATAGCAAGAACATTCTTCCTCGGAAAAGGAGACCAAAACTGCACACATATTCTAAGGGTGACCTCACTAAGGCCCTGTATAATTGTAACAACACATCCCTGCTCTTGTTCTTGAAGCCTCTCGCAATGAAGGCCAACATGCCATTTGCTTTCTTTACCACCTGCTGCACCTGCAAGCTTACCTTCAGTGACTGGTGCACAAGGACACCCAGGTCCCGCTGCACACTTCCCGCTTCCATTTTACAGCCATTCAGGTAGTAATCTGCCTTCTTGTTTTTGCTTTCAAAGTGAATAACCTCACATTTATCCAAATTATACTGCATCTGCCCTTGATCTGCCTACTCACCAAACCTGTTCAAATCATTCTGAAGGATTTCAGCACCCGTGTCATGGTTCACCCTCCCACCCAACTTGGTATCATATGCAAACTTTGAGATGTTACATCTTATTCCCTCATCCAAATCATTAATATATATTGTGACTAGCTGGGGTCCCAGCACTGATCCCTGTGGCACCCCACTAGTTACTGCCTGCTAATTTGAAAAGCATCCATTAATTCCTACTCTTTGTTTCCTCTCTGCCAACCAGTTTTCTATCTGTCTCAATATACCTCCCCCAATAAGATGCACTGTAATCTTGCACAATTTTGTACAACTCTTGTACAGGACTTCATCAAATGCTTCCTGAAAATGCAAATATACCACATCTACTGGTTTCCCCTTGTCAACTCTACTAGTTACATCTTCAAAGAATTCTGACAGATTTGTCAAGCATGATTTCCCCTTCATAAATCCATGCTGACTCTGTCTGATCCTGCCCCTGCTTTCTAAATGCTCTGTTATAAAGTCCTTGAGAATGGATTCGAGAATTTTTCCCACTATTGATGTTAAGCTAACTGCTCTCCACCTCCCTTTTTGAGCTGCAGTTGTTTGGATTTTAGAGTGAGGAGAATTTCATTTATTCATTTGTGGGACATGGGTATCACTGGTTAAGCTAGCATTTACTGTCCATCCCTAGTTGCCCTTGAGAAGGTGGTGGTGAGCCACCTTCATAACAACTGACATTGCTACACCAATGCAGAGGGCAGGTGAGGGACAACCACACTGCTGTGACTCTGGAGTCATATGTAGGCCAGGCTAGGTCAGGATGGCAGATTTCCTTCCCTAAAGAACATTTGTGAACCAGATGTGTTTTTCTGATGATGGGTTCATGGATACCAATAGATTCTTAATTCCAGATTTTATTTATTGAATTCAAATTCTACTGTGGCAGGATTCAAACCCGTGACCCTAGAACATTTCTAGATTAATAGCCTAGCGATAATACCACCAGGCCATCGTCTACCAATAGAATACAAACTAAACACCTTAGGTCTTTATTATACCTCTCTGGTGGCCCCAAGTTTGGGAAGTTTAGGAAGAAGTCAAACATTTGAAATATATAAGGTAGTAAATTGGATTAGACACTGGTTCAATGGAAGAAACCAGAGAGTGGCTGTGGAGGATTTCTTCTCTGAGTGGAGGCCTGTAACTAGTGGTGTGCCACAGGGATCAGAGTTGGGTCCATTGTTTGTCCTCTATATCAATGATCTGGATGATAATGTGGTAAATTGGATCAGCAAATTTGCTGATGATACAAAGATTGGAGGTGTAGTGAGCAGTGAGGAAGGTTTCCAAATCTTGCAGAGGGATTTGGACCAACTAGAAAAATAGGCTGAAAAATGCCAAATGGAATTTAACGCAGACAAGTGTGAGGTATTGCACTTTGGAAGGACAAAGCAAAGTAGAACATACAGGGTAAATGGTAAGACTCTGAAGAGTGCAGTTGAACAGAGGGACCTGGGAATACAGGTACAGAATTCCCTAAAAGTGACATCACAGTGGATAGGGTCGTAAAGAGTGCTTTTGGTATATTGGCCTTCATAAACCGGAGTATCGAGTATAAAAGTTGGGGTGTTATCGTAAGGTTGTATAAGGCATCAGTGAGACCAAATTTAGAGTATTGTGTACAGTTTTGGTCACCTAGTTATAGGAAGGATGTAAATAAGGTTGAAAGAGTGCAGAGAAGGTTCACAAGGATGTTGCCGGGACTTGAGAAGCTGAGTTACAGAGAGAGATTGAATAGGTTATGATTTATTCCCTGGAGTATAGAAGAATGAGGGGAGATTTGATAGAGGTGTATAAGATTTTGATGGGTACAGATAGAGTGAATGCAAGCAGGCTTTTTCCACTGAGGCTAAGGGAGAAAAGAAAGAGGGCATGGATTAAGGTTGAAAGGAGAAAAGTTTAAAGGGAATATTAGGGGGGGCTTCTTCTAGCAGAGAGTGGTGGCAGTGTGGAATGAGCTGCCGGATAAAGTGGTAAATGTGGGGTCACTTTTAACATTTAAGAAAAACTTGGACAGGTTCATGGATGAGAGGGGTGTGGAGGGATATGGTCCAAGTGCAGGTCAGTGGGACTAGGCAAAAAATGGTTTGGCACAGACAAGAAGGGCCAAAAGTCCTGTTTCTGTAATTTTCTATGGTTCTATAATAATATTAAAATGTAATATTCATAAGAAGGAGTGGAACATATTATGGAAGTACTAGGTCAAGAGGATACTGGTTGTTCTGCTTTGCTACTTTTCCCAATTTTCTACCCTCTTCTTGTGATGAATGCAGGATATCTTGGGGTACAGTTCCACAGAAAGTAGCAACCCTCTGACACTTCATTCAAAGTGGGTATTCCTTATATATAAAGATCAATAGTGATTGTCAGCAGATTACATAACTTTGGGGGATCATAATTGAGATTTAGTCTACCTTGCTCGGCCTTGGCCTGACTTTCATTCAAGCTCACTTTATAGCACTGGTGAAAGACACAGCTTAGAATGGGCAGCACATTGGCACAGTGGTCAGCACTGCTGTCTCACAGCACCAGGGACACGGGTTCGATTCCTGGCTTGGGTCACTGTCTATGCAGAGTCTGCATATTCTCCCCGTGTCTGCGTGGGTTTCCTCCGGGTGCTTCGGTGTCCTCCCACAGTCCGAAAGATGTGCTGGTTAGGTGTGTTGGCCATGCTAAATTGTCCCACTGGAATGTGGCGATTAGGGGATTTTCATGATAACTTCATTGCAGTGTTAATGTGAGCTGACTTGTGACGATAATGAATAAACGGAGAAGCCAGGAGCAGAGCTGTTTTATTTTATTTTCTAAACATTTTGATCCGGTGTCTTTTCAGAAGTTTGCATCCCTCAGGCCATCCACTCACTTGACTGCTTTATTTCTTTCCCCAGGTGAGTGAGTGAGTGGCCACGGACCTCTGAGGGGTCCTAGTGATGAGATCAACCAGAAGCTTTGGTGACAGGAGTTACACTTACTGTCAAAAAGTATAAACAACTTTCAGCTCCTCCAACATGCGATCCTTTCACATTCATGCCGGGGAGCGATGGTATTTCTTTCTAAATGTGCATTAAGGAAACGGGAGTGTTGGTTGCCTTTGAGTGTGGACCCTACAACTGAAGCATTGTGATGCTTTTTTCTTAATCAGAGCATCGCTGGGTCTGATTTCATCCAAATTTTTGAACTGCAGTGAACCACAATATTGACTACCCTAACAATCATAATAACTCCATTTACCATGATGATCATCAGATCTGCCAATATTTATGTCAATCTGGGAAATCTGTCTAAGTCTCAGCTTTCAACAGCACAAGGATGCAACTGTCACCTTATCTAAAGTCATCTTCAATTCCCCACACATAACTTGCTGACAGTATGAGTGCTTGCATTCTGCAGAATAACTGAAATACTCCACTTACAATGTACCTAGAGACTCTTTAAATATTAAAATTGCAGGACTATTCTTTTAACAAATGATCTTCTTAAAACATGCTGTCGTATCATGATATATCAAAAAGTGACACTCAAAATGATTATTGTGGTAACTTTTATACCATTACAGCTCTAAGCAAAATGGATTCATACATGTGTTCAATACTTAACCACTTGGCGTCTGACTATAAAGCAATTCCATTCCTCCACTCCCACCCCATATCCATAGAATCCCTACAGTGCAGAGGAAGGCCATTCAGCCCATCAAGTCTGCGCCAATTTTCTGAAAGAGCACCTGGCCCACCACACCTTCTGCACTATCCCCTTAATATCCTGCATTTATCATGGCCAATCCACCTAACCTACACATCTTGGAACACTAAGGTAATTTAGCATGGCCAACCAATCTATCCTACACATCTTGGGATACTAAGGGACAATTTAGTATGGTCAATCCACCTAACCTGCACATCTTTGGAAACTAAGGGGCAATTTAGCATGGTCAATCCACCTGACCTGCACATGTCTGGGAGGAAACCGAAACACTCGGAAGAAACCCATGCAGACACAGGGAGAACGTGCAGGCTCCGCACAGACCATGACCCAAACCAGGAATTGAATCCGGGTCCCTGGCACTGTGAGGCAGCAGTGCTAACCACTGTGCTACCATCCTTCAATTTTACTACAAATATTCTTAAAGCCTCGTTTGGGATATAACAGTCATTGTAGATTCAAAACCGTATAATTATCTTGGCACAAGGTGGTGGATAGTATTTGACAAGCTTGTATAATGTTTCCTAGATCTGAGATTGGCTCTGCGGGCACACATTGATCACACAGACACAAATGGCATTGTCTAACCATTGGAGAGCTGCCCACAGTTTAAAGGGAAATGTAATCTATTCTCCATAAGTCAGCATTCAGCTGCTTATTTGTGACTTTTCTGCTAAAGTGTCTCAATATTGCTTCCTGTTCTCCATTTAAATAAGTCTCATGGCTGCAGAGACAGGTATATATACAGATATCCTGTACAGAAGCCTTTACCAGTAGTCCTAAAGAATTTAATAATTAGGAACAAGCTTCTTTGAGGGTTATTTTCCATTAGTTTCCTCTATCTCAATCAATGACTAATAGAACCAATTTGAATCATGGAATCATTGAATCCTACAGCGCAGAAGCAGGCCATTTGATCCACTGACAATCCCATCCAAGCCCTATCCCCGTAACTCCATGTATTTACCCAATTAATCCCCGTGATACTAGGGACAATTTAGCATGGCCAATCAACCTAACCTGCACGTCTTCAGAGTCTGGGAGGAAACTGAAGCACCCAGAGGAAACCCAAGCAGACTCAGGGAGAATGTGCAAAGTCCACACAGACAGTGACCCAAGGTCCAGAATTGAACCCAGGATCCTGGCGCTGTGGGGCAGCAGTGTTAATCACTGTGCCACCGTGTCACCCTCACATATTTGCTACAACAGGTAGGTCAAAATATCCTAGTCATTTTAAAACTGCAATGTTGGCCTCTAAATATTTATTTGCATCTCATACATCAAGTCTTCACATTTCTCCTTTTTGCTGGGTCCCTGATCTGGTTCAGTTTTATTCCGAATTATTATCATCTGTGGTCACACTTTGGAGGCTGATCGAAGTAATCATTGTAGGAAAGAGCCCAGTATGTGAGTAGCTAAGACACTTTCATGTCCGGTGTTGCAAACTCTCTTGGTACTTGATTCCACCAGCCACACATTGTCAGGATTTAATCAGTTCTCAGAGGAACAACCAGTTGGTCTGTCTCTCATGAGAGTGGGGCATTCTGTCCTCAAGGGATAGACTGGCGTGTTCCTTCGAGCAAAGTGCATCTCCTGGCAATTGAATGAAGACCAAAATTGATGATAGAGCTCGGGGGAAGCGCCCTGTTGGTTGAAGAAGGATGGGGGCAAGAGGGAAAAATGTCCTCAAAAAAAATTATGGGAAAAGTAACTGTTAGCAATGTGCATCAAGCTTCTGTAAAGAACAATGTGCATCATCCAAGAACAGGATTAAAACTAGAAAATGCTGAAAACACTCAACAGGGCAGCATCTGTAGAGAAATAAGGGGAGGTGATGGCCTCGCAGTATTATCGTTAGGCTATTAATCCAGAAACTCAGCCAATGTTCTGGGGACCTGGGTTCAAATCTCACCACAGCAGATGGTGGAATTTGAATTAAATAAAAATAATACCTGGAGGTAAGAATCTTTGCTGACCATTAAACCATTGTCGATTGTCGGAAAAACCTATCTGGTTCACTGATATCCTTTAGGGAAGGAAAGCAGCCTTCCTTACCTGGTCTGGCCTACTTGTGACTCCAGAGTCACAGCAATGTGGTTGACTCTCAACTGCCCTCGGGCAAATAGGGATGAGCAATAAATGCTGGCCAACCAGTAATACACATATCCTACGAATGAATAAAATAAATAAATTTAAGGTTAACATTTCAGGTCAATGGCCTGATTTGTGGCAGGAGGTTGTTGCAGGAGTGTCAGAATATCAGGAAGGAAGTGGGACTGATTGGGAAAGTGACTCCCACAATATTTCAATGGACTTCTCAGCCATGGCCTAATTTTGGCCGGCTTATGGTAGTTAAGATCAGGTCCAAGATGTTTTCTATTATGATTGAGTCACTGAGGATAAATACCTTTAACACTCATTGACATAGGAACAAACTTGACCAGTCCTGCAGTTCCCTTTCTCAACCATCAGCAACCTCGGAGGTTTGCACGTCACATTCTGTGAAGAGATAGATCTCATCGTGTTTTTTTAAAATCTGCTAGAGTTAGCATCGACGTAGCCACCAGCTGACACCCAAAGTGCTTTGTCTGCCTTTTACAGACGTGTTAAAATGAACTTTGTTTGTGCTACTTATAGCATTTTAATAACACAGGAACATGGCAAAGCTGGAGCTGATAAATACGTAGGCAGTTTTTCTGCTCTCGTGACTCGCTGCTGTCATTACCATTCAATGTGAGGTGTTTGAGCCTCTGAAAAAGTGTGAAGCATGCTGAAAATATTCAAATAATTAACATACTCACGGTGATAAAAAAGAAACTCACAACTGAGCTTAAACATGGGACTTTTGCCAACACAGCCTTTTCTTTATATAACCAGAAAGAAAAGTGTACGTTCATCAATGAACTGCAATTCATGTTCATTTTATTATTAACAAAATAAGGGTGGGCAATAACATTAAGCACAGGGCAGCACATTGGTTAACATTGCTGCCCCACAACTTCAGGGACCCAGGTTCAATTTCAACCTTGGGTTAATGTCTGTGTGGAGTTTGCACATTCTCCCCATGTCTGTGTGGGTTTCCTCCGGGTGCTCTGATTTCCTCGGACACTCCAAAGATGTGCAGGCTATGTTGTTTGGCCATACTAAATTGCCCCATATTGTCAAGGGGAATAGCAACGTAAGTATGTGGGGTTATGAAGTAGGGCCTGAGTAGAACTGTCGTTTCAGGCTCAATGGGCCAAATTGCCTTTGTCTGCACTGTAGGGACTCTATGATTATGTAAAAATGGAGAAAGCACTGAGTGTCCAGAACTTGGGTTGACAAACCTGGTTGGTGGTTTAATCACATGACCTCCTGCCTTCAGCCGCTCTAGCCTCGCATCCTGCCATCTCCCAGGGTGGCCAGAATTCTCTAGTCTCACACGCCCCACTATCACTGCCAGCAGGAACGGAGAATTTAGCGGTCAGCCAAATCTCCGTTCACAGCAGCGGGACTGGATAATCCCAGCTCTGGGCCAGGTTGGAGAATTGAAGTCAACATGGATTCATGGAGCGTTCCAACCTTTCCAAGTCTTCTGGAGAGCAGACTAACTGTTATCCAAATGGATGATCTTTAACATTCTTCCCAGCTTCAATATTTCCATAAATATTAAACAAAAGTGTTCCCACACAACGGAGGGAGGAAGTGCCCACATTTATTCACAGCTTTGTCAATTCTCCTTGCAATGTCTTTTTGGAGATTCACTCTCAATATCTGCAGACTCCAGTATGTCTGGAAGACTGCCATCCTGAGTTTGGGCTCTTCCAGTAGTTAAGTTTAAGCTTATTTATTAGTGTCACAAGTAGACTTACATTAACACTACAATGAAGTTAATGTGAAAATCCTCCAGTGGCCATAGTCCAGTCCCTGTTCGAGTACACTCAAGGAGAGTTTAGCATGGCCAATCCACATCAATACATTACTCCCAATACCATAAACTTTAATTTTTCCCACTAATCTCTTGTTTGGGACCTTGTCAAAAGGTTTTTGAAAGTCCAGATACACAACATCCACTGGTTCACCCTTGTCCATTCTGCTGGTCAAAAAATTCCAGATTTGTCAAGCACAATTTCCCTTTATTGAATCCGTATTGGTTTGGACCGATCTTATTTAAAGTTTATTTGTTAGTGTTACAAGTAGACTTATATTAACACTGCAATGAAGTTACTGTGAAAACCCCTAGCCCCCACACTCCAGCGCCTGTTCGGGTACACTGAGGGAGAATTTAGCATGACAAATCCACATAACCTATGAGCAGCATGGTGGCATAATGGCACAGTGGTTAGCACTGCTGCCTCACAGCGCCAGGAACCCAGGTTCAATTCCAGCCTTGGGTGACTGTGTGGAGTTTGCATGTTCTCCCTGTGTGTGAGCTTTTTCCGGGTGCTCTGGTTTTCTCCCACTGTCCGAAAGATTTGCTGGTTAGATGCATAGGCCATGCTAAATTCTCTCTTAATGTACCCGAACGGGGCATCAGAGTGGCAACTAGGGGATTTTCACAGTAACTTCATTGTAGTGTTGATGTAAGCCTACTTTTCACTAATAAATAAACTTTAAACTAACCAGCATGTCTTTCGGACAGTGGGAGGGAATTGGAGCACCTGGAAGAAACGCATGCAGACACAGGGAGAATGTGCAGAGACAGTGACCCAAACCGGGAAATAAACCCTGGTGCTGTGAGGCAGCAGTGCTAATCACTGTGCCACTGTTCTACATTGTTGTAAACATGCTAATTTCAGAAACTCAGCACAAATTTGTCAGATTTGCAAATGATGCTGAACTCAGAAGGACAGTGGAATTGTTGGAGACAACTCACAAATTGTACAATGAGTTGGACAGGTTAGAGAAATGAGCAGAGCAATGGCAGACAAAGGTTAACACAGCATGTGCTACGCAGAAGAGTTAAAACTGGATGTTCCATGATGCTCCATGAGTGAAATAAGTCAAGGATAAAGCTGGATGAGATCCAGATGTTTTAGTGGACTCAATGTAGAACATGCCCACGAATTCAGAGTAGCAATCGCTGTTCATTGAATGTTAAATTACAACAGGCAGAATTTTACAAATCCTGGTGAGTGCACAGGCAGGGTGACATGGAGAGGAGAAAGCTGGGGGGTCGCTTGTAAAATTCCCAGGTGCCGTCCCCACTGCCTGCCTATTTTCTCCTGGCCTGGCTCCAATTTATAGGTAGGTGGGTGAGGTCTTGAATGGATCACCTGCTCTTGCACATTAATTGGAAGCTCCAAGGATCTGTAAATAGCCAATGTATGGACACTTAAAGGTCAGTCCCCACCCAGCATGATGCGAGGAAGTTGGTGACAGATGGGAAGCCTGACAGGTAAGTCTTAAAACCATAAAACTTACAGCACAGAAGGAGGCTTTTTGGCCTATCTTAAACATGCCAGCCTGAGGACATCCAGATCCCTTCTTGAACCTCAGGCAGGAAAATGGCCTCTTCCTTGCCCTCTGCAGAGGGTTGCATGTTTCCAGGGCAACCCACCAGCAGCAGGCATGAATTTTATGGTGACCTTTTCAGCGACAGGCAAATAATCTGCCATCCATAAACTCCTGCCCACCAACAATTTGCACTTATATAGCCTCTTTAACATAGTAAATCAGCCTAAAGTGCTTCACAGGCAAATTATGAACCAAAATTTGATACGGAGGAACATTAAGGTGATATTTGAATGGAGAACCAAATGCTTGGTCAAAGAGATAAGAACAACAAAAAGCAAGCGAAGTGAAGATATTTAAGGAAGTGGTTATTTGACCAGGCTAATGAACTGATAAATAACCTTTGACCACAATTAGGGTAGGATACCTGTTGATAAAAAGGAGGGGCTGATTGTGGCCCTGGCAGCACGGGTGGCACTGCTGCCTCACAGCGCCAGGGACCCAAATTCAATTCTGGCCTCGGATGACTGTATGTGTAGAGTTTGCACGTTCTCCCCATGTCTGCGTGGGTTTCTTCCAGGTGCTCCGGTTTCCTCCCACAGTCCAAAGATGTGCGGGAAAGGTTGATTGGCCGTATTGAATTGCCCCTTAGTGTCAGGGAGATTAGCAGGGAAATACATAGGGTTACAGGAATAGAGGCAGGGTGGAATTGTGACCAGTGCAGACTTGATGGGCTAAATGGCCTCCTTCTGCACTGCAGGGATTCTGTGATTCTATGGTTCCAGAGCTTAGGGCTGAGGCACCTCAAGATACGGCTGGCAACATGTAAGCTCTTTTCTTTACCACAGGCAAAAACAGAAGAATAGAAGTCAGAGGAGTTAATGATCAAACTTTACAGTGCTTTAGTCAGACTGCACCTTGACTATTGCATCCAGTTCTGGTTGCCAAGAAACAAGAGAGATGTTCAAGCACTAAAGGCAATACAGGGAAGAGACCAATCCCCTGTGTCACAGCAAGGAGTTATGAGAAATGACTGGAGCAATTTGGGCTTTCCAGCTTGGTATCTGAGGGGTGATCTCTTAGAGCTATACAGGATTGTTAAGGGCACAGAATAAATTAACCCTAAATACTACTTACTTTTTTTTATATTCATTCATGAGATGTGGGCATCGTCGACTGGACCAAGCATTTATTACCCATCCCTAAGGGCAGTTAATAAACAACCACATTGCTGTGGGTCTGGAATCATATGTAGGCCAGACCAGGTAAGGACTGCAGATGTCTTTTCCTAAAGGACATTACTGAACCAGATGAGTTTTTACAACAATTGACAATGGTTTTGTGGTCATCATTAAGTTTTGAATTCCAGATTTTTTTTATTGAATTCAAATGTTACCATCTGCCATGGTAGGATTCGAACCCAGGTCCCCAGAGCATTACTTTGGGTCTCTGGATTACTAATCCAGCTACGCCACTTCTCCCCTAGAAACAGCGGCAGCAGAGCTGGTGGAGACAGGTTCAGATTGGAGAAAGGTACATGAGAACATGAGACCATCAATTTTAGCCTGTGTTTATTGCCGGTGCATCCACTGCATAATATCTTTGAAAAAAATCTCTTGAAGCCTTGTTAACATCAACCCACCAAAGACTCAGAGAGTAGTTGGGGTGTGGAATGCACTGTCTGCTGTGATAGTGGAGTCGGACACTTTAGGAAGTTTCAAGCGGTTATTGGATAGGCACATGGAGCACACCAGAATGATAGGGAGTGGAATAGCTTGACCTTTGTTTTGGACAAAGCTCAACACAACATTGAGGGCCAAAGGGCCTGTACTGTGCTGTTCTTTGTCCTATGTTCTATGACTGATTGGGTTTGATAGCATCTGCATAGAGAGAATAAAGCCAATGTTTTGAGTGTAGATGACCCTTCATCAGAGCTGCTTTGTCCAGTTCTGGCAAAGGGTCATCCTGACTTGAAACGTTGGCTCTTTTCTCTCTCCACAGATGCTGTCAGATGTGCTGAGATTTTCCAGCATTTTGTGTTTTTGTTTCAGATTCCAGCATCTGCAGTATTTTGCTTTTACCTAAAGACTGATTAGTTAAAAAACATTAAAAATAAGGTCCATCCATCAACCCAAACAGTAGTTGTTGCCACAGCAAGTGCTGAGAGTGGAAGGAAAATGGACGAAAATAAAGTAAGGTCAACTCTCAATCCACATCAAAATATATTCTCAAACTTCCAATTTTTATCATAAAGTATTCTTCAATTGTGAACCCTGGCTACAAAATATCCACCAGCCCTCATCTTTATTGACAGGTATCCTTCACTAATTATGATCAAAGGTTATTTATCAGTTCATCCTGGTCAAATAACTTGAGATGTGCAATGCTTTCAATTGGAGTGGTGTATCTGTCACTACATTCCAAGCTTTAAATTTGCCTGGCTCAGTTTATAGCATAATTTTTAAAGAAACAAGAAGTGTCCCTAAAAAACAAGTAAGACTTATTACAAAGCTGTTGGAAGCTTCACATGTTTCCACTAAATTACTGAGTCTTTGCATTGCAAAAGAGGCCATTCAGCCCATTGAATCTGCACTGACTCTCTGAAAGAGCATCTTACTTAATCTCACTCACCCACCCTATCCTTGTGGCCCTGTGCATTTACCATGGTTAATCCTATACAAGTTACCATGGCCAATCTGCCTAACCTGCACATCTTTGGCCTGTGGGAAGAAGCTGGAGGAAACCCAGGCAGACACAGGGAGAACATGCAAACTCCACACAGGCAGTCATCCAAGGCTGGAATCGAGCCCGGGGCCCTGGTGCTGTGAGATGCTAACCACTGTGCCACCGTGCACCCCCCACCCACCCCCACCCCCACCCCCATTATCACCTCTCCTTGTAACATTGTGTGGAATGAGCATCTTTCAGTGCGGCAAGCTGTTCACCTAAGAGAGCTGATGGCCTCTCGGCCTGACAAGGGGCCAGCAACCTGTGGAGTAGGACCAGTGTGAGTTTAAAAGTGTTTTGTTCTACCAGAATCAAAGAACTTACCTTTCACTTTACCAACACATAGACCAAACCTGCAGCCAGATGTATTGGTCTAAATGTACTCAAAGATCAAAAGAGGCGCATAGTTTTATATACATATATTGACAACAGTAAATATCAGCACAACCTTCAGCTGAAGTTTTATTTCACTATGATTAAGTACTCTAGTCCTGAGAGAGAATATTGCTCCAAGCTATTAACTATTTATCAGTATGCATCTGTAATACCTAATGAGAGTGGAACTCATGATGCTCGTACTGCCTTTGCTCAATGAGAGGCTTTTGGCGTAATGTTCCAAATGTATGTCGTTAATGTGTTTGAAATGGACATTTAAAAAACATTTTCATTTGTGAATATGAAGTAATTACAAGCAACAGGTCAATTTTGGAGAAGATTTGAATCAGGGCTCCCTAGGCTGAAATTTATTCGCCTGTCTCCTCCTATTTTCATTTGGCTGATTACAAATTTTACCAACAAGTCAAGTGATATATGATCACAATGTATTCACATCTCCTCTGTCAGCTCCTGTCTCAGTATCCATTTCTTCCCTCACTATTCATATTCCAGCCTGAGAGTACCTAATGCTGGCTTTGATTTCTCCCAGATCAGCCTAATGGGGCAGTAAACAGGAGAAGAACATCTGAATTGGAAGTCCACGGGCATGTTTTATTCCAGTGGAGTGAAATATGGGGCAGGATTTTACACTGTTCGGGCAGATGTGCGTCTGACCTAGAAACGCATGAAGTCACGCAAGAAAATGTCAGGCATGCATCCAGACATCATCACGCACTCACGATGTACCATAGAAAGCAATCTTTCCAGTTGTATCACAGCTTGGGATGGTTCCTGCTCTGTCCAAGATCACAAGAAACTACAAAGGTTCATGAACGAAGCCCAGTCCATCACTCAAACCAGCCTCCCATCCATTGGCACTGCCTACACTTCCCGCTGCCTTGGAAAAGCAGCCAGCATAATTAAGGACCCCATGCACCCAGACATTCTCTCTTCCACCTTCTTCCATTGAGAAAAAGAAGTAAAAATCATGCACCAACCAACACAAGAACAGCTTCTTCTCTGCTGCCGTCAAACTTTTGAATGGACCTGCCTTACATTAAGTTAATTTTTCTCTATACCCTAGCTATGACTGTAACACTACATTCTGCGCTCTCTCCTTTCTTTCTCTATGAACAGTATGCCCTGTCTATATACCGTGCAAGAAACAATATTTTTCACTGTATGCTAATACATGTGACAATAATAAATCAAATCAAATCAAATCTGTTATAAATCAGATGTGCGCTCACCAATGATTAGGAAGCTCATTTAAAGGATTGAAACTCCAGTTGACCTGGGTTTTATGTACGATTTTTAGGTTGGCACACAGGCAGCCATTTCTTCATCCAAGGGTGGGCTAAAAGGGGCTGGAGCAAAGGTGGGCTGAACTGGTCGGAGTTATTGAGATAAAAACCAAATCCTGCAGATGCTGGAATCTGAAACATAAACAGAAAAGGCTGGAGAATCTTAGCAGGTCTGACAGCATCTGTGGAGAGAGAACAGAGCCAACATTTTGAGCCTGAATGAACATAGGTCAAAAGTTCATTGGAGTTATTGAGAGTTTGGTGTGGGCTTAGACTTAAGCACTGTGAACATTTTCACTGCCTTCTTTGAAGTTTGTGCAAATTATTGGGGTTCCTCAGCACATTTTATCCTATAACATCTCTCTGAGATTTCCAAACCTAGCAGAGAGCACCTCCTCTGGGGAGGAATTCAGGGGACAAAGGGAGGTGGGGGCGGCTTGGAGATCACTGGCATGGTCTCAGATCTGAGGCGCCAGCACAGGTTGCTCAGGATCAGCAGCGAGGATGTCCCTGTAGAAGACATTACTAGCCAGCTGCCAGGGTGTATAGGCAACAATCTAATTACCTTGACATGACAGAGATCCAGTGCTGTGGGAGGATCCAGTGCTCAAAGGAAACCTTCACAACCATTTGCCATGTGATTGGGCTGGAGATAGCCTCTAATTGTGTGAGCAGACATCTGAAGGCAATGGCTGTCAATGTGACTGTCACTTTTAACTTTGATGCCTTTGGATCTCCCCAGAGCTCAGTGGGTGAGCAGAATGTCCCAGTCAGCTGCACAGAGCTGTGTCAAGCTGGTGACTGATACTTGGTTCAGGAGGGCCCGAACATACATCCATTTTAGAACAGAGCTGAGTGGGCCAGAGACTTTGCTGCAGGGTTACCCTGCACCCAGGGGGCTACTGATTGTGCCCATGTGACCATCAAGGCACCTGTTGGGCAGCTTTGACAACAGGAAAGATTTCACTCCATGAATGTTCAGATAGTTTGCAACTGTAGGACCCAGATTCTACAAGTCTGTGCATGGCACCTTGGCAGCACCCATGGTGCCTAAATACTGTGACAGTCACAGGTGCCAAGGCTGTTTGTGACTCCAGCTCACCTTGGGGTATGATGCTTGGTGGCAAGGGATATTCCTTGAAAAGATGGTTGCCGATGCCCCTCAGGAAGCCCAGGACAGAGACAAAGGAAAGATGCAATTGTTGACATGACTCTGCAATGGCAACAGTAGAGAGGACAATAGGCCTGCTGAAAATGAGGGGCAATCCACTGGACCAAGAGGACACTGAGGAAGCTGCACCTGCCTCAGAGGGGGAATCCAAAGAAGACTCACATTCACAGCCCAAGCAGTTAGATGGCAAGAATGAGGGATGAGGAACCCTCAGGGAGGCAGGGATACTAGGGGGTTCCTTGATCCTTCTGCTAGGCTGCCAAGGCTTGCTTTCCATCTGACACCATGGGTACTGTTTCCTTCACACATAACCATACCTTCAGCCCAATGTCACATAACTATCTTAGTAATAAAGTTTGTTTCACCAGGCACTGATGAAGCAAACACCCATCGAATACACAGGACACTCAGGATTTGTGAGCAAGGCAGTCACTTCTCTTTATGACATTTAAGAGCAACAAAGAAAAAGCATCCATGCTGAATTAATTTAAAAACATGTTATCGAAAGTACATAAGCCACCAGTGCAAACGCGTTGCTCTGCTCACAATGTCTGAAACTTACGTTTGTAGCTGTTACACCTTGGTGCCCATCTCCCCTTGCTGACAGCTGCATTAGAGGCAGATTGCTGACTATAGTGTCCTGAGAGGGTACGCTCAGTGGCATGGCTTGGCACTCCTTAGTTGTCACAGGCTCTGAGGTGGTGACTGGCAAAGAGGTGCTGCCCTTGTCCAGGGCACCTTGGGAAGAGCACAGAGCTGACAGGCAGCTTGTCTGCCATTGTGAAGTGTGTCTGGACCTCCTAGCCCACCACTGATGGGCAGGCATCCATCCGAGAGACTGAATGCTGAGCTCGTTGCCTGGAAGAAGTCTCACAACACCAGGTTATAGTCCTGATGAAGGAGCAGTGCTCTGAAAGCTCGTCATTCCAAATAAACCCGTTGGACTTTAACCTGGTGTTGTGAGACTTCTTACTGAACCCACCCCAGTCCAACGCAGGCATCACATCATTGCCTGTGTGAGGGCTTGTTAGTCTGAATGCAACCCCAGGAACACTAGCATCTCATTTTAACAATCTCAAAGGGCACCTTACCTTCCCCTAAAGGTATCTGACCTCTTCCAAAGTCCTGGGATCATACCTGAAAGAGTGCCTGACCTCTCCAAAGAACTCCGGGAGTTTTTGATGTTCTCCCCCCAGGTCTGGATTACATGAGCTGTATTTTGGACATCCCATTATCAATAATCAGATCTGAAAGAGGCAGCTGCATTTTAACACGTGCAGTTGTTTCTATGAAACACAGATGTGCAGTTTAAAACCTACTCCCATTTCACCATCCCCCACTTACCTTTCCCCACCTTGTGAAAATGGGCAGGCCAGGTTGTTGGGGTGGTTGGGTGGGGGAATTTCCATATTTGTGCCTCTTTTGCCCTTTTCACTAAGACAGGGAACTTTTTTTGTCCATATTGGAAAAACAGGCCTATGTCTATTGTTGGTAGAGAATGTGTCCTCCTATAACTGAGCTGGTAATAAAGGGGATTCCTCTGATGCGGTTAGCACTGATGAACCCTCCTCTGCGAACAAATCTCCTGCACAAACTCCCTGCTCCAATATGCAATAAGCTTAGTGCAGCACCAAGTCACTGCCAACATCCAGTAAATAAAAATCCCCCAAATGGCTAATTTTAATAACTGGCAGCGAAGCTGTACTTAACAATGATGTACAGTTCAAAATCCTAAGTACCTGTAATTGGTTATAAAGTGAGAAAATAAAACCATTGTGACTGCTGGAAACCATCTCGTGCCACTGTTGGGAGACAGTGTGAGGGCCATTTGCAAGTCCTGTTGAATGTCTGTTCAGGGGAAGGTAATTAAGATTAGAATGCTTCCTCTTAATCCATTCTGATTTATTTTTCTTGAATAAATGAATGGTTCGAAAATACAGAAGTATTTTGATGTGGTTCACAGCCTCTTGGAAATGAATTACTGATCAGATTTGGTTGGAAAGTTGTAAGTATGTAGCAGTTGGGATGTTTGTGATACTGTTGGTAACCGCAATAACGTTCTGCTATATTAGGTTCTGGAAAGCAGTAGTGCAACTAGTCGAAATCAGCTTGGTACGTTCCCATGCATAACCCAAATGATATTGTAACTCAGAAAATGCTAAACTAGGCCAGATAGCACCATATTTTAAAGTTTATTTATTAGTGTCACAAGCAGGCTTACATGATGACTGTAATGAAGTTACTGTGAAAATCCCCTTCTCACCACACTCTGGCATCTGTTCGGGTACACTGAGGAAATATTTAGCATGGCCAACGCACCTAATCAGCATATTTTTCAGCCTGTGAGAGGGAACTGGAGCACCAAGAGGAAAACCCATGCAGACACAAGGAGAATGTACAGATTCTGCACAGACAGTGGCCCAAGCCAGGAATCGGACCCGGGTCTCTGGCGCTTTGAGGCAGCAGTGCGAACCACTACACATTCAGCTCAGACTCAAAAATAGGATCTGAGCTTTGAGCACACACTCTGGGAATTGTGCAGATGGGCATTTTGATAAAGGGGCTTGTGTACACCTGAAGGCTCTGCTAAAGAGGGAAGAAGACATGGTGCATCCCAGGTATGTATCCATCAGACAACATTCATTATAAATGAGCACCTGTCCTGTTGCAGGGTCTCACCTATTGGCAGTGCAGGAAATCTGATTCACAATGATAGAGAGTGGAAGGAGACTGCTAACAAAGTATGTTATAACCAAGTACAGAGGTTATTATTTCTCATAAATAAATCTGACGTACTGAGATGCGAATCAAAGAAATTCCTTCTGCTCAGTTTGGTTATACTGGAAAGTATGGACAGTTTTGAACATAATCCTCTCCTGATCCATTGGTGCTGCTTTGATCTAGGTGAACAGGCTGTGTTGTAACTATACGTGGCAGCATGGTGGCACAGCGGTTAGCACCGCTACCGCACAGCATTACGGACCTGTGTTCAATTCCTGGCTTGGGCCACTGCCTGTGTGGATTCTGCACGTTCTCCCTGTGTTTGCATGGATTTCATTTGGGTGCTCCAGTTTCTTCCCACAGTCAAAAGATGTGCTGGTTAGGTGAATTGGCCATACTAAATTCTCCCTCAGTGTACCCAAACAGGTGCTGGAGGGTGGCGACTCAAGAATTTTCACAGTAACTGCATAACAATATTAACATAAGCCTACTTGTGACACAAATAAATAAACTTAAGCTTTAAAAAAATGATAAATTTAGATGTCACCTTTTCTTTCCCAGTAATCACTATTTTAAACTAGAGTCCCTATTAAAACCAAACACGTCTTCTCTCCCATGATTTCCTTGAGGATCAAACAAGCAGCTTTTCCCAGGGCTCTAGATTAACTGGAATCTAATTAGGACATGTGACTGTCTCCTGAGGAACCTTCCCAACTCCGTGAATGGCACTAGTGGACAAGTGAAGTTAGCACAAAATGTAATTAGTTGACTTGGTCAGGTACTTCCATTACTCCCCAACAAGATTGCCAAAGAGGAAAAGATTTTGTCTGGCATTAATTTTTCAGCGTGCTTGGGTTCCTCCCTAGTACGTAATAAATGTTAAAACCTCCAAGCATCTGGATAACTAGTCTAGCATCAGATTTTGTTTATTTATTCCAGTAACCAGATAAAAACCTTCCTTGCTTTCTCAGTTTCCAATCTGAGAAGAGCATGCGTTTACCAATAGGTGGTTGTCCAAATATCATCTTATTTGTTAGCAAATAATGTAAATCAACAGCAGATGTCAGCTCACATTGTTGCAAAACATCATTCTTTCACTTGGACTCAATATCAGCAATATCATTGCAAATGGTACAATCATTGCCATTACTTTCTATCCTCAGCACCCATTAAAAATATGTCTTTACTTTTTTTAAATTTATTTATGTGACATGGCTGTCGCTGGCTGGCCAGCATTTATTGTCCATCCTTTTTTGCCCTTGGAGAGCAGTTGAGAGTCAACCACATTGCTGTGGCTGTGGAATCACACTAGGCCAGACCAGTTAAGGACGGCACATTTCCTTCCCTAAAGGACATTAGTGAACCAGATGTGTTTTTCCTCAACAATCGGCAATGGTTTCATGGTCATCAGTAGTTTCTTAATTACAGATGTTTGTTCTTTATTGAATTCAAATTCCACCATCTGCCATGGTGGGATTTGAACCTGGGTCCCCAGAACATTAGCTGAGTTTCTGAACCAATAGTCTAACGATAATGCCACCAGGCCATCGCCTCCTGATGGTCAGCTGACTAATTTGTTATTTAACCAAACTGAACCTGGTTTGCTGATTGTTAAAGATATCCAGTGACCTCTGACCCTTTGGACAGGTGAGTTTCCCCAGACTGGATGGAGTGAGCATGCGAGCTTGCTCCCGAAGCAACGGACATTTGTACATGAGTGAATATTTAGTCTAAGACACAAACCAACAATTTACCTAGTGTTTTGACACAGTTTTCAGAATGAAACAGCAAGAAAAGTGAAACAAAGAACTGAGTGGACTTGAAGCCACCTAGCCACCCAGTCAGGAAACTACAAATTCTACATTGGAAATCTCAGTGAGACAATGTCTTGTCATCAAATAGCCTCTGACTATTTCTGTAGTTCAGCACATGAGTATGTTATTACTTTGTCAACTTGCCCACTAAAGGTAGCCTAAATCATGACAATAGCCCCAACTACTAAAGACAAATACTCTATGGCCATGGGCGACACGGTGGCACAATGGTTAGCACTGCTGCCTCACAGTGCCAGGGAATGGGGTTCAATTCCAGCTTTGGCTGACTATGTGTGTGGAACTTATATATTCTCCTCCTCGGGTTTCCGCTGGATGCTCTGGTTTCCTCCCACAGTCCAAATTTACACATTCTCCCCTTGGGTTTCCTCCACATGCTTCAGTTTCCTCCCAGAATCCAAAGATGTGTGGGTTAGGTGGATTGGCCATGACAAATTACCCCTTAGTGTCAGCAGGATTAGCAGAGTTAATACCTGGGGTTAGGGGGATGGAGACTGGGTGGGATTGTTGTCCGTGTGAACTCAATGGGCTGAATGGTCTCCTGCGCTGTAGGGATTCTATGTCTCCTGGCCACTATTTTTATTTATTCATCTGCATCACTGAGATTTATTTTCCATTTCTGATTCCCCCTGAGAAGGCGGTGGTGAGCTGTCTTCTTGAACTGCTGTAGTCCATGTGGTGAAAGCATTCCCGCGGTGTTGTTCGGTAAGGGGTGGGGGGGGATTCAGGATTCTGACCCAGCGATGATGAAAGAACGGTAATGATATATTGGGGGTGTAAGGAGAGCTTCTCTCATTTTCAGAGTTCACAGAAAAGAATCACAATAATTCTCTTTGGGACCCGTGTCACAAAGATACAACTCTTCATTATTTGGAAAGCTGAATAATTTTCCGGGCCTCAAATATAAAAGATACACGGGAATGTAATTAAATTCTTATCTTCTGCTTTGGTACAAAAAAAACAATCGGCGCATATGGAGCTCACCTGTTTATTATTCCGAGCACATTTAGTTGGTCTTCTTTCGAAGCCAAGAATTCACAAACATATAGGCAAGGAAAATTAAAGCGCTTATTTTTAGAAACTCAGTTCAATTCATGAATCTTAATTACATGTAGCCAAACCGGGAGAGAGAGGGGAAAAAAAGACCACAAATGCAAAAACTCCTAAAACCTTGTGAAAAATTTCAAGAGTTAACACACTAGAAGGTAGGTGTTGTGCTCCAGCTGCCTAGCATTGCTGCCCTTGTGCAGTTGTTTGCCAGTTGTGTCTGTGGATTGCTGTGAATGCCACCATCTGTTGTGTCACATGGACATCATAATCTTTTCTTAATTACATTAGCAGTGCAATCAGTTATTGCATTACAAGGCCGGGGATGAGCTTCTAAATCTTGGTGGAAATCATAAATAATTGCACTAAGTACCTAGCACCAGATGTGTGTGCCAACTTTGGTTGTGTTAGATGAATAGTAACCTTAGAACAGGGTTCAGTATTAGTAAACCTACTGTTTTCTATCCAACGCTGTTTGTTTGAGCTTCCTTTCAAACAATGCCAACCAAATTAAAGACGTCTTCAAAGTGCAAGGTAAAATAAGTCGCACCGACACATTTTGAAATGCACTTATTGTAACGCAAACAAGGAGGGGGAGAAAAATCTCTTTAACAAAGGTTAATTCACTTTATTGTTCAATGTCGTGTTTGGAGTGGATTATGGGAAATACAGTGATTAATTGCTTCGAATCTCTCGGTTTCTGCAATTATTTGGATGTTGTGAACAAATAAAGGGCTGCGGTATTCATCATATTCAAATGAGGCAGTAAAATAAATGATGATGTGTGCCTCGCATTGCTGTGCGAACAAAACAAACCTGCATCCTTGTACATCCTATATTCACAAAAAAAAGCACAGGCACACACCAAATGGGCTCCAGTCACAGTATGTGTATGTGTGTAAGGTCCATTGCTTAGACCGTCTATATGGAAAGTCTGTGATGCTGACCTATCAGTTACCTGGATTTGAATTATATTACAGCTTCCACCTTCGGACTGTATGATTTATGAAAATTAAGAGGCAATTTGTAATGAAGACTGTCAGTCAATAAACTTCTTGTTTGGATTTTTTTTTTCTTCTTTCTATTAGTGCCCGTTTGACTGAGACTGCAGAAGGATGCAGGTAGAGTCTAAAAATGTAAGGTCATTTATCAAAATTTTTCTTTACACTTTTGTGCAGCTTGGGTACTTAAGGAAGATAAATGATACAAGATGTTGTCTTCTTTTCAAGCTCTTTATGCTCTGGTAAGTGTGTCCAATGCAGAATTATTTTGCCAGTTTATTATTTCCTAGTAACCGTTTGTCAAATCAGCATGCTGCTCAGTATGCTGCAGTTGTTTGCTGCCACTCATGAAAATTCCCACTGACTGCATAAAACAAGAACCTTTACTGCGCCGTGTTTCATCAATATCTCAAGCAAGAAGCAACTGCACGAGAGGAAAAGGGTTTCCAGTTAACCCTTCCAAAGCACACTTCCCGCCAACTCCATTTATATCTGGAGACAAGTTGTGAGATCTTCCTTTTCTGTTCCCAGGAGTGAATGTGCAACACAGGCACTGGTGCAATTTTCAAGTATTGTTCGCTATTTTTAAACTAGTTCCCATCTTTCCCCAGCTCTGTTTTAAATTAAAGATTTCTGAGCATAGTGTCGCTGCTGCTCCAATTTCAATCTCTACTCCAACACATATTTAGGTTATGGTGCTAAATCGTCAAGTTTTTTTTGTGGTTTATACATTTGATTTGGTTTGATTTATTATTGTCACATGTATTAGCATAACGTGAGAAGTATTGTTTCTTGCACACTATACAGACAAAAGCGCACCATTCATAGAGAAGGAAAGAAACGAGAGAGTGCAGAGTGTAGAGTTATATTCGTAGGATGTTGAGAAACATTAACTTAATGCAAGATAGGTCCTTTCCAAAGTCTGACAGCAGCAGGAAAGAAGCTGTCCTTGAGTCAGTTGGTACGTGGCCTCAGACTTTGTATCTTTTTCCCGACGGAAGAAGGTGGAAGAGAGAATGACAAGGGTGTATGGGGTCCTTAATTATGCTGGCTGCTTTGCCGAGGCAGCAGGAAGTGTAGACAGAGTCAATGGATGGGAGGCTGGTTGAGTGATGGATTGGGCTACATTCATGACCTTTTGTAGTTTCTTGCAGTCTTGGGCAGAGCAGGAGCCCTACCGAGCTGTGATACAACCAGAAAGAATGCTTTCTATGGTGCATCCGTAAAAGTCATAGCTGTCATGCCAAATTTCCTTAGTCTTCTGAGAAAGTAGAGGCGTTGGTGGCCTTCCTTAACTCTCGTGTCGGCATGGGGGGAACAGGACAGGTTGTCGGTGATCTGGACACCTAAAAACCTAAAACTTAAAAACTTCCAAGTGATTATCCAGGACCCGTAGTGCAGGGTATAGAAACTAGAAGCAGGCATAGGCCATTCGGCCTTGCTCTGCCATTCACAGAATCATAGGATCCCTACGGTACAGAAGGAGGCCATTCAACCCACACATACATGGGGAGAACGTGTAAACTCCACACACAGTGACCCAAATCAGGAATCAAACCTGGGTCCCTGGTGCTGTGAGGCAGTAATGTTAACCACTGTGTCACCGTGCCATCTATTTGATGATGATAGTTGATCATCAAATTCAACATCCTGATCCCCCTTTCCACCCATATCCCAGATCTCTTTAACCCCAATATCTAATTTCTTCTTGAAATCAGATGATGTTTTAGCCTCAACTATCTTTTGTAGTAGTGAATTCCACACATTCACCACCCTCTGGGTGAAGAAATTTCTCCTCACCTCCGTTCGAAAAGGCTTACCCCTGATCCTCAAACTATGACCCATTTATTCTGGACTCCCCCACCATTGGGACCATCTTTTCTGAATCGACCCTGTCTAACCCTGTTGGAATATTGCCAACTTCAAAAAGAAAAGAAGATAGAGAGAGAAGAATTTTATAGGATCCCAAAGAATGCCCACAGTACAGAAGGAGGCCATGGAATTCTCTGCCTGTTGAAGTGGTGGAGGCTGCCTCGCTAAATATTTTTAAGACGCGGGTTGATGGGTTTTTGATAAGAGCAGGGATTAAGGGTTATGGGGAGAGGGCGGGAATGTGGAACTGAGCCACGACAGATCAGCCATGATCTTATTGAATGGCGGGGCAGGCTCGAGGGACTAGTTGGCCTACTCCTGCTCCTATTTCTTATGTTCTTATGTTCTTAACCCATCAAGTCTGTACTGACCACAATCCCACTCAGGCCCTATTTCTGTAATCCCACACATTTACCCTACTAATCCCCCTGACACTAGGATCAATTTAGCATAGCCAATCCACCTAACCCACACATCTTTGGGCTCGTGACTGAATTTACATTAATGCAGTATATTTTATAACTCCTTTTTGGTCTAATTGTTTCACAACTGATGAAGCACTTTTGAAGGGTTAAGGGAGGGAACTATGGCATCCAATGTGCACACAGCAAAGTCCCAGGAACAGTAATGAGGAGCAATAAGCATGAAATCTGTTTTCAATGCTGTTGGTTCAATGATGATCTGGACATTCTCAAATAATGATTTCTTTATGTTCATTGAGACAGGGTTTACACTTTTTTTTTGACAAAACATAGTGACTCTAACAGTGCAACATTCTGTCAGTCCAGCTCTGAAATGGCAGCCTAGAGCATGTGTATAAGTCTCTGGAGTGGACCCTACATTTAAATGAAGTAAATCCGGAAAATTAAACCATGAATATGTGATTCTAAGCAATTCCTCCAGGTCGGAAAAGGGAGATGGGAAGGAACGCCATCTCCCACTTCACTGAAATGGTTTAATTGGGCATCGAGCCACAGGCAGGCAGCCCCTCGACACCCACCACCAATGTACCCCCTCCCCCTGATCTGCAACCCACCCCCTCCCCCCCAGAGACATTTCAGGGCAACAGAAAAGGAATAAAGGTCAATTTGGGTGTCTGCCCATTTTCCTAACATTTGTGACCTCAGCACCAAGCAATCCCTTGGAGGAAAAGATCTGAAAAATCTTCCCTTTTAGTTTCAATCATGGGAATACAGAGAGGAGGAAAGGCAAGCGGGGCTTATAAATCCATCGACAGTAAAAATAATTATAATCTTTAATTAAAACATTCTATATAATATATTCTATATAGACACATGTGGTGGGTGGAATTTTATAGGGCTTTTTCTAAGTGCCCAGCCAGCGTGAAAACTGGATCCGTTTTTCGGTTGAGTTTTCACGTCCAATTATATGCACTCAGTCTTTGAAAATATGGGCTAGACTGTTTCTAGCCATTAGAGGCAGTGGGAGGGATCTAGTTCTCCAGATAGCCAGCAGCTCAGATCGGAGCCACAAACTGCGCATGTGCAGAAAAAGTAGAAAAAAACGTCAGCTCTGCTGACAGAAACTGCCCCGGGCCAGATACAACCTCCCCCGCTCCCCACCCCCCCAATATTACTGACCCCCTTTACTCTCCCCACCCCACACCCATGGACCCATTGCACAAGGCTCCCTCATCACCCTGCCCCTCACCCCTGAAACCCTGCAGGATACATGTCATCAGATTTGACATGGCTCCTTCTGTCCCCACAGGAGAAGAATACCCACCATAATCGCTGGGAGAGGGTAAAGACAGGGGGTGGTGTGCCTGAGATCCAGGTTCTCACCCCCTTTGAGGAGTGGGTACTGGAACAAGGGAGAGGAGGGGATGCAGACCATTAGCAGCAGCATGGTCGGGCTGGAGCACAGAAGTGAGCACCCACCAATCCCCCACTTGCTGGAGAAATCTCAAGTAAGTTGCATGCAACCCAGATTGCTCTCCCTCCCTTGCATTTAACCTTGTGTCTTGTGTTGCAGAAAGAGACCCTGATGTGTTTGGGCCATCTGGCATCATGGCCCCCACTGCTGCCCCTACCCATCCTGCCCCTGAAAGCTCGGAGACTCCTCAGAGGAAGTGGATGAAGGGATCTTTGAGGCCGGCACCAGTTTTACCTCAGTTTCAATCTCACAGTTCACCATCCCAGATACTGACATGTTGGTGGGTCCAGTGTAAGGCTTTCAGGTCACTCTCCGGTGAGCATGACACATCTGCTGATGTACACCGTGTGGAGGAGGGAACGTCGGAGGCCTCGGCACGCGGGAACCTGCTGGAGGTGAGGACTCAGCTGGCCCCAGGCTACGTGCTAGGCCTCTGAGATGACTTCTCCCTCAGCTGCTGGAGATACTGCAACAGAGCGAGGGAATGCAAAAGGGGTTGACATCCATTCTGGACCTACTCCAAGGCTGTTGGGAGGCATCCCAAAGCTTTCAGATGGACCAGCTATGCCTGTCTTGTGTGGTTCCCAAGCTAACACTGCAAGGGTGGTGTCCACAGTGGAATGCCTGGGGCAGGGAATCCTCAGCATGAGTGGCAGGCTCCAAGTGATGGCCGAGTTACAGCGGAGTCCCGGGGGACCACCACTGAATCACAGCCGGTCACAGCCGAGGGACTGAACAGGCTTCTCGTGTTTCTGTGGACCATGGCTGAGAGGTTCGAGAACTTGCAGGAGACCCAATGGGACAGCACTGAGACACAGCGAGTTACAGTAGCAGCCCGTGAGAATGTGGCCCAGTCACAGAGGGTCATGGCTGAGGGGCTGCAGACCATGGCCCAGTCTCAGAGGGCCACGGCTACTATGTTGCAGAGCGAGGCCCAGTCTTAGAAGACAGTTGCTGCAATCATTGATAGGTGGCCCCCAACTCAGGTGGCCATCACAGAGGGTTCGACCATTATGGGTAGACACAGGTGGCCCTCCAGGACTGGCAGGGCCAGGTGACGCCAGAGCCTCTGGAGCTCACTGCAGAAGCACTGCCGTCCCATGGAGTGACCCAGGGGCCCAGAGGAACCCCGAGGGAGTAGGAAGGGCTCTTGCCCACACTGGGGCCTTCCAGCCAGGAGAATGTGGCTACACCAGGGCACCTCAGGGGCAGTGGAGGATGTCATGGATATGTGCCAGGCACCTGGAAGCCAGCCAGGGGCCTCAAAGTCCAGGCCCTCCAGAGGATGATCTCCAAGGGCATCACAAGCCACAAGGTGTGGTAGGTAGCTGGCCACCTCCGATGTACACCCTGGGGAGATAACAAGACGTAGTGGGAGGTTAAGAAGTTGTAGTGACACCAAGATGGCATGGGAGAAAAGCAACAACAGATAGAATATTTAGGCACCCTAAAGTTTCACATTCACATGTTTTCATTTTATCACTTATTTTGGATGCACTAAAACTGGCAACAAGCCTCTAACAGGAAGACACTTACCCTGACGGTCGCCAGAGGGACTCTGCATGTTGATGCCAGTGGGGGAGGCCCCTGAACACTCTGCTGCTGAGAAAATCAAGGTGCTCAAATAATACGCTGGCTACCGCGGGTGGCATGCATTGGCATCAACTTACAGTATCTGCCATGGTATCTCCAGAACCCAGGAGAGATTCCCTCCCCACCCCCACCCAACCACCCCAAGTCCCTGCATAGGGGTTTAGAGCTCCTTTACCCACCACACAGATGTGGGCCCAGGTGCCAGCGTGCATGCAGAGCTCAGATCAGAGTCACGGAGTTTGCATCAGGGTGTCATCACAATGGAACATAGCAAGTTGTCATCCTGCCTGCCACAGGAACTTGCTAACACAGTGTACCCAAATCCACCATAATGTTTCAGGTAGTAGTAGGGCCCTAGTGAGCAAAGTGTGTGGTGATCTCTTGCCGCCCTCGCCTGTCTCACCCTTGCTGCTGCCAGCCCTCCCGGTGTTCCCATCGTCATTCTCCTCCTCCTCTTCCTCACTCCCTCCTCCTCCTGCTGGGTGGCCTCTGGCCCAGCGACACCCGGCTGGCCGGCCTCCATGTCCTCCTCCTCCGAAAGGCCTCCTCACTGCTGCGCCAGATTGTGTGGGGCATCGCACACTACACAATGCAGGAAGATACCAGGGGCCTATATTGGAGGGTACCTCCTGAGCGATCCAGGCACCTGAACTGCATTTTCAGGAGCCCTCTGCACCGCTCCACTATGGAACAGGTGGCAACCTGGGCCTCATTATATAAATCCAAAGACATGATGTATGACATAACAGGAACGGAATATGATTTGTGCCCAATCATCCCTTATTTTCTAACTCTGATTCACCACAAGATGCTCTGTGTGGGCATTATGGGAGGTCAGATAGGGTGTATATATACTTCCTGTTGGTCACGGCTATTCCTTGTTGTCACAATTCAGTAACTCCTCCGTCACATTTGACGTTGCTTCTGAGCATTATCAAATCATAGAATCATACAGTGCGGAAGGAGGCCATTCAGCCCATTGAGCCTACACCAACAACAACCCCACCCCAGGCTCTATTCCCATAACCCCACATATTTACCCTTTGACTCTAAGGGCCATTAAAGGAGCATGGCCAATCCACCTAACCTGCAAGTGTGTAAGGAAACTGGAGCGTCCAAAGGAAACCCACGCAGACAAGATGAGAACATGCAAACTCCACACTGTCACCCGAGGCCGGACTTGAACCTGTGAGCCAGCAGTGCTAACCACTGTGCCATCTTGCTGCCCTAATAGGGCAGGAGTAATAAATGCTTCTGCTATTTCTGAAAGCTGGTAATATCTCTGATTGAGTTTTACATTTGGTGGTTCTATGATATGAGTGGCTCAGGTTTACCCATTACTGTGTCCTTTCCCATAGAAATAAAGAAAGAGTTCATACCGGCATTGCACCTTCCACATTCTCAAGTTGTTCCACAGTGCCAGTTAACTTTATTTTTGGTAAAGGCAAAATACTGCAAATGTTGGAATTTGAAACAAAAACAGAAAATGCTGGAAGATCTCAGCAGGTCAGGCAGCATCTATGGAGAGAGAACAGAGCTAATGTTTCGAGTCTGGATGATTCTTTGCCGGAGTGTCGTCTCACACACACACGTAGCATCCTTGTGCACATTAAAGTTCCATGAATATCACTGAGATGAATGACCGGTTAATCCACTTCTAGTGATGTTGTTCAAGGATAAACATCGACCAGGACAACGCACTCATGACTCTTCAGTTTAATTTCTCCTTCTAACAATACAGTGCTCCCTCAGGACTGCACTGAAGTGTTAACCCAGATTATATGCTGAAATTCTAGTGTAAGGCCTGTGAGTTAAGGGTTAAGAACTGATGTGTGATGAGATGGCGAGAAAATTCTGATTTAGGAGGAAGTACCAACTTTAAGGAGTTTGATTGAGGCTGGATTCAATGCACTGCTCATTTCAGATATAATCAGGTTCTCAGACCTGCAATGTACAGCTGAACTAGTCAAAGCCCATTTGGAACTGTATATGACAATGGATTATTAATCATGTACACAAGTGTCCAATTCTAATTAATAATAGGATTATACACAAGGGCTTAGAAATGATACTAAGGATATATATGAACCCTGGAAATTTCCTAAGCAGTGCAACACCGAAGGAAGAATCCAGGATCATAGAATTATAGAATCCCTACAGTACAAAAGGAAGCCATTCAGCCCATTGAGTTTGCATCGACAATGATCCCATCCAGGCCCTATCCATGTAACCCCACGTACTTACCCTTCTAAACCCCCTTAAAACTAAGAGATAATTTTTAGCATGGCCAATCAACCTAACCCGCACATCTTTGGAGTGCAGGAGGAAACTGGAGTCCCTGAGGAAACCCAGGTAGACACGGAGAGAACGTGCAAACTCCACACAGACAGTCACCCAAGGCCAGAATCTAACTCGGGACCCTGGTGCTGTGGGGCGGCAATACTAACCACTGTGCCACCGTGCTGCCCAAGATGATGGGGAAGACTCGGCGAATTAAATAGGAAGATCTCAGACAAAATTAGAGTTGCCAGCTGTATTTAAATGAAGGTTTACTCACATGACTTGCTTCTGTGCTCCAGCCATTATTTGGCCAACGCTTGTGATGCGTTGCCTTTCTATCAGGCCAACTGAAAAGCAAAAAGACTCATGATCAAACTGGATGATGATTGTCTATTAGACAACAAATCTTTTTCCCATTTTCAATATTTTATATAAAATGTTCAATAAAATGTAATATCTGGATGATATTTCTCCAGGATTGCACACAGCAGTGTCCTGGAGATTGCTATTCAATTCCAGGAGACTCCAGGCTGATCCTGGAGGGTTAACAACACTAGTCAAGATCACTCCTAAGAAACCTGCAGTCCACTCACACTGACTATCTGAGGGGTAAAAGTATTGTTTTTATAGAAGCTATAAAAATTGTTTGAGCACTACTTAATAAGGGTGTTTGATTTGACCTCTGTGTTGTCAACATAATTCCCAGGCTATTGATCTTAGCTTTGAACTAACCCTGTTCCATCTCAGAGCTACCACTAAGACATCTGAGGTGAAAATCAAATGGTTTTCAGTGAAGACAGCCTGCTCTGCCAGATTCTCACCCAGGCAGTGAAGACTAAAGGCATTCTTTTTCATTGTATCACAGTTTGGTATGGCTCCTGCTCTGCCCGAGACAGCAAGAAACTACAAAGGTTCATGAAGGAAGCCCAGTCCATCACTCAAATCAGCCTTCCATCCATAGACTCTGTCTACACTTCCTGTTGCCTCGGAAAAGCAGCCAGCATAATCAGGAACCCCACACACCCCGGACATTCTCTCTTCCACCTTTCTTCTGTCAGGGAAACGATTCAAAAGTCTGAGGTCACGTACCAACCGACTCAAGGACAGCTCCTTCCCTGCTATTATCAGACTTTTGAATGGCCTATCTCTCACTTTCTCTACACCCTACCTATGACTGTAATACTTAATTTTGCACTTTCTCCATTCCTTCTCTATGAACGGTATGCTTTGTCTATATGGCACGCAAGAAACAATACTTTTCACTATATACTAATACATGTGACAATAATCAATCAAATCAAATCAAAAAATGTATCCATATCTTCCTCTGACTAATTGTGAACAATGATATGGGAGGTTCACTAGTAATTAATACAGAAAGAAAGAGATTCTAACCTCACTGTGATAAAGTATTTCACTTGTGACTAAGGCAAGAGTAAAATAGTGTCCAGACCTGGGCAACCTACAGAATTGCACATTCAACTAGCGAATCACACATACCAAGGCAGCCCTGCCATCATGTCTAAAGGAAGGAGTATGGTAACAGGTAGGAAAAAAAAGCATAACGAAAGAAATAAAGCAGCAAAATAATGTTAATGTTTAGTGAAGCCTTATAGATTAGACTGCAGAACAGTGCATATTAGTCAAAGTACTGTGTGATTCACAACTCTGACCTGAGTTTATCTTGGACTTTTTTTGTTTTAATTAAGTGTAAAATTGCATTTTTTCCTTCAATTATATTCATAAAAACTTATTTCCCTATTTTTAATAACACGGATTAGGGGAGGCAGTGGCATAGTATTATTATCACTGGACTATAATCCAACAACCCGGGGTAATGTTCTGGGGCCTCGGGTTTGAATCCCACCACAGCAGATGGTAAAATTTGAATTCAGCAAAAATCTGGAATTAGAAGTCTACTGATGACCATGAAACCATTGTCAATTTTTGGACAAACCCATCTGGTTCACTGATGTCCTTTAGGGACGGGAATCTTCCACCTTTACCTGGACTGACCTATAATTGACTCCAGAGCCACAGCAATGTGGTTGACTTTTAATGATGGGTAATAAATGTTGGCCCAGCCAGTGACACCCACACCCCATGAATGAATAAAAATTTGATAGTGTTCTCAGCATGGTGTTAAAACTCACCACTGCCTCTCATCTTGCTACAGAATAAAATAAATCATCCCGACATGGTACAGTGTATATCCTGTGACTGAGGACTGAACCATATATTCCAGCAGGCTTTTGTTTTATGTAAAACTGACAGGAACACAAATGGGCAAAGAAAATCAGTCCCAGCATTTCCAAAATAAAGCTGGAGAACAAACAGGCAAGACTCCCAATCCTGATCTTGGATCATTGGTCAACACCAGGATCAGAAGCAGGAGTAGACTGCATGGCCCATCGAGCATCAAACCTTCTCCACCTTTGACATGATCCTCTTTGGTGTACACAGGCATTCATTCTGGGTGAGGAACAGAGTGTAACTCACCTTAGAGCAGATCCCCCATTCAATTCCACATTGCTCCCACCATTTACCTCCCAATGGCTCAATTATCTGATGAGATTCACCAACAGTCAGTCATGGAGAATGAGCAAGTAACCAAGTAGCATGCTACCCTTCAAAACCAGACACCATCTTTAAGACCATAACATCATAAGATATAGGAGCACAATTAGACCATTTGGTCCATCGAGTCTGCTCCACCATTCAATCATGGCTGATATGTTTCTCAGCCCCATTTTCCCGCGTTTACCCTGTAACCTTTGATCCCCTTAGGAAAAGAAGGAAAACTGATGAAAGCTCAAATTAGATAAAGTCACTCATCTCTCTAAGTTGTACCAAGCTCTCCCACAGTGCAAAAACATGCAGGTTAGGTAAACTGGCCATATTAAGTTCTCCCTCAGTGTACCCAAACAGGTGCCAGAGTGTAGACTAGAGGATTTTCACAGTAACTTCATTATAGTGTGAACGTAACCCTACTTGTGACTAATTAATAAACTTTACTTCGCTTTACTTTGAAGCTAAAATAGAAAAGCTGTCAGGGTTTAATCAGGCTTCATAACATACTTTGGGTTTTCTGATTTAATAAACCGTTCCTCTTTTTTTATTCTATCAAAATCCTTTGCAACTTTGAACTTCTTCATCAGAACTTCCCTAAACTTTCTCTGCTCTTTGGAGCACCATCCTGGCTTCTCCAGAATGTTGCCAAAAGATCTTTTCCATCCATTTGCTGTCAAAACCCCAGTTTAATGTATTCCCTGAAAGATGGCACCTCTAAGTGAAGAAGTACCTCAGTATTACCTAGTGTAGCAGGATAGATCTCCATGCTCAGCTATCTGGAGTGAGGCACTCTAACTCAGAGAAGAGAGTGCTACCAACTGTGCCACAGCTAACCACTGTGTCACTGTACCGCCCTAACATCAGGATAAAGTGTTTCATTTCAGGTGTGATCCTATTTACACACTAGGAAGCTTTCACGAAAACAATTTTTATTTAACAATATAGTTTAACTACAACAAATGAATTAGGTTAACTTTTCCTAATTGAAAAACTTAAACACAACAAGATGTAATTCTGAACTGCTAACCTATCTCTACTAGTTTCAATTCAAGCAATATTTCTCTTATAGACTTAAACTCCTCTTCAAAATCGGTTAGCAACACACAGGCTTACATTCTTGTACTTACGCTGCCAGGCCTTAGCCTCCAGAACACCTCGAGTGAGAAAGACAGCGAGAGAAACCTATTTCTCCTTATAGATATCAAAAAGCAGCCTCTAGAGAGAGAGAAAGAGAGAAAGAGCTTATTTCTCCCAGCAGGTCCCAAACATCAGCCTCCACAGAGAGAGAGAAAGAGACAGAGAGAGAGACCTTTTGTTTCTTTCAGAACTCGGCAGTAACTGCCTGCTTTTCCCTGTAAGCTTATCTCCTCCTCTTAAGCATGAGTCTGTCAATCAACCTAATTAAACCCCAGAAGAAAAGCCAAGCAAATAAAAATGTATTCACTCAGATTAAAGCAAAGACATCCCTTGTTAAAATCAATCACTAGCCTGCATTCTCAGCACGTGAGCTACCGAGTGCCCAGACAAGTTTGCACTGTGTAAAACAGCTGAATTTTAAACATACGCCTCACAAGAAACATGATATAAATACATTTCTCCAAGGCATAGTATTATCCCAAGTTTCTGGTGGCAGAAGGTTCAGTAACCAGAGGAGACAGATTCAAAGTAATTGACAAAAGAACCTACCATGACTTGAGGGAAAATAATTAATGCAGCAGGTTGTTATGATTTGAAATACATGGTCTATTCAGTTGGTGAAAGCAGATTCAAGAGTAAATTTCAGGAGAAAAATGGATCAATCCCTAAAGGAGAAAGATTTTCTGGGTTATGAAGAAAGAGCATGGAAAGGATCTAATTGGATAGCTTTTTCAAAGTGTCAGTACAGGCACAATGGGCTGAATGGCCTCCTTCATTGCTGTGCAATTCTATGATTCATATGGTAGAGATCAGAGATAAAAGAGTAATCTGAGTACTGCTGATAGGCATTAGAGTGGATCCCATTTCTCCCAGATCATCCCTCGGTTACTAGGGGGTGGCACAGTAGCACTGCAGCCTCACAGCGCCAGGTACCTGAGTTCAATTCCCAGCTCGGGTCACTGTCTGTGTGGAGTTTGCACATTCTCCTCCTGTCTAAGTGGGTTTCCTCCAGGTGTTCCGGTTTCCTCCTACATTCTGAAAAGCGTGCTGGTTAGCTGCATTGACCCAAACAGGTGCCGGAGTGTGGTGACTAGGGGAATTTCATGGTAATTTCATTGCAGTGTTAATGTAAGGCTTTCTTGTGACTAATAAATAAGCTTTAACTTTAGAGTGAGGATGAGTATGGAAGGAGTAAGGAGTTGAATCTTGAGTTTGTTCTCATTGTTTCCACATCTAACTTTTCAATTTTACTCAGTTGCTATCTTTACAAAAATGTGGTACTTGTAGAAGCAGCTTAGTACATTTGAAAACAAACTAAAATACAAATCATCCACACACAGCATGAAATATAGGTTGCTGGAAAATAAAATGTCAGAGTCGAAAAAGATGAGACTTCCCTTTTATTAATTAATTAGAGAAAGAGGGAAAGAAAGAGAGAGGAAGAAAGAGAGACAATATATAGGGAACAGTTCAAGAAATACATCAACTAAATTACCTTTTATTTAATTGCAACCATTCATTCAATGAACAATTCCCTTGTAATCAGCTCTGGTTGTATTTGTGTGAACTTTCAACACAATGTCCTCAAATACCCTTCTGTGAATGTCCTCCTGCCCTACTCTCAGCTGTTAGTTTAAAACAGATTCACACAAGGGACTGAATAGCAACATCTCAAGATGTAGGTGAACGAACAAAATTACCTCAGTTACCTTTTCCTTTTATCTCTGTGTCTGACAAGGAGAAACATTTTTCCTTCACAATTGCTTAACCCCAGGCAGGCTGGTAACTAAAGGTCAGCCACAAATCTGGTTCACACATAATTTTGGGTGGCATGGTGGCACAATGGTTAGCACTGCTGCCTCAGAGTGCCAGGGATCCTGGTTCAGTTCCACCCTTAGGTCGCTGTCTGTGTGGAGTTTGCATGTTCTCGCTGTGTCTTTTTGGGTTTCCTCCAGATGCTCCAGTTTTTTCCCACAGTCCAAAAGATGTGCTGGTTAGGTGTGTTGGCCATGCTAAATTCTCCCTCAGTGTACCCAAACAGGCACCAGAGTGTGGCGACTAGAGGATTTTCACAGCGTCTTCATTGCAGTGTCAATGTAAGCCAATTTGTGACACTAATAAAAATAAAATAAGCTTTAAATACATGTGGTTATGGTGATAGGGTCTGGGTGGGATTGTGGCCAGTGCAGACTCAATGGGACAAATAGCCTTTTTCTGTGCTGTAGGGATTCTATGATTGTACAATATATAAACACTGAATTAAAAAATTGGGATGAGGTGGTGAAGAGGGACTGCTGGTGCTGAGATTGCACTCCTGAATGGGTCACAGCCCTATACACGACAAATCCAGAATGAAAATCAAAACAAGCCATTGACTGCCAACATAAAAGAGGTCCCTAACTTCCATACCTCCCATTTGCTTTGGTCTGAAGAAGCTTACGTGTTCAAACATCTCCCACAAAAGAAGCAAGCTGTAAAAAGTGAAATCATTATTTATTGTGCAATCGAGTGCCATGAGTTTGCTGATAATTACAGGCTGCAAAACATTTCAGCTGCTATGTGATTTCCATTTAACAATGCATTAAATTCATACATCCATATTTACTAGTAATAGAAGATAGATGGGATTCTGAACCTCTCAATTAACTTACAGCCCTGGCTATTGCAGCTAATGAAATCTCTCAATTGAGTTACAGCCCAGTATTTGCTCCCTGCTATCCATCTGAACCACATCCATCCTTCTCTTCCCTGTATTCCATTGTTCTGACCACGCCAAAGTGAAAATTAAAAAAAAACTCAGACACATCTGCTACTTTATTTTAAGAAAAAGATAATTAAGTCTTGGACCTCAGAAACAATTCTCTGGTCTCGCACACCCCGCAACCGCTGCCAGAGAGACTAGGGAATTTGGCACTCAGCCAAATCTCCATTCACTGTGGCAGGACTGGATAATCCCAGTTGCAGGCGAGGCTGCTAAATTCTGGATAAACTGAATGACACTAGGAAACGTGCTTCCGTATTGAACAAACTGTGTCGGAATAAGAGAAGTTGCAAATATACAGCAGTTTATGACCTCGGAACATCTCAAAGTGCTTCAAAGCCAATTAATTTGAAGCAAGGTCTCTGTCGTAATGCAGGGGAACACAGCAACTCATTGCCCGCAACAAGGTCCCAGAAACAGCATTGAAATAACTGTAGTAAAAGGTCCTTACTGAAGCACCATATGACAAATGAAGTCACATCTTGAATTTATGATGTGGAACTGAATTAACTCTACACCTGCACTTAAAGGGATGAAGTATAGGCTACAATCACTCCGAGATTTATTGACTGATTACGAATCTTTTAGCTAATTGATGCTACACTGAACCACTAGTAACAAGCTGTAAAATTGTTGCATTTTGTCTTCATGTTATGTGGCAGAACAGCTTTAGTGGTGTTGACTGAGGGATAAATGTTGATCTGAACACCAGGAAAATTCACTTGCTCTGTTTCAAATATATGTGCCTGAGAAGACTGATGGGATGAGACCTTGGTTGAACATCTTGAAGTTAATTTACTAGTCACAAGTAAGGCCTACATTAACACTGCAATGAAGTTACTGTGAAATTACCCTAGTTGCCACATTCTGGTGCCTGCTCGGCTCAATACACCTAACCATCTTAGGGATGTGGGAGGAAACCAGAGCACCTGGAGGAAACCCACACAGACACAGGGAGAACATGCAAACTCCACACAGACAGTGACCCAAACTGGGAATCGAATCCAGGTTCCTGGCACTGTGAGGTAGCAGTGCTAACCACTGTGTCACTGTGCCATCCCATCTAACCACAAAGATGTAACGCAGCCTCACCCTGCAGTGTCAACCGAGACGATGCCTCATCTCCAGTAGTGGCCTTCTGCAGACAATCCTCTGCCTTGGAAGTGACAGTGTTAACCCTGAGCCAATGCTGATATCTATGGTGATATACAAAACAATACTGACCATAGGCTATGTGGAATGCTACGGGTGTGATATAGACTTGTTGATGATACTGGCACCAATATTGCTTGCAACACTGTGTTCAATTAGTGTAAGATGAAATAGGACTTTTGTAAAACCAAAAAACACGGATTGGGATATTAATGTAGCTTTCCATCCGCAAGTGAATTTGAATTTTTAATTCCAAGAGTTTTTAAATGTGATCTCACCGATTTGCAATTAAAATGTCACTAAAGGTCACTCACACAGCTCACTGCAGCATTATGCGTATCTTCACTAAGCAGCGAAAATACCAGCAATGCTCCATTCAACTGAATTTGAATTTAAAATTTTCTGAATTTGAGGGATGCAACACAATCTTGGGATATCTCATTACTGGGTAAACCATTCAGACTTATTTTGCATTATCATCAGAATGTCTTATTTGTACGACAGTTAGAAAATCCCACACGCTTGAAAAAACTGCAGGTATACAGTATATAGGATGCACTTGCACGTGTGAGTGAGTGTGTGTGAGTGATTGAGTGAGTGAGTGAGTGTGTGAGTGAGGGAGTGAGGGTGTCTGTGTGTGTATTTGAATGAGTGTGTGTGAGTGAGTGCGTGTGTGTGTGTCTGCGTGTGTGAGTGAGTGAGTGAGTGAGTGAATGAGTATGAGTGAGTGAGTGAATGAGTAAGTGAATGAGCAAGTGAGTGAGTATGTGTGTGCCTAGATGTGTGTGTCCATGTGTGTGAGTGAGTGAGTGAGTATGTGTGTACCTGAGTGTGTGTGTGTGTGTGTGTGTCCCCATGTGAGTGAGTAGGTGAATGTGTGTGTGTCCGTGTGTGTGAGTGAGTGAGTGACTTAGTGTGAGTGAGTAAGTGAGTGTGTGTGTGTGTGTCCATTCGTGTAAGTGTATGACTGTGTGTGTCCGTGTGAGTGTGTGCCTGGGCATAAAGGCAGATAATAGCAGTTGGCTTATTCTGCAAGCCAATGAAGGGGAAAGACAGAATGTTTAAATATCCCATTATTCAACAAGCTAATAATAATTATTAATAATACTTAGATTTATGTGGTTCCTTTTCACATATGAAGTGTCTCAAAGTGCTTTACTCAATGAATTAATTTTATAAAGTGCAGCGGCTTATGTATGCCAACAAGTTGCAGCAAAGTAGTTAAATAGTTAAATATTGTTAATGCTAGCAATGAGAAACTGAAATGCGCAGTTTTTTTCTGTAATATTATTCTATATATTCATCAATGCACATAGGAGTGATTTTCTCAAGTGCTTTGGGGATAGATCTAAGTGTTTACATTTAATGCTGGTATTATCTTTTTTTGTTGCCCTAAGTAGACCTAATTCAAAACTATCAAAGAAAAAAATCCTTTCTCTAAACATAACCGAGCTTCCTTACATTATTCAAAGTAGTTTTTGACATCTTTCAAGCATGGTATGCCATTCTAATGGCTTATGTAACTAGCAAACCTATTTAGCAATGTTTAAACTCACAACTGCTCAAGAAGTGCTTTTACATAATTTTTTTGCACTAATTATATGTATCTAGTATAATACCTGTTTTAGTACGAAATTAAATTATTTTTATTGAGTGTAATTCTGTGTTCACACAATGTAACAAAATCATAAACCTGTTCTTTGTAAGTAAGGTTGTTAGTTCTTCACACCAGTGTGTACAATACTATCCTCTTCCGATGTTTTAAAATGAACCATGGAGATTTTCCTGTTCCACAGTCAATAGCTCAGCATAAATTAAAAATCTTTCCTTGTTTTTAGTTTTCAAATATGACATAGATTACCACTAAAACTGGCAGAGGGAACTGGGGGGGAAACCCAGCGGGGAGGTTGTCAAATGAAAAGTTACTGCTTATTTTGGTTTTAAGGGAACATTTAACACAATCATACCAAATTAAAGTCTCTGTGCGACTTTAATGAAGGTGTCAACAACAACAACTTGTCTTTATATATTGCTTTTAATGCAGTGAAAAATCCCAAAGTACTTCATAGCTATATAAAGGAAGCATTTATTTTGTGCTCTTTACAACATCAGGATATCTGAACAATGTGTCGGTAGATGGAATCAGATGAAAACTGACACCAAGCTAAAGAGGAAGATATTAGGTCTTGAGCACTCATTTGGTCAAAGAGCTATATTTTAAGCAGAATCTTAAATGAGGAGAGGGAGGTGGAGAGGAGAAGAGACTTTGCAAAGGATTTCTTGAGTTCAGTTCCCAGATTGCTGAAGGCACAGTCATCTGTTTAAAATCCAGGGATGTATGGCCCTGTTACTACAATAAAGAGAAAACCACTATGAGCGCATTAAGCATTCACTGTACTAACATCACAGTCGATAACTTCAACCCTCATATTTTTGTTTAAAGACTATACGCATGGAAAAATAACACAATCTCTAGCTATTGTCCTTTTCTTCAGGTAGTCCATTTGGAAAAAAAGAATGTAACTCCATAAACATTTACATTTCTAGATCTGTAATACAACATCTTCTTCTCCAAAGCTGATGCTGAATGACAGTATGGTATGGATGTGTTCAACTCCAACCTATGTTGAACAAGAATCGTATTACACACTCAATATGCCACGGTGCTAACTTTGTAATAAACTAATGCTGTCATTCTGAATTTAGTGATGTGGTTCAGACATGTTGCTAAAGCCATTTGAAAGGTTATACTTTCTCTGTTGTCTAACTGTAATAAAAGGTCCTTACTAAAGCATCGTATGACAAATGAAGTCACATCTTGAATTTATGATGTGGAACTGAATTAACTCTACACCTGCACTTAAAGAGATGAAGTATAGGCTGCAATCACACAGAGATTTATTGACTGATTACAAATCTTTTAGCTAATTGATGTTACAGTGAACCACTAGTAACAAACTGTAAAATTATTGCATTTTGTCTTAATGTTATGTGACAATCTTTTGGAAACATTGATTTTTCAATTCTTTACATTTGTTCCAAAATTGAAAAGAACATACATTGGTAATCTCTTCAAATGGTCTCCTTGGATATAACTGTTTCACAAAACATTCTTATTTTTCCTTCTCACTGTATTGTGATCGCTCCTTTCATTGTTTCGGCTTTATTTTTCACTATCTCTCAGTGTTCTTTCCCTTCCGTTAATGTTAAACAGAAAGAGAAAATATGCTTTGCTCCTTTTATTTTAAAACTTTCTTCTTATAGAATCATTTCCTCTCATTTCAAATGTATTTTATTTTGATGCCTATATTACAGCTGTTGGCTTTTAACGTTTTCTACACTTTGTGGTACTCTCAGGGACATTTGACTGACAGCAGTGGTACTTTTCACTACATTTCACAAATAATATAGAATCAGAACTTTAGTTGTCTTTAAAGTGTCCTATAAATAGCAATATGTTTCACATCACAGGATCTCTCCAGTGTTCTGTAATATTCAGATCTTTCCTCTCAGAGTGCCTTTTGTGAAGCAAAAGGCACTCTGACTGTTAGAAAACCTGTGAGTAGTTCAGAAACTAAAGGAAGTCTTTGTTTTTTTACAAAGGATAAATGATCCGACATCCTGATCCCAGGTCTGAGTAATACTGATTGACAAATTAAAATCCCTTGCGGGAATGCTGCAAATGGCCAAGTGGATTCCAATTATCGCATGGATATGATGTTGCATTTTTATAACATAGTTTTCTGCTATTGCAATGAATGCTGCAGTTTATTTTAACTGACATTGCCAGGAATTGTCCTGGACCTAGAGCACATCACGGAGACCAGATGTGGGGAGATGATGGCCTACTAGTGTTGTCACTAGACTATTAATCCAGAAATTCAGCTAATGTTCTGGAGACCTGAGTTCGAATTCCACCAGGGAAGATGGTAGAATTTGAATTCAATAAAAAAAATCTGGAATTAAGAATTTACTGATGACCATGAAATCATTGCTGATTATTGGAAAAACCTATCTGGTTCACTAATGTCCTTTAAGGAAAGAAATCAGCCATCCTTACCTGGTCTGGTCTACATGTGAGTCTAGAGCCACATCAATGTGGTTGATTCTCAACTGCCCTCCAAGGGCAACTAAGGATGGGCAATAAATGTTGGCCAGCCAATGTCGCCCATACCCAATGAATAAACAAAAAAAGGACAAGCTTTTCACATCATTTAACTGAGGAGCCCAAAGGCACTTGTTTCATTCCCCGGTTGCAGGCTTCAACCTCAAAAAGGACAGCTCTTTTAACTGCACTGCCGGTTATCATTTAGGACTGGATGAGGGAGATGGGAAAAGGAGGAGTAGGGCACACACTTCCTCCTTCTGCCCCTTGACTCCCCCATTGCTCACTTCATTGAAGAGGTGGCAACTACCCTTTTTCCACCACCTCACCCCAATCCCAAAGTCTGGGCTGAAGACAATGACCTGGGCGTGTGTCACGTCAAAGGGGAGACAATACAAAAAGGAAGAAAATGATTTTTGTTTAAAAATAAATGGAACAAGTAACACCTGCTTGAGGAGACAATCTGAAATTGCTTTAATAAACTGACACGCCAAACCCCAACATCATCAAATTTAACAAAACAAAACTACTCCATGGTGTTTCTTTGTCGCAATTTAACATAAATTTTAAAGAGCAATAAACAGGAAAAAAAATTCTCCGGAAAATATTGCACCTCGTTGCACGGAGATATTGTTGCTGTAGAGAAATCTATGGTTTTTTTTGTGCCTACCTTGCGGGTATGAAGTCAGGGGAGGTCTCAATCACTTACACTGTTTAATTATTCCACAGCAGAAAAAAAGCTCTCTCTAAAGGCATCCACAGGCAATTAGAATAATCATTCATGATAGCATCTAGAGCCAGTCTTTGGGCTGCTATTTTGAGAGTCAGGATTTTTGTTGGTGACCTGCGACTTAAGGCAAAGGTTTGTTGAAATATTAGTTTAATAAGAGATGAGAATGATATTAGGAATATGAGTCTGTGTTATTTATTATTAATTTTTTGTGTTGATTTACAGGAGCTGCTAGGAGTAAAAAAAAACAAGGCCGTGCAGAATGGCAATATCTGCCTGGAGATCTCCCCTCGCCGTATTCTGAATTCCTTGATTTAACATGGATCATGTTAACATCGAAATAAATAATCCATATATGGGGCGGCCTTAAATTATAAATAATATGGGTTTTGTGGCTACGACGCTTCACAGCTAAACATAAAAATCCTTAAAATTGTATGAAAAAAATGACAGAACTGTAGCACTGGAATAAATGTGAAAAACAAACCATTTTTAATGCGTTTTTTTTCAGGCTGTTGCCGCAGTTTTTTTTTAACAAGACAACGGCTTCCAATCTCTAAATTAGAGGGGACATTAAATAAATTAGCATGCACTTAAGAAATGGACACGTTTGCCCGTGCTTGGTGCTGTGTCTGATCCAACAGCGAGGGTGGCAGTTCCCTCCAGAGGAGTATAAATGTCATAGGAGGTGAGGGTCCAAACACAGTCTGCAATTATATTTAATCCTTCACTGAGCCAACAGAATATAATATTTCTGGTGAGAATGGGAGGGGAGCTGAGAGCTCTTTTTCACCATAACCATGCAGTATGTACTACATGTGCAATTTTAAAACAGCGTATACAAAACACTGAAAGCAATTTATTGATTTAACAGAAGTGCATAAATTTCTAAGGGGTTTCAGTACGAATATAATAGGGAGAAGCTGTTTCTATTATCCACAATTTGAGGACACAGATTTAAGTAATTGGCAGAAGTAGTAGTGGTAAATCTTTTTTAAAAAGACACAGCAATTTGTTATAATCTGCAATGTACTGCCTAAAAGGGTGGTGGAAATAGATTTAATAGTAGCCTTCAAAGTAGAATTAAATAAATACTGAAAAGCGGGGGGAAGAAAAGATTCAAGCGCTCTAGGTAGAGAGAAGGGGAGTGGAACTAACTGGATAGTTCTTCAAAAGAGCCAGCACAATCAGGATGGATATAACGGCCGTACAATTCTCTGATTCTATAATAACCCATCGACTTCAGTGCAAGTGCTGATTTAATGTGACAGTTACAGTTCATTAGTTGTGGCTGAAGCTGATAGATTCAGTTAGGGTATCTGATCCAAATATGGCCTTTCACTCAATCATATGTTTTCACCCATTCCAAGATGTGAATGGTCAGACAAAAAAAACTGAGATGAAAAGCCACAAAACTCAATAATAAATACCCCAGTCAGAGGTCACAGTCATCAAGCTCCTTGGTTATCAGTGTGGAGATCACTGTAAACCAAGCAGGTAATGTCATGATATGCATAAGCATAATGGATGCATCTGTTTAGATCGCATCAGCACTCAGTGTATAATCGTTTCAGTTGCTCCACCAGGAAATGATCTCACAAATAAAAGTTATTTATTAGTCACAAGTAGGCTTACATTAACACTGCAATGAAATTACTGTGAAAATCCCCTCATCGCCACATTCCAGTGCCTGTTTGGGTACACTGAGGGAGAATTTAGCATGGCCAATGCAAATGACCAACACATCTTTTGGACTTTGGAGAAAACCGGAGCATCTGGAGAAAACCCACGCACACACGGGGAAGATATGCAGACTCCACACAAATAGTAACCCAAGCCGGGAATCGAACCCAAGTCCAGTGCTAACCACTGTGCCTCAGAGTTAAATGAGCTAAATGCAGCTTGTATTCTGATATCCAAGTCCACCCTGCTCTGTAATATCTAAGTGCTATTGATATCCCCTTATTAATCACAGTGGACCACCTGCCAAATTGGTTTTCTACTCATTGACTCACTCTCTGTCCCACTGACTTTCCCAAGCATCCTTTGCTTGAAGCAAGATAACAGTTTAAAACTGAAATGAAGCTCTCATATTCTTTTCTGCATGACAGCAAAGAGTTAACACGCAGCAGGAATGTGTGGCTAAGATGCACCATTAGAAAGCAGGTGGCTAACAAATTACTGTATTAATGACAGACAGATAAAGGATGAGCATGTCAGCCACACACAAGGCAGCACACACCCAACACAATGAACAACCATTAACAGTTCACCCATGTGCGTGTACGTATATGTGGTACTTCGCAACTACAGTGCTTGTCTTGGTGTTAACGCTTGTACCCAGTGTAAATGCAGGTTGGGAGCTGAGCTGTGTTTGAGATTTAGGGACAGAGACAGAACTAAGAGTTGTGAAGGTTGTTCTGGTGACAGTGGAATCCTTTACAGTGGTATTCTTTTGATGCCCCAGATGGTATATTTTTGTCACACTCGTCTGTAAAAGTGGTACAGGCACCTGCCATTTCTTATGTTAAGGCCATTGTATCATAGAGTCTCTACTGTGCAGAAGAGGCAATTCAGCCCACCAAGTCTGCAACAACTCTCTGACAGAGTATATTACCCAGGCCCTCTCCCCGCCCTAGCCCCGTAACCCTGCACATTTACCATGGCTAATTCATCTAACCCACATAATTTGGGACATTAAGGGGCAATTTAGCTTGGCCAATCCAACTAACCTGCACATCTTTGGAGTGTGGGAGGAAACTGAATCACCCAGAGGAAACCCACACTGACACTGGGTGAACGTGCAAACTCCACACAGACAGTGGTCCAAGCCAGGAATCAAACCATGGTCCCGGGCACTGTGAGGCAGCAGTGCTAACCACTGTGTCACCTTGCAGCCCACTGGGGCTGTTTCTGTTCTATATTCTGTCCATATGTTAGTCTCAGGGAGAATTGATTCTGGTCTTTGTTTTGCTCTTTTTTTAAACATGTAAGTTCTTTCGCTGACGATGTGAGTCAGTGTGTTCTTTTTATTGTTGCCAATTGAGCATTTCCAGCATTCTCTATTTTTGATTCAGATTTCCAGCAATTCTCCAGCCATGTGCGGCCCAAGGCCAGAAATTCCTGCCCAAGCACAGTGGACATTTGAACAACCCATGGGAATCGTAGTGAGTGAGACGGGATAATTTCAGCCTGTGTTTTGGCTTCATTTGTACTGAACATTTCTCTCATTCAAAAATCATAGAATCATACAATGGTCACACCACAGTTGGAGGCCATTTAGCCCATCGTATTCACACCGACTTTCTGCAAGAGGAACTCGGCTATCATTAGAATATTATTACATCAGCAAAATACCAGTTACAATAGTTTCAGAAGATTTACTTTCCTCTCTTTCTGATTGTATTGAAAATTGACGAGACCTGTGTTATTCTGAAGGTTGAAATGATTTCTGTGGCAAAATGTGAACTGCTTAACATAAAAGTGGTAAGGATTTCATAGATTCCTAGAATTCCTACAGTGCTAAAGGAGGCCATTCGGCCCATCAAGTCTGCACTGACTGCAACCCCACCCAGGCCCTATTCCCATAACCCTACATATTTACCCTCCTAATCCCTCTGACACTAGGGTCAATTTCACACGACCAATCAACCTAACCTGCACGTCTTTTGACTGTGGGAGGAAACTGGAGAAACCCACGCAGACACGGGGAGAACATGCGAACTCCGCACAGACAGTGACCTGAAGCCAGGATTGAATCTGTGTCCCTGGCGCTGTGAGGCAGCGACGCTAACCACTGTGCTACCGTGCTTCAAACCTTTTAGGATTGTTACTAACCAACTCTCTCCCTTTACTTTAATATTTCTGAAGAAAGCTCATTGATCTGAAATGTAAACTCTGATCGGAAATTTCCAGTTCTGGCCGCCTCGGGAATGATAGCGGGTGGGATGGAGAATTCGGTGGAACATTCAAAGGTCCATTGACCTCGGGAAGGAATTCCCGGTCGTTGAGTGGCTGGACAATCCCACCCCCTGTTTGTCTCACCACCGATTCTGCTGAGTATTGGTAGCATTTTCTGTTTTTATTTCTTATTGTTGGTTCCAGATTCTGCTCCTCAAGAAAGAATATGTAAAATTATTGCTCTAAAATACAGACTCCGTTTTCCCACTTGCAAGATGTAAGTCTACAAATCCTTGCTGCTAAGGTGAGTGAAATCTGTGATTCACTAGTTTAATATCTGCGTGTGAGATATCTTGATTTCACTTATTAACAGCTATTTTACAGCAGGGTCTCCCTGGTGAGTGACAGGCATAATGACCCATGAAACCTGAAGCAGAGGTGGAGCACGGAATAATGGAAATAGTGAAAGGCAGCTACAATAAACAGAGGTGAAAGAAGCTGAATAAAATGTTTATATCTGCCCAACTGTGAATGGTCTCTGGAAAGAAAGCAAATCCTTGCAAGTTAGTGGGTGGCACAGTGGATAGCGCTGCTGCCTCATGGCGCCAGGGTCCCGGGTTTAATTCCAGCCTTGGGTGATTATCTGTGTGGAGTTTGCACTTTCTTCCCATGTCTGTGTGGGATTTAAATGGTAAAAAATTGGAGCATGCTGCTGTGCAGAGGGACCTGGGTGTCCTTGTGCAGGAATCTCAAGGAGTTGGTTTGCAATTACAGCAGGTAATTAAGAAGGCAAATAGAATTATGTCCTTCATTGCCCGAGGGATGGAGTTTAAAAGTAATGAAGTTATGTTGCAGCTGTATAAGGTGCTGGTGAGGCCACACCTGTGTACAGTTTTGGTCTCCCTATTTGAGAAAGGATATACTAGCACTGGAGGGGGTGCAGAGGAGATTCATTAGGTTGATTCCAGAGTTGAGAGGGTTGGCTTATGAGGAGAGATTGAGTATACAGGGGCTACACTCAGAATTCAGAAGAATGAGGGGAGATCTTATAGAAGTATATAAGATTATGAAGGAAATAGAAAAGATAGAAGCAGGGAAATTGTTTCCACTGGCTAGGGGGAAACTAGGACTAGGGGGCATGGCCTCAAAATAAGGGGGAGCAGATTTAGGACTGAGTTGAGGAGGAACTTCTTCACACAAAGGATCGTGAAACTGTGGAATTCTCTGCTCAGTGAAGCAGGTGAGGCTACCTCATTGAATGTTTTTAAGGCAAGGACAGATAAATTTTTGAACAGTAAAGGAATTAAGGGTTATGGTGAGCGGGCGGGTAAGCAGAGCTGAGTCCACAAAAAGACCAGCCATTGAATGGCGGAGCAGGCTCGAGGGGCCGGATGGCCTACTCCTTCTCCTAGTTCTTAAGTTTTTAATGTTTCTCCAGGTGTTCCGATTTCCTCCCACAATCTGAAAGATGTGTGGGTTAGGTGCATGCTAAATTGCCCTTTATTGTCAGGGGGATTAGAAGGGTAAATATGTGGGGTTATAGGTGGGATTGTTATGGGTGCAGTCTCAATGGGCTGACTGGCCTCCTTGTGCACCGTGGGGATTCTTTGAATTGAAACGGTTTAATATGAAATTGTGAACTTTAGAAATGGAATATATTTTACCATCGGTGCAAGCATTTCACATGACACCAAGTTCCAGACACACAGGCAGCAATGCACAGCCACAGGCAACTACTCCTTGAAGTGTATGTCGGAAAAATGGCAGGTTCTGAGTTCAGATCCTTTGCAAATTAAAATGAACAGGTCCAACTGATATTCTTTGTTCATGCATCACTGCAATTTTTGCTACTTAATTACATTCCAATTTGCAAGTCCAACACAGGTTGCCTTTGAGTTTTACACATCTTCTGCTCGATTCCCAATGGGTACGCCTACACTACATTTGGAAGACTTTACAGTGTGGACTAGATTACAATCCCTGCCTTGCCCCCTCTTCCTTACTTATCACCAAAGTTATCTGAACTCAACATCCTCAATCTATTTATTTTCTGGCCTCACTATGGTTATTATAGTAACTCACCATTATTACCAGGTATCAGTTCAAAGATGTTACTCACATGGGCTCTGTTCCCATAGTATTGCAGCCGTACAGAATCAGAGAAATCTTTGTCAGTAAACAGCCCAGAATGACACTTCTATTAAAACACTGACTTGGATTCTCCCAAAAAAAATTTTGTGTGCTGAATTTGCTTAAAAACTGGATTTTCAAAATCAATCTCCCACTATCTGCACAGTGCCCTTGCGAGAATCAGATTGAAAATCTGGGGAGTGGGTTCTATTCCCACTGGAGAGGCCAGCAGCATAGCGCTGAGCAGGCCACTGTGCATGCACCAGTCTGTCAAAGCAGAGATTGGCGCATGTGCAGTGCCCCGCACTGCTGGCCTCTCAATCACTAACCAGCCCCATGAGCCCCCATCGCTGTCCCTTTGACCTCCTCCCACCTCTTGATCAATGGCCTCCCGAGCAAGCCCCAGTGTCTCCCTCCACCACTCCCCCTGCTAGCCCGATTTCCCCAACCATTCCCTTCCACAGCCTTGACCACCACCAGCCCGCCCCCCCCCACCCCCAGCAGACACGACTGCTCCCAGCAGACCCACCCCCCTGGCAGCCCCTTCCCCCAACCTGGATGGCGCACCCCTGACCACCCACTCCCCTCCCTCTGCCACTGATCCACCGATGCCAACGCAGAGTGGCAGCAGGACCACCCTCACTCCTACTGATCTTGCCCAGTCTAGGCCCTCCTGCCCCACTGCTTTGGCACTGTCTGATGCCAATGGGCAGCCTGTCCAGCCTGGCAGTGCCATGGGGCCAGGCCAGCACTGCCAGGCTGGTACTGCACAGGGGGCACCGCCCCTTACCCCTAACCTCCTGGGCGTGGCTCCATGACCTCGGTTCCCTCCAGCAGGGTCAGGCCGCTAGTTTCCCGTTACTGGGGAGCATTTGTAAACCCCACTGGAGGAAGCTATTTCAAGTGGGGAGAAGCTCGCGGATCCGGAGACTTCACTCCCAGGCCTGCTAATCATATTGAAATTCAAATTTTAAGATGGAAGTCAGCTCCAGGCTGATTCCCAGCATGGAGCTGATTACACAAAAGATGTTCATCTGGGAATCAGGCTGAGGCCGGGGCGCTCAGTGGGGATCCGCTAAACGGCCTCCAATGATGTCTCCCAGCTCGCTGCGCAGCCAGAACTGGGAGAATCATCCCCTCTGTCCTTCATTAACTGCCTTTGTTTCCTGCCCCTTACTGACTGTTCTCTTTGACCTAATAGATTTTTATATATTCATGATTGCAATCTGCTGAAGGGATCATTGTTAACCTGTATCTGTAATGGACATTTTGCTGGATATCTGTACGCGTGTCTATATTTATATGTATGTTTATGTGAATCTGTGAATGCCTTTATGTATATCCTTGTGCATAATGTGTGTGTGTATTTGTGCATGCGTATATGTGTATTGTGTGTGTGCGTGTGCATGTACATCAGTATATGTGCACATGTGGATATGCATACTACAAGAATAGAAATTGTTGGGAATTAGACAGTCAGCATCCGTGAGGATGAATACTAGATAAATGTTTCCAGTGTTAAAAACAGGGGAGGAGAGATAAACTAAAGCCCCCAGTTCGCTTCCCTTACTGCCCACAACCAGTGTGGCTTTTTTTGGAAAGGTAGATGTGCATTTCTCAGCTCCCTTTACTGTGCGGTTAATTTAAGGACCAGCAGCAGACTTTTGTGGGTTTAAATAAAGAAAATAATGTGGGATTCTCCAGCCGCACTCTCCTCAAAACCGGAGAATCCCATGCAAGGTCAAGGAACCTTTGCATGGTCCACCCCCTGCCCGCTACGATTCCCATGGCGGGCGGGACAGGAGAATTCAGACCATTATTTATTTGCACGCTTACTCAAAAGATCCTCTCATTGCCACACCCTGGTGCTTGTTCGGATACACTGAGGGAGAATTTCAGATGGCCAATGCACCTAACCAGCACAGTCATTCGGACTGTGGAAGGAAACTGGAGTGCCTGGAGGAAACTCACACAGACATGAGGAGAGCGTGCAGACTCTGCATAGACTGTGACCCAAGCCGGGTCCCTAGCACTGTGAAGCAGCAGTGCCCTCATCTGATTAACCAGGCAGATGGGAATCACCCTATTGTACAAATTGTAAAAGAAGGGATGTCCTGGCCAACATTCCCCATGGAGGCAGAAAAGAAAATCATCTCAGTATCCCATCATGATCACAACTTTCAATCTCATTTGGAAAAACTGGCTATATCTACTACGTAAGCGATGTGTACACTAGCGCATTGCATGGTTATCATCCATTTTAAAGTTTACGAGGAAGGTGTAAGCACCGATAAAAACAGTGGCAGTTTGATCCAATCGTTTCCCTCTTTATAAATTTAAGACTTGCACATTAAAATAAATATCCCCCCCAAAAACAGCGAAAAATACATATGCAACTTCCTTGACAAGGCACGTGGTAGTTTGTCACCATCTCCTCCAACTTGTGCTATTTTCAGAAGCTAATTATTGTACAGGTCACACACTAACAGTGAAATGCTTTACAACTGTTTCAGTATCTCCTGAATGATCCACATCTGTAGCGGAGAGTACAAACTGCGCAGGGGAGAATCTCTGCACAGAGTGTGGCTGCCAGCATATAATTTGTTAGAATAATAGAAAAGAGGAAAAAGGAACACCCTGAGGACAAGATCCATCACCAGAGAGTAACAAGACCAGTCCACAACTGAACACCGTTGGCCTGAATACCGTCTTAACAAGCTAGACAATAGGCAACTCGTTTTCAGAGCATCGGGGGAGAGAGCCCAGAGCTAGTGCAGGGGTCAATCTAAATGTCGCACCCCTACTTTCACAAACCAACCAGTAATGTACAGGGGCTGCAGTGTGCCGGTCTCCATGTCAGCCAAGTTGTATCGGTCAGGGGAGCAGACTATTTTATCTGCTCTCTGCGTCTCAGGTGCAGCTGCTAGCAGCAAGCAGCAGGTCACCCAAGAGCTATTACGCATTGAACTGATCCATCAATGCCACCGGAACAATAGACTTTGTAAATTTACACACACCTTAAAACCCTAGCAGAGTGAGACATTTACTGGAGCTGAAGAAGTTAACTCTGGAGAGCCGTCCCAACTTTTGCACAATGTTAAGCATTGCATCATTTTCAAAGTTCTCCGCATCTTTTTGAAGGCCGACGATTTCAGGGAAACATGGTCAGAGGCTGTGCTCCCAGCTCCTCGTATCTCCGGATTGGTCACTGGCAACCCACAAGGAAAGTCAGTGTCCAACTCCTGCCGTGTTACATATTTGACATTTTCTTGCCAAAATTGCTGAGATCCTTTTAGATGTTGTAGTCACAGAGTCATTGGCCAGAATTTTACAGGCACGCCTGCCCCAATTCCGGGCAAGTGAGTCACGGAGAACAGCATTCTTTATGGTCTCAGGCGGGATCGTACGAACCTTGGGTGGACATGCCAGTAAAACTCTGCCCAGAAAGTCATACAGCACAGAAAAGGCCCTTCAGCCCATCGGGTCTGCACCGACAATCACTACCACTAAAGTCGCGCTAATCCCATTTTCCGCACTTGTCCCATACTCAGAAATGTTCTGATGTTTCAAAAATATTTCTGGAAGGTTGTAAGATTTCCAGCCTCCACTACCTTCCCAGGCAGTGTATTCCAGATTCCCACCATTCTCTCCATGAAATAAAATTCTCTCAAATCCCCACTGAATCTCTTGTCCCTTATCCAAAAACTATGCCCCCTCGTGACTGACCCCCCAACCAAGAGGAACAGCTGCTCCCCATTCATGCTGTCCATATTGTGATGCTACTATGCCTTTAAGAAAGATATTTTTAATCATGCCCCCTGTAGTTATAAGCAGGCCCTGAGCTGTCTGATTAGATGACCTTTTATTCCTGCTTAAACAATTTAACGGGTTTTTGTTTATTTTTAGCCTGGACCTAATGCACTGTCTTGGATTTTACAACCTTTTGGGAATAGAATCATAGAATAGAATCCCTATAGTGCAGAGGGAGACCATTTGGCCCATCAAGTCTACACCGACCACAATCCCATTCAGGTACGATTCCCGTAACCCCATACATTTACCCTGCTAATCCCCGACAAGAGGGCCAATTTAGCATGGCCAATCTTCTTGCCCGCACATCTTTGGACTATGGGAGGAAACCGGAGCACCTGGAGGAAACCCACGCAGACATAACTGATAGAAACAAGTATCCCATAGCCTTCTTAACTATCCTATGTATCTGCTCTGCCACCTTCAAGGGTCTACGACTAAGTACCCCAAGGTCCATCTGTTCCTCTGAGCTTCCTTGATGTTGTAGAAAGAAAGACTTGTATTTAACTCCTGCAGCCTTCCCAACCTCAGGACTTTGCGAAGCCTTTTACATTCTATGAAACGTACACATCGGGCAAAATCAGCACCTTAAATACCTAAAGGAAGATTTGAATTTAGATAGTGCCCTTTGAAGCTCCAGAATATCCTGCATGAAGTCAAAGCCAATGAATCATCTTTGAAGTGCATTCACTGTGGTTATGTATAGAATCATATAGAGCCATGAATGCACACGATGGGATCATATGAGGTATGGGATCGAGATTCATTCCACAAACACGGTTAATGTGATGGTGCAGGGATTACTGATATAGAGAATTACATTGCAATGGGACACTCTGTGGTGAAGTGGTAGCACAGAAGAAAGGCCCAGGATACAGAAAATGACCATAAGTGGGCGCAGGAACCAAAGTGTCACATGCGCTTGACAGTAACATAACTCGTCATAAGGAGGAGGAATATCAACAGGAGGAATGAAATGATTTCATCTGTGAACATTATATACATGTGGTTAACACCCGTACTAATGCTGTGCAGCCATTCACTTTCCTAATCCTTCCACTATGTCTTGGTGCTTCCCTGACATCTACGGCAGAGGTGGAGACATCATGCTGATTGCCAAGCCCTGTTGCCGGTGATGACCTTGTAGGTGTCCTCTGGAGGGCTGAGATCTGCAGGAAGCCCACTCTGCTCTGGGGGTCCTGCTGTGTGGCAGATGCATCCTCCTTGGCCTGTGGAGCTGGGGCTATTAATGTCACAGGAAGAGGGGATTTGGGCTAACCGTACACTCCTGAAGTCTCCTGGGTGAAAGGCCCCAAAGTGTTGAGCTGCTGGCCCTGCCCCATACTGGGTGCCTGAGAGCCCCTGGCTGACTCCTTGAGGAAAGGGAGTGGCTGGAGGGAGATCAGGGTGTCCCCCAGCCCTCTCCCATTGACACTGATGAATGTCACCCATGTCTACAGTGATGGAGGGCATCTCTGGCAGCAGGTTCAGGATTGATGTCTGAGTGTCTATGGCATCTGTCATCCTTCCTGTGTGGACCTCAATGTATGGGCATATCGGCACTATCACCTCAGACTGAAGGTGGGCAGACCTCCAGGGTACAGCTGGCATCCTTTCCTGATATCCCCGTACTTGTCTTTGCAATTCCAGCAACTGATTTAAGATCGAGTCCAGAGGCTCGTCATCCGACATGGACTCAGCAGAATTGAGGCCTACAACAGTTTTCCCTCCGAGTGCTGACCTCTGAGAGGTGCCTGTGAAAGAAAGGAGAGTGAAAAGTCTGACAACACCAGGTTTTAGTCCAACCTATTTATTTGATAATATACTCACAAGCTTTCGGGGTTAGCCCCTTCGTCAGGCGAATGGAGAGTTCTGGCCTCAGACAGAGCATATAAAGCACAGACAGTTTAGAGATTACTGATTAGAATGCGAATCCTTACACCTAACCTGCTGTTCAAGACCTGAAGTGGCTGATAATGTGAGTGGAAGGAGCACTGATCACAGTTTAAAGAGATGTGTATTGTCTCCAGACAGTACAGTAAGTGAGGTTTTGCAAACCCAGGCAAGTCACGGGGGTTACAGATAGTGCGACATGAACCCAAGATCCCTGTTGAGACCGTCCTCATGTGTGCGGAACTTGGCTATCAGTCTCTGTTCAGCGACTCTGCGCTGTCATGTGTCGTGAAGGCCGCCTTGGGGAATGCTTACCCGAAGGTCAGAGGCTGAATGCCCGTGACCACTGAAGTGTTCGCCAACAGGAAGGGAACAGTCTTGCCTGGTGACTGTCGAGCGATGTTCATTCATCCGTTGTCGTAGCGTCTGCATGGTCTCCCGAATGTACCATGCTTCGGGACATCCTTTCTCGCAACATATCAGGTAGACAATGTTGGCCGAGTTGCAAGAGTATTTACCATGTACCTGGTGGATGGTATTCTCACATGTGATGATGGTATCCATGTCGATGATCCGGCATGTCTTGCAGAGGTTGCTGTGACAGGGTTGTGTGGTATTGTGGTCACTGTTCTCCTGAAGGCTGGGTAGTTTGCTGCGAACAATGGTCTGTTTGAGGTTGTGTGGTTGTCTGAAAGCAAGAAGTGGGGGTGTGGGGATAGCCCTGGCGAGATGTTCGTCTTCATCAATGATATGTTGAAGACTCCAGAGAAGTTAACATCTTCATGCACAGGTTCGAACAAGACTTCTTCACTGCACAGAATCTTCAACCGATGCTGTACACTAGATACATCGATGACATTTTCTTCCTTTGGCCTCATGGTGAACAATCACTGAAACAACTATATGATGATATCAACAAATTCCACCCGACCATCAGACTCACCATGGACTATTCCCCAGAATCAGTTTCTGACAGAAGGAAGTTTCATGCTGATTGGGGGTACGGGTGCACAACCTCAGCTCAGCAGGGAGCTGCCTGCAGATGGCTAGTCTGATCTTCCATATACTGTCCTGTACAGTATGGGAGATCTATCAAACCCCCACCACGGACATCACCACTCCCCCCCCACAGACACCCACACAGATCCCCCCTCCCAAACAGATCCCCCCTCCCACACAGATCCCCCCTCCCACATAGATCCCCCCCTCACACACAGGTCCCCCCCTCCCACACAGACCCCCCTTCCACACAGATCCCCCCTCACACACAGATCCCCGCCTCCCATACAAATCCCCCCTCCCACACAGACCACCCTGCCACAGATCCCTCCTGATCGCCACCCTCCCACCCCCCACCACCGTCCCAACAGACACCCCACTTCTCTGGCTGGCTCTGCCCCCATGAGACCCCTCTCCCTGGACATTGCTTGGCGCCCAGTGGACCCTGCCAGGGCGTCAGGTTGGCACTGTCCAAGGGACCCTGCACCCCTGACCCCTGACCACCCAGAGGGCCTCATTGGCCTCTGGTCCACTGGCGAGGCCATCATGTCCAGTCCCCGTTGAAGGGGATTATCTGTGATCCTCACTGGTGAGGACCTCCATGGCGAGGTTGGTGGGCTAAGTGAGGCCAGACAATAGTTTCCAGAGCACGATGAACAGATTGAAATAGGTTTATGAATATTTAAATCAGCTTGGCGCCCTTTCCAGGTGCCAGGCTGGTGATGTCACACCGGACCCTGGGCGTGAATCGGATATTTTGGTTCCCATTTAAATTTCCTAGCCCATTACACTACTCAACTACCACAACAGGCTGGGAAAATCACACCCGATATCTGACTTTGGTCAATTTTAACTTAACTCACCCTGTCATGGCACAGTGGTTAGCACTGCTGCCTCACAGTGCCAGGGACCCAGGTTCAATTCCTGGCTAATGAGATTAATGGTTAATGGGGCTGCGGTTATAAGATATTGTGGGAATTCCTTTGGCTTCTGTTCCCCTGAATGGGATTTAGGATTTGAATTTCACTGTTTATTATCTCCAGGTCCCCAACTCCATTCCCAAAATTCCACCAGGAATGGCCGATGGATCCTTTGCCATTTTACTCGCCAACTATGTCAAGGAAGAGTGTTACTGGAGTTTAAAGTTTATTTATTAGTATCACAAGTAGGCTTACATTAACACTGCAATGAAGTTACTGTGAAAATCCCCAAGTTGCCATGCTCCAGTGTCTGTTCAGGTACACTGAGGGAGAATTTAGCATGGCCAATGCATCTAACCAGCATGTCTTTCACACTATGGGAGGAAACTGGAGCACCCGGAGGAAACCCACGCAGACACGGAGAGAATGTGCAATCTCCGCGCAGATAGTGACACAAGCTGGGAATTGAACCTGGATCCCTGGCACTGTGAGGCAGCAGTGCTAACCACTGGGTCACCCTTGGTTGTTTGCGGCTACAAAAGGAAGTGAGATTATTGTAAACGAGATTATTGATCAATTAATAAAATAGGTCAGAAGATAAATTTAATCTTTAAAGTTAATGCATCTTTCTGGGGATATTTCCTTCTTTAGGTTTAATTTTTGCAACCATTTCAGTGAAAAGTGATTTCAATATCAGGCACTGGGCCATTTGAAAAAATGTTGAAGAGATTTATTTCAGTGCTGCCCGACTGCATTATACCGCTTCCCACTAACTCTGTGTGTCGAAACAGTGCCAAACAGAGGAGAGGAACCACCTCAGATCTTAGAGAAAGAAACAGGCTCTCGCTCAGAGCCCTGGATAATCATTCCAAAACATCAGCGCCCAGCAAAGCTTCTGCTGTAACAAACAACGCTGGAGACAAAATTAAATATTCAGCCCAACATTATCGGCACATTACTGAGGAATACTCTACCCCCAGCCCAGTAACTGCCCACTCCTACCCCACGGCACCCCACAGCCTCCTTCCCCGCCCCCGCCCCATCACCCCACAGTTTATACAAACATAAAATGTCCAATTTAAGACTATGCCAAATATAAGGCTTATGAACAAAAGGATCCCAGCTGACTGAATATTTAGAGATGCTTAAATTGGTGCCTTACTTCATTGCCAGCCATTTGATGCAGTATTTATAAGACCAACTGAGAGAAAACAGGGGTCACTGGAGTATTATTTACATTACATCTCCATGGCAACTGAAGTATATACATAAACCTCACCTTTTATGATCCGATTTCCCATCGCTTTTCTTTATTACATCTATAGCGCTTATTAAAAAAACGTTTGGAATGTTTCGAAACATTCTTTTGAAAATCAACATGTAAATGCATTGCCTCTGAAGAGAAGGAGTTTGAAAAGATCACAATTAAACCTTTACAATATTACAGATTGTTTGTTAGATGACTGCCCCCACCCCACCCCGCTCCCCCACCCCCCCACCGCCCCACATATTCTGGTCCCAGAAAAAATACCAAAAGAGACAACGTCCACAATAATTTGCTTCTACTCAGAAAAGATAGCTCAGTTCTCAGCTGGGCCATTAGATTAAATTAGGGAATTACCGAATGATACAACAGAAAAGGGGGCCATTCAGCCCATCATGACTGTGAAAGAGCTATCCAATTGGCCCCACTTCCCTTGCCCTTCATGCCACAACCCTGCAATTTTTTTCTTTCCCAACTATTTATCCAATTTCCTCTCTTAGGGTGCTACGGAACCTTCCAGGCAGTGCAGTCCGGATCACAACAACTTGCTTTGTAAATACATTTCCTCTTGTCTCTCTTTGGGCCCTTTTGGCATTTGCCTTAAAGCTGTGGCCTCTGAACTGTTCCAGCACCAGAAACAGTTTCTCTTTATTCTCCCTAGTGAAACCCTTCATGATTTTTAAAGGGGAGAATGTGCAAATTCCACACAGTCACCCGAGGCCGGGATTGAATCCGGATCCCTGGTGCTGTGAGGCAGCAGCGCTAACCACCGTGCTGCCCTTAAAATTTCAGTTGATCCCATGCGTCTATCCTTGGTGATTATTTTGATTCTGATATGCAGGTTTACATGTTAAAGATCAAACTTCAATTGTGTACTGATAGCACATTGTATTTAATAATTTCAATGACTATTGTGAAGGCACAGCCGTGAACCACATACTGAGGATTACTTATGACAAGTAACTGTTAAGGATTATTTTGGGTGGTGGAGACACTTACAGGGAGAACCCCAAAAGACATGGAGCCTAGTTTGCGAAATACACTTGATCATTATTGAGTTCCAGATTTCCATTACCCTTAGGAATGAAGTCAGGAAGCACAATTTCACAGAATGATAATACCCCCTCGTTCTGTATTTTCCCCAAAGGGAACAGTTTCTCTGAACCAAGTTATTTAACCCCATTATCATTTTAAACATCTCACCATCTGAAATGGGGGGATTTTAATACAGATCTCCAGATCTTTGAGGCGGCACTGTGGCACAATGGTTAACACTGCTGCCTCACTGCACCAGGGATCCGGGTTCAATTCTGGATTTGGGTGACTGTATCCGTGGAGTCTGCATGTTCTCCTCATGTCCACGTGGGTTTCCACTAGGTGCTCCAGTTTCCTCCCACAGTTCAAAAGATGTGCAAGTTAGGTAGATTGGCCATGCTAATTTGCCCCTTAGTGCCAAGGGATTAGAAGGGAAATATGTGGACTACGGGGATAGGAACTGGATGGGATTGTGGTTGATGCAGACACGATGGGCTGAAAGGCCTCCTTCTGCACTGTAGGTATTCTATGATCTTGTCCTGGAATCTGAATGACTAGTTCAGTGACAATACCTCTCCACCACTGCCTCCTCTGTTCTACACCAATGTCTCCCCTAATCATCGCAGCTTGGCCAACAAAAGGTCAGTATACCCTCAGCATTCCACACTGCAACAAAACAATTTGTGCAAAAAAAAGCAGAACCAACCAAAACTCTAACCAGAATTGATAGGGTAAAAATTGAACCACATTGTCTGATATGACCCTCAATTTGGGGAAGCAACTTCCCCGTGCCCCAGGTCTGCCTGAAAAACATATCAGTCAAAATCTTCCATCCTCGCTCATGGCTGGGATTTCCCGATGCCGCTGTAAGTGAATGGAGTTCTGGCTGAAATGCTAAATTTCCCATTCTCGCTCTCAATGGGTGAGGCATTATGGACCAGACTGGAGAATTCCTGCCAGAATCCGAAATTGAACTGGGTCATTTTGCAGACATTAGAAGTATTAGCCCTCACGTCCCCTACCTCCTGCACACACATACACACACACACACACACGCACACACACACACGCACACACACACACACATGCACACGCACACACACACACACACACACGCCCCTGTGTATGCAAAAATGAGACCTATCATCTGTTTTAAAAAATACCTTCAAATGGAGGAGATATCGAAAAGATTTTTTGATTTGATTTATTATTGTCACATGTGTTAGTATACAATGAAAAGTGTTATTTCTTGCTCGCTGTACAGGCAAAGCATACTGTTCATAGAGAAGGAAAGGAGAGATGCAAAATGTAGTGTCACAATCATAGCTAGGGTGTAGAGAAACTTAATATAAGGTAGATCCATTTGAAAGTCTGATGGCAGCAGGGGAGAAGTCGGTTGGTACATGTCATCAGACTTTTGTATCTTTTTCCCGATGGAAGAATGTGTAAGAGAGAATGTCCGGGGTGCATGGGGTCCTTAATTATACTGGCTGCTTTTGAGAAGATAAGTTGATGTGGAGGAAGAAGTCTGTGCCTCCCACATTCATTGTAATTCTGGCTGCAGAATTCACTGCAATCCTGGCCTACCATGCTTGCCCCACCTCCACCCCCATTTCTCCTGTCCTCTGGTCCCCACCCCAGGACTTACACCAGGGTCAATGCTAGCGAGGCAGGAGTTCAATTCTTCAGCAGGGCCAGCGGCTTTTAGAGACAAGCTAAGTTGCTACAATTATTTAGATGTGAAGCATTCGTATAACTCAATGAGCACTGGAGTCAGAGGCCAAAACAAATTCACGTACATGGACTGGGAAAGGGGGGACGGGTAAGTTTGCATCTTTGGCAGTCAGCTTTGTCTGGTTGGAGTGCATCATGGAAATCTGGGCATCCATGGCCTGGGGGTTTCCGCTCATCCAGAAAATCACAGGCAATGTTTCCACAAACTCCTGATGTGATACACGCTCCCAGGGCATGGGAGTCCCCACTTGGAGAATGGAGTATGAAGTTACATACTATCATTTATTTATTATACTGTCAGAATCAACTTAGTTGACCCACCGCCGTGTAGTTCAGCTTCAGCCATCTATTCTGCTGGATGTGGTTCAATAATTGCTTAAAAATGCTCTTCATAATGTTCATGATAGCATATCTGATTACTTAACAGCCGCTTATTACCATAAAGAAGCTGAACTGCCATCAGTGACATTGTTTTTATGAAATCGAAAGATCCGTAATTCAGCAGTGGCAGAACTGAAGACAGGAGCCTATAAATGTAGCCCAGTCTGGATTGTTTCGAATTCAGTTTGCCCTCTTCATCACTATTTTGGCAATTCTCGCATGGATAGCCTGTCTTTGCAGAGTGTGAGGCAATGGGTGTCATGTCTCAGAGCGACATTCACGTGGAAGGTCTGTCACATTTACCTAACTCAGGAACCACTTCCTGTTGAGGGAACCATGCCGATTGACAGGAAGGAAATCTCACCAATTTCTAACTTGGAGGGCTTACCAACCGGGAGGGAAAAATGAAAAAGAAAATTCTGTCAGAGTTTGAAATATTGAGAATATCACAACTCCTCATGGCACAGTGGCACTGTGGTTAGCACTGCTGTCCCACAGCGCCAGGGACTCAAGTTCAATTCCAGACTCGGGTCACGGTCTGTCCAGAGTCTGCACGTTCTCTTCATGTCTGTGTGATTTTCCTCCGGGTGCTCTAGTTTCCTCCCACAGTCCAAAGATGTGAGGGTTAGGTGGATTGGCCATGTTAAATTGACCCCAGTGTCAGGAGAATTAGCAGGGTACACGAGGGTTACGGGAATAGGGCTTGGGTGGGATTGAGGTCGGTACAGACTTGATGGGCTGAATGGGCTCCTTCTCTACTGTAGGAATTCTATTATCAGTTACAGACAAGCACCCCCACAGGGGGAATAAAACACCATTCAAATCTCTGAGATATTGCTCAAAGCTGTCAATCAGGAACCAGCAGTCTTTGCAAAACAAACAAATCAAATGATTTCAACAATTCTCTCGCAGTCAGATTCTTTACCCAGCCAGCTGACTCGATGTGTTTGGAAGAGTATAAACCATAATGCAATAAACACCCAAACCGTCTGTGTGTTAAATTGTATCTGCCGTGTAGCTGCCCATTTCACCAGCACAGTGCAAGACAGTGCATCAGAAAATCAAAGTCTACAAACGCCTATTGAGAAAAAGTAAAGGAACAATTGGGAAGAATTCGGAGACCCTCTGACTATAATGTAAAGAACAGGCAGCAAGGAAAAACAATTATAAATAAACCAAGAAATATGACAAATTAAGAAGCACTTCTTGTATTACAATTGTAAAATAGATATTGGAAAAACATTGAGATTGATAAAGGCAAAATATTGCAGTTGCTGGAATCTGAAACAAAAGCAGGAAACGCTGGAAAATCTCAGCAAGTCTGACAGCATAGAAACTAGAAGAAGGAAGAGGCCATTTGGCCCTTCAAGCCTGCTCCACCATTCATTATGGTGATGGCATATCAGGAACTTCAACATCCTGATCCGTCCCTTTCTCCCATATCCCTCGATCCCTTTAGCCTCAACAGCGATATCTGATTTCTTCTTGAAATTAGACAATGTTTTGGCCTCAACAACTTCCTGTGGTAGTGAATTCCACACATCCACCACCCTCTGGGTGAAGAAATTCCTCCTCACCTCAGTCCTAAAAGGTTTATCCTTTACCCTCAAACTATGACCCCCATTTCTGGACTCCCCCACCATCGGGAACATTGGCCGCGATTCTCCCAAAAGCACTGAATACTCGGAGAACTGTTCTAAATCCCCACTGTTTTGTCAGTTCAGCTCCTCACCTGAATCTCCGCACTCTGTACATTGTAGAGGTCCCAGTCGTGAATCTCACTAAATACCCAGTGGGGATGGGCCTATTTGTCCCGGAATCTGGCTGTTCTGGAACTCTATGCACGCGCAGTGGCTCCAATCTGTCAGACTCCCTGTTTGCTGGCCAGCTCAATCGCTGTCCAGCCTGGGATCCCCTCAGTGCTGTCCCTCCTGTCCTCCCACGACTCAATTGTGGCTCCCACAGCAATTCCTGGGCCAGCCCTAACCCACTCCATGCCAGAGTGCCCTGATGTCCAGCCCACCACCCCTGCCCCAGCAGTGTGATCCCCCCAACCCTTCTCACCCCGGCAGACACTTCCTCCCTCCCCCCCACATTAATCCCCCCCTCAGGGTCAGACCTCACCTGGGGTTCAGACCCCCCTCCGGAGGCAGGCACCGCTCCCCAGCCCGCCCCAATTGCTACCCTCCAGATCCCTCCAATCGCTATCAGAGAGGCAGCGGGACCCCTCCCACTGATCACCCCTAGGCCCTACCCACAATAAACCCACCCCTTGGCACTGCCTGATGCCTGATGGGCAGTGTCAAGGTGCCCCCTGGGCATTGGCACTTTTCCCCTTGAGTACTGCCAGGATGCCCATGTCCGGGGGCACCACCCCCCCACCACCCGATCCCCTGAGGGGCCCCGATTGCCGTCCTCTTCATTCTGACAGGTCTCCCGCTAGTTCCTCAAATATGGAAAACGAGTTTGAGCCCCACCGGAATGAAGTACTCCTGGTGGGGTGGGAGATTCAATCAGGACCTGAAAGGTCCCAATAATGACTAATAAACATATTTCAAATATATGCAAAAATGATTTAAAGGACTTATCCGCCTTCCCTCCAGTGTCCAGCGTGGTCTAACCGGCGACAGTTCGCTGGCTCTGGGAGATGTGCATACATTACCGGCACGTACACAAATCCCTGTTCAAGGCCATAGACATGCCTCTCCCACTGTGACCCAACAGAACTGTTGCAGGTCGCAATGGGAGAATCACGGCCATTCTTTCTGAAACTGCTCTGTCTAACCCTGTTAGAATTTTATAAGTTTCTGTGAGATCCCTTCTCACTCTTCTGAACTCCAATCCTGAACTGAATTTGTCCCTCCTTATGTAACAGACTTGCTATCCCAGGAATCAGCCTGGTAAACTTTCGCTGTACTTCCTCAGATAAGGACATCAAAACTGCGCACAATACCCCAGGTGCGACCCTGCCAACACCCTATACAATTGCAATAAAACATCCCTATCGCTATACTCAAATCCTCTCACTATGAAAGCCAACATACCATTGTGGAGAGAGACAGATGTTGTCAGACCAGCTGAGATTTTCCAGCATTTCCTGATTTTATATTGAAAAAGGTGCTCGTGGGTTCGGCATCACAGGTGGCATTTTATGGCGTCATTCATCCTGAAACTGTAAAATCCTGCCTAAAGTCAACGGACCTTCCCATTGTCTGCCCCCTGCCCATTCCCCATGGCGGGCGGGGTGGTAAAGTTCCAGCCCATGAGTACAGAAGCAGTTAAAAGGGTGAAATAAATCCCTTTGTGCCAAAGGATGCGAACTGAGATTAGAAATTAAGTAAGTAGAAGTTTTGATGGCCAGTGTGATGGAATCAATGTTAACAAGGGAAGTTCCGTTGGATTTGTAAAAAGACAACGTGGTGCTGTGGCGAACTCTGTACTTGCAAAAAGCTTGTACTTCTGAGATATTCCTCTGAAGCAAAGTGAAACTAAGGAGCGTTCTGGAAAGGGGGTAATTGCATTTCTTGGTTGTGACATCTTTCTTGAGAAGTTCAATTCTAGCTTTTATGGTTTCTATGGGGATAAGACTTAGAGAGAGAAAAAATAATAATAAAATCTAATTGAGGAGTGTCATGTTTCAGCCTGTTGTCTCCAGCAAGACACAATCACTGAACTACTACAGCACTCAGAAGTAAGCAAAGCTCTCTAGAAAAAGTATTGTTCTGCTTGGCACTAAGAAAAAAATAGATCTTTGGGAGCTCTTGGGCAAGTAACATATAACTAAAAAAGGACAGAAACCTAAACGCAGAGTTAATAGCTCAGGCATGCTGAAGAGCTGAGTGTTGGTCACTAAACCATGATCCAAGAGTTGTTGGCCAGTTGGTTGAAGAGAGAACTCTAGAAAACTACACCATCGGAGATTGTCATGACCTGAGGGAGAGATGGTTCACAGACAAGTGCCTTGTGTGTGTTAATCATATCTGGAGGCCTCAGTTGGAGTAAGGCTACTGGTGAAAATGACTCGAGGGCCAGATCCATTGAGTGGGGGAAATGAGAGACTGGAGGCCAAGTTGGGAAGACTGTGAGACTGGACATGGTGCTACATTTTTATGGGGGCGAGTGATATGAATTTTGCGATACATATCCTGGTTGTTCTGATTTTCCAAAGTGAAATTCATCATTTCCACAGGAACACAATTTGTTTGTTAATGCATGCTTACTTCTATGTTGACCATGACAGTAAAATTTTTCAGAAGTGAAATCCAGCCCATCAATTTCTCTCGACAGGGTCTTTGGGGATTTCTTTCTTTACAGGTTTCTCTCTAACGGATTGTAACAGTGCTTACCTGAAAAAGACAGCTAACCGCAAGCCCAGGAATTGAGTTATGTTTATCTTACTACCATAGAATCCCTACAGTGCAGAAAGAGGCCATTCTGCCCATCGGGTCTGTACTGACTCTCTGAAAGAACATCCCACCCAAGCCCTTCCCTTCCACCCTTTCCCCATAATCCTGCCCATTTAGCACAGCCTATCCACCTAACCTACACATCTTGGGACCATTTAGCCAATCCACCTAATCTGCACATCTTTGGAGTGTGGGAAGAAATCACTGGAGGAAACCCATGCAGACATGGGGAGAATGTGCAAACTTAGCAAAGGCAGTGCCCCAAGCCCAGAATTGAACACGGGTTTCTGGTGCTGTGAGGCAGCAGTGCGAACCACTGTGCCACTGTGCCATCCTCAGCCATCAGATAGTTTTTGCAACTTTGAGCCTGCCTCTTGGTTGGCTTTCCATGAATGTTACTGACCATGTCATCCGCATTTCAGCGCACTATCACTAAAAATATCACAGTAACTTCATTGCAGTGTTAATGTAAGCCTACTTGTTACTAATAAATAATCTTTACTTTAGAAAGCTCAAATGATTCAGGGAGAGCAAGCTGAGTTTTTTTGTCACTTGCTGTTTTTGCTCACACGTGCCCCTGTCAACATCAATGGTGATGAAGTGGAAATGGTCGAGAGCTTCAAGTTTTAGGTGTCCAGATCGCCAGCAACCTGTCCTGGTCCGTCCATGCCAACACTATAATTAAGAAAGCCCACCAATGCTTCAACTTTCTCAGGTGGCTGAGGAAATCCAGCATGCCTGTTGTTATTCGCACCAAATTTTACAGATGCACCATGAAAAGCATCCTTTCCAGATCTATTACAGCCTGGTATGGTTCCTACTCTGACCAAGACCGCAAGGAACTACAAAGGGTTGTGAATGCAGCCCAGTCCATCACCCAAACCAGCCTCCCAACCATTGACTCTGTCCACATGTCCTGCTGCCCTGGAAAAGCAGTCAGCATAATCAAGGACCCCACCAAACCGGAAGAACTCTCTTCCACCTTCTTCCGTCAGGGAAAAAATATAAAAGTCTGAGATCACATGCCAGCTGACGCAAGAACAGCTTTTTCCCTGCTGCCATCAGACTGTTGAATGGACCTACCATACATTAAGTTGACCTTTCTCTTTACCTTAGCACTATATTCTGCACCCTCTCCTTTCCATTCTCCCTTCTGTACTCTATGAACAGTATTTTTGTTTGTAGAGTGCTCAAGAAACAATACTTTTCATTGTGTTCCAATATATGTGGCAATAATAAAGCAAATCAAAAATGAGTGAGGTTGCAATCCGCTGTGATAACTCCAATCTTTGAGCTCTTCAACAGCACAGGCGGACAGATTTAATGTGTCATTTGAAGGGAAACCTCTCGGAGAAGGCAGCCCTGTGTCTGATACATTTGATATTATGCTCAAACCTCCCGTGTGGCTTCCCACCACAAGCCGATCTGAGTCTCAGAGCTGGTGACACAATTAACTGGGCGAATTAGAAAAGTTGAGATATTCTCAATATTTCAAACCCTGGCAGAATTTTCCTTTCCATTTTTCAGAAAAGCAGCCTGTTGTTTATTATTCATAGCTCCGCGTGACAACGCAATAAACAATTAGGTGTAGATAATCCAACCTAAATTATGAATAGCTTGAAAATTCTGTGGGGATACATTTCATATCTTGCTCATGCAAATTAAATGGCCAAGACTGCACTAGATAATTTATAGTGAGACAGTTTGGATAGATGAAAGGTAGACAGATAAAGGGTGTGCAGGGAAGAAGGATGTGGTTGGGAGGGCTGTACCATTAAAGGGAATTGCTTCCTTTGATTCATTCAGGCTGACTTACTTCGTTGGCTGTAAAGTGCTCTGGGTCTTCCTGGGGTTGAGAAAGGAGTTATATGAACATAGAATCGTAGAATGCGGGGGTGGCATGGTGACCCAATGGTTAGCACCGCTGCCCCACAGTGCCAGGGATCCGGGTTCCCTGCCTTGGATCACTGTCTGAGCGGAGTCAGCACATTCTACTCGTGACTGCATGAGCTTCCTCTGGGTGCTCCTGTTTTGTCCCACAGTTCGAAAGACATGCTGGTTAGATGCATTGGCCATGCTAAATTCTCCCTCAGTGTATCCGAACAGGCACCAGAGTGTGGTAACTAGGGATAACTTCATTGCAAAGTTAATGTAAACCTATTTGTGACACTAATAAATAAAAACTTAAAATCCCTACTGTGCGGAAGGAAGCCAATTTGTCCATCATGTCTGCGCCAATTCTCCAACAGAGCATCCTTCCCAGGCCCTATCCCTGTGACCCCACTAATCCCCCTAACCAGCACATCTTGGAACATTAAGGAACAACTTAACATGGCCTGTCCACCTAACCTTCAGATCTTTGGACAGTAGGAGAAAACTGGAGCACCTGGGGGCAACACATGCAGACATCTTTTGTGACTCTAATCTCATTCTGATAGCAACTATAGAGATCTCCATTGCCCGTGACAGTGATATCATCAGGCAGAATATGTGACCAATCATATTGAAGCATTCTCACACACAGCAAACCAGAGCTAAAACCCTGAATGACCTTCACTTTTTAATCATTCCAAAGAGATCAAAATAAAGATTGGAACATATGCATTAGTTTAAGATTGAAGCTGAAACATCATAAACCTTTAAAAATGAATTATTATGAAATTTTTGGATTTATTTTATTAGAATGGAGACATTTGATACCTGACAAAATCTTTTCTGTTTTTCAGTTTTTCAGAGTTTTCAGTGGCAGAGAGGCTGTCCAGCAGAAATTATGACTTAGTACATCATCAAATATCCAGTCACACCTCATTTAACAAAGCATTAGTTTTTCACAGGTTTGTACATCAGAACAAAGCACATTAATGTTGCTGTAGTAGAATTAACAGCATAAACAACAGAAGTTCACATCAAACCACTCACAGCAAGTAATTTCCATGATTTTCGTCCTGAAAAACTTCAACTGTTTGACCTACGAGGGAGTGGGGCAATCAGCGACAGCAATGTCTGCCATTCCATCTTTAACTGTGCCTGTGCAGGTGCCGGAGATTGCTTTACAATTTAAATTTATTTAGTAGTGTCACAAGTAGGCTTACATGAACATTGCAATGAAGCGACAGTGAAAATCCCCTGGTCACCACACTCCGGCCCCTGTTCGGGTACACTGAGGGAGAATTTAGCAGGGTCAATGCACCTAACCAATACGTCTTTCGGACTGTGGGAGGAAACTGGGGCAGACACGGGGAGAATGCGCAGACTCCATATTCAGTGACCCAAGCTGGGAATCGAACCTAGGTCCCTGGCATGGTGAGGCAGCGGTGCTAACCACACTGTGCTACCGTGCCACCCCATTCTGCAGGCAGCTTCGCGGAGAAATGACCGGTGAATATTGGCAGTTTCAAAATCCGGGCCGTTAAATTATTCTCGCCTGCAAAAATGTTTTCCGCCTCATTTTATTTTGTGTCTGTAGGAGCTGATTACTCTTCAGAAATTCAACCCTAACGCCGTCATTCCAGTGCAAACCAGCCTCTCCCCCCCTCCACACCCGCTCTGACCCTGTTGTGTGTCTGTCCAGCCTTATCATTCTGGGAGGACACTCCAACACTTCAGAAGAAGATGCCATTTAATCTCCTGGTTTAGATGGTGCGCCTGCCACACGCTGGTGTTTCATAGAATGACGGGACTGCATGTCAAATCAAAGCATGTCCCTTTTTAGTTTCATCCCAGCACACCCCCTCCCCCCACCATTCCCCTCAATGCCGTGTCTCAGCTGCGGAAAGCAATGAGTGCTTTCCAACCCCGCCACCCAATTTCTTGATGATAACAGTTTTGTGTCGGACAGCAGAATGAAGGCATTGCCCTCCTTGCTTCGTGCGACGCCCCTTCAGTGCGTGGCTCACACCACTGGTGAAATAGCACAAAGACAGCAGACGGTCGTTACAATATCCCATGCAGTGCTATTTATTAAACACTCATCTTAAACGGCAGCCACTTAGAGGGGAGCGGGGTGGGGCGTTGGAAAATGCGTGGTAACCGTTTTTGTGTGTTTTCACAGTGCGGACAGAATGTTAAGCAAAATACAAATGAACAAAAATGACAAGAGACAGATTCCCACTGAATACAGTGTTGAGGCTTTCCTTCTCCAGTATAAAAATGACAGGCACCTGTGGGTTTTGCATCCAAATCAGCACTGTATCACAGAGTCACAGTGTTGATTTCCATTAGTATTAATTTCTGTCTATTTAATTTTACTGGTGTCACTGCTTCCCACTAAACTGCAAGAGACAATTCCTTATTGATTGCTTTCTCGCTCGTCAAAGCATCCCTGGCTGATCATATTTTACCCTGAAGACAACTTATACATTTCAGATAATAAGTCGGCGCTCAGAGTAGGAAATGGATTACATGTGCAGTCACTAACTGTCCAAGTGAATCATGTTACTGTGTATCAATATACTGCGTCTGCCTATCATTTCACCTGGACTTGATACGAGGAGAAATTCGCCTTGCGTTTCAGGGCCTGCACAGCTCAGGAATCGATTGCCACTACAAGCTGAACTGCTGCAGGAATCGATCACCAGCACAGGATGGATTGATCCCATCGCTTCGCCTTATCATTGTCCACATCATATTTAATTTCCATGAAGCAAGATGCTTTGCAGCAATGTGGGGCTTCTTAAAAAAAATTTATTCCCCACCCCTCCACCAAAGGTTGAATACAGGCATTTTAACAGAACCAATTGATGCTGAAAGGTTTTTTTGGGTGGGGGGAGGGCGGTGGGGGGACCCATGGCAGGTCCTGGTGGTAATAAAGGCTGCATTTTTCTCTCTGTGATATGATAGAAGTGTTGTCGTCATGGCAACGAGTGTCTCCAGAAAATGGCCTTGCCCATGCTGTCTTGCATTGTGCTCCCTCGAGGGCTGGGCTCGGTGCCCCCTGTTGGCTCTTGGTTTACACAATTACAGTGCTTAAAGTACACTGTCGATCACCTCTCACATAAACCCGTGGCAGGCCGTTGTACAAAAGGGCTGCTTTTAAGGTTAAAAAAAGGGCCACTCCAGTACAGTTAATAGGTCAGAGATTTAGTTGTAGGCCTTGAAGCTTAACTCCATTGGCCACGCATTCCAGCACTGCTCAGAAACTGATATTGTGCCCTTAACACTCTCTCAGTAGGCTACTTGTCATCTGTACCAAGCAGTGTATAAAAACCACAGGAGTCTGTGCGCTCCAAGACAGTCATATTATTTTTCAAAGTGCTTTCTTAGGAGTCAGTTGCTAAGGTGCTTTCCAGCAGAGGGGTCTGGTATTTAACTTTCATTGACTTATGACAGTTCTGCCTTTTTCCACAAGATGAAAAACAAAGAACAGTTGCTTTCTATTGGCCTGCATTTAATGTCACTTTATTCAATGTTCAAACAGGTGAGGACAGTGCGGAGCAGATTCTCAACACCCTTACTTTTGTGCACCAGTTAAAATCCGCAGTGATTTTGTTTCTTGCCTTTGGTTGCTTTGAACGTTTGTCATTTAAGATAAAACAATTGGGGCTGCACGGTGGCACAGTTTTTTATTATTCATTCATGGGACGTGGATGTCACTGGCTGGCCAGCATTCATTACCCATCCCCAGTTGCCTGAGAGCAGTTGAGAGTCAACCACGTTGCTGTAGCTGTGGAGTCACATGTAGGCCAGACCAGATAAGGATGGCAGGAAAGTAGTGAACCAGATGGGTTTTTCTTATAATTGTTCCATGGTCATCAACAGGTTCTGAATTCCAGATATTTTTTATTAATTCAAATTCCAACATCTGCTGGGATGGGATTTGAACCTGGGTCCCCAGAACATTAGCAGAATTTCTGAATTAATAGTCTAGCGTTAATACCACTAGGCCATTGCCTCCAGCACTGCTGCCTCCATCACCGATGCCTCACAGCAGCCAGGGACCTGGTTTTGATTCCAGTCTTATGATTGTATGTCTGGAATTTGCACGTTCTCCATGTGTCAGCGTGGGTTTCCTCCGGGTGCTCTGGTTTCCTCCCACAGTCCAAAAGACATGTTGGTCAGATGTATTGGCCATGCTGAATTCTCCCTCAGTGTACTCAAATAGGCGCCGGAGTGTGCCCGCTAGGGGATTTTCACAGTAACATCATTGCAGTGTTAACGTAAGCCTAATTGTGACCCTGATAAATAAACATAAAACAATACTAAATATGTTGCTTGAGATTTTGAGTTCTACTGTTGATGGTATTTAACTTCCCTTCACTGTCTTCTGAAAGATAAATGGATATTTTAACAGTGTTTCCAATTACCCAATCTTTTCAGTGGCGCCTGCTTACTGCACACTGCACTGGTCCCAAGGACTTGCTAAAAACAGTCAAAGAAAGTAACATTTCTCTCAAAAATTACACAAAATTCAACGTTTAATCTGAAAGTCAACATTGTTCCCTTTTTCAAGAACCTGCAATCAAGACAGTGGTATGTACCGTTTACTGCACACATGTTCAGTGCCAAAGAGATGTTACTTAAAGGAGCCTTTGTGATGTTGACAGCTTGTGTGTACTACTTTACATACATGTCAATGTAATCCTACAAATATAATGTGGTCTTTTAATTCCAAAGGGAATATTGTGACAAATTTATTTTAATGCTGCCTTGAATTTTAAGTGCTCATCTTATAAGCTTGGCATGAAAACTGAGGTATGTCGAGGACAGTTTCCTCCACATCATGCTGCCCTCATATTACACAGCCACGCCTGGTCCCATATCATACGGGAATTGCTTGATAGAGCAGACGCAGCACGGTTTCATTAAGGGGAAGTCGTGTCTGACAAATTTATTGGAGTTCTATGAGGATGTGTCTAGGGCGGTGGATAGAGGAGAGCCGGTGGATGTGGTCTTTCATGATTTTCAGAAGGCGTTTGACAAGGTACCTCACAAGAGGTTATTGCAGAAGGTAAGGGGGCATGGAGTTGAGGGTAGGGTGTTAGCGTGGATAGAGGATTGGTTGTCAAATAGGAGGCAGAGAGTAGGGGTTAATGGGTGCTATTCGGATTGGCGGTTGGTGACTAGTGGAGTGCCCCAGGGGTCGGTGCTGGGGCCTCAGCTATTTACCATTTATATAGATGATCTGGAGGAGGGAACCGAGTGTATGGTGTCGAAATTTGCTGATGACACCAAGACTGGTGGAACGGCAAATTGCGCGGAGGGTGTGGAGAGTCTGCAGAAGGATCTAGATAGGCTGGGCGAATGGGCCAGGAACTGGCAAATGGAATTTAATGTTGGCAAGTGCGAGGTGGTCCACTTTGGCAGGAATAATGGTAGGAAGGACTATTACTTACGTGGCGAAAAACTGCAGCAGGCGATGGTGCAGAGGGACCTCGGGGTCCTTGTGCATGAGTCGCAAAAACCCAGCCTGCAGGTGCAGCAGGTGGTCAGGAAGGCGAATGGGATGCTGGCCTTCATAGCGAGGGGGATTGAATATAAAAGTAGGGAGGTCTTGCTGCAGCTGTATAGGGCATTGGTGAGGCCGCAGCTGGAGTACTGTGTGCAGTTTTGGTCGCCGTACTTACGCAAGGATATTTTGGCCTTGGAGGGAGTGCAGAGGAGGTTTACTAGGCTGATACCGGAGTTGAGGGGGTTGAGCTATGAGGAGAGGCTGAATAAACTAGGCTTGTACTCGTTAGAGTTTAGAAGAATGAGGGGAGATCTCATTGAGACGTATAAGATGATGAATGGGATGGATAGGATAGAGGTGGAGAGACTCTTCCCGCTCAGAAAGGACAGTAGGACTAGGGGGCACAGCCTCAAGATAAAGGGGGGGCGGTTTAGAACGGAGTTGAGGAGGAACTTCTTCACTCAAAGGGTGGTGAATCTCTGGAATTCTCTGCCCGTTGAAGTGGTGGAGGCTGCCTCGCTCAATATTTTTAAGATGCGGGTTGATGGGTTTTTGATAAGAGAGGGGATTAAGGGTTATGGGGAGAGGGCGGGAATGTGGAACTGAGCCACGACAGATCAGCCATGATGTTATTGAATGGCGGGGCAGGCTCGAAGGGCTAGATGGCCTACTCCTGCTCCTATTTCTTATGTTCTTATGTTCATACAATGCTCATCATCAATTTCCCTATCGAGAGAACCCACAGAAATTACCTTCTTTCCCTATCTATCCCCCACTGACACAGCATACAATATAACCTCCCTCTCCAATCATTACAGTACACAGGGTGCCACAGTGCTTAGCATTGCTGCCCCACAGCGCCAGGGATCCAGGTTCAATTCCCGGCTTCAGTCACTGCCTGTGCCATATCAGGGTGGGGTTCCACCGGGTGGTCCGGTTTCCTCCCACAGTCCAAAAGGCATGCTGGTTAGGTGTGTTGGTCATGCTAAATTCTTCCTCAATGTACCCTGTCAGTGTGGAGCTTGCACATTCTCCCCGTGTCTGCGTGGGTTTCCTCCAGGTGCCCTGATTTCCCTCCACAGTCCAAGGATGTGTGGGTTAGGTGAATTGGCCATGCTAAATTGATCCTTAGTGTCAGGGGGACTGGCCAGGGTAAGTGAATGCGGTTATGGGGATAGGTTGGGACTGTGGTCGGTGCAGATTTGATGGGCCGAATGGCTGCCTTCTGTACTGTAAGATTCTGTGACTTCTACCTGCACAGGCAGAGGTGCATAGCAATTAGGGGATTTTCACAGTAACTTCACTGCAGTGTTAATGTAAGCCTACTTATGACACTAATAAATAAACTTAAACTTTAAAAACAAAACACCTTTTCAACCAGGTACATTTACTTGGAGCACTCACATAAAAACAAAACATTGCAGATGCTGGAAATCTGAAATCGATACAGAAAATGCTGGAAAAATGCAGCAGGTCTGGCAGTATCTGTGGAGGGAGAAGGAGAGGGGGTGATTTTTAGCCCACATTAACAGTAGGGTGGCACAGTAGCACAGTGGTTAGCACTGCTGCTTCACAGTTCCAGGGTCCTGGGTTCAGTTCCCGGCTCGGGTTGCTGTCTGTGTGGAGTATGCACATTTTCCTCGTGTCTGCGTGGGTTTCCTCCAGGCGCTCCGGTTTCCTCCCACAGTCCAAAGATGTGTGGGTTAGGTTGATTGGCCATGCTAAGAAATTGCCCCTTAGTGTCCAGGGATGTGTAGGTTAGAGGGATCAGTGGGTATAATATGTAGGGATACGGGGGTAGGGCCTGGGTGGGATTGTGGTTGGTGCAGACTCGATGGGCCGAAGGGCCTCTTTCTGCACTGTAGGGTTCTATGATTAACCATTGGCAAGAAAGTTGACACAGGCACAAGATATCAGGAAATGTGAATCTCACCAGCAAGATCGTGTCTTTGGGTTTTCCAGGTCCCTCACTGGTGACATAATGGGAATGCCGCCACGGAAGGTCAGGATTTAAATACATTAGCATCTTACTAGCGAGCACTCCTGCTGAGATTCCCCGCCCCCTCCACTGAACATTTGTCAGGCACTGACCTGACATAACGCCGGCGTGATTTACACAGCAACAAGAACGGCCTCACTTCTGAAGGGGGTAACTGAAGGTGAGCGGGCAGGTCTCTAGGTTGCTGATCGCAGAGGGGCCACCAGACGGGATTTGGGGACCCAAATAAGTGTAATTCAGAGCCGGTGCAGGGTGGGGAGGGGGAGGTTCAGTATTGACATCTCGGGAGAGTGGGCTTGCTCATAGTCCTTACTGACTCCTCATGGCTGTGATCCCCTGGGTTTAAAGGGGTCTGTTAGCTGTTTTGCAATGTCACTTCCCATGTCCTCCTTGCTGGGCTTGTGGAGATATTATCGCTGAGGGACTGCCGTTCCATAGTGGCAGCTGGAAAGTGGGTGGGAGTGGGTGTATCCACAGGGGGCGACTGTGAGATCATTGGGTGGGGGTCCTGCGATAGGCCAGGCCGCATGGACACAGTCAACAAGAGGTGGCTCCCTCTGAGGGCTCAAGACCCTCACACAGGGAGAAGGACACATGCAGGGAGAATGAACCCCAATATCCAGGCTGCACAGTGAGCTGTCTGGAAGGTCAACACCACCAGTTATGGAGGTCAGACTTCAGCGATTAGTATCTGGGTGGTTGGCTGTTCCAGTTGGAAGGCTCACTTAATCCTCAGCCCATGAGAGCTGGGGAAATGAGAGCCTTTTAAGGATGAAGTTGACTACAAATTGCTGTCTTCACATGTATCAGAGGTGTGCCTTGCCTGCCACAAGGGGAAGCCAGTTGCCTTATCAGCTCTCTGGCCAATTTTACCAACCTCAGTCAGCAGTGCAATGCACAAGTGTGCGACAGATTGGCATCCAGTTGTTAACTATTTGAAAGCCTAGTCTCCAAGCATTGAACTCCAAGGCTAATACTCACGTCACCACCACACAGAGACCACAGATGTGAGCCCCGATGCAAGGGGTTATGGTGAAGGCACTCATCAGTTACCCCATGGCAATGTCTTGTTCCCCGTGAGGTCAGAATGCAGGTCTACTGAGTAAGACAGATCGAGGAGCAAGTACAACACCAACTGGAGCCTGTGTCCATTAGCCATTAGGTTCAGTGACACATCCAATACCAATAAGATTTTCAACTATTTAATTCTAGGCAACAGTGGAGGAGTCTCTTGGTGAAAACCTGCACCAGTCATCACTTTTTTATTGCTTCTATGTGACCCAGTAAACACATTAATTTGCCTGGTTCAATATTGCTGATATGTACTTTGCCAATCTGGCTGCAGTCCGCTTTTTTAAAAAAATGCATTCGTGTCACAAGTATGCTTACATTAACACTGCAATGAAGTTACTGTGAAAATCCCCGGGTTGCCACACTCCTGTGCCTGTTCGGGTAAACGGAGGGAGTTGAGCATGGCCAATGCACCTCACCAGTCTTTCAGACTGTGGGGGGAAATTGGAGCACCTGGAGAAAACCCACACAGACACGGGGAGAACACACAGACTGTCACAGACAGTGACTCAACTGGAAATCAAACCAGATCCCTGGAACTGTGAGGCATCAGCTCTAACCACTGTGCCATTCACATAGGGTGCTGCTCCAAATCTGATAGCAAAAGGAAGTTCTTTGAAATGGTTCTGAATATTTTTGTTCCCCTTTCAAATGCATTCTCAATCCAGCAGGGAACAAAGGAATATCAAAGTGAAGTGGGTAAACTTTCCACGTGGCAGGATCTGCTAGCACTATTCTGCTCTTGAGGTCAAACATTTGGGAAAGCTGCCTGAAATCACTCAATTGCAAGCAGCTTTAGCTGATCGAGTAAGTGGGTCATTGGGGCATCTCTCCACACTGCAAGGCAGTGTGACAAAGGTGAAAGGGAACAGGTAGGAAAGGAGGGGCAGGTGGGGGAGGAATGTAAATCAAATATATCTGAATTTTATTGCCAATGGGACAATCTATTTAATGACTATCTGCTTTTAAATCAGCCCCAGCACACAAATATCACTGCTTGCTTTGAATTTATGGGACAGCCTCAAAATTAATCACTCAAAATCACTCACAGTGTTTGAGAGAAGGGATACTCAGAGCAGAGATTGAAATTCTTGTCTACAGGTATGGGTCAGTTTCATGCATGTGCTTGAAGGAACCAACTTTGATCCAATCTGTTTCTCTCACATTGGAGGCAGTACCTCAACTCCAGCAGTTTCAACCTTTGTAAAAACCTATTCTAACATTTAAAAGACATTTGGATAGGTACATGGATGGGAAAGGTTTAGAGGTTTTTTGGGCAAAATGCAGGCACCTGCTGCGATTCTTGTGGCATAGGGATATACAGCATGGAAACAGGCCCTTCGGCCCAACTTGTCCATGCCACCAGGTTTCCTAAACTGAATTATTCCCATTTCCTTGTGTTTTGCCCATATCCCTCTAAACATTTCCCATCCATGTACCTGTACAAATGTCTTTTAAATGTTGAGAATAACTATTGCTCACTACAGAGTGTAGTTGACTACAAATTGTTGTCTTTATATGTATCAGGTGTGTCTTGCCTGCCACAAGGGGAAGCCAGTTGCCTTATCAGCTCTCTAGCCAATTTTACCAACCTAAGTCAGCAGTGCAATGAATGAGTGTGCTACAGATTGGCATCCAGTTGTTAACTATTTGAAAGCCTAGTCTCCAAGCATTGAACTCTAAGGCTAATACTCACGTCATCACCACAGAGAGACACACAGATGTGACCCCTGATGCAAGGGGTTATGGTGAAGGCACTCATCAGTTATCCCATGGCAATGTCTTGTTCCCTGTGAGGTCAGAACGCAGGCCTATTGAGTAAGACAGATCAAAGTACAACACCAACTGGGTCCTGTGTCCATTAGCCACTAGGCTCAGTGACACATCCAATACCAATAACATCTTCAACTATTTAACTCTAGGCAACAATGGAGGAGTCTCTTGGTGAAAACCTGCACCAGTCATCACTTTTTTATTGCTTCTATGTGATCCAATAAACACATTAATTTGCCTGGTTCAATATTGCTGATATGTACTTTGCCAACTGGCTGTGGCCCGCTTTTTAAAAAAATATTTATTTGTGTCACAAGTAGGCTTGTGACCGGGTCTCAGAAAAGCTTCCTGTTGGTCTGTAATTCAAATTAATAATAGGAATGCCGAGGAAGGTGTGATTGGTCTGTAACCAAAGCTCTTCAGGCTTCACCAGGACATCCCATAGAGCTTTAATGAATTTTGTTCAACTTTATTGGAATGCCTGAAGCAAAGTCACTCTGTAAAGTGTCAGTCCTTCAGTGGATCCAGTCAGTGAGAGTTCATGGCCTTTTACTCTGATTAAACTCAACATCGTGTAAATGTTACTCTGCACCGCAATAACTACTGGACTAGAATTGTTGATACGGCCTCAAGAATGAAAAGCTGCTTTGCAATGGACAAATCTACAAATTGATTTTGTTAAATGTGCATAGCAAATGTCTCACTCCAGTCAAATTCTGTACCTTTAGATCTCAAATACAGAAAAAAAGATGTCAGACCATTTTTTGGTTGGTATATATTTTCTGGGCTGCTTTAAAAATGTAATCAAAATATCTCAATTGCTAAACACTTTGATAATTGGAAAAGCAAGACCCAACTGCCACCTTGGTCAGTTGAGCAGGTTTAGTCTGTATCAGACATCAGAACGTAACCTCCTTCACACATATTGACTTTCTACTTCCTTCAAACATTATTTTTGGGAAGTCCTTCAAGTCAAAGATGGTCCGAACTTGACTAGCAGCAGAGACTGAATTCATTGGAAGGTAAGGTGTACATTGTTGAATGGTCCCAGCCCATCAGTTTTACTGGGCGGGTTAGGTTAAAATCATTCCTAAGTACAAAAGTAAAATAGTGTTTCAGTCCCTGAATCCTCAGCTGGACAACCATGATCAATTCGTTTAATCATCCTAAACATTCCAATTAGATCATAGACTCACGGGGTGGGATTTTCCAGCCACGTTTACCCAAAAACCAAAATATTCCGCCCAAGGTCAACGGCCCTTTGTATGGTCCGTATCCTGCCCGCTGTGATTCCCGTGGTGAACAGGACATAGAGATATATAGCATGGAAACAGGCTCTTCAGCCCAACTCGTCCATGCCAACCAGGTTTCCTAAACTGAACTAATCCCATTGCCCGGGTTTGGCCCATATCACTCTAAACCTTTCCCAACCGTGTACCTGTTTAAATGTCTTTTAAATGTTGTAATTGTACCCGCCTCAGCACCTCCTCTGGTAGCTCATTCCATACACACACCATCGTCTGTGTGAAAAGGTTGCCCCTCGGGTCCCTTTTAAATCTTTCCCCTCTCACCTTAAACCTATACCGTCTAGTTTTGGACACTTCTATGACTGGGGAAAAGACCTTGGCTATTCACCTTATCTACATCCCTCATGATTTTATCACCCATTTATCTTTCCTCAAGGAGCTGTGCCTATGCAAAATGTCCGGGTAATTAGAAATAACTTCAGATTAAAGTAATCAAAATAATTCAGACTATCTGAGAGACGTTGCCCATATCCACAATCTACAAGATGCACTGCAGCAATTCACCAAAGATCCTTAGACAGCACCTTCCAAACCCATGATCACTTCCATCTAGAAGGACAAGGGCAGCAGATATCTGGGAACACCACCACCTGCAAGTACCCCTCCAAGTCACTCACTGTCCTGACTTGGAAATGTATTGCCGTCCCTTCACCATTGCTGGGTCAACATCCTGAAATTCCCTCTCAACCTCATTGTGGGTCAATCCACAGTATGTGGACTTCAGCGTTTCAAGAAGGCAGCTCACTACCACCTTCTCAAGGGCAACTAGGAATGGACAATAAAAGTTGGCAATATCCGATATCCCACATCCACACTCATACCCTATGAATGAATTTAAAAAGCGCGTTTGCCTGCCCACGCTCACCTGTACAACTGCCTCCTGAGCAAAAGCTGCTGGGGATACAAAACAATCCTGTGGACCTCGTCACTGCTGAAGTATCGCTAGGGAACAAAGCCATGCAGAAAGCAATGTCTGACATGGAAATCCCACCATAAGAGAAACTATGGCACAAGGGCCCAGATGTTAGTAAGGATGACATTGTAGGGTTCACAGGGCTGTGTTTGCTGTTGTCATATTTGATGCATAAATCAGTGCCAAGTGGTCCATCCCTTTTGACTTTTCAGGAACAGTTTGATAAATTGGGTGGCTTGCGAGACCATTTCAGAGAGCAACTGAGAATCAGCCACATTGCTGTGGGTTCAGAGTCACACATTGGCCAGACTGAAGGAATTAGAGTCAGAGAGAGAGTTATAGAGTCAGTTAGTGAACTAGATGTGTTTGTAAGATTATTAGGCTACGAACACTTAAAACTAGTATTTTAAAAAATATTTGGATGAGCCTTTAAAACATCCTAACATTCAAGGATATGGAACAATGCTAGAAAATGGGATTAGTGTGACTTCAGTGATAGTTACTGTCAGTGCAGACTTGAAGGGCCTTTTCTGTGCTCTATGGTTCTCACTCTATAACAAGAATTAATCAACTGACCTGAAATTCATGCACAAAGTCAATGAGACCTTTTCCTGGTCCCATCAAATTCTTCAACCCACCCACAGTAGGCAAATCATACCCAATGTTACTAACCAGAATACTAACTGTTGAAATCTAAGAACAAAAAATTAACGTTTTCCCTTAGTTGGAATTTGTCTGATTATAAACAGGTAAAACATAGAAATAGGGCAGTTTGGAAAGATGGCATAACTATGAGAAAATTATGTCAAGTTTTAAAATCTTACACACAGCAAAATACTGAGATCTGAGTTGTGAAGAAAGCCTATGGTATGTTAGCCTTTATAGGAAGGGGTATAGAATATAAGAGCTGGAGTCTAATGTTGCAGTTGTATCGAACGTTGGTTAGGCTGCATTTAGAGTACTGCGTCCAGTTCTGGTCACCTTACTACTGGAAGGACGTGGAGACTCTGGAGAGAGTGCAGAGGAGGTTTATCAGGATGTTGCCTGGTATGGAAGGACTGGGTTATGAGGAAAGATTGAAGAAATTGAAAAAATAGCATGAGGGGGCATGGCTTTAAATTAAGGGGGGGTAGTTATAGGACGGATGTCAGGGGTAGGTTCTTTACCCAGAGGGTGGTGAGGGATTGGAATGCCCTGCCTGCTGCAGTTGTAAATGCCCCTAGTTTGGGGGCGTTTAAGAGATTCATGGATAGGTTTATGGATGGAAAGGGATTGGTTTAGGTTAGAGGGTCATTGTTTTTTAACTGGTCGGCGCAACATCATGGGCCGAAGGGCCTGTTCTGCGCTGTAATGTTCAATGTTCTATGTTCTATGTTCTATGGCTATATCTACCATGATATAGTGCGTGTATCAGGTTGCCACAGCAGCTGAAGTGATGGCATGGAAACAGATCCCATGAAACAGGCTGCCTCTGGCTGCTCCAGGAACTAAAGCTATCCAAAAAAGCATCCCATGGAGGGACTAATGGCCTTTTAGTACCTTCATTTGACTAACATATGCACTGCAGTAATATGCACAGATTCTGGAACCAACAGAGCCACTTTATTCAGGTGCTGTAATGTAGTAGTACTCACTGTCATTTAAACAGTGTGTGAGCTTAGTGAGATAGCCATTAGTGAGCCAACATGAATTGTTTAATGCAATACGTGTGAGTGTTTAAACTAATAATGGCAGGTGACAGGTTTCCAGAGTGGGTGACGAACTATGCAGACGCGTTTGCCTGCCCACGCTCACCTGTACAACTGCCTCCTGAGCAAAAGCTGCTGGGTATACAAAACAATCCTGTTGACCTCGTCATTGCTGAAGTATCGCTAGGGAACAATGCCATGCAGAAAGCAATGTCTGACATGGCAATCCCACCTCCTCTCTTCTCCAAGAGTTGTAAATTTCCCAACGCCAACCAAGGCAATGAAATAAAATCAAAAGGATCGTGCTCTTGTCAATCAACCAGTGGGGTGTATAATACGTGGGACGTTTTATTGCAAAAATTACTAAATTACACTACTCCCTATTTGAATAACCTCAAGTGGTTCAGATGCTTAAAAGCAACCTTAAAAACCCCATGTACTTTGCAAATTACAGCTTCTAATGCACTGCATCACTTGCAAAGAGGCACCAGTGACTCTGAAAGCTTATTTCATACATTAGTGGACAGATGCTACTTTCATAAACCTAAACTGCCTTGCATACTCATTTTCAAAAGAATATTAGAACATGTTACCTTTCTCAGGTGCACCTTGACAGCAGTGTTTGTCACTGCAGCAACTCACCAAGGCTTCTTTGACAACACCTTCCAAACTCCTGACCTCTATACCTGGGAAGAGAAAGACAGCAGACACAGGGGGTGCTACCACTGACACGTTCCCCTCCAAGAAACTCACCATCCTAACTTGGAACTATATTGCTGTCCCTTTATCAATGCCAGATCCAAATCCTGGAGCTCCCCTCATAACAGCACTGTGGGTGAACCAACACCAGACAGACTGCAAGAAGAAAGCTCACCACCACCTTCTCAAGTGCAAATAGGAATCAGCAAGAAATGCTATCGCTGCCTCTCATGAACAAAGGAGAGCAATCCTCTCCTCCCATGAACAAAGAAAATGGATGCACCTTCAGTTAAGGCAAGAAATATTGTGACCATAAGGTGCCAGAGGTTGAGAGAAACAATACTAAAGTAATAAAAGGTGACTGTAATGAATCCTTCCTCAGCAGTGGGCCAATATCCTAGAATTCATTAGCTGACACTACTGTGAGAGGACTAGAAAAGTTTATGAAGAAGGTCCACTATAGGTCTCACAGGACAACTGGAGATGAACAATAAATGCAACCTTGCCAGAATCATCCAGATTCCGAGAACAAATCATTTAAATGCTGTTTGCGCTGACTTTGTTTGGCATTGACACTTAGTTGTTGTAAAATTAGCCTCGAATATGCAAATATGTAGATCCAGTATACAACTACAAAACTGAATAGCCTACATAATAATAAGCTCTCTTGGGACTGGAGTGCTTCTTTTCAAGATGTTGTACATCTTTGGATGAATGTTTTAACTGCAAGGTTTTTTGTTTATGGAATGTAGTCTCTGCTGGCTAGGCCAGCATTTATTGTCAATCCCTAATTGTCCTTGAGAAGGTGCGGGTGAACTACCTTCTTGAACTGCTGCAGCCCATGTGGCGTAGGTATATCCATAGTGTAGTTAGAGAGGGAGTTCCACATTTTGCCTCAGTGACAATGGAGGAACAGTGATATATTTCCGAGTCAGAATGGTGAGTGGTTTGGAGGGGAATTTCCAGATGGTGGTGTTCCCATGCACCTGCTGCCCTTGTACTTGGCAGCGGCTGTGGGTTCGGAAGGTGCTGTTTAAGAGATTTGGTGAGTTCCTGCAGTGCATCGTGTGGATGGCACACACTTTTGCCACTGTGTGTTTGTGGTGGAGGGAGTGAATGTTTGTGGATAGGCTGTTTTGTTCTGGATGGTATCAAGTTTTTTGAGTGTTGTGGAGCGGCATTCATCCAGGCAAGTGGAGAGTATTCCATCACATTCCCGACTTGTGCCTTGTAGATTGTGGGCAGGCTTTGGGGGGGGGGGGGGTCAGGAGGTGAGTTAGTCGTCACAAGATTCCTGCTCTCGTACCTACAGTATTTTTATGGCTAGTCCAATTCAGTTTCAGGTCAATGATAATCAGGGGGACATTAATAGAGAGGGATTCATGGATGGTAACGCCATTGAATGTCAAGGGACAACGGTTAGATTCTCTCTTGTTGGAGATGGTCATTGCTCAGCACTTGCATGGGGTGGCACAGTGACACAGTGGTTAGCACTGCTGCCTCACAACGCCAGGGACCCAGGTTCAGTTCCAGCCTTGGGTCACTGTCTGTGTGTAGTTTGCACATTCTCTCCATGTCTGCGTGTGTTCCCTCGGGCGCTCCGGTTTCCTCCCATAGTCCATAGATGTGTGGGTTAGGTTGATTGGCCATGCTAAATTGACCCTAGTGTCAGGGGGATTAGTGGGGTGGATGTGTGCGGTTGTGGGAATAGGGCTTGGATGGGATTGTGGTTGGTGCAGACTTGATGGGCCAAATGGCCTCCTTCTTCACTGTAGGAATACTATGATTCTATATGTTACTTGCCATTTGTCAGCCCAAGCCTAGATATAGTCTTGGTTTTGTTGCATCTGGACATGGACTACTTATGTAGCTAAAGTGTCATAGATGGTGCTGAACATTGTGCAGTCATCAGCAAACATTCCCACTTCTAACCCATTTGATGGAAGGAAGGTCACTGATGAAGCAGCTGAAGATGATTGGGCCTAGGACATTCCTCTGAGGAACTCCTGGAGGTGAAATGGTTGACTTCCAACAACCATCTTCCTTAATGCCAGATATGACTGAAACCAGTGGAAAGCTTCCCATTACCTCTAGTTTTGCTTGGGCTCCTTGATGCCACACTCAGTCAAATGCTGCCATATTGTCAAGGTCAGTCACTCTCATCTCACCTCCCACATTCAGTTCTTTTGTCCATATTTGAACCAAGGCTGTAATGAGGTTAGGAGCTGAGTGACCCTGACAGAACCCAAACTAAGCAACCATGAGCAGGTTACGGTTGAAAAAGTGCAGCTTGATTTCATGGGTGATGACCCCTTCCACCACATTACAAATGATCAAGAGTAGACTGATGTAATTGCCTGGGCTGGATTTGTCCTGTTCTTTGTGTACAGGCATACCTGGGCAATTTTCCACATTGCTGGGTAGATGCCAGTGTTATAGTTAGACTGGAACAACTTGGCTAGGTGCACAGCAAATTCTGGAGCACAAGTCTTCAGTACTATTGTACTTTAGTGACACAGTGGTTAGCACTGCTGCCTCACAATGCCAGGGACCTGGGTTAGATTCCTGGCATGGATCACATGGACTTCGCGCATTTTCCCCGTCTGCCTGGATTTTCTCCGGGTGTCCCGGTTTCCTCCCACAGTTCAAAGATGGCGGGTTATGTGGATTGGCCATGATAAATTGACCCTTCGTGTCAGTGAGACTAGCTAGGGTAAATGCATGGGGTTATGGGGATTGGGCCTGGGTGCATTGTAGTCAGTGCATACTGGATGGGCCAAATGGCCTCCTTCTGCACTGTATGATTCTATGATTGCTGGAATATTGTCAGAGTCCATAGCCTTCGCAGTATCTAGTGCCTTCAGCTGTTTCTTGATATCACATGGAGTGAATCAAATTGGCTAAAGACTGACATCTGTGATGCTCTGAGGCCAAATATGAATATAAAATATTAAAAATGGATGAATTAGATGAAAAGAAGAAATAAAATGAAATAAATGGAGATGGAGTGGAGGAATCAGTTCATGCTCTGAAGTTGTTGAACTCAATGTTCAGTCCAGAAGGCTGTTAAGTGTCTAATCAGAACGTGAAGTGCTGTTTCTCCAGTCTATGTTGAGGAGGATCCCGTCTCACACCTTATCACTACATTAAGATGCCCATTCTTATACATGAATGTTTATCCTCTTATAACATCAAACACAACCTCTAAAGAGACAATCAACCACTTAAGTCAGAGAAAATTCTCACCAGAAACTTCACAAGGTCCTTTCAGGAGTGTTAACTGAACTGCTAACATTCAGGGAATACCCCGATTTCCGTAATGGTGTTTCTGAGCTGCTTTCTACTTCAAGCGGACATTTCCAAATAATGTGGAATCTCAAGTTACATCATCAGAAAGCTGTAGAGACAACAGGCTCCATCAAAAGGCATGGTGGAAGTGAAGAGTTTTATGTGTCAGCACACTTTTTTGGAAAAAAAACCCAGCATTACAAAGGTAATGTTGAGTGATGGTTCCAATTCGAGATAAGAATGTGGAGCCGGAATTTTCCAACTTGCTGATGACTGGGATTCTCCAGTCCCGCTGCAGTGAATGGAGACTTGGCCGAGCACCAAATTCTCTGTTTGCAGTGGCAGCGGGGCGTGAAGGGTCTTTAACTCCCCAGATTAAATTATAGGGGGAAGCCTCAGAAAGAGAATGGATCAGAGAGATCTTGGAGTAAAAATAGAAAAAGCTGGGGATACTCTGCGGGTCTGGCAGCATCTGTGGAGAGAAAGAGGTTCATCAGAAAGGTTATTAGCCATGAGGAGAGATTGAATAAACTGGGATTGTTCTTCCTGGAAAGATGGAGGCTGAGGGGTGACCTGAGAGAAGTTTATAAAATTTTAAGGGACATAGATAAGCTGAACAGTTGGGAGCCCTTTCCCAGGGCAGAAATGACAATTACAAGGAGGCACAAGTTCAAGATAAGGAGGGGAATTTTCATTACAGATGTGCAGGGGAAGTTTTTTACACAGAGGGTGATGGGGGCCTGGAATGATCTGCCAAATGAGGTGGTTGAGGCAAATATATTAGCAACATTTAAGACTTTTCTGGATAGACACATGAACAAGCGGGGTATAGAGGTATACAGGCAGTTGGTCTAGATAGGACATCGTGATTGACACAGGCTTGGAGACCCGGAGGGCTTGTTCTTTACACAGCGGATCCTGCAGATCCAGAGTCCATCAAAAAGGTCACTGAGCTGAAACTTTAACTCTGTCTCTCTCTTCAACACACCCTGTCAGGCCTGCTGAGCATTTCCAGCATTTTCTGATTTTATTTCAGAATTCCAGCATCTGCAGCATTTTTGCTTGTGGATTCCTCCATGTGGTTTATTGAAAGTAAGATCTTGTTTAAATCTGAAACCACATCACAATTTTTTATTTTCATCCTACTCTGAATTGACTGCTTGGGACTTGTTCAGAGTCATGGAATCCCTGCAGTGTAGAAGAGCTCATTCGACACATCAAGCCTGCACTGACAATAATCCTACCCAAGCCCACATTCCTAACCCCACGTATATAACTGCAAGTCCCTCTGACATTAAGGGGCAATGTAGCATAGCCAATCAACCTAATCTGCACATCTTTGGAGTGCAGGAGGAAACTGGAGTACCCAGAGGAAACACTTGCAGACACGAGCAAACTCCTCACAATCAAGTCACCTGAAGTAAGAATTGAACCCAGGTCCCTGGCGCTGTGAAGCAACATTACTAACCACTGTGCCGCCATGCTGCCCATTTTGGGGACTTTAGAATTTACAAGTATGATGAATAAAAACTATGTTCTATACTAAAGCATAGGAAGAAGAAATCTTCGGGTAGATGAGGGTTTGGAGCTGTTGATGTCCAGTGAGGATCTGGCCAGTTATACACCACTATCAGCATAGAGTCAGAGTCTTTCAGCTTTGGAAAACTGCGACTGAGCATGCAGCTGGTGCTTGGGATAACTCATATCAGTATTACATGTAGAGAGAAAAAATGGGGAACTACAAACCTGTTAGCCTAATATTAGTAATGAGGAAAATGCTAGAATCTAAGGATTTGATAACTAGACAATTAGAAAATAATGGTAATATTGGGCAGAGTCAACATGGATTTATGAAAGGAAATCATGTTGACAAAGCTGTTTGGAAGCTGGAACTTAGCAGAATAGAAAAAGGTGAACCAGTAGATATGGTGTGCTTGGATTTTCAGAAGACTTTTAATAAGATCTCACAGAAGAGGTTAGTAAACAAAATGAGAGCATATGCGATTGGGGTAATACACTAGCATGGGTTGAGAATTGGTTAAAGCGTAGGAATCTAATGAATGGGTCATTCTTGGAGTGGCAAGCTGTTATTCCTAGAGTACTGCTAAAACCAGTGCTTTAGCCATTGTTGTTCACGACCTATATCAATGATTTGCATGTGGAAACCAAATGTAACATTTCCAAGTTTGCAGGTAACACAAAACTAAGTGGGAATGTGAGTTGTGAAGAGGATGTAAAGAGGATTAGACAGGCTAAATGTGAAAAACATAGCAGATGGAATATCACATGGAAAAATGTGAAGTTCTCCACTTTGGAAAGATAAAACAGAAGTGCAGAGTATTTCTTAAATGGTGAAAGATGTGAAGTACGATGTCCAAAAGGAGCTGGATGTGGGTCCTTGTCCATGAGTCAATGAAAACTAACAAGAAGGTGCAACAAGCAATTATTGAAAGAGGATTTGAATACAGGAGTGAAGATGTCATGCTGCAATTGTATGGAACCGTGGTGGGACCACACCTGGAGTACTGTGTACAGTTTCAGTCTTCTTACCTAAGGAAGGATGTACTTGCCACAGGAGACGTACAAGATTCACCAGGCTGACTTCTGGGATGGTGGGATTGTCCTATGAGGAGAAATTGAGGAGACTGGGGCCTGTATTCTCTCGAGTTCAGAAGAATGAACATTGATTTTGCTGCAACATGTAAAATTTTTACAGGGCATGACAGGGTAGATGCAGGAAGGGTGTATCTCCTGGCTGGGATGTGCAGATGATGTGGAGATGCTGGCGTTAGACTGGGGTAAACACAGTAAGAAGTCTCACAACATCAGGTCCAACAGGTTTATTTGGTAGCAAAAGCCACTCGCTTTTGGAACGCTGCCCCTTCGTCAGAACCAGGGGCACAGATGTTCCTGTTCTGCTGCCACGTGAATTGTAGCGGGGAGGGGTGGACCATGCAAAGGTTTGTTGACTTCGGGCAGGAATTTCCAGCCTCGGGGCGACCGCAGCCAGAAATTCCTCCCACGGTGTCGGAATACAGGGTAAGGATTGAGATAAGGAGGAACATTTTCAATCAGAGAATGGTAAGTGTTTGGAACACACTAACTCAGAGGAGTGCATGGCCCAGTTATTGAGTAAGTTCATGAAAGAGATCAATAGAGTTCTAGATATTCAAGATATCAAGGGATTGGAGGAAAGTGTGGAAAATGGCATTTAGATAGAAGGTCAACTCTGGGGCTTGCTCAAGGGGTTGAATGGCCTACTCTTACTCCAATTTCCTATGTACACTCAAGGATCCAGCAGCACACAGCAATAGGCTTATGGGGTAATTAGTGATTTTGATTTGGCATTGCCAACTCCATTTGCAACACCATTGTCCATTCCCAGTGAACCAATGCTGCTTGCTCCTATGCAAACAGACTTTGCACCAGATTGGGACATTGCCACTGCTTCAATCACTCAGTAATACTTTGATCAAAGAAAAACATTGGCGGGCAAGATTTCACTTGTAAGCTCTGGCAATTACAAATAACTACCAAACCAAATCTGGCTCCTAAATTTTATTTATTAGTCGCAAGTAGACTTACATAGAAAGTCATAGAAACCCTACAGTACAGAAGGAGACCATTCGGCCCATCGAGTCTGCACCGACCACGATCCCACCGAGGCCCTACCACCATACCCCTTCATATTTTACCCACTAAGCCCTCTAACCTACATATCTCAGAACACTAAGGGGCAATTTAAGCATGGTCAATCAACCTAACCTGCACATCTTTGGACTGTGGGATGAAACCCATGCAGACATGAGGAGAATGTGCAAACTCCACACAGACAGTGACCCAAGCCAGGAATCAAACCCAGATCCCTGGAGCTGTGAAGCAGCAGTGCTAACCACTTTTGCTACTGTGCGCCCATTTACATTAACACTGCAATAAAGTTACTGTGAAAATCCCCTAGCTGTCACTGTCCGGCACCTATTCAGGTACACTGAGGGAGAATTTATCATGGCCTATGCATCTAACCAGCACGTCTTTCGGACTGTGGGAGAAAACCGAACCACTTGGAGGAAACTCACGCAGATGCAGGGAGAATGTGCAAACTCCACACAGTGACCCAAGCCAGGAATCGAACCTGGGTCCCTGGCGCTGTGAGGCATCACTGTGCCACCATGCTGCCCATGGGTCCTCTGACGAAGGGTCTTCCAGACTCGAAACATTGGTTCTTTTCTCTCTCTCCACAGATGCTGCCAGGCCTGCTGAGATTTTCCAGCAATTTTCTGTTTTTGTTTCAGATTCCGGCACCCGTGGCCTTTTAGCCTTTATCGAATCTGGGTGCTCTCTGTCAGTGAATCAGTTTGGCGAATTAGTTAGCTCATTTTCATCATTCCTCAAGAACAATAGTCCCATATTACAAAGTGACAAAGGCAATCGCCCTCCCATCTAAATGTTTGTTTGTGAAAGGGTTGCATTGGAGCATGCTTCGCCTATAATGAATAATAGTGGCTGTCCCTGTCTCTTTACAGGAAAAGCTTCCTGGCAGAGATGTACGTCTGTTGCGTTGCACAGCCCCAGTCAGTGTATCTGGTCACAAGGGGGTAGCATTGGTACAGTTCTGTACTCCCATCAGTTGCTGCCGCCGTTCTGGGACAGAAACAAGCGAGATGTGATTGAGGTTTGGCTTCCTGGGCAGGGAATGCTTTTGCAAGGAAAAGCCACGGACGCAACAATGGATCGCACAGGCAAGAGTCTGCAGAAGCCTTGTTGGTCAACTTAGATTAGACACAAGCGGTATGGCAAGGGAGGATGCTGGGGATGGGGAGGCGCTTCCATCTTGTCACAAGGCATTTGCTGACCTTTTGTAAAATGTTTATTGGGAAAGGCTAAATGCCTGGGTCAGCTTGGAGTGTACTCAACTTTCATCAGTGTATAGCTGCAGGCTGCAAGAATACAGCTTCCTCCTGACAAGCACTAGCGGACCTAAGTAACTTCAGGCTTAGAGAAAAGTCACTGAATGGCAGCGGCACAAAAAAAAACGCCGAATAATGTATATATATTCCTGTGTACAAAAAAAGGGAACAATTTTTATCTTAATGAAAGGCAACTGAGAGAGATCATAGCAGGCAGCTATCTGATCCATTTATGAAATTATTGCCAGTTATCTGTAGCAGCAGATAATAAATGACACTCAGCTCCCTGGACAATACCCCACCCCCAAAAAAAAACCATCAGAGGAAATGAATTCGTCTGTTTTTGTTTTTTTTAAAATAAAAACAAGCTTCGTGAGTTTTACTTCATTTTAGAGATGCTCTTTTTTCTCTCTCCCCTCTCCTGGCATTAGGTAACGCCTTTTGTAAGCCTCCCTGTCAGAAATATCTTTTCCGCTTTATTGTATTAGAATGATGTGATCTTTTCACTGCCCTTTGTCTTGCGAGAAAATTAATTCTCATTTGCATTACCGCATCTAAATGTCACCCAGAGATATTTTGTTAGACACTGGTAATGCAGGCAGAGAAGGGAGCAGGATAATTGCATTCTGCCTAGCAGAGGGATTTACATAATTTCCGACAGCAATTAGAGATTCCCTGGGATTTTTTTTCTCTCTATTCTGAAGCGCTGCTACAAAGACACTGTTCGTTTACATTTAGCTCTCGGATCCTTGCTGTTCATTTGCATAAAATTAAAGGTTTTTGTGATCTGGAACAGCAGGCTAACATTTAAAATTCTGATTTGAAAATCTTACCTTGGAATAATAAAATGTTAATACCGTTTTATAAACTGGGAGTGCTTGCCACCTGTCTTCAGTTCTTAGAGCTATTTTCTCTTTTTCTCTGTTTTGGATTCCAAGCCAATGACTGGGTGAAGTAACTCAGTCGACAAATACAAGATCATATGGGTGGTGGGAGGGTTACACACACACTGAATTGTTGGGGCATCTGAGGCTGCAGGGTAGGGATTCCTGATATCAGAGTACCTGACAAAATGGCATGTACTTGATTGGCACTTTGGGGGAGGGTGGGGGAACCTAGAAACCAAAAGATTACAGGTTCACCAATCTTATGGCATCATTAAAGGGGAGAGGGTGGCACAGTGGTTAGCACTGCTGCTTCACAGTGCTCAGGACCCGGGTTCAGTCCCCGGCTTGGGTCACTGATGGGTGTGGAGTTTGCACGTTCTTCCTCCTCCAGAACGCTACCACCTCTCGCCCCGCCATGGAATCGCTGATAGGGTTAGCTCCGGGCTGGGGTACCGATATTCAGCTCCTTTTGGGGTCATTCGCACGCAGTCACGGAATTGGAGCGGGCGAGGGTCTGACAACGGAAATCTTCATTGATCTCAGGCGGGAATTTCCAATCTCGCTTGAGCGGGGCTGTAAAATCCCACTCCGCATGTCTGCGTGGATTTCCTCCGGGTGTTCCGGTTTCCTCCCAAAGTCCGATAAACGGATTGGTTAGGTGCATTGGCCACGCTAAATTCTCCCTCAGTGTACCCGAACAGGTGTTGGAGTGTGGCGACTAGGGGACTTTCACAGTAACTTCATTGCAATGTTAATGTAAGCCTACTTTTGACACTAATAAACAAACTTTAAAAAAAATGTTGACTGGTGGTTAGAATTATTATTTGGATAATCCAGGGAGCATTTGGTACCCTCACTAAATGTGCTCGATCCTCCACTGTCACAGTCTGTCCAGTCTAGCCGAACACTGCTAGCTTTAAGTAAATAAATTATGGTGTCAATTTATGTTAACTGAATAAAAATATGGTGGTGAACTGGTTATTCACTTCAAAGGTACTAACTATAGTGTCTAATGTGCACTGACTGGTCTCTCTGAAAGTCAAACACGAGTTACAAAATGGCTAAACAAAATTTGATCATTTATATTTTTTGTTCAAGCCATAATAAAAGCTATACCCGGTACTGGTTAATGAAACATGAAGATAATCCCTCTCTCTGATAGCCTATTATTTCCAGGCTGATTTTATATAGTTGCAAGACATGGTAAAAGGCACCGGTTATAAACATTTAATTCAGCCCCTCAAACTCTAATCTCACAAAAAGCAGGCACCGCTTTATAGCACTGTTTTAATGGTTCTTTGTTTCAGTAAATAAACTTGACAATTTTATCGCGTGCAGCTGGGCATTTATCTGGTCAGTGTTTACATGTTCCAAAAAATGTTAAAAAAATACAGACATTTGGTTGATGTTTTTTGCTCAATACTTGATGATGCAGTCGGTATTTTTTTGACTGGAACACACATTTTCATGCCTAAATTATTCTGTTAATTTTTGTTTTAATGTGAACCTAACCCAGTCCGTCATGCAAACCAGCCTCCCATCTAATGACTCCATCTACACTTCCCGCCGCCTCGGAAAAACAGCCAGCATAATCAAGGACCTCAGCACCCCGAATATTCTGTCTCCCACTGGGAAAAGATACAGAAATCTGAGATCACATCGCAACCGACTCAAGAAAAGCCTCTTCCCGGCTCCCATCAGACATTTGAATGGACCTACCTCATATTAAGCTGATCTTTCTCTACATCTTAGCTAGGACTGTAACACTATGTTCTGCATCCTCTCCTTCTCTGCTGTGTACTCTGTGAATGGTATGCTTTGTTTGGCAGAAAAAGGAACAATACTTTTCACCATATCTCAATACATGTGGCAATAATAAATCAAATCAAAACATTTAATTGCACAGACCACCTCCTACAATTTTCATCTCCAAACATGTGTTCTTGTTCGTCCATCGTCGTTGATGAAGACCACAACACCATTAGTCATTTTGAGGCTGGTTGCGGTGTGTCCAAAGATGACTGATCAGGCCAATTCGGACACGAAATGTCCTGCTATATATTGGACAGATTTCTGTAGACGCTGTACTTGTTGCGTTGGTGGCTCTGGACTTGTGCAGCTCACGCTTAAGTTGTGCTTCAGCAATGCACCTTGCTTCATAAGCTTGACAGTCCTTGTGGATGAGGCAGCGCCAGGTAGGGCGGTTTTGTGTCAGCGTTTCCCAGGTGGTCGTGTCTATGTCAAATGACTTTAGGGAGGCCTTGAGTGTGTTTTTGTACCGTTTCTTCTGCCCTCCATGCGAGCGCCTTCCAGCAGAGAGTTCCCCAAAAAGGAGCTGCTTGGGTGTGCTCTTGTCTGACATACAGATGACATGACCTGCCCACCGGGTCCGCGCTCTCATCAGCAGTGTGTGGACTGATGGTAGACTTGCTCTAGAGAGAACTTCAGTGTCTGGTACTTTGCCTTGCCATCAGATGCGTAATATTCTGCGAAGACAAGTCATGTGGAAATGATTGAACTGTCTTACATGCCTTCAATACACAGTCCACGTTTCACAGGCACACAGGAGGGTAGTGAGTACCACGGTGCTGTAGACCTTCAGTTTTGTTGCTGGGCTGATTCCTCAACATTCCCATACAGTGGAGCACAGTCTACCAAAAGCAGAATTTGCCTTTGCTATTCTGCAGTTAACTTCTGTGTCAATAGTCACTGCTTGGGAGAGGGTGCTGCCAAGATAAGTGAACGAGTCCACTGCCTGTAGTTTCTGCCCTTTGATTGTGATTATGGGTTCTGTGTACGATGCATGAGGAGCAGGCTGGTGCATGACTTTGTTCTTTTTAATGTTGATGGTGAGTCCAAACTTGTCACAAGCCATGGAAAATTTATCCATACTGACTTGCATCTCCGGCACTGAGCCAGTATACAAGGCGCAGTCATCAGCAAAGAGGAAGTTTCTCAGAACAGTATCCTTCACTTTGGTAATAGCTTGAAGTCTCCTCAGGTTGAAGAGCTTCCCATCCACTCTGTACTTGAGGCTGATTCCAGCAACACTGCCCTGGGAGGCATCATTTAGCATGGCAGTAAACATCATACTGAACAGTGTGGGTGCGAGCACACAGCCCTGTTTGACGCCATTGGTGACTGGGAATGCCTCAGAGGATTCTCTGCCATCCAGCACTCTAGCCATCGTGGAACTGGTGTACCATCTGAATGAATTTGTGGGGGGGCAGCCAAACTTTGACATGATCCTCCACAGGCCTTGTCGGCTGACAGTGTTGAAGGCTTTTGTGAGGTCAACAAAGGTTGTGTAGAGCTCGCGATTCTGCTCCTGACACTTCTTCTCAAGTTGGCGCACAGCAAAAAATATGTCAATAGTCCCACGACCTTTGCGGAAGCCATACTGTGACTCTGGAAGCAGGCCCAACTCCAGATGAGTGACCAGACAATTTAGCAGGACTCTTGCAAGGGTTTTTCCTGTGATGGAGAGCAGCAAGATTCCTCGGTGGTTGTCGTATAGGTGTATGAGGTGTATGGGGTGTCAGGGAGGGGTAGTACCTTTGGTGGGGGAACGTGTCACGTCCTTTCAGGACGGTTTGTCCATCCTTTGTCCCCACCTGGCACTCAGCTCTCACCTGTGGCTCCCTGTAGCTGTTTGCATGTGACAGTGGCCACACCCCGGGCAATGGCTTCGACAAGCCGGCTAAACCAGGTGAGGGTAGCCAAGCGGTCCCAACCCTCGGTGAGATAGGGAAATGTCTATCCCAGCATGTGAAGACAGACTCCAGCGGATTGAGCGGATGAGACCATTGGAAGGTCCAACAGCCAAGAAGGCAGGTCTCTGCAAGTGTCGTGGAACACGAGGAGCAGGACAAGGTACAGAAGACGTCCCAAACATGTATGGGTTAGGTGGATATGTGAAATTGCCTCTCAGTGTCAGTGGGATTAGCAAAAGTAAATAGTGGGGTTACCAGGATAGGGCCTGGGTGGGATTATTGTTGGTGTAGGCTTGATGGGCCAAATGGCCTCCTTCTGCACTGTAGGGATTTATGATTCTATGATATCTGCTTCCAATTCAGGAAATAACTAAATCACAATGCACACAAAAGCACAAGAAATGCTGCTTGGTAAGCCAACAACAATTTGCATTTCTATAGCCCCATTTATAAGAACATAAGAACATAAGAAATAGGAGCAGGAGTAGGCCATCTAGCCCTTCGAGCCTGCCCCGCCATTCAATAAGATCATGGCTGATCTGTTGTGGCTCAGTTCCACTTTCCCGCCCTCTCCCCATAACCCTTAATCCCCTCTCTTATCAAGAACCCATCAACCCGCTTCTTAAAAATATTTAGCGAGGCAGCCTCCACCACTTCAACGGGCAGAGAATTCCAGAGATTCACCACCCTTTGAGTGAAGAAGTTCCTCCTCAACTCCGTTCTAAACCGCCTCCCCTTTATCTTGAGGCTGTGCCCCCTAGTCCTACTGTCTTTTTTGAGCGGGAAGAGTCTCTCCACCTCTATCCTATCCATCCCATTCATCATCTTATACGTCTCAATGAGATCTCCCCTCATTCTTCTAAACTCTAACGAGTACAAGCCTAGTTTATTCAGCCTCTCCTCATAGCTCAATCCCCTCAACTCCGGTATCAGCCTAGGGAAACATGTAGGGAATGTAGGGAAACATACCAAATTACTTCACAGGAGCACTATGGAAGAAACTTTGACACTAAGTCACACACAGAGGTATTGGGGTGGATGTCCAAATCTTGCTTAGATAGATTTTAAGGACCATCTTGTAGAAGGAGAGAGAGATTCGGGAGGGGATTCCAAAGTCCTAGAAAGCTGAGCATGGTTGCCATTGGTGGAGCTATTAAAATCAGAAAGGTGAATGAGGCCAGAATTGGAGCAATGCAAAGAGCTAAAAGGCTGTAGGACTGGAGTAAGTTACAGAGATAGGAGGGGGAGGCGGCGGTGTGACTATTGGAGAGATTTTAAAACACAGATGGTAATTTTTGCTTGACTAGGAGCCGGTCTAGATGGGTGATCACATGGTGATGTATGAAAAGGGCTTGGGGCAAGTTAGGATACCTGCCGGAGCGTTTGATATGAGCTGAAGTTTATTCAGGGTGGAAGATAGGAGGTCATGCAGAAGACTATAGTCAAGTCTCGAGGTAATAAATGCACTGATGAGGTGGGGAATGGTTTGTGTGTGAAAGTCAGTAGCTTTGGTGATTAAAATCACCAAAGAGCAATTTTAATACATTGGGCAATCTGTATTTGGGCAGTGGGTGTGTGGACAGTGGGTGGGTGGGGCAGTGGGTGGGTGGACAGTGAGTGGGTGGGCAGTTTGTGTGTGGGCAGTGGGTGTGTGGGCAGTGGGTGGGTGGGGCAGTGTGTGGATGGGCAGTATGTGTGGGCAGTGGGTGGGTGGGCAGTGGGTGGGTGGGGCAGTGTGTGGATGGGCAGTATGTGTGGGCAGTGGGTGGGTGGGCAGTGTGTGGGTGGGGCAGTGTGTGGATGGGCAGTATGTGTGGGCAGTGGGTGGGTGGGCAGTGGGTGGGTGGGGAATGGGTGGACAGTGAGTGGGTGGGCAGTTTGTGTGTGGGCAATGGGTGTGTGGACAGTGTGTGGGTGGAGCAGTGTGTGGGTGGGCAGTTTGTGTGTGGGCAGTGGGTGTGTGGACAGTGTGTGGGTGGGCAGTGTGTGGGTGGGCAGTGTGTGGGTGGGGCAGTGTGTGGGTGGGCAGTGTGTGGGTGGGCAGTGTGTGGGTGGGCAGTGTGTGGGTGGGCAGTGTGTGGGTGGGCAGTGTGTGGGTGGGCAGTGTGTGGAGAATGAATGGGTGGGGGGGGCAGGGAGAGTGATTAGTCATGACACTGCACACAGGATGATGTGCAGTAGACTTGATGAAGCAGCTGATCTTCCTGAGTCTAACATGTTTGCGTGCTGTTGTGTCACAGTTTTCAAACCAATGGCTTCCAGCAACAGGAATGGGAGACAAGCCACTGAACCTGAATGATTTAGTAAAATAAAGCTTCATACTTACCCTTACACTAGTGAGTCCAAAAGGGGCAGAGTATGGGTATCCCAGCCCTGAGCTAGATCCAGCAGTCTCAGTCACACATGTAGGAGTTCTCCATCCCTTATACAAACATATGTACAAGGAGCAAGCAGGGGGAGGCCATTTGGGCCCTCAAGCCTGCTCCTCCATTTGATAAGATAATGGCTGATCAGTAACTCAAATCTGTATCCTGCCTAACCCCAATAACCTATCACCCCTTGTTCACCAAGAATCTATTTGCCTCTGTCTTAAAAATAGCTCACCATTCGTGCAAGTTGCCATTTACTGATATAGATTCTTCCCGGGGTGGGGGAGGGGGTGGCGGGGAACATTTAGGGGTGTATTTTTAACCATGAATGGGTTTAAGGTGGGGTGAGATGCTGCAGAGGCTGGGTGGGGAGGGGAGGAGGCGGATATCAGTGTAAGATTCACCATGCCATAGATTGTAAACTGTCAGTCACCCCCACATATTCCCCCCCTCCCAAACGGGCTTCATCTACATTCCATTGACTAGCTGGGTGCTCAAAACAGATGGAAAGGAACATGTGGCAGTCTGCCAACTGGTTAAAATTGCACAGCCTGAGGCCATCTGCTGGCTGAATGGTAAGCAGTGGGGAGGGGTGGGGGGGGGAGGTTAACAGTATCTCATGAGTTGCGGGGCAGGTGCAGTGTACCAGGAAAACCTGGAGCAGAAGAACCTGAGACAATCCTTGTTGTCTGGAGGAGTCTCCTGCATTCTGTTTATTTTACAGACATATTTTTCATCCTAAACTGGCTCATCTGAACATTTGCAAGTTCTCTGTGAGATTGAAGTCATGGACACTGGTGACCTTTGCTGCCAGTGCATTTACAGATAGCCCTGACTGCTCTTGGGTGCCAAGCTGGCCCAGTGGTTAGCACTGCTGCTTCACAGCGATAGGGACCTGGGTTCAATTCCCGGCTTGGATTACTGTCCGTGCGGAGTCTGCATGTTCTCCCCACGTCTGCGTGGGTTTCCTCCAGGTGCTCCAATTTCCTCCCACAGTCCAAAGGATGCGGTTAGGTGCATTGGCCATGCTAAATTCTCCCTCAGTGTACCCAAACAGGCGCTGGAGTGTGGCAACTAGGGGATTTTCACAGTGGTGTTAATATAAGCCTACTTGTGACACTAATAAATAACCTTTAAACAAAACAGTCCACATCAGCATGGATTCACTTAAGAAAAATCGTGCTTGACAAATCTTCTGAAATTTTTTGAGGATGTGACCAGTAGTGTGAACCAGTGAATGTTGTGTATCTGGACTTTCAAAAGATTTTTGACAAGGTCCCAAACAAGAGATTAGTGAGCAAAATTAAAGTTCATGGTTTTGGGGGTAATGTATTGATGTGAATGGAGAACTGGTTGGCAGGCAGGAAGCAGAGAGTGGGAATAAACAGGTCCTTTTCAGAGAGGCAGGCAGTGACTACTGGAGTATTGCAGGGCCCAAATTAATGATTTGGACAAAGGAATTGAATACATTATCTCCAAATTTGCAGATGACACTAAGCTGGGTGGCAGTGTGTGCTGTGAGGAGGATGCTAAGAGACTGCAGGCTGAGTGGGCAGATACTAGGCAAATGCAATACAATGTGGATAAATGTGAGGTTGTCCACTTTAGTGGCAAAAACAGGAAGGAAGATCATTATCTGAATGATGGCAGTTTCGGAAAAGGGGGAGCACAATGTGACCTGGGTGTCATGTTGACTGAATGTTGGCATACAGGTATAGCAGATGGTGAGGAAAGCGAAAGGCATGCTGGCCTACTTAGCAAGAGGATTTGTGTATAGAAGTAGGGATGTCTTTCTGCAGTTATAAAGGGCCTTGGTGAGGCCACACCTTGAGTACTGTGTCCAGTTTTGGCCTCCTAGTCTGAGGAAGGACATTCTTGCTATTGAGGGAGTCCAGCAAAGGTTCACCAGACCGATTCCTGCAATGGCAGGACTAACACATGAGGAGAGACTAGATCGACTGGCTTGTACTCACTGGAATTTAGAAGAATGAGAGAGGATCTAACTTAGAGAGAAATGTATAAAATCCTGATGGGACTGTACAGGCTAGATGCGAGAATATCGTTCCTGATGTTGAAGAAGAACTAGGGGTCACTATCTAAGAATAAGGGATAAGGCATTCAGGACTGAAATGAGGACTGAGGCATTCAGGACTGAACTTCTTCACTGACAGAGTTCAGAACCCATGAAATTCTCTACTACAGAAAGCTGTTGGGCCAGTTCATTAGATACGTTCAAGATATGTTCTTGTTGAAGTTGTACAAGACATTGGTAAGGCCACACAATGTACAGTTCTGGTCACCCTATTATAGAAAGGATATTATTAAACTAGAAAGAGTACAAAATAGATTTATTAGGAAGCTACTGGGATTTGATCATTTGAGTTATAAGGAGAGGCTGGATAGATTGGGACTTTTTTCTCTGGAGCATGGAAGGCTGAGGGGTGACCTTTTGGAGGTCTATAAAATAACAAAGGGCACAGATCAGCTAGATAGCCAACATCTTTTCCCAAAAGTAGGGGAATCCAAAACTAGAGGGCATAGGTTTAAGGTGAGAGGGGAGAGATCCAAAAGGGTCCAGAGGGGCAATTTTTTCACACAGAGGGTGATGAGTGTCTGGACAAGCTGCCAGAGGTAATAGTAGAGGCAGGTACAATTTTGTCTTTTAAAAAGCATTTAGATAGTTACATAGGTAAGATGGGTATAGAGGGATATGGGCCAAATGCGAGTAATTGGGGCTAGCTTAGGGGTTTAAAAAAAGGGCAGCGTGGACAAGTTGGGCTGAAGGGCCTGTTTCCATTCTGTAAACCTCTATGACTCTAAGAGGGAACTGGACATGTCCCTTGTGGCTAAAGGGATGAAGGGGCATGGAGAGAAAGCGGGAGTGGGATACTGAAAGTGCATGATCAGCTATGATCATATTGAAGGGTGGTGCAGGCTTGAAGGGCCGAATGGCCTGCTCCTGCACCTATCTTCTATGTTCCTGTTTTTCCTATGTAGCTGATCTGGGGCTCAAATCTCCCTCATGAGCCCAAATCTCCTAACGGAGCTCAACTGTGCACCCAGATACCTGGCCTTATCACCGTCCACCCTAACTACGGCACATCGTTTGAGCAGGTCCCACTTGGGACAGTTTAGGTGAATTGATTTTGGGTTAAATTTGGCAACGAATTTACAAACATCGGTGTGAATTTGGCACCAGAATGGAGTGTTTCAACAGCCGGGAGATCAGCTTAGCATTTCACTGCATCGACTTGTAAATCATGTCCAGAGAGGCTCTTTTATGTTTAGTTCATTATCTTCACCCTCAAAACACAAGGCTTGTCTTATTTTGTCTGTTCTTGAAGGAGACCAATTAATCAAATTTTCTTTCTTTTAACTTTCCCAGTAATAGCAAGATGCCTTCCTGAACCTTATACCAAATTCCAAAACAGAAATCTGCAACAATGCAAAAGCTGTGAATGAACATGGGTGACCTTGATCATTCACTCTATCCCCACTAGCTTGTTCCTTGCCAGACGAAATCTAGCATCCAGGAAGTGCCCTGGGCAAGCCGCTTGTTAATCATACATACATGCCACTCACAAACAATGCTGTTGGAAATTAAAACAGGTAAACAATACTTGCTTTCCTCAGTCTGAACGACATCATTTGGCATCATTTGCTTTCCTCTCCTCGCCTGTCATAAGTGTTATTTAGAACACATTTTATTGTACCTGCCTTTTATATCACCTCATTCTGGTTAGATCACTGCTTATTGTACCAGTCAGTGTGCCAGTGCAGCAAGTGGTCACCTGAGGAAGAGAGTGTTTGAAGACCAGGACCTCAGACCCTGACATCAAGCTCATACAGAGCAGGAGTGATAGTCATCCGCCCTCCTGTGTGGTTCCAGACTATGTACAGCTGGCATCTCAAAAGCCTTTAAAGTTTATTTATTAGACACAGGTAGGTTTACATTAACACTGCAATGAAGTTACTGTGAAAATCCCCTATTGCCACACTCTGGTGCCTGTTTGGGTACACTGAGGGAAAATTTAGCATGGCCAATGCACCAAACCAGCACGTCTTTTGGACTATGGGAGAAAACTCACGCATATACAGGGAGAATGTGTAAACTCCGCACAGAGGGTGACCCAAGCCAGGAATCGAACCCAGGTCCTTGGTACTGTGAGGCCTGGGAAAATATCCTGCAAATCCATTGGCAGGTTAGGCGCACCAACGTTTGTGTTCTCATTCAGGCCAACATCCCCAAATGTAACACTAAATTCTGCACTCTCTCCATTCCTTCTCTATGAATGGTATGCTTTGTCTGTACAGCATGCAAGCAACAATACTTTTCACTGTACACTAATACATGTGACAATAATAAATCAAATCAAAATCAAACGTCAAAGCATTGACCACGCTCTGTCATCTCTGCTGGGCAGGGCACAAGGTCTGCCATTGAAGGATTGTAAGAAGTCTCACAACACCAGGTATCTCCACATCACTGAAGAATTGCCCAGACTCGATTAGCTGTGCTCGGAGGGCCACATGGTCTTCTTGCCTGATGTGAGGCTCCTGAAACAAGCGGTTTATCTGGGACTCCAACACAACAAGAGAGCCCCAGGAGGGCAGAGGAAATACTTGAGAAAGAAAGGAAATGCTTCAAGGGCACCTCAAAGCTTCCTTAAAAATGTGCGGTAGCCCCATTAACCCCAGGGAATTCCTGGCCCAGGACCATCCATACTGGAGGGAAAACATTTGGAAAGGAGCTAGACACCTCAAGCTTCATTGCCAAGAGCAAGCTGAAGTGTTGACAGGAAAAGGAGCACATGCTCCTGAAAAGGAGGAAACCCCAATCACTCACCCCTCCAACCTCCGCCTGCCCCACTTGTTACAGAGACAGTGGGTGACGCGTTGGACTCCTCAGTCACTTGAGAACTCATGTGGAAGCAAGTCATCCTCAACCACAAGGGACTGCTGAAGGTGAGGTGTATCCTACCTGACTTTGCTAACACTGCTTATTCTACCTGGGTGGCACGGTGGCACAGTGGTTACATTGCTGCCTCACAGCGCCAGGGACGCAGGTTTGATTCCCAGCTTGGGTCACCGATTGTGTGGATTTTGCATGTTCTCTCCATGTCTGCATGCGTTTCCTCCGGGTGCTCCGGCTTCCTCCCACAGCCCAAAAGACATGCTGATTTGGTGCATTGGCCATGCTAAATTCTCCCCCAGTGTACCCAAACAAGTGCCAGTGTAGGCAACTAGAGAATTTTCACAGTAATTTCATTGCAGTGTTAATATAAGGCTACTTGTGACACTAATAAATAAACTTTAAAACTGTTGATTATAACAGTCCAGAGTGTACATGCCAGCTGTATCACAGCGTAATATCACTGCTTATTGTATCTGCTGGCTATATTGCTTTTTATGTCAATGTATCAAAGGTGCGCAGCAAGGGATGGAATAGTGCTGGATCTAATTTTGGGGAATGAAGCGGGAGAGGTGTTTGAGGCAGCATTGGAGGATGGTGTGGTGGCACAGTGGTTAGCACTGCTGCCTCACAGCACCAGGGACCCGGGTTTGATTCCCAGCTTAGGTCACTGTCTGTGTGGAATTTGCACATTTTCCCCATGTCTGTGTGGGTTTCCTTCGGGTGCTCCAGTTTCCTCCCAAAGTCCAAAGATGTGCGCAGGTCAGATTGATTGGCCATGCTAAATTGCCACTTAAAGTCAGGGGGACTAGCAGGGTAAATATGTGTAGCTATGGGGATAAGGCCAAGGTAGAATTGTGGTCAGTGCAGACTCAATGGGCCGAATGGCCTCCTTCTGCACTGTGGGGGATTCTGTGATCATTCAGGTGAGGGCATCCATAACACAGCACAAGTCGAGATTGTTATGGAAACGCAAAAAGGTAGTCAGCAAAAAACGATTTTGGATTGGAGAAAGGTAGTTTTTTTAATATAAGGCGCGATCTGGCCTGAGAAGGCAGGGAAGAATTTCCTGTGGGAAATTCTACAGAGCAGTGGAGGGTGTTCAAAAAGGAAATGGTAGAGAATACAACCTCAAAGTGTTCCCTTTAGAGTGAAATATTCCCTTCAAGGTGAAATGTAGGAACAAGAAGCCCAGAGAACCCCAGGAATATTCAAGGCTGGGTGAGAAAGGAAAGAGAGGCCTTTAAAAGGTATAAAGGGAGCAATTAGAGGAGGCCTCAGTGGAGTATAGTAAGTTCAGGGGGGAACTTAAGAAAACAAGTGGAGAGCAAAAAGAAGTCATGAAAAGGTACTGCCAGGTAGAATTAGAGAGAATTATAGTTTAATAATATCCTATTATAGAAAGGATATTATTAAACTAGAAAGAGTGCAGAAAAGATTTACTAGGATGCTACCAGGACTTGATGGTTTGGGTTATAAGGAAAGGCTGGATAGACTGGGACTCTTTTCTCTGGAGCGTAGGAGGCTGAGGAGTGATCTTATAGAGGTTTATAAAGTAATGAGGGGCACAGATCAGCTAGGTAGTCAATATCTTTTCCCAAAAATACGGGAGTCTAAAACTAGAGGGCTTAGGTTTAAGTGAGAGGGGAGAGATACAAAAGTGTCCAGAGGGGCAACTTTTTCACACAGAGGGTGGTGAGTGCCTGGAAAAAGCTGCCAAAAGTAGTAGTAGAGGCGTAAAGTAGTAAAGACAAAGAATTTTGTCTTTTAAAAAGCATTTAGATAGTTACATAGATAAGATGGGTATAGAGGGATATGGGCCAAATACAGGCAATTGGGATTAGTTTAGGGGTTTAAAAAAAAGGCAGCATGGACATGTTGAGCCGAAGGGCCTATTTCCACGCTGTAAATCTCTATGACTCTATGATTCTAATCCCAAGATATTCTATAAGTATATTAAAGGGAAGAAGATAACCTGGGAGAGTATGACCCATTAGGGATCAAGGGGGCAATCTGTGCATGGAGCCGGAGGACATTGGTACGGTGTTAATTGGAGTGCTATACCATCTGTCTTTGCTCGGAGGAAGGAGGATATAGGTACGAGGAAATTATTGGGGCTCTCACCCAACTTAATTCCTCTCTGGCCACAGGGGAGATGCCAGTGTATTGGAAGACAACTAATGGGGGTCCACTTTTCAAGAAGAGTGATAGAGATAAACCAGGGAATTGCAGACCAATAAATTTCACTTCAGTGGTAGGAAAACCATTAGAGAAAATTCTGGACAGAATTGGAGAGACAAGGTTTGAACAGGGATAGTCAGCATGGCTTTGTCAGAGGAAGATCATGCCTAACAAATTTGATTGAATTTTTCAAGGAGGTTGATCAGATTGTGTAGATGAGGGTAGTGCAGTTGATATAGCTTATATGGATTTCAGCAAAACCCTTGACAAGTTCCCACATGGGAGACTGATAAAGAAGGTAAAAACACATGAGATCCAGGGTAACTTGGCAAATTGGATCCAAAACTGGATAAGTAATTTTGCAGAAGTCATGAAGATTGGTAGGTTGGTTAATGCAGAGAAAGAAAGTCTTAGGTTCCAGGAAGATACAGTAAATGAGCAGATTAATAGTAAATGGAACTTAACCCTGAAAAGTGCAAAGTGATGCACTTTGGAAGGAGTAACAAGATGAGAGAGTACTCAGCGAATGGTTGGATACCAGGAAGCTCAGACAAACAGGGTGTCTGAGGGTGTTTGTCCACAAATCTCTGAAGGAGCAGGACAGGCTAATAGGGCAGTGAAGAAGGCGTACAGGACACATGCCTTTATCAGTCATAGCATAGATTATAAAAACAAGGACGTTATGTTGGAGCTGTACAAAACTCTCATTAGCTGGTATGCAGTTCTGGTCACCTCACTATAAAAAGGACGTGACTGCACAGGAGAGGGGAAGGCCAGTGGCACAGTGGTACTGTCAGTGGTAATCTGAGGCCGAAGGCAAGATCTGGGGACCCGGGTTTAAACCCCGTCATGTTAAAACTTGAAGTGGCACAGTGCTCAGCACTGCTGCCTCACAGCGCCAGGGACCCAGGTTCAATTCCCCACTTAGATCACCGTCTGTGGAGTTCATACATTCTCCCTGTGCTTGTGTGGGTTTCCTCCGGGTGCTCCGGTTTCTTCTCACAGTCCAAAGGTGTGTGGGTTAGGTGGATTGGCCATGATAAAATTGCCCCTTTGTGTCAGGGGGACTAGCTAGGGTAAATGCATGGGGTTTTGGGGATAGGGCCTGGGTGGGATTGTGGTCGGTGCAGACTCGATGGACTGAATGGCCTCCTTCTGCACTGTAGGATTCTATGATTCTACGAGGGAAGGTGTAGAGGAAATTCACTGGGATGTTGCCTGGTAACCCCCATAAGTTCCATGGGGAATCTCTAACTAATCTTGTTGAATATGAGTTCCCATGGCAACAGGCAAGGGTCTGCCTGGGTGTATCATGTCCCCTGAGCCCATTATAAGGTTGACAACAGGAAGGTTCTGGAGAACTATTGTTCCAGTTGGGACTTGTGTCTGTACGGCACGGAGTAGTGACCTTATTTTATGTTTAACAATAAATACTGTTTCTTTCCATTTGAGCTTTCTGAGGTAATACATTGGTGACGGAAACAAGGAACATTCTGGACAACTTTGCCTTTCAATGAATGGGGAGATTCGAAAATGCCGGTGTTTGGAAAATTGTGACTATATGATGGGGGTGTGGAGGATTGACCCAGTATGCTGAACGAATGAAATACTTTCTCCCAGGCATGTGGGATAGAAGAGGATGATTGCAAAAAAACCATCCTCCTGATTGCTGCTGGGGCCCCAACTTTCAGCATCATAAAGAGTTTAACCTACCCAGCAGCCCCAGATTCACAATCTTTGTCCTTTGGCCCTAGGCAGAACTTTACAAATAGGTCAGCCCGAGGATGAGGAATTGACAAAACTAAATTGCATCCCTGCCCCTAAAGTGGCCCCAATTCCAGATAAATGGCCATCCGCTAGACAGGGAGGTAAACATAGGTGCCGCAGTATCCATGGGGAGCAAACGTTTGGAGAGACAGAAACGGGATCAGTGATTTGTCACGCATCCAGATCAGCAACCAATACTCCACAAATTACATTATAGCCAGCCAGAGATTTCCAAAAGGAAAATGCTCCCAGGACTCTGTCTGGTGTCCTGGTATAGACAATGATATTGATAACCTGGTTAAGCAGTGCGAAACCTGCCAGAAGGTATCACCAGCATCCGCATGGCATTCCTGGCGATAGCTGGGTAGCCCCTTGAGTACAGGCAAACTTCACAGCGCCATTGATGGGCCCCATCTTCTTAATCCTGATCGATGTTCATTCAAAATGGATCAATGTGCACCAATGTGTTCCACAAGGATGAGACCTTCGTCCACTTGGAATACCACCCCCACCTCACCCCCTGACCAGGCCACACAAACAACAGAAACAGGACCACAGGTCAAGCAACAATAATGGCCCCAACTTGGAGCGAAGGAGGAGAAGGGGTGTAATCAGCCCTGTGAGGTCCATGGAGAAGTCATTAATTCATCTCCCTGTGGGGCTTGTTGAATATAACTTCCTTTGGTAACAAGCCATGGCATGCATCGGTGGAACTCATCACCTAAGCCCTTTATAAGGCACACCAGGAATGGTCTGATTTGATTTATTACTGTCACAGGTATTGCTATGCAGCGAAAACTGTTGTTGCTTGCACGCTAGACAGACAAAATATACTCTTCATAAAATACCTCGGGGAGAAGGAAAGGAGAGGGTGCAGAATATACAGTCATAGAATGAAGAACTTAATATAAGACAGGTCCATTCAAAAAATCTGATGGCAATAGGTAAGAAGCTGTTCTTGAGTTGGTTGGTATCTTTTGTATCTTCCTGACAGAAGAAGGTGAAAGAGAATATGTCAAGGATGCGTGAGATCCTTAATTATGCTGGCTGCTTTCCCAAAGCAGTGGGAAGTGTAGATGGAGTCAATGGATGGAAGGCTGGTTTGCGTGATAGATGGGGCTACCTTCACAACCCTGCAAAACTACTGTCCCAGTTGGGACTTGTGTCTGTACGCCATGGAGTTGTGGCTTTATTTTGTGTTTGACAGTCAATACCATTCCTTTCCAGTTGGACTTCCTGAATTATTACAGCTGGGATGGAGCGTTTGAGCTATGAAGAGAGGCTGGATAGGTTCAGGATGTTTTCTTTAGAGCAGGGAAGGCTGAGGGGACCCCTGTTGAGGTGTCTACAATTATGAGGTTATGGACAGGGTGGATAGGAAGCAGCTCCCCCCTTAGTCAGGAACATTGGAATGCACTGCCTGGGAAGGTAGTAGAGGTGGGAAAACTCACAACTTTAGATAGAAAGTGTATGAGCACAACATCTAACACTCTAGCCAAAGAGCTGGAAAGTGGGAGTAATGTAGATTTTTGTGTAGTTGTGTTGGAGCAGAATGCGATGAAGGGTCTCTTCATTACTGTATGATTTTATGACTATATCACTGATTATTGTATCTGCTGGTTATATCACTGCTGATTGTTGCAACTGTGGAAAAGGTTAGTGAATCAAAACTATGGCATTATTTTAGTTTTCCCCCATTGTTTCCTAATTTTTGCTCAACACCCTTCTCCGTGGAATCCCCTTGCTTCTGTCTGTGGTCTGTTTGCTGTCCATTACCTTATCGAGGTGATCATTATTCATGAGTGAATCTTCACCGTTGACATTGATCAGTCCTCCTGTATTTATTCCCCAATCCTTGGAACACATTTATTCAGGACATACCCTGGTAGTTGTTCTGTTAATTTAGGTGCCGGATGTTATATTTTTCTCATTGCTCTGTTTTCAGCCTCACATATCCAGCCATCATAGGGGCCAGTCATGGCAGACACCATTAGATGCCTTGTTGTAGAAGAGAGTGATCCAATGTTAATGCAAGCAGATGAACTCAGGACACAGAGAGCTCTTGAAAACCTGCAACAAGCTGAACCAACAAGGCAGCTCAGGGTTGAGCCAATGTCCTTACACCTGGGCTCAGCAGTTTGAGAAAATAGATCCCAAAATAATGGGAAACAGTTGCTGGTCGAGTTCAGGGATCTTATCAATTTGGTTATGTTGAGGGAGGGGAAACTATTTTGTTAAATCTAGTTAAAGATTGAATGACATTGGGGTGCTTTTTTCACTGCACTTTTTTTCCCCATTTACAAATGTCCAGGAGAGGACACAAAATATTTCCCTGCACATCAACAAAATGTCAACTTGATCAGTTTTTAACCTGTCTTTGACATTGATGTTCTGGGGTCTGCACCAGTTTCACTCGTGAAGTAGCTGCAAGGAGATGCTTGAGAGCAATGCAAGATGACGTGACCTCCCATTTTTCCAGCCCTATGGGGAAGTAGTTTGCCTTCACTTGGTCTCCCCTGGAGGCTGGGAATGCACCATGTGAGAAACTGAATGATGGCAGGACCAACATTCTGCCAGTCCATTTGCAACAGTGCAGCAACTCACTGCTTCATTCAAAAGCTTTGCAAATGAACAGCTATGACACTATAAATCTGGCAACCAGCAAGGTGTATAGTGGAAACTTGATCAGCAGAGTGTGGTTTGAATGGGGAACTTGCTGCTGCATGGGGCACTACAGATTGTCACATATAAATCAACCCTTGATGCCTCACAAACCTCTTCCAAAAACAGGATGAGGGGTGGGGACAACTTTGATGGTTTGTATACAATGTGTTGGTGTTGGTCGCCATTTTGAAATGTGAAGTAAAGCAAGACTGGTAATTTTAATGAAATCAACGTGACAGGTTTTATTCCACAAATTAATTCTACAAGGATACTTTCAACCACAATCAAAATATTTTTAAAAAACATTAAATTTATTGGGAGGTATCTTCTAGCCATTCATGCTAGTGGGATTACTTGACCTCACTGCAGTGAATGGAGATTAGGGTTGAGCGCCAAATTCTCCATCCTCACTTGCAGTGAATGGCCGGTAAGATCGCTTTGACATTTGATGCAAGGAGTACACCAAATCCATCATGAGTCACTTTGACTGTAGCAGCTTCATAAGGATCGCAGTCTGGATCCGATTTGGCACTTCTTGTTTCAGAATCACTCCTCCATGACAAATCATCTTCCTTGCCATCCACTGAATTGAATCTTCCAAGTGTTCTGAATGATCTGATGATGATCTGTGCATTAACAGCACCCCATGATTTGATGATGAAACAAAACATCAGATGGGGCAGCGTGCATATTTCCACTCTATGAAGGTGTTTCCTCCATCCTCTTCCATTGAACATGAACTCTGAGTGGCTTTTTGAGGCACCAACCCAAAAGTTAAATGATGGAGGTTCGTCCCTCTGGTACAGCTGCAATGTGGGCATTATCACTTCACCAGTGCCTCTTGATCTCATTGCTAATATGCGATCTAGGCATGTCCCATGCTAATAAGCTGCATTCTTTACGATGCCTTTTCCACACATTATCGATCCAAAACTTCACTCCATCTTCATCCACTCAACCATTGTTACAAACATGCACAAAGACACCTGCAGGGAACCTGATCTTCTGCGTTATTTTTGCGTTTAATAATGACCATAGGTTTTAATTTAATTGTGTCAGGCATACAGGCTAGTACCAATGTGAATCATGCCTTCTCATGTCCTATGGTTTTCACTAGAAAGGTTTCCAAACCTTTCCACTCCAGAGTTTGGTTACTAAGCATATTAAAATGATGGGAATTTTACCCATCATTTAATGTGACATTCGGGTACTTGTGTTTTTACTGCTGTCTGATAATGAGCCACTAGAAGCTGGTCATTTAGATATCCTGGTCTTCTGGTATTCTAGGGAAGATGGCTTTTGGTTTTTTTGCCACAGCACTACGATTTTTATTCCATTCCAGGGCAGTATGGTGGCACTGGTTAGTATTGCTGCCTCATAGTGCCAGGGTCCCAGGTTCAATTCCTGGCTTGGGTCACTGTCTGTGTGGAGTTTGCACATTCTCCCCATATCAGCGTGGGTTACCTCTGGGTGCTCTGGTTTCTTCCCACAGTCCAAAGATGTGTGGGTTAGGTTGATTGGCCATGATAAATTGACCCTAGTGTCAGGGGGATTAGCAGGGTAAATGTGTGGGGTTGAAGGAATAGGGCCAGAGTGGGATTATGGTTGGTACAAACTCAATGGGCCAAATGGCGGCCTCCTGTACTGCAAGGGTCCTATGATAAAGTGGCTACACCAATTAGTTATTGCTCTGAAATCTTTGCTGGACTCAGGGTTTGATTTGGCTTCTTAAGTGTTTACATACATATTGCTTTGCTGATGACAAAGTGACCATTCTGATGATTTTTGGGTGACACATTCTGATTCATGTTTCTTGAGATCAGTGTGGTTCCTTTTCTCATGATGCATTTGGCCATGGACATCTTCTTAAGTGTGGATTCCTCCTCCTCCCATTCTCAAAGCATTTTCTTTCACTGACACCGAACCCCCTCGCTGCAGCACAGTTATATGACAAGTTAGCAAATGTTACCACTTCTGTTGAAACCAGCCGCATTTTTTGTTGCCAGGAGACCCATTTCTGCTTGTGCATGTTAAACTCCCATGCACCTTCTTGTCAGCACGGCTCATATCTCCTGCTTGATCCCATGTGCCGACTTTAAGTAAAACATGCATTTCCAAGGTGGAGGATTGAGGCTAACTCCTAGGGCTGGATTTTCCGGCCTCACTCACAGCTGGGATTCTCCAGTCCTGCTGCAGTGAACGGAGATGTGACTGAGCGCCAAATTCTCTGTTCTCGGTGGTGGGTTGTGAATGGACGGAGAATTCTGGCCTGAGTCTGAGTGTAGAATTTCTTAGCAGGAAAAGGGTTGATTCATACACCAAGTATTTGCCTAAACATGACTTTGGCACTGAAACAATGGAAGTTGCCTTACACATTGACTTATACCCTGTAATCTATGGTATAAGTTGAATAAGAGATGGATTTAAGGAGAGACTCGATAACTAGGCGAGGGGAACAGAAGTAGAAGAGTATGCTGAGAGGGTGAGGTAAAGCAAGGTGGGAGTAAGCTCATGTGTGCCATAAATCATTTTTTTAGTTCATTCGTGGGACATGGCCATCACTGGCTGGCCAGCATTTATTGCCCATCCCCATTTGCCTTTGGAGGGCAGTTGAGAGTCAACCACATTGCTGTAGCTCTGAGTCACATGTAGGCCAGACCAGATAAAGACTGCTGATTTCCTTCCCTGAAGGACATTAGTGAACCAGATAGGTTTTTCCGACAATGGTTTCATGGTCATCAATAGATTCATAATTCCAGATGTTCTTGATTGAATTCAAATTCCACCATCAGCCGTGGTGGGATTCAAACCCAGGGCCCCAGAACACTAGCTGAGTTTCTGGATTAATAGTCTAGCAATAAAATGACTCGACCATCTCCTCCTCTATGAATGGTCTCTTTCTCTAATTCGGTTTAACATCGACATTCGTTACATCCATTTTTGAAGCTATTTTTAAGTTTCCTATTTCTAATTGTAATTCTAAATCAAAATCTGTATTTGCTTAAAGCATCAAGTGCTTCCGGGTCAGATTCATACTTCTTTTCTTGCTACTGTACCAACCAGTCTGGCATTTTCATTTCCCACACCAGCCGTTCCTCTAGCCTCATTGAATAATCCTACCCCAATTAGTGCCAAGTTATGGGCAGTGTACGCTGCAGATTTGAGTCCACTGGGAAATACATAAAGACTGCCCGAGCTCATTTCACTTAGTATCTCTGTAATAGATGTCAAAGTGTGAGCACTTCACCTCCATGCACTGGCCCACTCCCCCTGCCCCCAATTCCTCCCACAACTAATCTGTTTAGGCTGAGGCTGCTGTGACCCACTGTGCTGTGCGGTCTCTTAAAGGTTTCTTCCCCCACCACCACCACCCTGCCCCCCCCCCCCCACCCTGCAAACATGATGACAGGGGAGGGGGGTGGAATCGCTGCAGCCCAGACCCCTCTTTAAACATGTTCATTTATCAGCCAGGCTCATTATGAAGAATTGCAAAGCAAAATTGTTTTACAAAAGCTAGTCAAAGCAGGAGAGGCTGCGAGGGTTTCAGCTGGGGTACCAATGGTATCCACAAAGTGTCTGCACTGGAGTTTTACAATAGGAAGTCACAGGGTGATAAATAGCAATTTCCAAGTAAATTTCATGCATTTGCCCTTTGGTTAAACCTTTTTTTTCTCTCAGCACTGTGCCTCAGCCTCACTGAGCTAATAGTATTCCAGAACAAGTGCTTTCCAATGTGACAGCTGATTGCACATTTTTACCAGTCAAATGCTGATTTTATAATTGCTATAATTTTTCACAAGTACCCAAATGTCATATGGATAAAGAATAAAACAACCTGGTCGTAATGCAGTAGTCTTCCATTGCGAGGGAGGGGGAAAAAAATCAATAATGTATTTAAAAACCTCTAAGAGCTAAAAAAGAATATGATGCCTGGCTTTCAGGGATCTATGGGAGAGGAGAGCATCTATTGTTTGGGGGCTGATTCTTAAATGCCAATCAATGATGGCAATTTTTAAAAAAAATGTGTAGAATTTAAATGTACGATTTTCAATTTTAAAAGGGTGAGTCTCTAATGAGAAACAACTTCAGCCCCTGGTTAATTACTGGCCTCCATCCAGTCACCGGGTACACTTTTCAGTCTTCTGCTATCAATTTTAGGGATTCCTTACCTGGCATGGAGAATAAATGTGGCTGGTTTGCAATCCTGACCATTTCAAACGCAGCAAGGGGAAACAAAAGATCTGCATTTTATCTTTAAATTATTTAATGCTACCTTGTGGAAGGAGGGCACTGGAGCTTCCTGATGTTGTTGGGTTGTTGGCCCTTATTCTTATTCTCACCCCAATCATTTTCAATGATTATTGTAAACATCATTTCCCCCTGCTCGCCAGAAACGCAGCAGCTAAAGAAAGGTTAATCTCCTAACCCCAATCCCTAATACATTTTAACCTGGCCTAAACACACACACCATTATATTTTACAAATATTGTGTTGCAATCCAAATTTTCACCCCCCCCCCCCCAAAATACCTTTTTTCTGGGAATTGCTAGATCCTTTAGAATATTTCTGTTTCAGCTCCTCTCTGTTAGAATTAATTTGCAGAGTGAAATGCAGTGGGTTTTATATATATATGTGTGTGTGTGCGTGTGGATAAGGGAAAAGGAGAGTGACAGCGCGTCCCTCCCATTGAACCAGCCGGCGATGGCATTAAACAGACAAGACATCCTCGCAAGTCAGTTATCAGCCGAAAAATAATGAAGAACAAGCCGGCAGAGCAAGCAAGTCACCCTAACCATCCAAGTGAAGAATTTAATTTCTTGCAGGTTTTCTCTGCAGTGAAGCGTTCAAGTCTCTGGATCCATTCAGTGATGACTCGTGACCCGAGCAGCGATGTACGAACTCATATCTGTCACGAAGGTGAACTGAGGGAGACATGCGGAAGGAGCTGGAAAGAGTGATCGCTCTTGTTTCTCATTTTACGGAGCAGGGATTTATGATTAAATAAAACACAGTGAGATGGTTCTTGTCTGACCTGGGAGTCGGGGGAAGGTAATAATATTGTCAGTAGTTAATGTTTTTTTCCACAATAGTGAATGCAAAATGTATATCCCTCGCTAAGGTATTCACTCAGATATCCAAACTCACATGTACCTCAAGATTAATCTGTTGGATGTTTATTTGCAGGTTACCACCCCTACCCCCTCCCCCAATCATTACCGCTGGATTAACCCTTTCAGGTACACTGGGAGAAGCATCTATCTGATCCACTTTTAAAAAAAAATCCAAATTAAAGCACGTTCAGATCATTGTTTTATGAATGATTTTCTGTCACCCTGGCCCCTGAGTGTACAAGTGCTTTTTTCTCCCCCCCATTTGTGCGAAATCTCTGTGCTGAATGCGTCTAAATTCATGCAGAGTTCGGATTCTGGAGACACTTGTTCCATTAAAAAACAGCCACTTAATACAATAATCATTCAATTAAAAACCTCTCTGAGCAGCTGCCATTGCCGATTTGTATCACTGTAATATTTTAATTGTTGGAAAAAAAAATTGCAAGCAGAGCCACTGACTGAGAATATCCGCAAGTCTAAATTACAATTATCGAGGCAAAATATTGCAGACGCTGGAATCTGAAACCAAAAGAGAAAATGCTGGAAAATCTCAGCAGGTCTGACAGTATCCATGGAGAGAGAATAGAGGCAACGTTTCGAATCAAGGTGACCCTTCATCGTTGTCCCTCAGCTCTGAGGAAGGGTCATCCAGACTCAAAACGTTGGCCCTATTCTCTCTCCACAGATGCTGTCAGACCTGCTGAGATTTTCCAGCATTTTCTGTCTTAATTACAATCACTCAGATGCCAATAGATGGGCAAACACGCTGGGCTGAACTCCAGCCACATGGAGGGCAGGTAGTTTGCTAAAGGGATACTTGAGACCCCTCTCCTCATCAGTTAGCAGAACTTTCCCCTCCCAATGCCCATTTGTCTAGTATGTGTCCAAAAATGCGTGGATTAGGTGGATTGGCAATGCTAATTTGCCCCTCAGTATCAGGAGGACTAGCTAGGGTAAATGCATAGGGTTATGGGGGTAGGGCCTGGGTGGGATTGTGGTTGGTGCAGACTCAATGGACCAAATGGTCTCCTTCTGCACAGTAAAAAGTCTGACAACACCAGGTTTTAGTCCAACCTATTTATTTGATAATATTCTCACAAGCTTTCGAGGGGTTACCCTCTTCGTCAGGTGAATGGAGAGTTCTGGCCTCAGACAGAGCATATAAAGCACAGACAGTTTAGAGATTACTGATTAAAATGCGAATCCTTACACCTAACCTGCTGTTCAAGACCTGAAGTGGCTGACAATGCACTGCAGGATTCTATGAAATATCTCTGAGACCAACTTTCCTGTGTGGGCAAGAAAGATGGGGTTTGGAATTTTTGGATTGTATTTCACAGCATTACATTCGGCAAGCTGACCACCCCCCCCCCCCCCCTCCTTCCACAACCCCCGCAAGCCCTCACTCCCACTGGGCTTATCATCCCATGCAGGAAAAGAAAAGCAGTGTGCCTTAATGACTATTGTCTGATGATGCTGACATCCATCATTATAAAGTGCTTTGAAAGGTTAGTCAAGGCACAAATCAATTCCAGCCTCCCAGATTGCCTGGATCCACTATAGTTCACCTATCAGTGCAACAGGTCCACAGCAGATGCCATCTCCCTGACCCTACACCCAACCTTGGAACACCTGGATAACAAAGATATATCAGACTCCTATTGTCGACTACAGCTCAATCTTCAACACTATTATTTTGATGAAACTCATCTCCAAACTCTGTGGCCTGGGCCTCAGCATCTCCTTCTGTAACTGGAACCTGAACTTCCCAACACACAGACCACAATCAGTAAGAATAGGCAACAACACCTCTGCCATGGTGACCCTTAACACCGGTGCCCCACGGGGCTCTGTTTTCAGCCCCCTAACTGTACTACTTATACACCTATGACTGTGTGGCCAAATCCCCCTCCAATTCAATTTTCAAGTTTGCTGATGATACCACCGTAGTGGGTCAGATCTTAAACAATGGAGTACAGGAAAGAGATAGAGAATGTGGTGAACCAGCATGACGACAATAATCTCTCCTCAATGTTAGAAAAAGGAGATAGTTAATGACTTCAGGAAGTGTAATGGAGAACATTCTCCTGTCTACATCAAAGAGGATAAAGTAGAAAGGGTCGAGAGCTTCAGGTTTTTAGGTGTCCAGATCACCAACAACCTGTCCTGGTCCCTCCATGCTGACACTATAGTTAAGAAACCCCACAAATGCCTCTACTTTCTCAGAATACTAAGGAAATTTGGCATGTCCACTACAATTCTCACCAGCTTTTACAGATGCACCATAGAAAGCATTCCTTCTGGTTGTATCACAGCTTGGTATTGCTCCTGCTCTGTCCAAAACCACAAGAAATAACAAAGCATCATGAACGAAGCCCAATCCATCACTCAAACCAACCTCCCACCCATTTACACTGTCTACATTTCCCATTGCCTCGGAAAAGCAAGAATTCCAGGCACACTCTCTTCCACCTTCTTCCATCAGGACAAAGATACAAAAATCTGAGGACACATACCAATGGACTCAAGAACAGCTTCTTCCCTGTTGCCATCAGACTTTTGAATGGACCTACCTCACATTAAGTTGATCTTTCTCTAAACCTAGCCATGACTGTAGCACTATATTCTGCACTCTCTCCTTTCCTTCTCTATGAACGGTTTGCACACAAGAAACAATACTTTTCACTGTATACTAATACATGTGACAAAAATAATTCAAATCAAAATCAAAAATGTCAAATGCAGTGTGATGACGTTGGGTGACCACTAGTCTCCGATAATTTGGAAGGCGGGCGGTGCCTGAAGTAACTCCTTAGAGGCTGGTGGCCTTTCACCAGGTTCCTTTTGTTTACAAACTCTGAGAGTGCTTCAGGTACACAGTTAGGATCTGGAGTGCCAGAAGACCTGATTGGACAGGGAATTATGACTTTAATCAGGCCAACCTCAGGGACCTCGGTGATGTCGTTATAGCGCCAATATCAGAAACCCCACCCTTTTAATTAAAACCAATCAACAAGCTGTTGGGCTTGTTATAAATCGCAGTCGATTGGCTCTTTTTGGGCTCTCTTCATTTTTCCTGGTCACACGGGAAAAAAAAAGCTGGGGCGATTTATGTAAACGAGGAAGTGGTACAAGGCGAATGAAAAGATGTGAAAGTGGGACCATGGCTACATGTAACAGCGGAGTCTGCTGCTGAAGGTGGCAGCTTTCGGCTGTAGTATTTGTTTAGTTTTGATAGGTGGACGCAAGAAGGGAAGAGAGAGGGAAGGTAGTCTTTGAATTGGTGACCAGAACCGACTTCTGGTTCACCATCTGACTCCTCACCTTGAGGGAGGGGGTGTTCCGATTGGGTAATGCTAATTCACAATGCTAATCGACTGGCCAACACTCGATTCAATGTGCTGAAAGGGCAGGGGTAGGAATACATTTCCCATTCCATATCCTTTATCCCACTGAAAACCACAAAGTCCAACCCAAAGCAACTCATAGAAAATGCTGGAGAAACTCAGCATCCAGAATCGAAACATTGGCTCTGTTCTCTCTCCAGACTTGCTGTCGGACCTGCTGAGTTTCTCCAGCATTTTCTGGGGGTTTTTTTTGTTTCCGATTCCAGCATCTGTAGTACTTTGCCTTTAGCTGTGGCCCGAGCTCGCAAGTGATGGAGGTGCAAGCTCTCTTTCTGTTGCGTGTAGGATTCATTTCTCTCAATTACTCTGCACCTGCCGGGAACTTGTACAAAAGGGGAAAGAGCGGCACAGAATGTGACGTGGAAAACTGCTGTCTTGTACCTGAAATAATTCGATAGGTTTGGGCTGTGTCACGTGAATAGAGATGGGCACCGAAGTTCTACCGCCTCGCCCGCAAAGGAGTCAGAGCGGGCGAGGGGCGGACAACAGGAATGTCCATTGAACTTGGGTGGGAATTTCCAGTCTCGCTCGAGTGAGGCCATAAAATGCCGAAAGGGATGTCATGGCCAAGCTCACTAGATTCCAATGCATTGGCAAACAAATTGATAGGTCAATATTTGCCAGTCAGATTAATATCTGTAAAATGATGCACTTTATAGTTTTAGCCCTATTTTCACACACACGTCTGTCTCGCATTGAACTGAATGGGGAGTATTGGTTTTAAAAGTACCAATACCAATAAGAGTATTGGTTTTAAAACCAAGTACTTGGTTTTAAAAGCTGCTTGTTCAACTTAACGTTGAACAAGCAGCAGCTGCCAAACTGGTAGTTAAAGTTCAACAGCACAGAGAAATCAGGGTACTTAAAGTACCAAATAGCTCCATATTGCAAGTAATGTGGAACAAGGTTAATGTTTAGTGATATGAAGTGATGAATGACTCCCTTGGGCTTGGTCCCTTCTCTCTGCCGCTGAAGCAGTAAACCCCTGATTTAGCCATAGCACCACTTTGGAAAAAGCCTAACCCTGGCGGGATAACGTGATACTTTCCCAGAACTTTAACTGAACATGGAACCCCCTTGATGATCGCAGATTTACAAACAACAAAAAAAATTGCTAATGCTTACATGGTGTTAAAACAAAAGGTTAATGATGTAAAGTTGCCAAGTCAGATCTTAAACCATTAACAAAATGATTTAAAGCCCCTAATCAAAGGCAGGTGGCTCTGGCAGTGCAGTGGGATTGCAGGGTAAGGATTAAAAGTTTATCTAGTAGCCACAAGTAGGCTTACATGAACACTGTAATGAAGTTACTGTGAAAATCCCAAGTCGCCACAGTCCAGCGCCTGTTTGGGTACACAGAGGGAGAATTTAGCATGGCCAATGCCCCTAATCAGCACATCTTTCGGGCTGTGGGAGGAAACTGGAACACCTGGAGGAAACCCATGCAGAAACTGGGGAAATGTGCAGACTCTGCACAGTGACCCAAGCCAGGAGTTGAACCTGGGTCCCTGGTGAGGCAACAGTGCTAACCACTGTGCCACCATGATTTACATCAGACATGAAGTTCCAGGTATCTACCAACATGTGAAGGGTTAGAAAGAAGAAAAATAACGAGGACTAGTTTTGAGTACCTTGAATTGCTGCGCTGAGAGCTGGACTCCTGGTGCCAGGAAAGTACTAAGAGTGGGGACAGTGTCTAAGAAGAGGGAGAAAATAAAAATTCTTGTTATAAATATATATAGATCTATGTTTTACAACTGGTCACAGACTGAAACACTGAAATTCACAAACTCAAGTTTCAGAGGCTGAGCAGTGAGCCTTACAAATGAGCCACAAGATAAAGTGCAAGCGTCAAGTGACTGGAAATGAGCCAGTTCAAGTTAATTCAATTATGCAAACTGGTCCCATTCGAATTAATGGCATGGCACCTTTACAGAGGTTCCTATTTCACTCCAGTTCAGACTGACTGTGTGGGCCCTGATTGACTGTCCATGGAGATTTCATCTTACTGAATGGAGGAAGAAACTGAAGAAGTGAACAGCTTTTTTGGAAGGCGAGATGACAAAAAAAGTGCTAAACAAACAAAAAGCAGAAAACAGGAATCTTTTGGGCAAGGCTGGCTGATTTGTTAAACGGGAGGTCCAATTGATTGTAAAATGAGTAAATCCTTCCTTATTTCTGCTTTTGCAGCCCAGCTTACACCTTTAGTTGTTATTGGTCGGAACTGATGTGGCCACCATTCAGCAATAGGGCTTGCAGGCTGTTAAGGTCTCTCAAACTCTAGGTTGAAGTTGTGACTTCACTGGGGTGGCTTCACCCCAGCACCACAGAACTTTGCCCCTCAGAAGAGCTCGAAGCCCACCTGCTCCTCATACATGAATCAAAGGCGCCTGAGTTATCATGTTACCAAACTCATTAACAATGCATAGAATTCACAGTACCACAAACAGGCCATTCTGCCCAATTAGTCAAATGCTGGTATATATATTCCTCCCGCTTCATCGAATCAAACCCTTTTCAGCATGTCCTTCTATTCCTTTCTTCCTGGTGCGATTATTGAGCTTTCCCTTCAATGCTTCCAAGTCATTTGGCTGATAACTGCTTCATTGAATCATAGAATCCCTACAGTGCAGAACAAGGCCATCCAGCCCATCGAGCCTGCACCGGCAGCAATTACATCCAAGCCCCTCTCCCTGTAACTCCCCTATCTACCCTGCTAATCCCCTGACACTAAGGGGAAATTTAGCATGTCCAATCGGTCCAGCTTGCACATCTTTGGGAATTTGGGAGAAAACCAGAGCATCTGAAGGAAACCCACACAGACACGAGGAGAATGTGCAAACTCCCAAAGTAACCCAAGGCCAGACTTGAACCTGCGTCCCTGTGAGGCAGCAGTGCTAACCATTGTGCCACCACGTGATAGGGAGTTCCACCTTTTTAACATGCCTTTGAACCAAGGCTTTCCCATAAAGATAGGGCAAGATTCAAGTGCTGTCACAAACCTTTCCCATATGTGACTGCAGGCTGCCCTAATCTCTGCCCACAGACAGAAACTTGCTCCTTCAGATTTTGTATCCAGGGGTGATGTGTGTAATTGAGCAGTCACCAAACTGTACGAGGGCAGAGAACAACTTTTTAGTTTAAACTCTTTTCCCTGTGGGTGATAAGAATGCGGAGACTGAGCCCACAGAAGGTCAATTATTATTGATGGAGCAGCCCTGACAGAGGCAAGGAAACGCTCATCGCTTACTCATTTCTCTACTGGAAAGCATGAGAAAAAAATAGGAATTGAACTGACATCTGAATTTAATGTACATTTAACATACGCATTAATGGAAATGTTGCCAGGGTGAATACGGGATCTTTACGGATAGAGGAATGAATACAGACAGAGGGATAAGAAGTACAAGAGCAGACATCTAAAAACAAATCACAGACACGATGGTAAAGCCACAAGGACAAGCACAGTTGTGGAGGCAGGTAAAAGTCTGAGCAGAGGACAGGGACGGCTACAGATACCTGGACAGGCATATTATCTGATCCAGCTACATATCATCTCCTTGCCGCTGTATACTGGATGGGAATTGCATAAAGGGAACTGGAAGACCCTCAAGCACTGTTTGGTAAAATGAGTAAAAATTCTTCATCCGTCTGGCTGGAACCAAAGAAGAAGTGTGAACACAAAACTAGTTTTATTTAGAAAGCTTCCACCCCAAGATTGTCGAAATGGTTAAGAACCTAAAGGCCGTTAAACTGTTCCATGATGTCACAAGGTAGTTGCAGCGGTACTGCAGAGATTATTGTGACATCAAAAAGAATGATTGTGGGAGCAGTTATTGTGGCATAACTTAGTATCATCATCACGGGAGACAGCTCCGAATGTGGAATCAATTTTTGTTATCCGACATATGTTGAGTAACAAAACTTTATTGCGTTGTTTGCAGCCCCCACAACTGGTATAACTGTATATCTTATGAATTGTGACCCACTCTTTGTTCGGTGTTGTTCAGTTTTACTGCAGTGGCCCACTGATAATTTGACAGTGTTAGAAGCAGGCACTTTAAACAAGATATACTGAAATGGACTCGGAGATGTGGCCATCGCCAAATTACTGGGGGAAAAGAAGCTGAATACAAATACATCACAAAGTTACAATGAGTTTTATAAAAGAAATAATGGCAATAGGACATCAATACAAAAATGGTACACTCCTCATTTAGGGGTTTAAAGCAAAATAGGTGAAAAATAGTTTAACTATGCTGCTAACGTTAGCAATTGATTTTTTTTTCAAATCCTCTTAATAACAGTAGAAGCTGCACTCGTAATATCAAGTGAGCACTTGCAGTTCGGAACATCATTGCTAGAGCCTTGCACAATAAACATGTCAGCCTCATGCATTTGAGCAACCTAATAAAATCACATCTTACACAGTGTGCTTAAAGCATCCTTAATCCAATGGCCATATAACTAAGAGACAACAGGAGTCTTTCTAATGCTGTTGCTTTCCTAATTTAATTTAGGTGCTATTCACACTCGGCTTTTCAAACTGGTTCACATAAATCTGTTATTGGTTTTCTCCCTGTGTACTCGGAGCAGAAACTGCGTCAGATTGATCTGCTTATACCCGCTCTCAGCAAGATGCAGCCTTCTTTATGTCCCATCAGGAATGCTGCAATTGCTTTAATTAACCTGTTCAGAGCCAACTGCTAATATTACCTTTCCCCTTAGTTTCTTTGGCGCTGCAGCCACAGAAATTATATTTTGTACGTTACGAATCTGAGCGATTTTTACTTTTCAAGATAAATTATGAAATGATATATCATTGTAACCCTATTAGAATTTTATTTTCTGATCCAAATGTACAACCCTGGCCCAGAAAATTTTATTTAGATAGCCAGCGCAATAAATACTACTTAAAATATTGCAAAGTTTTATTTTAAAAGTGAAAATATTATTACACCAATATTATTGCCTTGCATTCAATGTGTTTGAGGTAAATCGTCTTAAAATAACTTTCTGACTTGAATATAGCTTACCTTAGTGTGGACCAACTTTAGTTCACAGATTTCGCACGCTCATTTCTGGTTTGCGTCAAGTGTTAAGTTGAGCTGGCGGTGATGCCTGAGTTCAGGCACTCAGCACCCTGTGTTTTCTCATGACTGGCTGCCTCTGCCGCACCAGGGCAGGTACACCAGACAGCAGGTGACTTAAGTAGGGTGAGTAAGTCACATGTAACTGTTCACCAGCACTTTACCATGCCTTTATCATGATTTTGTATTTGTTTGAGTGAAATGGTGGTAAAATGCTTTTTCTCCTCCTTCCAGTGAGGCATACTGTTTAATATATTGATGCTCTGAGGCAGCTTAAAAGAGGTTACTTCGAAGTGACCTAATTTCTCTGCTGGTGGGTGAACAAGGCAGCATTTCCCATCTGCTCATTCAAAGAATGCCCACAAGAGGAAGCTGTCCTTATTGGCAGTGAACTAGCAGAAGCGTGCAATCTTCCACTCATCTGAACTATTTCAATTCAACCTTAAAGGGTGATGGAACCTCAACAGCTTTCTGCTAGACAGAGACTGCATACTCCAGCCAGCAGAACTGCACACAGGAAAATTCAAGGTGAAAGCCTGTCAGCTGTGGCCTCAGTGGAAAGCCCTCTGACCTCTGAGTCATAAGGTTCAAGTCACACTCCAGGGTTTAGAGCACAAGAATTAAGGTAGACTCTCTCGTGTCTTAGAGAGGAAAAGTTGCACTGATAGAGAGGGCGGGCAAGATTTTCTGTCCCTCCCACCCCGCTACTGTATGCTTTCAACCTGTGTAGATGGACCACTATTGGCCTGTGACAGGATCTTCTGGATCCACTGCTGTCGACTGGGTTTATTTGCATCCTCCACTGCCAGGGAACCCACAGTAGCCAGGAGTGGAGGGGAGGTGTCACCATTGGTGGGACTGGAAGATACGAACAGTAGGAACAGCCATAAGTTCTCACCTGATGTCTTTTGGATGAGTGTTGAAAAAGGTTCCAACCGCACGCAGCACTCTTTAGAAAAAGAGAAAGGGACCTCACCCCAGTACCCTGACCAATATTTATTCCTCCATCAACATCTCAAAATGAATGATTTTGTTGTTATCACATTGCTCTTTGTGGGAATTCTCTGTGTGCAAATTGACTGCTGCTTTTCCCACATTTCAACATTGACTACACTTCAAAACTACACCATTGGCTGTAAAGTGCTTCAAGACATCTAGTCGTTTGGTGGTATAGAACTTGTATTGCTGACAAAAGAGACTTGTTGAAGCTTTTCATCTTGCACTCAGCAGGACACTTTACAAGAATACCAGTATAAGGGGAAACTAACAAGTTATACCGTATGAGAAGAGAATGCTGATTGGTTGAGAAATGAATTCTGGCAGTAGAAGTGTTGTCAAGTAGAATGCACCAGTTGATGGTGACTGACAGATAACTGCCAGGAACTGTTTGAGATTTGAACTAGGCAGCTGATTGGTCAAGGTACTGAATCAGCAAATGGCTGACCCTTATTTTGTTTAGTTGACACAGATGTAGGGATACAAATAGTTAAAAAACATAAAAAAAACCTTAACAGAGATTTGAACAATCCATTTTTCTTCACATTGTAGGAGATGGATTTTTTTTTTGCCTGTTAATGTACAAATTAAAGAATTTTGCAAGTGCTGAAGTGATACAAGTAACACATCTCATTAAATAAAGCCAGTTCCATTTATAATATATATATAACATTTCAGAAAGCACTCACCCTGTCACAGATCCGTGCTTCATTGACTTGGTGACTGTCGTTGGCATACATCAACCAACCAATAGTTTGCAATGCCTTAAAGTGTAAACAAAAACAAGCAGCATTTCATCAGCATAACGTGACACTTGTTTCCATTTATGTATTCCTTTACTGGCTGCCCAAAGTTTTACCCTTCTGTAGTTTGTTGCCATTTCAACTGTGACCTTTGGTCCTTCAATTTGCTTCAATGGTGATATCAAAATGGTCAATTGTTTAATTTGATTTGATTTAATATTGTCATATGTATTGCTGTACAGTGAAAAAAGCGTTCTTTCTTGCATGCTATACAGACAAAGCATACTGTACATTGAGAAGGAAAGGAGAGAGTGCAGAATGTAGTGTTACAGTCATAGCTCAGCAGGGAAGAAGCTGTTCGTGAGTCCATTGGTACTTGAGGTTAGACTTTTGTATCTTTTTCTTGTGAGATTCGTAAAATCCCGCCTGAGGCCAACAGAGAATTCCGTTCTGCGAGACACGCCCGCCCCGGAATCGGGTGGACGTGGTGGTAAGTTTCTGGCACAAGCCCAGGATCCTTGGGGTCCTTGATTATGCTGACTGCTTTTCTGAGGCAGCAGGAAGTGTAGACAGAGTCAGTAGATGGGAGGCTGGTTTGAGCGACGGGCTGGGCTTTGTTCACGACCTTTTGTAGTTTCTTGTAGTCTTGGTCAGAGCAGGAGCCATATCAAGCTGTGATACAACTGGAAAGGATGCTTTCTATGGTGCACCTGTAAAAGTTGGTGACAGCTGGAGTGGATGTGCCAAATTTCCTTCACCTTCTGGGAAAGTAGAGGCGTTGGTGGGCTTTCTTAACATTGTAGCATTAACTTTACTGAGCCCCGGAGCTTGAAATACTGTTCAGTTGTTAGAATCGGCATTGCTGCAAACGATCCCATGGCTCTATTGTGAAGAAGAGCAGGGTAGTTATCCTGTGTGTTCAGACCAATGCTTATCACAATGACAAACAGATTATCTCTTTGTGGGAGCTTGGTGTGGGCAAATTGGCTGTTGCCTTTCCTTCATGACAACAGGGACTACTCTTCGACAAGTATTTAGTTTGCAGGAAGGGCTATATAAACACAAATCTTTCTTTCTTATCCCTGCAGGTTGCAGTTTCCACACTGGCTGCTCCAGGAAACAATTGCATTCAGCGGCAACAAGTGTGTGTGTATGCTATAAAGTACAGGTAGAGGGTGGGTCTTATTCCCTAATCATTAATTCAGGGCAGCACGGTAACACAGCAGTTAGCACTGCTGCCTCACAGCGCCAGGGACATGGGTTCGATTCTCAGCTTGGGTCACTGTTTGTGTGGAGTTTGTACGTTCTCCCTGCATCTGCGTGGGTTTCCTCCGGGTGCTCCGGTTTCCTCCCATAGTCCAAAGATGTGCAGGTTAGGTGGATTGGCCAGGTGGACTAGCAAGGTAAATGCATGGGGTTATGTGGATAGGAGTTGGGTGGGATTGTTGTCAGTGCAAACTCGATGGACCAAATGGCCTCCTACTGCACTATAGAATTCTATGATTCTATGAATTGCACAGCACGCTGGAGACTGTCCAGTTGAACCCAGGGTCAGTGGAGTAGTTGCATTAGGCTGGGCAAAAATGGTGGCCCAGCCAGGGGCATCCAGATCCCTTGAACGAGTAAAAAGAACATCACTGGATGCCCCTGGCTGGGCCACCATTTTTGCCCAGCCTGATTGCTCTTGAACTGAGTGCTTTGCTAGGACATTTTAGAGGGTTTTATTCAAGAGTCAACCACCTTGCTGTGGATCTGGAGTCACGTGAAGGCCAGACCAGGTAAAGATGGCAGATTTCTTTCCCTAAAGGTTATCAGTGAACCAGATGGGTTTTTACAGCAACAGTTTCATGATCATCATCAGATTTTTAATTCCAGATTTTTATTGAATTCAAATTTCACCATCTGCCATGGTGGGATTCGAACCCACATCATTACCCTGTGTCTCTGGATTGTGAGTCCAATGAGAATGCCACAATGTCACCACCTCTAATAATTTGCAAATCTGCCGGTGGCACAGGCGGAGGTAATCAGCTGGGATTTTCACTCCTGATCAATAATTTACCAGAAAATGTCAATATTGAACTTCCTAAATCAGGACAACCTGAATCTGATTTGCAGCCAATGATGTATTTGGTTTGGGCAACCTGAGTTATATTTATGGGCTGGAATATCAGTAACAAAGGGAAGCCCCCTCTTCACACAGAATCCCAGTGCCATTATTTCAGTTTTAATTGGTGTGAACAGATTAATGTTGAAATAGGAGGTGAGGGAGGACAGGAATCTCACACATAGGCAAAGAATGCACTGGTTATGAATAATGAACGACACAGTTTTAACCTGGTGATATCCATTCAATGATCTTCCCAAATGATCCTTTTCATGCAGCCAGACCCTCAGATGGGAGGCATGAAGAAATTGTGTATAGTGTACAGACTTGTGCACGTGTGTGTGTGTGTGTGTGTGTGTGCTGTCAATTTGACATATCTTAATGGAGTGACAGGCGGCTGGTATGATGTATGGGGTTGATCAACACTGTGCATATCTATAGTGCACTCAGAGCTCCCTGCATATTCCCATAACACCAGAGCTGCAATAGAGTTGTTGAACATATGCAGCACTGAACCAGCAGCCAGTCAACATCAGGACGTGCCCTGTTCATCTGAGTGGGTCCAATGTATATCAGCACAGTGTTGACGGGAGAGGAAATGTAAGATCACCCCATTATTACACATTCTTTTAATATAACAAAATACTTCTTGGAACAGCGCCTTTATTTAAGTTTGTTTATTAGTGTCACAAGTAGGCTTACATTAACACTGCAATTAAGTTATTGTGAAAATCCCCCAGTCACCACACTGCAGCACCTGTTTGGGTACACTGAGGGAGAATTTAGCATGGCCAATACACCTAACCAGCACATCTTTCGGACTGTGGGAAGAAACCAGAGCAGCTGGAGGAAACCCACGGAGACACAGAGGGAATGTGCAAACTCCACACAGACAGTGACCTAAGCCGGGATTCGAGCCCGGGCCCCTGGCACTGTGAGGCAGCATTGCTAACCATTGTGCCATCTATATAAACCTAGTAACCTAAATAAACCTAGAATATCTTCAGTCCTACGAACGCTTCAGGAATCTCTTACTGGAAGTCAGTTCTACTGTGTGTCAATACCAGTAAGTCAAAGTGTTGGTAAAGTTAGGAAATTCTAGAGTGAGGGAGGGGGTCTAAATTCTCACCTGGTGGGAGAGGGGAAATAGATTGCCACCACCACCTTCACACTACTACCAGCAGATAGTTATATAGAGTGTCTGATTTTAACACATGATTAATGGAAAACGTGGGTACACAGTTTGCAAGCAATGGGTAGAAACCAATTGTTCAAATTCATTTTTAAATTCCCACCATTGAGCCCATCTCACTGTAAAATGATACATCTAAATCAGACAGTGACTGTCATATTAACATCTGGCATTAAAAGATCCATGTTCACATCTCTCCTGTCACTCTTGTGCTCCTGTCATTGCTGTTTGTGCATCATTAGTTCCCAAAGCTACATGAGAAGCAAACACACCCACCCCAGCCAAATAATCCCAAGGAGCCGCTGCACTGAATTAAATCATCCAAACTCCAAGCCAGGAGGTTACAAGTGTGCTAACATTGCCTTGCATGGCACAGTATAAGAGGTGCAGTGGATACCAATGGGTGCCTCCAGAGTTGGTTATAGAATCATAGAATCCCTACCATGCAGAAGGAGGCCATTCAGCCCATCAACCACAATCCTACGCAGGCCTTATCCTGTAACCCCATATATTTACCCTGCTAATCCCCCTGCCACTAGGGTCAATTTGGCACAGTCAATCAACCTAACCTGCACATCTCTGAACTGTGGGAGGAAACTAGAGCACCAGGAGAAAACCCACTCAGACGCAGGGAGAATGTGCAAACTCCACACAGACAGTGACCTGAGGCTGGAATTGAACTCAGGTCCCAGGAGCTGTGACGCAGCAGTGCTGACCACTGTTCGCCGTGCCACCCCCAAAGGGGGCGCCTTCCACTAAGGGGAACAGCTGCTCCTTATCCATTCTGTCCAGGTCTCTTATAACCTGTACACCTCGATCAGGTCAACCCCCAGTTTTCTCTGCTCCAATGTAATCAACCTAAGTCTACCCAACCTGTCTTCACAACTTAAATGTTCCATCCCAGGTGGAGTCCTGGTGAATCTCTTCTGCACCCCCTCCAGTGCAATCACATCCTTCAGTCTGTGCTGGCACTTTGAAAGTGCTATCTAATTTATTCCATTCCTTGCTCTTTCCTCAAAGCCCTTTTTTCCCCTTGCTAAGTATATATCCAACTTCCTTTTGGATTTCGTCATCCAATGTCCTTCCATCTTCAGTCCAGGCAATGTATTCTAGATCATAACAAATCACTGTGTTAAAAAAAAATCTCATCGTTTACCCCTCTCCCATTTGGTTACTGACTTTTCTGCCAGTGAAAATACTTCCTCATTACTTACTCTATAAAAACAAAGTTGCAGTTTTGTTTTACTTAGATTTTTGTCATGGTTTAAAGACTTTCCTCCATCACCTTTTCACTCTATTTCGAGAAACTTTCACTGTGTATGACACTGTCACTCTGTCTTTGCCCATTCTAAGGGCAATCTGGGATGGATTCACACTTGAACCTCCTCCTGTGCTTGAATGCTCCATTTCCTATTGAGTTATTATCCTCTGGCTCAGACTGGGGGACTTTTCTTTAGCGTATCTTCATATGTACACACTTTATTCCCTTTGGGGAATAGTGAGGGAAGTGATGAGGGTTTTTCCAAGTTGATTATCTGCCCATTGAACTGCATAATAAACATTCTTCTGTGGCCAACAAGTTCTGGATTTGATTTATTATTGTCACATGTATTGGGATACAGTGAAAAGTATTCTTTCTTGCACACTATACAGATAAAGCATACCATTCATTAAGAAGGAAAGGAGAGAGTACAGAATGTAGTGTGATAGCCATAGCTAGGGTGTAGAGAAAGGTCTACTTAATGTGAGGTAGGTCTATTCAAAAGTCTGATGGCAGCAGGGAAGAAGCTGTTCTTGAGTCGGTTGGTACATGACTCAGACTTTTGTATCCTTTCCTTGATGAAAGAAGGTGGAAGAGAGTATTCCAGGATGTGTGGTGTCCTTAATTATGCTGGCTGCTTTGCCGATGCAGCGGGAAGAGTAGACAGAGATAATGGATGGGAGGCTTGTTTGCACGATGGACTGGGCTACATTCATGTCCTTTTGTAGCTTCTTGCAGTTTTGGGCAGAGCAGGAGCCATACCAAGCTGTGACACATCCGGAAAGGATGCTTTCTATGGTGCATCTGTAAAAGTTGCTGAGAGTCATAACTGGCATGCCAAATTTCCTTAGTCTTCTGAGAAAGTAGAGGCAATGGTGGGCTTTCCTAACTATAGTGTCGGAATGGGTTGGGGGGGGGCACTAGGACAAGTTGTCGGTGATCTGGACACCTAAAAGCTTGAAGCTCTCAACCTTTTCTACTTCGATCCCATTGATGTAGGCAGGGATATGTCCTGAAGCTAATGACTATTTGCTTCATTTTGTTAACATTGGGGGAGAGATTATTGTCATCGCACCAGTTCACCAGATTCTCTATCTCATTCCTATACTCTGTCTCGTCATTGTTTGAGATCTGACGGTGTCGTCAGCAAACTTGAAAATAGAGTTGAACTTGAACCTGGAGATTCTGATCCAGAGGTAGGAATGCTACCCACTGTGCCACGCGACCTATGAGGGGGCTTGATGTGATGTTTTATGATCATCAGACACAAATCCACATTCTAGGCTAAAGTCCTGTCTGCAGCAGCATTAGCGAAGCAATTGATGTGATAAAGAGTGCAGGGAGAAAGCATTACTCAATGGTTTGTCTGTTCTCAGTGCAGCTCCAAGCAATTATAGCTTTCCAACAAAAGAAACGGCAGGGAACAGGAGAAAAAGAAAAAGGCCAATTTAACTGGTCAAAGGCATTTTAAGCTCATTACTGATGAACCCCTGAAGCACTCCACAGGTCTAGGGTCAAATCAGGAAGTGAATATTTTACTCTGGGTCAGACATGCTGTTAGTGAGTGCAACCAAAGCAAAGATATCAAACAGTGGAACATCCGTGGGAGAAGTGAGCATTGTAGAGCAGTTTTCTATATGAAAACAGGGAGAGAGCGGCCATTGTAGGATATTTTACAGTGAAAGAGGAGGTGTACAAAGAAGACCAAGTGCACATAAGGCATTGCAGCTGCACAAATCATGGACAGTACCTCCAGCAATAGAGTCAGCCACCTGGGTGTGTCAGAATTGTATTGACCGAGCCCAGGAAGGCCCGCAAGTGCAGCCAATTGCATCATCACCAGTAAGAGTCTATTGTCCTCAACTTCATACCATATGGACACTCATCATAAAGATCATCCCTATTGTCTTGTACCATTGCTTTCAATCCTTTATCACAACACAATACCATCTTGTTGGCATCTTCTTAGTACATGACAGGGTACACAAACATGGACATCTCTTAGCCTGGCCTAGTTCCCTGAAAATAATCAAATCTATAACATGATATGATGTTTTAATTTCTATTTCTAAATTTCTATTTCTGAATTCAATTTCTAAATTTACACCAATTATAATGAATCATAGAATGGACTATTCGGTCCATCGAGTCTGCACTGACTCTCCAAAAGATTATCTTACTCAAGCCCTCTACCCACCAACCACACCGCTCCCACCCCCCCATCCCTGTAAACCCACACATTTCCCATGGCTAATCCATCTAGCCTACATATCTGAAGACACTAAGGAGCAATTTAGTTTGGCCAGTCCACCTAACCTGCACATTTCTGGACCTTGGGAGGAAACCGGAGCACCCGGAGAAAACCCACGCAGACACGGGGAGAATGTGCAAACTCCACACAGACAATCACCCAAGGTGGGAATCGACCCCAGGCCCTTGGGGCTGTGAGGCAGCAGTGCTAATCATACTGCTGCCCCTTTATTTTGAGAAATATCCATTGTGCTAAGTTGAAAGCAGTGCTTTCTGGATACCTAAATCTGGCAGATAATAAGAAACTACATCAGAAATTTCAGACATTTTTGAGTGGAATTAGCTCTATGCTATTAGTAATGAACATACACATGCACTCGTTTGAAATGCGTTTGTCTGCTTTGTAAAAGGCACCTTCCATAGTTTACTTTGGCATCTTTAAAACAGCAGACCAAGAGAATTCATCTGGATAAACTAATGAGTTTATTTGGTTCCTTCCCTTGCAGTCCCAGCTTCAATATTTTCTTAACTTATACTTCCTTGTCTTTCTTTACTAGAGGGATGGAGTTTAAAAACAGCGAGGTTATGTTGCAGCTGTATAAGGTGTTGGTGAGGCCACACCTTGAGTACTGTGAACACTTTGAGTCTCCTTGCTTGAGAAAGGATATACTGGCACTGGAGCGGGTGCAGAGGAAATTCACTAAGTTGATTCTGGAGTTGAGAGGGGTGGCTTATGAGGAGAGATTGAGTAGACTGGGACTGTATTGATTGGAGTTCAGAAGAATGAGGAGAGATCTTTTAGAAACAAATAAAATTATGAAGGGAATAGATAAGATAGAAGCAGGGAAGTTGCTTCCACTGGTGGGTGAAACTAGAACTAGGAGGCATGGCCTCAAAATAAGGGGGAGCAGATTTAGGACTGAGTTGAGGAGGAACTTCTTCACACAAACAGTCATGAATCTATGGAATTCCCTGCCCAGTGAAGCAGTTGAGGCTACCTCATTGAATGTTTTTAAGGCAAGGATAGATAAGTCTTTGAACAGTGAAGGAATTAAGGGTTATGGTGAATGGGTGGGTAAGTGGAGCTGAGTCCATGAAAAGATCAGCCATGATCTTAGTGAATGGCGGAGCAGACTCGAGGAGTCAGGTGGCCTACTCCTGCTCCTAGTTCTTATGTTCTTAACAACAAAAGACCATCAACTCCCCTGTCTTTGCAAACTACCACCCTACTTCCAAACTTCCTTCCTATTCAAAGCCCAGGAACATGTTTTTACATCCAAAATCTGTTTGTGCTTCCCCTGAAACTCTCTGTTTGAATTTCCCTAATCATGTTTCTATCTCTTGTACTGCACCAAAGTAATGACCAAGTAGCTTTCTCTGAGTGTGACCAAGCTGTTCCTTCTTGCCTGCCTCGACTGTCCCTCAGCACTGCACCATCCCACACCGAAACCTCCACTGTGCTGCTCAATGAGACTGCCCTTACTGCGTTCCACTATGTCCACATACAAGTTTAAGTTCATTTATTACTGTCACAAGTAGACTCATATTAACACTGCAATGAAGCTACTGTGAAAATCCCCTAGTCGCCACACTCCGGTGCCTGTTCAGGTACACTGAGGGAGAATTTAGCATGGTCAATGCACCTAACTAGCATATCTTTCAGACTGTGGGAGGAAAACGGAGCACCCAGAGGAAACTTACACAGGCATGAGGAGACCATGCAGACTCTGCACAGTGACCCAAGTTGGGAATTGAACCTGGACCTCTGGTGCTGTGAAGCAGCAGTGCTAACCACTATGCTATCGTCCTCCATGTGTTCCTGCTGCAGTGGATGGCTGGGTTGCATTAAGGGTAGCAGCCCAGCCCCAAGAACTGCCAGGCCAAGCAGACGGCCAGCAGTGTGCGTATTAACTGTTGCCATTGCTATGGCTGTACCTAGATGATTAGGATGTGGTGATAGGTGTGAGCACTCACAATCAGCTAAGTGGGGGCTTTGGCTGCAGGAGACAGTCACAATGGAGGTTTTGGTGTGGGATGGTGCAGTGCTGAGGGACAGTCGAGGCAGGCAAGAAGGAACAGCTTGGTCACACTCAGAGAAAGCTACTTGGTCATTACTTTGGTGCAGTACAAGAGATAGAAACATGATTAGGGAAATTCAAACAGAGAGTTTCAGGGGAAGCACAAACAGATTTTGGATGTAAAAACATGTTCCTGGGCTTTGAATAGGAAGGAAGTTTGGAAGTAGGGTGGTAGTTTGCTCTAATGAGGTTCGGGACTGGTCACTAAGGGAAGTGGCGTTGTTGTTAAGAAAACTCTTGCAAACCAAAGACAGCATTCAAAGGTCTCCCACTGCCGGAGCCTGCTGGGGGCTGTCAGATCTCAAAAGGGCCCCAACAGCTGCCAAAATATCAGCTGTAACAGGAAGGGGCCCTTAATAAGCCACTTAGCTGCTCAGGTGGGCTTCGGCAGGCTGTCAGCCACCTTTCCCACAGCTGGAAAATTGGCAGGAAGGAATTGGACATATCATGCGGCTACTTCCCATGCAATTTAGCCAGCCCTCCCACCTCTCTGTGCACCATAAAGGGGAGAAAACAAAAACAGATAACTATAGGTCAGTTAGCTTAACATGTCATTGGAAAATGTGAGAATCCATTATTAAGGATGTAATGGCAGAGCATTTAAAAATACATCATATAATCGAGCAGACTCATGGCTTCATGAGGGGAAATCATGCCTGGTAAATTTATTTGAGATGGTAATGATAAATGGGAAAGCAGTAGATGCAATATACTTGGATTTTCAAAAAGTGTTTGGTAAAGTGTACACAAAAGGCTACTTAATTAGATAAGAGTCCATGACGTTGTGGATAGTATATTTGTATGGAGCGAGGATTCGCTGATAGAAGACAAAGAGTTGAGATAAGAGGGGCATTTTAGGATGGCAACCTGTGACTAATGGAGTGTCACAGGGATCAGTGCTGGGGCCACAATTATTTACAACATAATTGGACATGGGAAGTGAAATGTAACCTTGCCAAATTTGACATTGATACAAAAATTGGTGGTAAGGCAAGTGGTGAGGATGATTCAAAGCATCTATAGACGGGTTAGGTGACTGGCAGGTGGAATACAACTTAGAAAGATGTGAAATTATGCACTTTAGTCAGAAAATCTGCAGCAGGCAATGGTGCAGAGGGACCTCGGGGTCCTTGTGCATGAGTCGCAAAAACCCAGCTTGCAGGTGCAGCAGGTGATCAGGAAGGCGAATGGGATGCTGCCCTTCATAGCGAGGGGGATTGAATATAAAAGTAGGGAGGTCTTGCTGCGGCTGTATAGGGCATTGGTGAGGCCGCAGCTGGAGTACTGTGTGCAGTTTTGGGCGCCGTACTTACGCAAGGATATTTTGGCCTTGGAGGGAGTGCAGAGGAGGTTTACTAGGCTGATGCCGGAGTTGAGGGGGTTGTGCTATGAGGAGAGGCTGAATAAACTAGGCTTGTACTCACTAGAGTTTAGAAGAATGAGGGGAGATCTCATTGAGACGTATAAGATGATGAATGGGATGGATAGGATAGAGGTGGAGAGACTCTTCCCGCTCAGAAAGGATAATAGGACTAGGGGGCACAGCCTCAAGATAAAGGGGGGGGCGGTTTAGAACAGAGTTGAGGAGGAACTTCTTCACTCAAAGGGTGGTGAATCTCTGGAATTCTCTACCCGTTGAAGTGGTGGAGGCTACCTCGCTAAATATTTTTAAGACACGGGTTGATGGGTTTTTGATAAGAGAGGGGATTAAGGGTTATGGGGAGAGGGCAGGAATGTGGAACTGAGCCACGACAGATCAGCCATGATGTTATTGAATGGCGGGGCAGGCTCGAAGGGCTAGATGGCCTACTCCTGCTCCTATTTCTTATAAAAGTAAAGGAGCTGAATGTTATTTAAATGGAGAAAGACTGCAGAAAGCTGCAGCAAAGAGGGATTTGGTGGTCTTCATACATAAGTTATAAAAAGCTAGCATGCAAATTCAACAGGTACTATGGAAGGCAAGTGAAATGTTGCCCTTCATTTCAAAAGGAATTAACTATAAAAATTGGGAAGTCTTGATAGAACTGTACAAGGTACTAGTTCAACCACACCTGGAATACTGTTAACAGTTTTAGTCCCCTTATCTGAGGAAAGATATACCGGAATTGGAGGCAGTCCAGAGAAGGTTCATTAGCTTGATCCCAGGTATGGAGGGATTTCCTTATGGGAAGAGGTTGAGTAGGTTGGACCTGAACTCATTGGAGTTTAGAAGAATGAGAGGTGACCTTATTGAGACATACAGGATTCTCAGAGGTCTCGACAGGGTAATATAAGAACATAAGAACATAAGAAATAGATTCAATAAGATCATGGCTGATCTGTCGTGTCTCAGTTCCACATTCTTGCCCTCTCCCCATAACCCTTAATCCCCTCTCTTATCAAAAACCCATCAACCTGTGTCTTAAAAATATTTAGCGAGGTAGCCTCCACCACTTCAACGGGCAGAGAATTCCAGAGATTCACCACCCTTTGAGTGAAGAAGTTCCTCCTCAACTCTGTTCTAAACCGCCCCCCCCTTTATCTTGAGGCTGTGCCCCCTAGTCCTACTGTCCTTTCTGAGCGGGAAGAGTCTTTCCACCTCTATCCTATCCATCCCATTCATCATCTTATACGTCTCAATGAAATCTCCCCTCATTCTTCTAAACTCTAATGAATACAAGCCTAGTTTATTCAGCCTCTCCTCATAGCTCAACCCCCTCAACTCCGGTATCAGCCTAGTAAACCTCCTCTGCACTCCCTCCAAGGCCAAAATATCCTTGCGTAAGTACGGCGACCAAAGCTGCACACAGTACTCCAGCTGCGGCCTCACCAATGCCCTATACAGCTGCAGGAAGACCTCCCTACTTTTATATTCAATCCCCATGCTGAGAAGTTTTGTTTTCCCTTGTGGGAGACTATAGGACCAGAAGACATGAAGCGGGATTTTACGCTCATCCTGAAACTGTAAAATCCCGCCCAAGATCAATGTACCTTTGTCCGATTCCAGTGGCGGGTGGGGCAATACAATTCTAGCCATAATCTCAGAGTAAGAGGCTGCCCGTTTCAGACAGAGATAAGGAGGAATTTCTTCTTTGAAAGGGCAGTGAATCTGTGGAATTCTTTACCACAGAGGGCTGAAGGGGTTGGGTTGTTAGGCATGTTCAAGGCTGAGATAGACAGATTTTTAATCAGTAAGGAAATCAAGAGTTTTGGAATATGACAGGAAAATGGAGTTAAGGACTATATCAGATCAGTCATAATCTCATTGAATGGCAGTGCAGACTCGAAAGGTCGAATGGCCTACTTCTGCTATTATATCCTATTTCCCCTAGAAGGCTGGTAAAATCCACCCCCAACGCTCCAATCTCCAGCACCAATACCTCTGAATTCAATGAGCCCCCCAAATAAGAGGGAATGAAACAAAGTCTGATCACCCTGTCACCAGGATATTTCCTCTCACCGATAATGGATCATCACTGAAGACATGGGTTGAGAAGTCCAGGGCCAGCCAGACTGCTACGTTAGTGTTAGTGTTAGGGTTAGTGTTAGTGTTAGGGTTAGTGTTAGTGTTAGGGTTAGTGTTAGGGTTAGTGTTAGGGTTAGTGTTAGGGTTAGTGTTAGGGTTAGTGTTAGGGTTTGGGTTAGTGTTGGGGTTGGGGTTGGTGTTGGGTTTGGGGTTGGGGTTGGGGTTGGGGTTAGGGTTAGTGTTGAGGTTGGGGTTGGGGTTGGGGTTTGGGGTTAGGGTTAGGGTTAGGGCACCTGCTTGAGGAAGGTTGAAGGAAACTAAACAGCGGCAGGATTGTGAAGTAGCAGATGCCGAGTGGAATGGGCTTGACAGAACCATGGGGGGCTTTGGTGGCCAAAACCATCCTATCTCTTGAACTGAAAGAGGGAAAAACAAACAGTGGAAGTGGGGGAGGTGGTGGGGGCAGCCTTCAGAATCCACAAAAGAAATAAAACAGATACAAAATGAACTAATATTCTATTATACAGCTCTTGTTTGCACAATGCTTGGTTCTGTTATTCAATCGATGCAAGTGTAAGGAGGTGGTGTCTGGCTGGGGATGGCTCCATGTTGATTAGGGTTGGTTGTGATTGTCTTTTCACAAGTGCCTTTGGTTTACACTGTCTGTACATTACTGAGTGACCTTTAGCATTACATTCAAGCTGCTGTTTGGTAAAAAGGCCTTCGGGAACCCAAGAGCCAAATGAGATTTTAGCATTAACATGTACCTCGACCTTTTCTTTTAACCAATTCTGAAAACCTGTTTTGAGATATAAAAGTAAAAGTCAAGACATTCGTTCAAAAGATTAATTAAATATTTGTCCGTTGATGCCCTTGTGGAACTTTCCTCCATGGTACAAAATAAACACTTTAAAACTAAAATTGATATCTGGAAAAGTCATGTCAGGAGGACTGTTGCTCCTTCAATGAAATGTGTTTGAGATAGTTTGGAATGATATACTGCTCCGAGTACACTACTGCACTTGCTTTCCTTTCTCTAATATGGGAACCATTTATTTCTCTTTCAAGCACCATGAGGCTACAACATAAACTGCAACATAGCATTCTCAGATTTCTATTCTTCCAATCCTGTTAAAGGGCATCTCAGCAACAATAATGAAAATTGCTATTTTGGACAGGGCCTCGTAACCCTGCACAGGAAAGGTCATTTCAAAAGGAGGACCCAGGGTTCACGATGACTGTTAAACTGGATTGGTATTTCAGATGCCTGGCTGGCCCATTGGTCCCACTTGAGACCAAGCTTTGATTACTGTCGGTGGGCATTTTACTTTTCTTTCTGCCACTGGATCTATTACTCCTGTTGCTGAGAATGGGTGTATTCTCCTGCTGTCGCAGTGTGCAAATTATTCTTGTTGTTGACAGTGCTGGCACAATATGCCTGCAGACCTTTGCTTAATCAATTGCACCTTTCTACCTGTGGGTATATTACTCCTCTTCCTGACAATGGATATACCCCTCTCCGTTTCAGACCGTGGGTATATCCCTCTCTGTTTCAGACCGTGGGTATACCCCTCTCCGTTTCAGACCGTGGGTATATCCCTCTCTGTTTCAGACCGTGGGTATATCCCTCTCTGTTTCAGACCGTGGGTATAGCCCTCTCTGTTTCAGACCGTGGGTATAGCCCTCTCTGTTTCAGACCGTGAGTATATCCCTCTCTGTTTCAGACCGTGGGTATATCCCTCTCTGTTTCAGACCGTGGGTATATCCCTCTCTGTTTCAGACCGTGGGTATATCCCTCTCTGTTTCAGACCGTGGGTATATCCCTCTCTGTTTCAGACCGTGGGTATAGCCCTCTCTGTTTCAGACCGTGAGTATATCCCTCTCTGTTTCAGACCGTGGGTATATCCCTCTCTGTTTCAGACCGTGGGTATATCCCTCTCTGTTTCAGACCGTGGGTATATCCCTCTCTGTTTCAGACCGTGGGTATATCCCTCTCTGTTTCAGACCGTGGGTATATCCCTCTCTGTTTCAGACCGTGGGTATATCCCTCTCTGTTTCAGACCGTGGGTATATCCCTCTCTGTTTCAGACCGTGGGTATATCCCTCTCTGTTTCAGACCGTGGGTATAGCCCTCTCTGTTTCAGACCGTGAGTATATCCCTCTCTGTTTCAGACCGTGGGTATATCCCTCTCTGTTTCAGACCGTGGGTATATCCCTCTCTGTTTCAGACCGTGGGTATATCCCTCTCTGTTTCAGACCGTGGGTATATCCCTCTCTGTTTCAGACCGTGGGTATATCCCTCTCTGTTTCAGACCGTGGGTATATCCCTCTCTGTTTCAGACCGTGGGTATATCCCTCTCTGTTTCAGACCGTGGGTATATCCCTCTCTGTTTCAGACCGTGGGTATATCCCTCTCTGTTTCAGACCGTGGGTATATCCCTCTCTGTTTCAGACCGTGGGTATATCCCTCTCTGTTTCAGACCGTGGGTATATCCCTCTCTGTTTCAGACTGTGGGTATATCCCTCTCTGTTTCAGACAGTGGGGAAATCCCTCTCTGTTTCTGACATAGGGTGGTTAAAAATAATTTATATTCTTATTTATATGTATTAGAAATAAGGTATAGCTTTAAGGATGTTTAATTTTATATTCCTGTATTTGAAAGAGTTGATGACTTCAGTTTGATTTAGATGCATGCAGAGTAATGAGGATTTACAACATGAATGCAAACAGAGTATAAAAACAAAACTGGGCTGTTGCTTAGCAACCAGGGATGACCCAAGGACAGAACAAACTTTTAAACTAATTGCAAGCTGACACCAGAGAAACTGGACATAGAATATGCAGAAAGCAGGGAACACGGAGTGGGGACAAAAGGAATGCCTCAGGAAGACAGTTAAATTAAAGAAACAAAGAACAAAAAGTTGAATAAGATATTGTTAGTAAAGTTAAAGTGAAACAAAAACAGAGAAAGTCTTCTGAGTTAAAGAGACAGGTTTATAGTCAGCTAGCTGTAATGCCAGACAAACAAGGTAAATCAATAGATTGGTGATACCTTAATACAGCCTGTGAAGCGGTGGTGTTCTGTTGGTGTGGCTGGGTACCTGAGAGATTGCATGAAAGCTTGGCAATCCAGGGCAGAGGAATACTGAGAGGAGAGGGTGAAATCCTCGGATGTGGATCCAAGAGAAAGTGATATTTAGGAGAAGATTCCAAATATGATCTTCCGGACAGGAGTTTTGAAATCCTTGTGTGAAAGTAAAAGTTCCAATGAGACCAATTAGCACACAGTGTAACAAGCATCTTGGGGGATTTGATGAGAAATCCATAGAAGTTGTTTTGGGTTGCATCAGTCACTTGCTTTCAGAGTGTGGGGGGGTCTGACCACTTTTCACCTGTTTCGTTACATGGACAGTGTATTTACTAAGAACATTAGAATAAAGTTTTTAACTTGTGTTGTCCTCATAAATCTGTAAAAGGAAAAGTTGGTGTGAAGGAGTATTGTATTATAGTTGGTCTTTTCTTGTTGAATATAGGTTTTAACTCGTGTTAAAGGTTAATTTGCAGTTCTGTGATTCTGTTCATCCAGGTCTTGAAACAAAAAGTACAAGTTACGATCTGGTGAGCTGGGGTCCACTCTGGGACCTGATTATCCAGTGGTAACATCAGGTGGGACTGTAACATGACTGTATGCATTCTCAACATCGCTGCTTACAAGGATTGTTGCACAGTGTTCTATATGAAGAATTCCCCATCAGAAGATTCCTCAGAAAAGAGGCATATAATTGTGTTTTTTTTTGTTTGATCAGGATCGGAAATGAGGTGTTCAATTCCGAGTCAAAGATCTGGGCCATAACCTTTCCCCCAGTGATCTGCTATCTGTGGGCCTGGTCTCTTGTAGGGTTGCTATATCGATGTTCAATCTATCAAGTTCCACGCTGATCACAGCTATCTAGGCACATTATCAAGTAACTGCAAGTTGTCCTTCAGTCCTGTGCCCATAGTTCTGATGTTCAGCTTGCCAATCTTCTTTGTTTTTGTTGAAATCAGTGCAGAAGGAGGCCAATTGGCCCATTGAGCTTACACTGACAACACTCCCACCTTGGCCTTATCCCCATTACCCGACATATTTATTCTGTTAATCCCTCTAATCTATGCATCCCCAGGACCCTAAGGGACAATTTAACATGGCTAACACACCTAACCAGCACATCTTTAGACTGTGAGAAGAAAATGGAGCACAGAGAGAAAACCCATGTGGACACAAGGAGAATGTGCAAACTCCTCACAGTCACCCAAGCCAGGGATCAAGCCCACATCCCTGGAGCTGTGAGGCAGCAGTGCCACCCACAATTGCTTTGTTTGTTGCCTGGTGCATTGGATTCCATCCACGTGTTGAGCAGGGACTCTAATCCAAGCGCCCAATGAAGCAGAGAGACTGGGGTGGGTCAGCACTCTATTAGTCACGGGCTGCCTGGTTTGAGGTGGACAGTGGCTAACTAGTAGAATGCCATTGTCCCTCCATACATTGAAAACAGCCCATAGCCCCCATTTTCAGGCTTGTCACTTGTAACTGCTATCCCCTGCTTCATGTTAATGCGTGCCTGTCGCACTCTCTCTGTCGCGCTCTCTCTGTTGCTCTCTATCTGTCACTCACTCTCTGTCGCTCTCTCTCTGTCTCTCTCTCTCTGCTGAGGGCCGAGTTATAGTAGACAGGGAGGATCTGTTCCCATTAATGGTCGGAAGGGTTGAGAGCCAGAGGACCCTGATATAAGGATGAATGTCAAAAGAAGCAACGGTGACAAGAAAATACATCTTTCCATCCAGTGAATGGTTAGGATGTGGAATGCATTGACTGTGGTGAGGCAGGTGAAATTGTGGCTTTCAAAAGGGAATTGGATAAGCGCTAGAAGAGAAAATATTCCACTGTGGGGAAAGTGCAGGGAGGTGAGCTCAAGCATAGCGGAGTTTTTCAGAAACCCAAGAGCCAAGGACCAGTTCCATTTTTATTTGAGCTCATTAAGGTTACTTTGTAACATTCAGTTTAAGTTGCAAAGGATGGTTTAGAGAGTTAGTTCATTTCTGTGGATTTATATCACGTATGGATGTTAGAGTCATCACATTAGGAGTGGGGTGAGGTCCCTCTGATTAATCGGTATCTTTAACGCTAATATGCTCAAATTGACCACAAAGTCAGCACAAATAAAATATAATTTTCTCTTCTTTCATCAATGATGTACATTAAAATTTTATTGCCACTTTGCCAAGACTGAAGTACGCTATGGTTAACCAGTAGGTCACAGGTAGTATCAACTATTCCAGCAGAACAGGTCATTGAAAGAGCTGAAATAGCAACATATTTTCAAGGTTATCAAGGACAGGGAATTAATCACCTAGCCACCAAATCTACAAGTATAATCGCTGCTTGGGAAGGGGTGAGACAGCAGGAATGTACCTCCAAACTGTAAAACTCCATCTTTATTTCTTTTAAGGATGTGGGTAAATACTTTGAACAAAGAACAAAGAGAATTACAGACCCTTTGGCCCTCCAAGCCTGCACCGACCATGCTGCCCATGGTCTTGGTTTGCAGACTATTCTCACTTGGTGTTTTCTCAGAAAAGTAACTCACACAGCAGAATGCCTGTAGAATATTTCAGGTGATTTAATGGGGTGTAGAGTGGATGTAGTTAACTCAGTTGGCTGGATGGCTGGTTTGTGATGCAGAGCGATGCCAACAGTGTGGGTTCAAATCCCAAACCGGCTGAGGTTATTCACGAAGGTCCTGCCTGCTCAGCCTTGCCTAAGGTGTGATGGCCCTTGGGTTAAATCACCACCAACCTCTCATCATCTGGGACTATGACGAATATACCATTTACAGTCATTGTTGTAGTTAGTCTGCAAGATTGAGGGGTGACCTGATTAAACAATGGACGGCATAGTGGTACAGCGGTTAGCACTGCTGCCTCACAACTCTAGGGAACCGGGTTCAATTCCGACTTCAGGACATTGTCTGTGTGGAGTTTGCACATTCTCCCCGGGGTGGTACAGTAGCACAGTGGTTAGCACTGCTGCTTCAGAGCTCCAGGGACCTGGGTTCAATTCCAGGCTCAGGTCGCTGTCTGTGTGGAGTTTGCACATTTTCCTCGTATCTGCGTGGGTTTCCTCTGGGTGCTCTGGTTTCCTCCCACAGTCCAAAGCTGTGCATGTTAGGTTGATTGGCCATGCTAAAAATTGCCCCTTAGTGTCCTGAGATGCTAAGGTTAGAGGGATTAGTGGGTGAAATATGTAGGGATGTGTGGATAGGGTCTGGGTGGGATTGGTGTTGGTGCAGACTCGATGGGCCGAAGGGCCTCTTTCTGCACTGTAGGGTTCTATGGTTCTATGGTCTGTGTGGGTTTCCTCCGAGAGCTCCAGCTTCCTCCCACAGTTCAAAGATGTGTGGGTTAGATTGATTGGCCATATTAAATTAACCCAGTGTCAGGGGATTAACAGGATAAATATGTGGGGTAAAGGGAATAGGCCTGGATGGGATTGTGGTCGGTACAGACTCATTGGGCCAAGTGGCACTGTAGGGATTCTGTGATTCAAAGGGATAGACACAGAGAAACAAGCTCATCTTCAGGGGGAAATCAAGAAGAAGGTGAAATGATCTGAAAATTAGAGTCAGATCACTTAGAAAAGAAATCAGGGGTACGTTTCCCACACCATGGGTGGTAGAAATTTGGATCTCCCTTCTTGCAAAAGGCTGTGGATATTTGCAGCTATCAAGACTGAGAACGATAGAAACAGAAAATATTAGATAAACTCAGCAGATCTGGCAGCATCTGTGGAGAGAGAAAAACAGACTTAATGTTTCGAGTCCATATAACTGTTCCGACTCTTTTCCCCTCCAATGATACTGCCAGACCTGCTGAGATTTTCCAGCATTTTCTGTTTTTATTTCAGACCTCTGATATCTGCAGCATTTTGCTTTTATTGTGAGGTTGATAAATGTGTGATAGTTATTGGCATCAAACATCTGGGACAAGGACACATAAATGGAATTGAGGTAAGGATCAGCCTGGATCTAACCGAATGGTGCAGGAGGCTCGAGGGGCCGAATGGCCGATTTCTGTTCCTATGCATTCAGCCTTGATGGTGAATCTCAATAGGCTATTTGACTGCTGGGGCACCACAACAAAGCCTCATCCTCATCGGACATTTGTGCATGCATACGCTCAGTCACTGGACAGCGACCAGAGGCTCATCTTCCCTTTCCTCAGGCAGATGCACTGAAGGCAACAATAGCATTCCCATTGGTATCCTGTCTGTCCAATGATGTTTGGAAAACATTAACTCTATTCCTGATTGTATTAAACCTAGCATTTCAGGTCTGCCAGATCACATATAGATCTGTGCACAACAGAGCCTAAAGGTTTAGAAGTTAATACTTTCAAATTCTGATTTCTGAAGGGAACAGAGGCAGATAATTGGAGTGTTGGCTCAGCGTACACTCATCCTTTTGAAATCGGGGGTGCCTGTAACATTGACATCAGAGTGGCAAGAGACAAGGGAACTCTGCCCTAATCAATGTCTTTAACATTGAAATCTCAGGGAAATGCATAAGCTTAAAACATTAAAGGGATATGTGCTCATTAAAGATCGACCTGACATATGTGATAGCATTGTGACAGTTCCTGACTAGCCCTTTAAAGCTTAAACAACAGCTCGCTCTTTATTGCACCTTTCACACAGGAAATGTCCCCAGGCACTTCAGAGGAGCATTATGAGAGAGAGTCAGACAGGAAGCCACATAAGGAAATATTAGGACAGGTGATCAAATGCTTGGTCAATGGTGGCTTTTAAGGGAGAGAAAGGTAGGAAATGCAGGAATTCCTAGATCTTAGGCTGTTGAAGATGCAGCCAGAGAATGCGGAGGTCTGGGAAGGTTGTAATGATATGCAAGTTCTTAGCTTCAAAGGGTTTTTGTTACAAAATAGAAATGGAGATTTATGTTACTATTTGCCTGAGTTAGTACAGGCACTTCATACTCCAACAAAGGCACCCAGCCTTTCTACAAAGACTTGCTATGTGCACAGGCTGCGGATTGTGATTAGAAAAGGTTTGATACAGCTCACCTCAGTTTGGATTCTAAAACCTCATCGTGACCTGGTGGTTACAGCAAACAACAAAAGAAGGAAAATATCACTCTTTTGGATTGTATAGATCTCAGAAGTGATTGCCAATCAGCATTGAACAACATTCATTGATTTCAATGCAGTACAAAAGATAATGGAGGAAGGGGGAGAGATGTTAATACCAAATAAAGTCTTTGGGAAAGCCAAGAGAGTTACTGGAGGTGGTGCGTGTGGGGTGGCCAGTGGCTTGAGTAATTTACTCAGCGTCTATCAATGCTGTTACAATCCAGGTCAGAAACGTCAAGGTATTTTCTGAGGTCCGTCTGAATCATAGGTTTTGCACTTTGAATTTAGCTAAGATAAGCATGAGATGCTTCATTTCAGGTATAATTCATATGACCCACTAGGGAGCTTTTATCAAACAAAGTTTATTTAAGAATACAGATAACGCATGAAAGAAAATTAGCAATAACTTTTACCAGTTACTAACAAAAAAAACTATGATATTGTATAAACCTTAATAAAGCTAAATACTGTTCCAATACAACAAACCTCCTTATAGACATACACGGTGGTGCAGTGGTTAGCACTGTTGCTTCACAGCACCAGAGACCTGGGTTCAATTCCGGCCTCGGGTGACAGTGTGAAGTTTGCACATTCTCCCCATGTCTGTGTGGGTTTTCTTTGGGTGCTCTGGTTTCATCCCACACTCTGAAGATGTGCAGGATTAGGTGAATTGTCATGCTAAATTGCCCTTAGTGTCTCAAGATATGTAGGTTAGGGGGATTAGTGGGGTAGATACTTGGGGTTACAGGGAACAGATCTGGGTGGGATTTCCCCTTAGTGCCAAAGGGTTAGATGGAGTTACAAGAGTAGGGCCTGAGTGAGATTGCTGTTGGTGCAGGCTCAATGGGCCAAATGACCTCCTTCTGTACTGCAGGGATCTTATGATCTATGATGCTATGCTCACTAATGCCAAAATCAAATGTATAATTTTGGGTCCAGATGAACTTCACAAAACACCTTGGAGTTTCTGGCCTAAGTCTTAACACTTTCTGTGTAGAAATGTTGAGATGGGTTTTTTATCTGAGCAACACATTTGGGTCATCTCAGTCCAGTCGATGCTGTGTGTGTTGCTCCTGTGAAACACCCAACCCACGTCTGTATCCTCACCCCATCCCACAACCCTTGCAGCATGGTCAGCATCCCTACCCCTTCTCCTCCGGTCCAATTCACTCCTCTGGTGAAAAATCCCTTATTTCTCTCCCCCAGAGTTGGTGAGCCCGGTCATTGGCAAATTGGTCAGAGGTTCTTTACACATTGAGGAACTGGGAGATACGGAGGCATCCCAGCGCCACCACTGGCAGAAAGGTGGAACTTCAGGATGACACATTCACGTTGATAATTTCCATATTAACTGTGGGTAGAGGAATTGTCATTAAAGTCCATGCAGACATAACATTTTTTCATATATTAGGGATAATACTTTTCCATGACACTTTAAATGTCAGCCCCGCTCAGAAAGATGAAGAAATGCTGTTATAAAATGGTACATTTAGCATGCATTTTGTTCATGGCACCTCAGGCATTAAAGTATGGAAGTTTCTGTAGTAACGTTTTCAATTGTTTCATTCAAATTTTACCTTTATACAACAGTGACAAATGAGAACTCGATGACAATGAGCACCAAGGAACATTTACCAATAATAGAAGCAGAAAGAGAACAGAAGAAATCACTCAAAATGACAACTCAGGACCCTCTCGGCCTCAACAAGTCAAACTTAACGAGAAAGCCATTATCAAGTGCTTATTTTTTAACTTCAGAGAGATTACTACAGTAAGAGATAGAGGCACAGATAGTGACCCCATGCTTTATTTTGTTTTAACGAGAGTAAGTGTTTTTACAAAGATTAAGTTTTCCTCAGTGCAAAAATGGAGAAGTCTCTCTTTCCAAATGATTTGGGGAAGGAAAAACTAAAAGTTGAATTTTAGAACATTTTTTAGTTCAACTTTCGCAAGAAAACAATCAACTATCATTGGAGAAAAGGAGATTTGTGTTTCTGTTCTTCAGTGTTCGTGTACACATGTTTGTGTGTTAGTGTTTTTGCATGTGCATACTTGTACATGCGTGTTTGTGTGTGTGTTTGTGTATGTGTGTATTTATGTTCACGTGTGTGTGTGTGTACCTTGGTACAGTAAGATTAAATGGTGTGCATGTGTACCTTGGTACAGTAAGACTGAATGGTATATGTATCTGTACCTTGGTACAGTAAGACTGAATGGTGTATGCGTGTGTGTGTACTTTGGTACAGTAAGACTGAATGGTGTGTGTGTGTACTTTGGTACAGTAACTTGAATGGTGTATGTGTGTGTGTGTGTGTGTACTTTGATACAGTAGACTGAATGGTGTGTGTGTGTGTGTGTGTACTTGGTACAGTAAGACTGAATGGTATATGTATCTGTACCTTGGTACAGTAAGACTGAATGGTGTATGCGCGTGTGTGTACTTTGGTATAGTAAGACTGAATGGTGTGTGTGTGTGTGTGTGTGTGTGTAGCTTGGTACAGTAAGACTAATGGAATATTGGAGTGCTTGAGATTAGATAGGCTGCGGTTTCTTCAGAACAGAGGAGGCTGAGGAGAGATTTAGTTACGGTGCATGAAATGGTGATGGGTTTAGGCAGAATGGAGGAATATCAAGAGGGAATAGACTTGGCAGAAGGATTGATTTAAATTGACTTAATGGGCTGCAAGCCCAACCTTATCAGCACTTGCCCCTTTATCACCGTGTTTGCCTATCCAGAATTGGCACGAAATAAATACGCTCCATATAAGTCCAATTCAGGTGCTCCAGTTGGTGAGGAGGTAAGTGCTGAGTGTCCATGTGCCCTCTGCTTGAGATCAGTGTCGGGGGACGGGGGGGGGGGGGCGGGGGGGAGGAGTGGGGCCCGTGATTGGTCTGGGCAGTGGGGGTGTGGGGGATAAAGGGGTCAGTAATGTTGTGGGGGTGGGGCAATGTCTGTGGGGGCCAGGGGGTGGAATTATCCGTCCTGGGAGGGATGTGGCAGGGGAGCAGCATCCTATCATTTTTTTTCTGCGTATGCGCAGGTAGAGGCGCCGTGCAGAGCTGCAGGCTTTCAGGCGTGTTAAGCCCCGCCCTCAGGCTTGTGCAGCACCATTCAGAATCGCTGATATTTTTTCAGGCAGAGTGTGTATGGGGTGCCTCGGAAAGGGTCTAAAAGTCGAATCTGAAACACCCCCAGTTTTACCCAGCATTTAGAATCATAATGGTAAAATAGGACCCTATGAGTTCATAGAACCATAGAAACCCTACAGTGCAGGAGGAGCCCATCAGTGCTATTCAGCCCATCTAGTCTGTACCAACCACAATCCCATCCAGGCCATATCCCCATAACCCTGCACATTTTCCTTGCTAATTCCCTGACACTATGGGGCAATTTAGCATGGCCAATCAACTGAATGCACACATCTTTGGACTGTGGGAGGAAACTGGAGCACCCAGAGGAAACCCACGCAGACACGGGGAGAACGTGCAAACTTCATACAGACAGTGATTTGACAGCAGAATTGAACCTGGGTCCCTGGCGCTATGAGGCAGCAGTGCTAACCATGGTGCCACTGTGCCACCCTAAATATATGATATATGAGTTGAATAATTTACTTCTATGCCTGTTAGGTAACACATTAACTCTGTTTAAACTCAGGCTATGTTAACTTATCAATAATTAAAAGTTCTGGGGTGGGGTTTTCTGACTGTGCTCGCCTTGAGGCCAGAATAGACCTTTGCAGGGTCCTGTCCCACCCACTATGATTCCCGCGGTGGGCGGGATGTGAAAATTCCACCCACAGTTTCAGAAGAACCACAGTATGACTTTGTCAGAATAATATGTTTTATTTTATATGATACGATGCTCTTTCCTAGAAAACAATGCATCATATGAATTATTGTGAGCAATTCTTTGAGAAAGACTTTATAATGTGCACACGTATCTCAAAATATAACTTCAAGTTTATTTATTAGCGCCACAAATAGGCTTACATTAACACTGCAATGAAGATAATGTGAAAATCCCCTAGTTGCCACACACTGGTGCCTGTTTGGGTACACTGAGGGAGAATTTAGCATGGCAGTCTTTCATACTGTGGGAGGGAACCGGAGCACCCAGAAGAAACTCATGCAGACACTGGGAGAGAGTGCAGACTCCCCACACAGTGACCCAAGCCAGGAATTGAACACAGTTCCCCAGCACTGAAAGATACCAGTGCTAACCATTGTGCCACCATGCCACCAATGGACATATTCATAGAATTTTGCATTCAGTGTGCAGCCACATTAGTTTGCAGCAAATAACGACACGATATTGAATAGAAAGAACTTCAGTCTAAAATTTACAAATCACAGAATCCCTTCAGTGCAGAAAGAGGCCATTCAGCCCATCAAGTTTGCTCCACTTTCCAACAGAGTGTCCCAGCCAGACACTCCTCTCCCTATTCCTGCAACCCAACATATTTACCCCGCTAATCCCCCGAACCTACACATCCTCCTAACCTACACATCCCCCAACCTACACATCTCCTGAACCTACACATCTCCCTAACTTACACATCTCCCTAACTTACACATCTCCCTAACTTACACATCCCCCGAACCTACACATCCCCCGAACCTACACATCCCCCGAACCTACACATCCCCCGAACCTACACATCCCCCGAACCTACACATCCCCCGAACCTACACATCTCCCTAACCTACACATCTCCCTAACCTACACATCTCCCAAACTACACATCCCCCGAACCTACACATCTCCCTAACCTACTCAGCTCCCGAACCTACACATCCCCCTTACCTACACATCTCCCGAACCTATACATCTCCCTAACCTACATACTAAGGAGGCATTTAGCATGGCCAAGTCACATTACCTGCACATCTCTGGACTGTGGGAGGAATGATGTGGGTATGCCGGCGTTGGACTGGCATAAACACAGTAAAAAGTCTGACAACACCAGGTTTTAGTTCAACCGATTTATTTGATAATAGACTCACAAGCTTTCGAGGTTTCCCTCTTCGTCAGGTGAATTCACAAGCTTTCGAGGTTTCCCTCTGAATTCACCTGACGAAGAGGGAAACCTCGAAAGCTTGTGAGTCTATTATCAAATAAATCGGTTGGACTAAAACCTGGTGTTGTCAGACTTTTTACTGTGGGAGGAAACCAGAGCACCCGGAGAAAACCTACTTAGACATGGGGAAAATGTATAATCTCCACACTGAGAGTCACCCAAGGCTGGAATTGAACCTGGCGCTGTGAGGCAACAGTGCTAACCATTGTGCCACCGTATCACCCTCTGGTTAACTGTAGAAATTTATAAATGACTAATAATTACCTGGTTTTGCCTATTTAGAGGAGTAACTCACTGAACCAACAGCCTAGATAAGAAGCGGAACATCATTACACAAATGACACTGTAGCAATGCTCTGGGAGACCTGTTCTCTTTATAAAACAGCTCAGATTTAGAGTTCCATAATCAAATATTCTGTGATGAATGTTACAGCAAATAAAATAAACAGATCTCTGCTCAAAAGAGGCACTTCTGTAATCTTAAATGTTCAATAAACAGCCACTGTAAAGATTTTGAAAGAATGGTTGTAACACAACAAAAAAGTGTTCTAATAGTTCATTTCATACCCGACTGGACAGAAAAAAAACTATTCATTGATTGGAAAAAGAAATATGTAAATGAGAAAGGTTTCATTTAACCCAGTTTCAGTGTAATAGCTTTCAGTTGCTGATGAGGCAGGGAAGAAATCTGAAACTAAGACTCAGTTTAATATTAATAATATGACTGTGTAATTCAGCTTCAGAACATATTGATCCAAAGGCAGACACCATTGCAATTCATCCTCAATCCCAGACTCACAAGTCCAATGTTCTCAATCTGCATTATCACAGGATCATAAAATTGCTGCAGTGCAGAAGGAGGCCATTCAGCCCATCAAGTGTGCACCAACTCTCTGACAGAGTAACTTGTCCAAGTCCTCTACCCCCGCCCCATCCCCAAAACCCCAAACATTTACCATGGCTAATCCATCTAAACTACACATTTTGGGACACGAAGGGGCAATTTAGGATGGCCAATCCACCTAAGCTGTGTATCTTAAGACTGTGGGAAGAAACCAGTGTGAATGACACCAATTTTCACATGAATTCGACACTTAGAATTTTTTTGGGAGAATTCTGACCATTATCTGACTGCTGTTTGTGGGAATTTGCTATGCATAATTTGTCTGCAGTATTTTTCTGCATTTCCACAGTGGTGACATTTAAAAAGAAGTCCATTGGCTGAAAAGTGCTTTGAACTGACCCAGTCAAGCAAGGCACTACATAAATGCAAGTCTTCCATCCTTTCTCTTTGCCAGAGATCCAAAATATAACTTGGTGGGAGCAGGATAAAAAATGGCCGTTTGTTTTTAAACATTACTGGTTACCATGGCGATAATTCTGACCAATTGGTTCACTGGAATACGTAACGAGGCAGGTGCTAAGTAAGAATTTGCAGCTGTGATTCATCTCCAACCGATCTCCTCAGCGGACAGGGAAATCATCAACAATCACAACAGGAGGAGCAATTTCCAGTTTTGTAGAGTAACAGAGATGGAAGGAGTGGAGAGCCCAACACTGGGCTACTTAAGAGATATAGTTTTGATCACGGGGATAATAAAGAAAGGTAGGCCTGTTGTATTAGTCAGTTAGTTATCCTCCTCTTCCCAGCTGGGACAATGTTCCTCCATCAGTCCCTGTCTTATGCTGTGGCTTGTGCCTCAGCCCATGTAAGCCCCATCTCTTCCAGTTCAGTCACCACAGTCCTACACCATGTTGCCTTTGGCCAACCACATTTACATTTCCAGGGGTTATGTCCACCTTAGAGCAGCCTTCGAATATTTTTTTCTTGAGAATCCTCAGGACATGGCTGAGCCATCTTATCTGGTGCTTCTTAACCTCAAGGACAAGGCTGTACAGGTTGGAAATTTTATTTTTTATTTTTCTTTACTCATTTGTTGGATATGGGCGCCGCTGGCTACCCAGAATGTATTGCCCATCCCTAATTGCCCTTCCAGGGCAGTTGAGAGTCAACCACATTGCTGTGGCTCTGACTTCACATGTAGGCCAGACCAGGTAAAGATTTCCTTCCCTAAAAGAGAATAGTGAACCAGATGGGTTTTTCCAACAATTGGCAATGGTTTCATGGTCACCAGCAGATTCTTAATTCCAGATATTCTTTATTGAATTCAAATTCCTTCATCTGCTGTGGCGGGATTCAAACCCAGGTCCCCAGAACATTAGCTGAGTTTCTGGATTAATAAGCTAATGATAAACCACTAGGTCATTGCCTCCCCAGTAGACATTACAGATCTCATGTGGGTAACTGTTACCTTACCCATGTCTATCTTCATGACCTTCCAACATTTAGATCCATACAGCAGGACCGACTTTACATTACTGATGCAGAGTCTGAGTTTGGTCTTGAGACTGTTTGGATTTCCAGCTAGTTTGAAGTTTGCTAAATCCACCCGTGGCTTTATTCAACCAGGCCTTGATGTCCTTCTTAGTGTCGTTGTCTTGTGAAAAGGTTCCTGAGGTAAATGAAGTCTTCGACATACCTTGGGGTGCTGCTGGTATGTTTTCTGCTTGTTGCTTTGCAGACCAGTCTGTTTTTCAGGCCTCTCCTGGAAGTGGGTATATCTTGAAGAGATGGCAGCAAGGTCATCAACAAAGTCAAGGTCCTCCAAATATGAAAAGAGGATACACTGAATTCCCCTGGATAAGTCAGATGCTGTGTGACACATGGCCCAGTCGATGGTTATGTGAAAGGCAATAGGAGAGAGGGGGCAGCAATGCCGCATTCTGGATTTCACTTCAGACGACTGGGACAACATATTGCCGAGGGTAATACTGCATTCTAAGCTCTCAGAGAGCTTCCCAATGGGATTGACAATTCTAGGTGGAATTCCATTGACTCTGAGTACCTACCACAAACTCTCACAGTGAACAGTGCCAAACGACTTCTTGAAGTTGATGAAGTTGAAGGGGAAGGTGTATTCCATTTGAGGCATTTCACTATGATATTACACAGAGAAAATACCTGGTCCATACAACTTCTGCCCTTGGGGAACCTGCTTACTTCTGCCTGAACTTGTCGTCAATAGTGTTGTAAATCCACTGGAGAAGATTTTGCAGAAGGTTTGGCTGAGGATGGAAAGGAGAGTAATTCCTTTCTCTTTGAGAGTAGTAATCCAGGTGAACTTTGGGTAGTCGCATGAGTACCATCCATCCATAACATTGGACATCAGAGAGACCACTTAAAATATGATCCCTCAATAAAGGTACCACAAAGGTCTTTTCCATTATACAAGATTGCCTTTTGGAATAACATCCACATCAGCCCTATTCCAAAAATCAATGGATCAGATTTTAAGTGGTCTCTCTGATGTACAATGTTACCTGAATGATATTCTTATTAAAGTGTCCAGTAAACAAGAGCACTTGAATAATTTAGAAGCAACATTGGAACGTCTTCAAGTCAATGGTCTGCATATCAAGAAAGAAAAGTGTGACTTTGCTAAATGAGCCAAGTTCTGGAGCAAATAGAAGGTTTTACTGTCTATTATACTGAGAAAAGCTGGTACGAGGAATTCAATTTTGTTTGCCTGCACAGAAAATACTCTGCACTGGAACTCCACAATTCATTTCCTTCATGGAAAGGGCCCATGGCTCCTAACTGACTCATCATTTCTCTTGCAGGCACCAATGATTCGTGACTACTCAGTACAGTTTTTTTACTGTCTTTCCTGTGCTCCCCTTTTTACCCTGGAGACCATTGACTTGATGCACTTTTTTTCAAATGATTCCAATTGTACAGCTAAGCACCCCTTCTTTTCAAATATGCCAGATGCAGCCTGGAATCTCACCCTTCTTTGATCAGAAGAAAACTATTTTTAAAATCACACAGAGAGCTTCCACCTTTTTGCAACTGCATAGTGAGTTTCCTGCTCTGCTGCTAGACAATGCAGCATGTGTGTGAATGCTACAGCTTAGAGGAGTCTACTCAATTTTTTTCTGGTAATAAACAAAGTACTTATTTTTCCCTTTTTCTTCTTACTTGTGTTCCTTCACTGGCACTTCTATCTTTAATCCTGTTGTTGATTTTCCCCAGCCTTCTAATGTCTGCAGTCTGAGGACATACAATGCTTTTTTCTTTAACTTAGGATCTTTTCTTGATATTCTCAATTAAACCAAATCCTGACTCATTGCCAATTTTATTTTCATAATGATTTGATTTGATTTATTACTGTCACATATATTAGAATGCAGTGAAACATATTGATTCTTGCACACTGTACAGACAAAGTATATGTTCATAGAGGAGGAAACAAGAGAGTGCAGAATGTGATGTTACAGTCATAGCCAGGGTATAGAGAAAGATCAACTTAATGCAAGATCCATGCAAAAGTCTGATGGCAGCAGGGAAAAAGCTGTTTTTGAATCGATTGGTATGTGACCTCAGATTTTTGTATCTTTTTCCCAACGGAAGAAGGTGGAAGAGAGAATGTCTGGGGTGTGTGGGGTCCTTGATAATGCTGGTTGCTTCACTGAGACAGTGGGAAGTGTAGACAGAGTCAATAGATGGGAAGCTGGTTTGCGTGATGGATTGGGCTGCATTCACAACATTTTGTAGTTTCTTGCGGTCTTGGGCAGAGCAGGAGCTATACCAAGCTGTGATACAACCAGAAAGAATGCTTTCTTTGTTGCATCTGTAAAAGTTGGTGAGACATGTAGCGGACATGCAAAATTTCCTTAATCTTCAGAGAAAGTAGAAGTGTCAATAAGCTTTCTTAACTATAGTAGACATTAACTATAGTTAATGTCCTAACTGTGTTCGGAGTGTAGATTTTAAACAAAAAGAAAAGATGTGGTCTGTGCACTTAGATTCAAAGTAACACACAACAGGTTTATTGAAATAGATGTTCTCTGCACAGAACAGAAACCAAAACTAAACAGCAGCCTGTGAAACACTCCAATGACATCACTATCAAATCATGTGACTGGCTCTTAAAACAATCATGCAACTACTTACCTTGCTCCTGAGCCAATCCATCGACACTCACTGATATCACGAATATCCAAGTTGTATCTCTTGATCTCTCTGGTGACTTGTGTTATTTTGATGGTTCCTACTTGGTGTGGATGTTTCATGCTCCAAGTTGGGCTTTTGTTTGGAGGCCCAGAATAGTCCTCATCAAGCTCTGACTTTTCCTAGTGGGGCTTTCATTTGAAGCTGTCATATTATAAGAACATAAGAACATAAGAAATAGGAGCAGGAGTAGGCCATCCAGCCCTTCGAGCCTGCCCCGCCATTCAATAAGATTATGGCTGATCTGTCGTGGCTCAGTTCCACATTCCCGCCCTCTCCCCATAACCCTTAATCCCCTCTCTTATCAAAAACCCATCAACCCGCTTCTTAAAAATATTTAGCGAGGCAGCCTCCACCACGTCAACAGGCAGAGAATTCCAGAGATTCACTACCCTTTGAGTGAAGAAGTTCCTCCTCAACTCCGTTCTAAACTGCCCCCCCTTTATCTTAAGGCTGTGCCCCCTAGTCCTACTGTCTTTTTTGAGCGGGAAGAGTCTCTCCACCTCTATCCTATCCATCCCATTCATCATCTTATACGTCTCAATGAGATCTCCCCTCATTCTTCTAAACTCTAATGAGTACAAGCCTAGTTTATTCAGCCTCTCCTCATAGCTCAACCCCCTCAACTCCGGTATCAGCCTAGTAAACCTCCTCTGCACTCCCTCCAAGGCCAAAATATCTTTGCGCAGGTGCGGCGCCCAAAACTGCACACAGTACTCCAGCTGCGGCCTCACCAATGCCCTATACAGCTGCAGCAAGACCTCCCTACTTTTATATTCAATCCCCCTCGCTATGAAGGCCAGCATCCCATTTGCCTTCCTGACCACCTGCAAGCTGGGTTTTTGCGACTCATGCACAAGGACCCCGAGGTCCCTCTGCACCGTTGCCTGCTGCAGTTTTTCGCCACGTAAGTAATAGTCCTTCCTACCATTATTCCTACCAAAGTGGACCACCTCACACTTGCCAACATTAAATTCCATTTGCCATTTCCTGGCCCATTCGCCCAGCCTATCTAGATCCTTCTGCAGACTCTCCACACCCTCCTCACAATTTGCCGTTCCCCCAATCTTGGTGTCATCAGCAAAGTTCGACACCATACACTCGGTTCCCTCCTCCAGATCATCTATATAAATGGTAAAAAGCTGAGGCCCCAGCACCGACCCCTGAGGCACTCCACTAGTCACCATCCAGCAATCCGAATAGCACCCATTGACCCCCACTCTCTGCCTCCTATTTGACAACAAATCCTCTATCCACGCTAACACCCTACCCCCAACTCCATGTCCCCCGATCTTCTGCAATAACCTCTTGTGAGGTACTTTGTCAAACAACATGTTGGCTGGATTTCCCTGGGTCCCTAGATTTTTTTTGTGGAATTTGTCACAGTTCTTGTACTTGAATTTGTTTTGTGGGTTGGAGTTGTTTGTCCCATGCTCAACCCAAAAGGCAAGGTGCTGTGGAGGTCTGGTCCCTCACCTGAAACCGACCCGGCTTTGTTAATCCTGCTAGGAGCCAAAACTCCCAGGACCGGGGGTGGGGGGGGTGGCTTGCAAGGACAAGCACATGGTGAAGGGCGTGTTGTATAGTCAAGGGATGTGTCTATGATGGTGTAACTGGGGACTTGTGTCAGGCATCACACAAGTAACAGTGCTTTACAACAATTTTTAAGTGATAAAAATCCATTTTTCACAGAGGGCTTTGGTGAACAAGTGAAAGGACACGTGCACTGCTCACCTCACCCCCTCCACACTCTCCACCTCCTCCCCTCCCACCCCTGCCTCTCCAAGAACCCATCATTGAATCCTCCTATTTCTCCTATGAGTCTATATGATCCAATGCAATGTTACACAGATTTTTTCTTTCCGTATTTGTTGATTCTATCCTGTCTGGAAGGCAGCAAGGGACTCAGGTGTGATTCCATAATTCTTCCAGGTGTAACCAGACTAATTCAAGCAGGAGAGGGTGGAAACTGACAGGCAAAATCTGATCCTCTTCTTATCCTGCATCCACATAAGTGCTTCCCAACAGTGCACATCAGGAACACAATCATGGACAAATGTTCCCTTCAGTCACGAATGCTGAAGCCAATTGCACAGCACTATATCTGCCCGAGTTGAGATCAAACTAACTCAGCGCTGCCCAGACTCAAACTTGGAATGAAAGCAGGAAATACTCAGCAGGTCAGGCAGCATCTGTGAAGAGCAAGATAGACAAGAGCTAATGTTTCAGGTCAATGATCTTTCAGCAGAAGTCGGAAGCTTGCTGGTCTGCATGGCTCAGAGCCAAGTATTAATGATGTATTCACCAGTGAGTCATTCATCACCCGGCTGCACAGCTCTTTATAAGCATCAATAACTTGTGTGTAGGTTTTCACTGGTATATAAGTGGAAGCTGAAAAGCCAAGCAAAGAAAATCAGTTGTAAAAGTGACAGCTTGGGTTTGGAAAGATTTGATTTGATTTGATTTGATTTATTATTGTCACATGAATTAACATATAGTGAAAAGTATTGTTTATTGCATGCTTTACAGATAAACCATACTGTTCATAGAGAAGCAAACAAGATAGTGCAGAATGTAACGTTATAGTCATAGCTAGGGTGTAGAGAAAGATCAACTTAATGCAAAGTGGATCCATTCAAAAGTCTGGCAGCAGCAGGGAAGAAGTTGTTCTTGAGTAGATTGGTACGTGACCTCAGATTTTTGTATCTTTTTCCCAATGGAAGAAGGTGGAAGAGAGAATGTCCGGGGTGGGTGGGGTCCTTAATGATGCTGGCTGCTTTGCTGAGTCTGCGGGAAGTGTAGACAGGGCCAATGGATGGGAGGCTGGTTTGCATGATGGATTGGGATACATTCATGATCTTCTGTAGTTTCTTGCGGTCTTGGGCAGAGCAGGAGCCATACCGAGCTGTGATACAACCAGTAAGAATGCTTTCTGTAGTGTAACGGGGGACCCCTAAGCAAGCAATGTCTTGCCACCGGGCAACACCATACCACACAATAGTGTTGCTCTCCGTGTGAATTATTAATTTTGTAGATGGGCAACATTAATCCTGGGGCAATGAAAGATAAAGTGCATGAATGTTAATATATATTTTTCATGAAATGGAAATCTACAATGAAATAGAGATGATGGCTGGAATTCTCCAGCCATTCATGCTGACGCGATTCTCCAGTTTTGCTGACAGCGCGCCCCAAGAAGCAGCCATTCCAGGAAGCGGGAGAAACATGTAGGCCTACAGGTGAGAGTGAAACAACACAATTCCAAGGCCACTCTCCCTAGTGTAACAGTACATCCTGCAGTCTCTCCTTTCCTTCCCTATGTACGGTACGCTCTGTCTGTAAAGTATGCATGAAGCAATGTTTTTCATTGCATACTAATACGCGTGACAATAATAAATCAAATCAAACCCCTGTCACTGTGGGGGGTGACGTCAGTGGGAATTCCTATTGGTAGTGGTGGGACCAGAGATTCCCACCTTTAGCAAACAATGTGCCACCTTCCGCCAGAGGCTGGAAAGCTGGAGAATCTCACCAAATATTCATACTAGGCAACCTTCGCAAATAAACAAGAACTTGTTTTCACGTTGCATCTTTCATGCACTCAAGAGAACTTTTGAATTGCTTTTGAAGTGCAGTTACTGCCACTAGCTGGGCAAACACAGCAGTCAACATGTGCACAGCATGATTCCACAAAATAGTAAATGAGAAGAGTTGTTGGTGGGGGTGTTAAAGAGGGGAGGAATGTTGTTCCAAATCCCTGAGAGAACTCCCTGCTCATTTTCAAATAGTGCCATCACAGCCTCCTGGAAAGATAGATTGGACTGTAGTCTAACACCTTATTTGAGATCATGTTAGCCCCCCCATCCCTGTTCCACCCCCTACCTCCCCATGCACCCCCACCACCACCAACCCCTCCCCCTGCACAAAATGACTGAACCTTGCTTGAGCAATTAAACAGAATTAAGCCAACGTTTCAAGTTTAGATGACCCTTCGTTTAGACTCGGAATGTTGGCTCTATTCTCTCCCCACAGATGCTGTCAGAGCTGCTGAGATTTTCCAGTATTTTCTGTTTTTGTTTCAGATTCCAGCACCCGCAGTATTTTGCTTTTATTTAAACAGGATTAAGATTTGACAGCATAATCCCTGCTGCCATTAAACTTTTGAATGGTCCTATCATATATTAAGACGATCATTCTCTTCACCCTATCTGTAACTGCAACACTATATTTTGCAGCCTCTCCTTTCCTTCTCCCCTATGTACTCTAGGAATGGTATATTCTGTCTGTATAGCGTGCAAAAAGTTTATTTATTAGTATCAGAAGTCAGCTTACAGCAATGAAGTTACTGTGAAAATCCACTAGTCGCCACACTCCGGCGCCTGTTTGGGTACACTGAGGAAGAATTTGGCACGGCCAATGCACCTCATCAGTATATCTTTCGGACTGAGGGAGGAAACTGGAGCACCTGGAGGAAACCCACGCAGACACTGGGAGAATGTGCAAACACTGCACAGATAGTGACCCAAGCTGGGAGTCAAACCCTGGTCCTTGGCGCTTTGAGGCTGCAGTGCTAACCACTGTGCCACCGTGCTGCCCTGTTAATGCAAAACAATACTTTCATTGTATCCCAGTACATGTGGCAATAATAAATCAAATCAAGTCTCATTGAAGGCCTACTTCACCGTGCGTTGACTGTGGGAGTTGCAGATTTACTGAATTAAATGTTTAGCAGAGCTAAAGTTTATTTATTCGTGTCACAAGTAGGCTTACATTAACACTGCAATGAAGTTACTGTGAAAATCCCTTCATCGCCGCACTCTGGTGTCTGTTTGGATACTCTGAGGGAGACTCTAGCACGGCCAATGCACCTAACCAGCATATCTTTTGGACTGTGGGAGGAAACCGGAGCACCCAGAGGAAACCCGCGCAGACACAGGGAGAACATGCAGACTCCACACAGACAGTGACCCGAGCTGGGAATCAAACCCAGGTCCCTGGCACTGTGAGGTAGCAGCGCTAACCACTGTGCCGCTGTGTTGCCCCTATTTAGAGTTTGTGTGCCAATCGCAGCCTGAAACTGGGCAGGGTTCTGCTTCACTGTCCTCTGTTTCACACCACTGCTCAAAACAAGATCCCACTCTGTATTGTTCAGTGTGTGTGTTTTTTGCACATATACAATCCTGAAAGTTATGTATTTTTAAAAGCCACTCTTGACATATTGCCACGCATTCTCCATGAGTGTGCAGTCTGACAGGGAAAGCCTCGGTTCCTTATTTTGGGTCAATTTCATAAATTTTAAATCAACCAGCCAGTTCTGGCTGTGTGTGGGGGTTGAATCAGAGGTGAGCCTCATCACTCAGCGCCTGACTGCAATACAATTTTTAAAAATTTAAGGAAGTAAGACAAAGGTATAATAATTACTGGAGTTCAAGTAGGGTATACAGCTCACTTCCATTTTATTATGGAATTTTGTCTCTATACATCGAGGCCCCTGAAAAAAACTCATTGAAAAGAGAATGTGATTTACTGAAAGGCAAAGCTTTTTCAGATTATTTCTTTGGCTGTCTCAGCAAGCCGTTTCTCAGGCTGATTGCTGTAGATCCTAGCCAAAGCACAAGCCATTATTATTGCATTAGCTTTAGCCTTTCAATGCCATCAGAAGCTGGCCCAAGTGAACTGAACACTGCAAAGGAAATGATACTTTTTTAGAAAGTGAAAAATATCTAATTGTTGATTCATGGCAACATTTGTGTATATTTAATGGAGGCCATCTCTCAAATTACCACCCAATTGGGTCCACCCACACATTCACGAGACATTGAGCAAAAGTTGATTTTTCATTTCAACTGCATTTAACCCCACCCTAAGCCAACCCAGTAATAATGGCAACCAGGGGATTTTCACAGTAACTTCATTGCAGCATTAATGGAAGCCTACTTATGACACTAATAAATAAACTTCAAACTTTAAAAATCCCCAAAAACTATAGATATGCATCTTGTTTTTGAACTCAAGAAACAAGGACATTAAGCTGGAGTTTGTAGTTGTTTTGTTTTGATTTTATTTATTATTTCAATGTGTATTAGTATACAGTGGAAAGTATTGTTTCTTGCATGCTACACAGAAAAAGTAAGGAGTCTCGCAACATCAGGTTAACACACTTACTGTGCCCACCCCAGTCCAATACCAGCATCTCTACATCATGCCTACACAGTCAAAGCATACAGTACACAGAGAAGGAAAGGAAAGAGTGCAGAATGTAGTGTTATAGTCATAGCTGGAGTGTAGAGAAAGATCAGCTTAATATGAGGTAGGTCCATTCAAAAGTCTGAAGGCAGCAGGGAAGAAGCTGTTCATGCCATTAGCAATAACATCCCAGCAAGCAACATGTACACGTTTTCAACATGTATACACGCCTCACTGAGGGATTATTCAGAGCTACCTGCCCTCCCTGTTTTTATGAAACTTTGCACCAGGGTACTGCAAGAACTCAACATGTCATAAATCAGAGTGAAAATGGGTACAATTACTAATTCAATGTGTTATTTAAACTGTAATAGGTTTCCTGCACTGCTTTTCCTGGGCTTCACATAAGTTTTATACCATATGTGGGAATAACATCTTAATCGAAGATGAGATCTGTCTGGAACTACACAATTACATTTCAGCCCTGGAGTCTTGCCACATCACTCATGTGGAGTCAAAGTACAATGTGATATATGAAGAAAAGTTCCTACATGCTCTTAAAGGGACACTGCTACCTGATAAAGAGCCCAGGGTAAAACAAAAAAGTACAAGAAATGCCTCTTAGCGAAGTCTGCAGCAGCTCACAGCTGCAGTTACCACATCAGAATGTCAGAAAGCTCCTTGGTATACCTCACCCAAAGCTCTGGGTCAAGAACTGTGTGTTAGTCGGTTATCTCCATCTAGCTGAGGAGGGACGAGGAAACCAAAAGGTTAGTTGTTTGGTTTCCAACACTTCAATTACCATTGAGCACAAGAGTTGGGAAATCATGTTAAATATAAGAACATAAGAAATAGGAGCAGGAGTAGGCCATCTAGCCCTTCGAGCCTGCCCCGCCATTCAATAAGATCATGGCTGATCTGCCGTGGCTCAGTTCCACTTTCCCACCTTCTCCCCATAACCCTTAATCCCCTTGCCTATCAAAAACCTATCTGCCTGCATCTTAAATATATTTAGCGAGGTAGCCTCCACCACTTCAATGGGCAGAGAATTCCAGAGATTCACCACCCTTTGAGTGAAGAAGTTCCTCCTCAACTCCGTTCTAAACTGCCGCCCCCCCCTTATCTTGAGGCTGTGCCCTCTAGTCCTACTGTCCTTTCTGAGCGGGAAGAGCCTCTCCACCTCTATCCTAGCCATCCCATTCATCATCTTATATGTCTCAATGAGATCTCCCCTCATTCTTCTAAACTCTAATGAGTACAAGCCTAGTTTATTCAGCCTCTTCTCATAGCTCAACCCCCTCAACTCCGGTATCAGCCTAGTAAACCTCCTCTGCACTCCCTCCAAGGCCAAAATATCCTTGCGTAAGTGCGGCGACCAAAACTGCAGACAGTACTCCAGCTGCGGCCTCACCAGTGCCCTATACAGCTGCAGCAAGACCTCCCTACTTTTATATTCAATCCCCCTCGCGATGAAGGCCAGCATCCCATTTGCCTTCCTGACCACCTGCTGCACCTGCAGGCTGGGTTTTTGCGACACATGCTCAAGGACCCCGAGGTCCCTCTGCACCGTAGCATGCTGCAGTTTTTCGCCACGTAAGTAATAGTCCTTCCTACCATTATTCCTACCAAAGTGGACAACTTCACACTTGCCAACATTAAATTCCATTTGCCAGTTCCTGGCCCAATCACCCAGCCTATCTAGATCCCTCTGCAGACTTTTCACACCGTCCACACAATTTGCCGTTCCACCAATCTTGGTGTCATCAGCAAATTTCGACACCATACACTCGGTTCCCTCCTCCAGATCATCTATATAAATGGTAAATAACTGAGGCCCCAGCACCGATCCCTGGGGCACTCCACTAGTCACCAACCGCCAATCTGAATAGCACCCATTGACCCCCACTCTCTGCCTCCTATTTGACAGCCAATCCCCTATCCACGCTAACACACTACCCCCAACTCCATGCCCCCTAACCTTCTGTAACAACCTCTTGTGCGGCACCTTATCAAATGCCTTCTGAAAATCAAGAAACACCACATCTACCGGCTGTCCTCTATCCACCGCCCTAGATCCATCCTCATAGAATTCCAATAAATTTGTCAGACACAACTTCCCCTTAATGAAACCATGCTGCGTCTGCTCTATCAAACAATTCTCCTCAAGATGCCTCGCTATTTTCTCCTTGATTACGGATTCAAGCATTTTACCTACAACAGACGTTAAACTAACTGGCCTATAATTCCCTGCCTTTTGCCTGCTACCCTTCTTAAACAACGGCGTAACATTAGTCGTTTTCCAATCTTCTGGCACTTCCCCAGAATCCAGCAAGGTTTGGAAAATAATCATCAAGGCATCCACTGTCACCTCCGCCATTTCTTTCAGAACCCTTGGATGCATTCCATCCGGTCCTGGGGACTTGTCCACAATCAGTCCCTCCAGTCTGTCGAGGACTGCCTCTCTAGTAACAATAATGTCATTCAGGCCCTCCACTCCTACCATCTTTCCATCGCTAACACCTGGCAAACTATTCACGTCCTCCTCCATGAAGACCGAAACAAAAACGTTATTCAAGGCCTCAGCCATTTCCCCATGCCCTACCACTAAGTCCCCCCTCTCATCCTCTAAGGGTCCAACGTTCACCCTAGTCAGCCTCTTCCTTTTTATATATTTATAAAAACTCTTACTATCCTTTTTTATGTTTAGCGCTAGCCCAGCTTCATAGTTTATCCTACCCTTCTTTATCAACTTCTTTGTCATTCTTTGTTGATATTCTTTGTTGATATTTAAACCTCTGTTGCAGCTATATAAAATGTTGCAGCTATATAAAAACTTGGTTAGGCTGTATTTGGGGTATTGCGTGCAGTTCTGCTCACCACACTCCCAGAAAGATGTGGAAACTTTGCAGAGAGTGCAAAGAAGGTTCACCAGGATGTCAACTATGAGGAAAGGTTGAATAAAGTAGGATTGTTTTTACTGGAAAGACAAATGTCAGAATTGAATATACCATGGGGGAGAGAGAGAGAGAGAGAGAGAGAGTGAAAGAGAGAAAACAGAAAATGGCACAAGTTACCCCTCAAACTTATTTGTAAATTATCAAACAATCAAACCTTCTTTGAACAAGTGTGTGAATTCGAGCAGCCTTTTTAAAAAAAGTTTATTTATGAGTCACAAGTAAGGCTTACATTAACACTGCAATGAAGTTACTGTGAAAATCCCTTGGTCGCCACACTCTAGCGCTTGTTCGGGTACACTGAAGGAGAATTTGGCCAATTCACCGAACTGCACATCTTTGGGCTGTAGGAGGAAACTTGAGCACCCTGTTCAGGTGAATGCACCGAAACACCACATCTTTCAGGCTGTGGGAGGAAACCTACGCAGACATGGGGAAGAACATGCAAACTCCACACAGACAGTGATCCAAGCCGGGAATCGAACCCAGGTCCCTGGCGCTGTGTTGTGGCAGTGCTAACCACTGCCACCGTGCAGCCCATAGAACTGCTCTTAGAACTGCTTTCGAATGCTTTTAAAATATCACTTGAGATATTTAAGAATATTAGCTTGGCTCAGTTTATTGACACTGGGATTAACACGCAAAATAAGTATTTTTAATGTTTAATCCATCACCTGATATTAAATATCGAAAATGATTGAATAAAAAGAGTACAGAGTCATATGCTAGTTACTTTGATGCACAGAAATCAGCTCTCTAATTTAAGAAAATGCTTTTACAGTGTGTCCATTAGCCTCATTGTTCTTAAAACAACTTAATTTTAACACTTCCTCATGGGTTTGCAAACGTAACATTGCAATTTTGATTAACTTGATCTGAGCGCATGGCCAGCATCTGGGCAGGTCTGGCTTCCAGTTCAATGTGTTTTTAAACCAGCCCAAAAGATCATAGGAACTTGACTTGCATTTTTGACATAATTTGTGTTTGAAATCCCACAATCTTTTTGCATGGGGCTGGCCAACTTTGGGTGAGATGCACTGAGTAAAATGGGCAACACATGTTAGCGTGTAAATATTCATCGACATCTACGCACAAGCACTTGGACAACTGGAACTCTCTGGGCAATTCCTGTTAGATGTTGAATTAGATTTTAAACTCAAATCCATGCATGGTCACGTACACTCCGATTTTTAATCAGAATGGATTTTGCAGTATAATTTCCCAGGAATTCACCCAAACTCTACTTGATTCACTTCCTACTCCTGCTCCTCTTTCTACAACCTCACCTGTTACCAACATAGAAAGCAGACCAAAAAAAAGCAACCCTGGAAATGTCTTTGACTCAACACAATAAGCAAGTGGGGCCATTTACGTACAAGTGTAAGATACATTAGGAATTGTCGATCTCACAACATAGTCAGCGTTGTTCTTCGCAACACTGGAACTGCTGCCTCACAGCCCCAGCGACCTGTGTTAGATTTCAGCCTCAAATGACTGTGTACAGTTTGCACATTGTCCCCAGGTGCTCCTATTTCCTCCCACAGTCCAAAGATGTGCAAGTTAGCTGGATCGGCCAAGCTAAATTGCCTCTTAGTGTCCCAAGATGTGCAGGCTAGATGGATTGGCCACAGTAAAAATTGCCCCTTAGATTGTGTGTGTGTGTGTGTGTGTGTGTGTGTGTGTGTGTGTGTGTGTGTGTGTGTGTGTGTGTGTGTGTGTGTGTGTGTGTGTGTGTGTGTGTGTGTGTGTGTGTGACTTGCGATGTTTGGGTACCTCTTGCAGCCAAACTGATCCCAAATGTCATGCTTTTCACTCCTCTGGACCCCATCTGTAAGGCTGAGAGAGGGGTGGAGGGGGGTAGTTCTGATGCTTGAGCAACATAGAACCGCCATATATATCCCAATAAGGCATGTGACAGGAGAGGTCACACACCCATAGTCACTCGAGACAGGAAGGCCAAGGAGGAGGAATGCACCAATGAACAGTCCATTTGCTCTTGAAGTGCATTTTAATCCAAATGCAAAGTAACAGCGTTGAGGTGACATTATTACTCTCCTGCAATAAGGAGAACAGTTCTTCAGGTTTTAGCTTGTCAAGATATGAATCTGGATTATCTGTGGAAAAACTGAGATGAAATATCTTTGAACAGAGAATCTGGAAAAAAAAACAGCTGATCTGGCAACATAAGCTGGAATTTTACTGTCCTGCCCACGAGGGAATCGGAGCGGGTGAGGGGCAGACCATGGAAAGGTCTGTTGTCCTCAGGCAGGATTTTATGGTTCCGAGACAAGCGAGGCCGTAAATTCCTGCCCATAGTTTTTCCAGCAACCTCTATTCTTGTTTCAGGTTCCAACATTCGCAGTATTTTGCTTATTTAAATATTTTGTTTCTTCATCATCAGTTTTTCCTTGTTGCTTTAATGTGAACTGTACAACAAGTAGCTAACATAATGCAGCGTGCTGCGGTTTGTAATTGAAATAGTAGCATGCTATTTAAACTGATTATATTCTTCTGTATGTTATCTTGTAACCAAAACACTATCATCAGCCTCACATCTTCAGTGAAGAATAAATTGGAGACGCGTGTTCCCTTGTGAAAGAAAATATAGAAAGGAACTAGTGTTCAGCAGAACAAGTAAAAAAAAATCTCCTGATATTTGCCACTGGTGTAGTAGACATTATGAATTAATTTGCTCAAGTTAGTTTTGAGGCAACATTTTGTTGATATAGTTGCCAATGTTGGTTGGTGATTTATGTTGCGATATGGGGGAGGTGATGGCATAGTGGTATTATCGCTAGACGACTAATCCAGAAACTCAACTAATGTTCTAGCAGATGGTGGAATTTAAATTCAATAAAAATCTGGAATTGAAAGTCTGTGAAACCATTGTCGATTCTCCTAGAAATCTATCTGGTTCACTGATGTCTTTTAGGGAAGGAAATCTGCTGTCCTTACCTGGTCTGGCCTACGTTTGACTCCAGAGCCATGTTTTGACTTTGATTTGATTTGATTTGATTTATTATTGTCTCACATATTAGCATACAGTGAAAAGTATTGTTCCTTGCGCTCTGAACAGATAAAACATCCTGTTCATAGAGAAGGAAACGAGACAGTGCAGAATGTAATGTTACAGTCATAGCTAGGGTATAGAGAAAGATCAATTTAGTGCAAGGTAGGTCCATTCAAAAGTCTGATAGCAGCAGGAAAAAAGCTGTTTTTGAGTCAGTTGGTACGTGACCTCAGATTTTTTCCCGATGGAAGAAGGTGGAAGAGAGAATGTCCAGGGGCGCGTGGGGTTCTTAATTATGCTGGCTGCTTTGGTGAGGCAGTGGGAAGTGTAGACAGAGTGACTCTCAGCTGCGGGCGACTAGGGATAGGCAATAAATGTTGGCCAGCCAGCAATGCCCATGTCCCACAAATTAATTAGAAAAAAACACATTTGCGATTTTGTAAATAGGAGAGTTCTATTTCCCAGGGATGAAAGGCACTGTGCATTGGTATGTTAAAAGGTATGTTATGAGTTGCTGAGTAGATGACTTCTACTTGTTCCAGAAAGTGTGTGGTAGGGTTGGTAATGAGACCCTTCCTGCAGCAAGCACCACTAGATACTGATCTTGAAATTGCTCTCTCTCTCTCTCTCTCTCCGAAAATGTGAGACTCGACTGCAGTCATCAGTCGGAAGTAAATCTTACATTCATTTGCAGTGGAATACTGCTATTTTCCTAATGGTCTAAAATACTAATGACACGATGATGTTCTGGACACTCAAGCAGAAGAATAAACAACTTCCCCCCACCACCATCCCCCCACCCCCCCACGTCCCCCCCACCACCCACATAATCAGGGACATTCTCATAACCAAGACCTCCACACCCACCTCCACCCTCTCTCCCCCCACATAGAAGACAAATGCAAAGTATTTTTGAACTGTGAAAAGATCACAAACGTGATGGGTTAGCCTATCTTCTCTCTCCAGAGATGCTGCCTGAATCCCTACAGTGCAGAAGGAGGCCATCCGGCCCATCGAGTCCACAGAGACTACAATCCCACCCAGGCCCTATTTCCATAACCCCACTTATTCCCCCTGCAAATCCCCCTGCCACTTGGGTCAATTTGTCCTGGCCAATTAACCTAACATCTTCAGATGGGAAACTGGAGCACCTGGACCAAACCCACGCAGACACGGGAAGAATGTGCAAACTCCACATAGACAGTGACCCAAGCCGTAAATCAAATCCTGGCACTGTGAGGCAGGAGTGCTAACCACTGTGCCATAGTGCTGCCTGACCAGCTGACTATTCCCAGCATTTTCTGTTTTTTAGTTCATGCCCCCAGCCTCCACCTAAGCAAGACATCCCCAAACGTTTGCTGACATAGAAGTCTTGCTGCAAGTTGTATATTTTTATTAAAACCAGCCCAGGAGTTCATTCAGGGTTGAAATCTGTTCCCAGGCTCGAAGGTGCAGAGGGATACTGTGGGTTCAGAGCAGAAGTGGGTCTGGAAATCAGTGGAACTGGTATCCATTCTGTGCAAAAATCTCTCTTTTCACACTTCCCCTGTCCAATTTATTTTTCTT